>NC_039361.1:83245275-84445275 GCF_003573695.1 Papaver somniferum | reverse complement strand
GTGTGGTTGGCATGCCTTTGGCACGGAGATGTGCTGGCATGGTGGTGCGGCTAGCATGGTTGGCATGCCTTTGGCGCGGAGGTGTGGCTGGAATGGCATGCCGTTCGCACGGTGGTGCGGTTGGCATGCCTTTGGCGCGAAGATGTGGCTGGCATGGCATGCCATTGGCACGGTGGTGTGGTTGGCATGCCTTTGACGCGGAGATGTGTTGGCATGGTGGTGCGGCTGGCATGGTTGGCATGCCTTTGGCGCGGAGGTGTGGCTGGCATGGCATGTCGTTCACACGGTGGTGCGGTTGGCATGGTTGGCATGCCTTTGGCGCGAAGGTGTGGCTGTCATGGCATGCCGTTGGCACGGTGGTGCGGCTGGCATGGCATGCCGTTGGCGCGGTGGTGCTGCTGGCATGGTTGGCATGCCTTTGGCGCGGTAGTGTGGCTGGCATGTGCGGATATGATGCCAGTCAATACTGAGGGTTCTGCTGTGGAACATAGCATATATGTAAAGAAAAGGTACCCTGGTAAATTTCTCGTAGACGTATTGAAAGGCTCAATAAATGTTCTAGTGGAGATATTGGTACTCACGGCTCCGTTTCCTTACAGAGTGACGTCACGTTAGACTAAGGTTTTACGGTTTTAACCTTAATCTAAAAACCACCATCAACATTAAGTCCCTTGCTTAGCTCAGAACAGGGGCCCTGTTGCGAGGTAAGCATGAGATGGTGACAGACGAGGACAAAATCGAAACTGCAAGTCATGAAGAGATGGTCAGGAAGATCCGTCTAACCTTTTTCGGGAGGTAAAGAGAATCCACGACTCTTGCGTTGGTGGATTTACGTAAATTTGGCTCGTGGTGCTGCTGGCTAGGCCGTGGAGTGGTAGAGATGGTTGCTGGCTGATATGCAGACTGTTGGCATCAGTTTGGAAGGGAGCAGCTAGCATAGATTTGGCGTGAAATGGAGCCGTCGGCGTTGGTCAGCTTGTAATGGTGGAAACTGTCTTCGGTCTAGGTGGAAACTGGCTTCGGTTCGTGGGATGGTGGAAACTGTCTTCGGTCCAGGGAATGGTGTAAACTAGTTTCAGAATTTCGGCTACCAAATGGTGGTGATGATGCTGGAACTCCGGCTATCAAACGGTGGTGATGGCGCCTGGTAACTTCGTTTAAATTAGGGTTTGGCATGCCGAAACCCTAATTAGCGCTCCTTACTAAAATCGTTGTAGAATTCTCGTACGAACTCGGATTTTGACGGTCCACCCCTCCAGTTTGAACGAAAAAGAATTTCCTATCTCTTTACGAGTGAATATTTAGGTTTTGAGCTCGTTTAAGAAGTGAAAACAGTCCGACAGAAAAACTCAGGAAGAATTCAAGAAGGATGTTGCGCTCCCGAGGTAGCATAGTCGCGCCCAGTCATCTATTCCTGTTCATGGAGCAAGAAGGAATCTTTATTCTGTGCAAACTCTAGAAACTCCATCCGCATAGAAAGAGGTATCGAGCCTCTTCTGTTTTCTGTTGTTCGTCCGGATCTGTGGTTTCTTCTGCAGTGTCTCTCCAGTGGATTCCAAAATTTACCAAACTTCATCGCATTCTTGGGGTGGATGGATGAAATATATGCTCGACAATGATCATGTCAAGGTTAATCTTGGAGATTGTGGTTGCGTCGTCGGTCTATCCTCGACTTTAGGTTGTTCAGTGCCTGGACTTTCTAATCGCGATGATGATATGTTGTGGATGCTTATATGGTCGAAATCTTCCTGAGCCACTGGATGAAATATATGGGTTGGGAGACTGTTCCATTGCCGATGTGTTGCTATCAAGTCTTCAAGGACTTTGTTCCAAGCGATATCCTTCGAACCATCTTCTGAGTCTTGGACTATCATATGGAATGAGATGCGGTGAGAAGTCCCCAGTTATACTCCTGTTGGATCCGATGGCATGGCCGAATATGTGAGTGTATCTTTGTGGCGTGATTTTGGAGTCTTCGATGAACATGTACGGCTTCATATTGAGAAATTCCTGCGGCTCGTAAAACTTCGACATTGATGATGTTGAAATCATAAATAACCTGGTTGAGGAAGTGAAAGCGTCCCGTGCTGGTAGTCCCCATGTGTAGCCTACTTTCATTGCATCGCCTTAAATCCACGTCCACGGGATTTGATACAAGCTTATTGTACTCTTATGGATGTCACGCTGGGATGCCCAGAATATCACATGGACGAAATATTCTGGATAGCGAAGAGGTAGAAATGAGAGAGTTATGTTGTTTATCGTGGCTCTCTCTGTTTCTTCAAGAAAATGTTTCTGCCGCGTCTCTGTAGTTATCTCATGAGTCTTTGATGGTCGTCAGGATGGACTGCGATGAGCAGTCCCCAATCGCACTTTTCTTTAGTTTTTGAAGTTGTTTCCTCTGAGCAGGCTTGGATCCACCGCGGCCTCGTAAAGTGTTGCAGGCGTCTTCTAGACAGAGAGGTGATGATATTCTGACCTTGTCGTGGCTATCACATTTTGGCTGACCGTGTCTTCTAAGCTTTGACAGTGAAGGGATTCCATGTAGATCCTCAGTCCCCAAGTATGGTTTGTATGTTTTCATCTTGTATGGTCGTTCTACGGTGAAGCTCTGGATGGTATCAACAAACGAGCGGCACCGGTTCTTGGCAGCAGATGTGATCAGAAGAGACTACATTGTCGTGGGAACAAAGTAGGTTTGATGGAATTGTATGGGCGTCCATGGAAGTAAAGGGATTGGCTGAATGCGTAAGCGAGCAAATTGTCCATGACAACAAGCTTTGGTGGGATGGCACAAAAGGTGGCCACGGCTACGGAAATTGGCTGGCTGCGATCATGATCCTTGACATGGGGAGTGTGGTGGCATGAACCTTAGCAGGAAGGAGTGGATGTTATGGCACGATCCTCGGCAAGGAAGAGCGGCAGCTACGACACGATATTTATAAATAATGAGTGGCAGCTACGACACGATCCTTGGAAAGAAGGAGGCGTTGACGTGGCTTCGGTTCTTGGAGAGGACGTTGAAACTTATGGGCAAAAACGCTGAAGCTTCGTCTTTGGATCCTGTAGTAGCTTGTGGAGAGAACGCTGAAGCGGAGCGGCTGCTGGAGTGAACGTTGAAGCGGAGCCGCTGCTGGAGAAAACGTTGAAACGGCGCCTTGCAACTCTCGGAGCCTTGAAGGTTACAATGTTGAAGTCGGAGACCGCGTCACTCAGCATTTTGTCAAACTCGACATCCTTCAAGTGAACAGTGGTTAGGAATCCCCAGTTTCATCTATCAATCGTGCTTTCCAGGAGAGGTTGGGGTTTAGGAACGGCTTCCCTGGCTGGAAACAGCTACTTTCCTGATGCAGTGCGGTTGAGGGACGAAATATGTCTTGATGCTGCGCCTTGGAGAAATATAGAATCTCACATAAATGTTCCATCATAGACTGCACGATTTTGTAGGCGAAGTCCCCAGAAATCATGCGGATCTTGGCGGTAAGAGGGTCTTTGGGAACTCAGGAAGGTTGCTGATTTCCTTTGCCTCGATTTTGGAGAAGTCGTTCCTGATCTTTACGTGTGATGAAATTGGATTGATGATTCCCTTCTACTGGGCATACAAGAGCAAAGCGAGCCTCTTCATCTATAAACGCACGTCCTGCTGAAGTGCCTGCGCCGATGTTAAAAGTATTCCTTGTCATCCCCCTCTTGGTTTGACGTGACTCTTATGGTGGTCGCTCCGTCAGTGTCTTGAGGAAAATAGGTATCTCTTTCTGAGTTATAGCCATGTTTATCTGAGACTTACGAGAACCTTTTGTCTTTTCATCAAATCAACAGTGGTAAAAGGAGGTAGGCTTCTTCTGGCTTCTCCAGTCTCTCGTCCCGATGTTGAAGTAGCGGCGGATCTGGTGACGGTTGGAGCTGTCATACTTGAAAAAACGTTGGGGGTGGTGGAATCGGCTCCAGTTCTTGTGATCATATGTGTATCTTGCAGAGATGGCGCGATTTTGATCACGGAGTGCTGGAGCCATGACGCTGTTTCGAAGGGTGAGGATGCGCTGCGTTGGCTGGTTGTGGAGCGGAGAAGATGGCGCTATACTTTGGATGGCTGTGGAGCGAAAGATGGCGCTGGAAGGGTGCAAGCTGTTAGCACTGGAAAGATGCAAGCTGTTAGCGCTTGGAGGATACAAGCTGTTGGCGCTGGAAGGATGCAATCTGCTGGCGCTGGTAAGATGCAAGTTGCTGGCGCTGGAAAGGATGCAAGTTGTTAGCGCTGGAAGGATGCAATCTGCTGGCGCTGGAAAGATGCAAGCTGCTGGCACTAGAAAGGATGCAAGCTGTTAATGCTGGAAGGATGCAAGCTGCTGGCGCTGGAAACATGCAGGATGCTGGCGCTGGCTAGGAGTGGAGGGGACGCGGAGATGGCGCCGGCTAGGATGCGGAGATGGTGCCGGCTGGGGTGTGGAGATGCCGCTGGCGGTCTCTTGGCGCTAGATTGGCCACGTCCTGTTGGCGCCATGGAGCGTTGATAGCGGGCCCGGTTGCCTCTTCCCATGTGTAACCAAAAATAAGAAACCTTCCTCCATTCGAGCTCCAAAAACATCGTGCCTATAAAAGGCGCTACCCATCTTCTTTATCCCGTATCATCAGTTTTATTCCCTCGTCTTGGAGCTAGCGGCAAAGCAGTAGCAACACAACAAGCATATTCCAGGTATGTATTCCAGCGTTCCTCCTTTAGCTTGTTCTTCCATCTTGGTGCAAACCCGAGCCATAGGCATGTCCGCCGTAGTTTTATGGGTGACGCTATCCTGACCGCGGTAAGTCCTCGGTCACTCCTCGTCGTGTGATAACTGATAACTGAGACATTGATTCCCGAGCGGATTATTTGCTTCTACCATCTTGAGATTGGAATTGAAAGATGAAACTAGAAATTTGAAATCGATATTGCAACCGAGAGATTGACCTCCCACTGTGGTCGCCAATTGTTTGAGGGTGAAAACGGTTTCTGCTGATTTTGGTAATTTCGTGTGTGTGGGTGAGAAACGAGTCTAAACCCTAAACAATGTACTGCGCGGGAGTACTTTGATTCGAGAGATCAATCTGTACAAATCCGGCCTAAACCAAGAAATGGCCGTTCCATACTTGCTTCGGTCACAAAGTGAAGGAGAAGGGTTGGTCTTAGGGAGGGAAGTGAAGAGAGTGTTGAGACCAGAATAGTTGATTCTGAAAGAGTATTTGTTTGACGACTTGTATCAGAAAGTGAAACGCTAGCAGATTGGAAAGCTAACAAGTGATTTCTGAGTGTTGTGTCCTCCTGACCAAAACTTGTCTTTGGTGGAAATAGGTGAGACCCATTTATACAAGTACCAACGAAACGTACCTTGTCCTCATAATAAGTGGAAACGGTTAAGTAATGGAAGAAAGCGGTAACGAGTAACTGATAGACACATTTTTGTGACCAAATTGTCCTCAATTTTCAGTATTGTTGGTACTCGATTTTCTACTTATTATGGTGTTTTATGTGTTTGTAGGTATTTTTGGAAAATAAACATTTTTGGAAAATAAACATTTTTGGAAAATTCGGCTCGAAAAGTTGGTATAGGCATCCGGAGGACACATGTTATTCAGACTCTCGGTTTTGGATAAGGGGCACCCCAGGAAGCCAATTGCCAATCGCACCCCATTATTGGTTAAGGGGGCTCCATCTTCTTCCTTGATTTGAAAAGAAAAATTGGCGGGAAATTTGGTTTCAACAGTAAAGGATTTATTATCTTTAAGATAAGAATATCTTCTTGCCTTAGAAACATGAAGTTTTGAAGAAAAAGGAAGTTATCTTGTATTAAACAAGAAAGATATTCTTAGAAGATTCTATCTTGGATTTTATTCTGCGAATTAAAGAAGATATGGATTTAGTAAAGACATATATAGAATAAAGAGAAATAAAAATTCTTGAAGATATTTTTAATTAAAAAGAAGAAGATTTTGGAGTTATGGAAGAATATATTTGAGTGATGTGTATTTGTGTGTATAAATAGAGAGCTAGAGAACACATTTGGAGAGTTTTTGGGAGAGAAAAGAAAATCACTGTTTTATCATTGTTTCTCCCATTTCATCTTTGTAAACACCCTTTGAGCAATAAAAATGAATTTTGAGCGTGTTTCCATAATGATGAGCTAATTCTCGCGCAACCAAGGCAATGGATGAAGCTATCTATGCATAAATGATTGGTAACAATTTTATTTTCTCTAATTTACAATTTATAATTCATTCAATCACCTCTTTTGCGGAGTTCTAAATGTTCACATAATTTTCTTAATTACTTGTGATTCAATTTGATAGATTATACTTTGTTTAATTGATTGATAGTCTATTCTTAGGGAATACAATTAATATTTGGGAATATGTTTGATTATGTGTGAATTAAGAAATAACGGACTTAAAGGATAGTTACAGTTTTGAAACATATTTGGTATCGTTCATTCATGTGTAATAGTGGAATCTAGTGCCTTGGTTACTTTTAATATCTTGAAATCAATTTTGCAATAAGTTTTCTATTTTTAAGTTTTATAAGTCTAAAATCTTTTGCTTTCACAAGTCTCAACGAACTTTTTACTACAACATCAAAAAAAAAACACATCAATTTTTGGCGGCGCCGACGCGGATTTGTTTTTAGGTTTTATTTTATTTGTTCTTTTTTACGCGTTTTGGTATTTTTGTTTGCTTTCAGATTTGGAGCTAAGCTAAAGGAAAAGAGAAAGTTCTGAAAAGAAAGGAAAAGCCCAAAAAGGAAAGAAAGGAGAAATCCAAAAGGAGTGAAGAAGAAGATTTTGTAAATAATTTTATTTCTATTTTTTTAGAAACTGTAATTAAGGTTTTTATTTTTGTAATATTTTATTTTAGGACATTTTTTTTTCTTCTTTTCTTTTGGACATTGAACATTGGACTTTATTTTTAAAACCCTACGGAAGGATAGTCTTAAATAAATTGTTTGCATAGAAGGACGACGATTACGATATCGCCTCGGCCCCTCGGGTTCGTACATGACATAGGAGTCGTGGCCCGAGTCGACTTCAATGGTTCATCCCCCGTCTGGAACGGGAGGTAAGAATTCTAAACACCCGCGAATCCCCTGTCAGCGGGTTTACTGGATGATTTTGTATGCATACATGTTGAGGACCTGAAATCAGATTTAATTTTCTAGTAAAGGGAAAGGCCTGGCCAAATCAAGATAAGGACTCGGATTTCATCACCGTTTCCTTCTTGCCCGCCTTAGGAACACGTAACCTACGCGAACCTAAGCCTTAAAATTTGGACTAGAATGAGACTGATAGGGTAACGAGCTTATTAGGAAAGTCGTTCGAAAAATATTGGTTACACTTTTGAGCATACTTTGAAGTTCATGATGGTTAATGTAAGTTGAATACGCCGCCTTGTAATGCCGGTGAGGCCTTCGGTATCAAAGCTCCACTGAGCTTCCCTCGTCTCTATTCAACTTACTTTAACTAGGATTGATTCCAGAGAGGTTTGCTCAGATTGTAATGAATTCCTTTTTGAAAGAATAGAAGCTAGTCCAGAAACAATCTAAGTGGAGCCATCATGTTTTTTGTTTGCTAGACAAAATAGGCTTGTTGTGGTCGAGTCAGCCTTCTTTGTGTTTGTTTAGAATTCCCTTGCGGTTAGGATGTTGAACTGGTATATCCAATACAATAATTATCCAACTGAACAACATGGACATTACTCTTTTTATGATCATAGTGTGAATAGTAGTTGGGCACGCCAACCTTTTCAAGGTTTTGGGTCATACAATGGTGAGCCTAATTCCACACGCGCATCGGTCTTACGGGCAAGAAGATTATAATACTAGTTCTTCATCTTTAGAGGATATAATCAAACTATTGAAAAGTAGTCCTTTTTATGATCCTTCAATTCTTATTCCTTCTCTAGAAGAGTCTCTCAGGAATTTAGCTGAGTCATCACGTAAGTTAGCTGAATCGACATACAAATTAGATGAGGTGAACAACGTAGTTATTGACGAAAGAACTGCAACAACGACTGAATCTTATTTGGAAGATATCCTCAATAGGTTAAGTGAAAACTTAGATCCAACACTTAGGGAGCTTTCTTTAGAAGAGACCCTTGAGAGGATAGTTGAGTCGACACGTAGACATGAGTTAGAGACGAACGAAAGTATTGCTCGAAATGACTTGAATCTCCAATATAGTGTATCCAATAATACTCTTGAAAATGAGGATGGTTATTTGCATAATCAAGATATCGAGGTTAGAATTGGTGACACTCCTTGTGTGGATGAGGTTCATCCATTTCCATGTTATGATAATGATGAGTATGATGTGGGAAATGTTGATGAAGAGTCTCAAGTATTTAGGCATGGTGATCAGGAATTTGTTACTCCTATTGAGCTTGATAATGATAATGATATTTCTGGTTCAAATCCCGATAATTTTAAATATTATCCACCTATTCAAAAGGACGGGGATTTGACTAGAGATAATACCGTTTTAGACGAAGTTGTACTTCCTTTTGATTACGAAGCCAATGATGGTTTAGGGGAACTAGGTTATCCTGAGAATATTGTTTTCGAGTCTACAAATTTAAAAACTCTACTCTTAGAAGAAAATGAACTCGTAGAGATGAGTGAGGATGAACCTGACTTAGAAGAATCAATTGACCATTTCCAGGAATCTGATGACCTAGAAATTAGGGAAGGTGTGACTAGTCTTTCTAGAGACACTGAAAACTCTAAGTTTGTGGGTGATCATCATTCTCTATGTGCTTTAACTTTTAGAAAGGTCCCTCACTTGGGACTTGACATATGTGCCTCAACCATTTTACAAGATTATCTTCATACGCGTTTTCCCGAACCTAATAATGTCCAGGAAGAAGTTCAGTTGTTAGAAACCCATCCTCTGGTTGATGTGGTTTACCCAGGCTATGATACCCATATTGATTTTGTTTTCCCACCAAAAACTTTTATTCCAATTCTGGGAACGTTTGAATTTGAAATGTGTCAGTTATTGAGTTTTGAGACTAAACCTAATTACTTTAGGAGATTAGAGTCGACACATTTGTTTAAGGAAGACCACCTCTTTTATCGTGGTCAGTTGTGTGAGTCAAATATGATTGACTTAGAGGATCCCCAATTATTCAGGCTTTTGTTATGCGCTTCTAAGTTCTTAGTTGAGTATTTCCAGACTCTTCAGCCTGATCTTCAGAATGCCTTGGAGGAAATCCAACCAATGAAAACTTTTTATGTAGATCCTTTTATAGAGCCTGAACCTGAACCACAACTAGATGTAGTTTTCTTAAGCAAGGGTATGTTCGGTATCTTCTTGGTCTGTTGCAGTTTCCTCTTCTTGTGGTTAGCACTTTTTGATCCAGATGACCCACAGTTATTCCGGCTACTTCTTTATGATTCTATGAGGTGATTAATTCCTTCCGATGTCTGGCTGAAGACTTTAAACTTAGCACTTCTTGGGAGGTAACCCAATCTCATGCAACACGGTAATATCTTTCCTTAACTCTTTTGCTTCGAGTGGTAACAATTTCTCCTTGTTCATGCTTTTAATTTTATCTTTAGAACATTGAGGACAATGTTAGATTTAAGTTTGGGGGTATGGGAGAAACTTTTTATTTGCAATAAATAAACTCCAAAGCCTAGAAATTTATGTTTATTAAGGTTGGCACTAACCAATCCAAGTGGATGGGAACATCTTGGTTATAGGAGTTGGGGAACCAATATTAATAAAAGCACAGAGCTGAGGTGTTAGAATTAAAAAAAAACATGGTAGTTTCGCCATATCTCGTTGAATCCTAATCCTTCTATTTTTATTTTTTAAGTGATTTGGTGGGGCACACGATTCAAGTTGTTACCATTACTAGGGTGAAATAGAGTGATTGAGATACCACAAAAAAAGAAGAAGTTGAGACCAGATCATCAGACCAACCGGAATAAATTCAATAAAGTCGACCACTGGTGCCCTTGTATATGCCAGTTGTGTTGACCTAGAGTTAGGTTTATCGACCACTGGTTCCCTTGTATTTTCCAGTTGTGTTGATATTAGTCAGACCGGTATCTCAGTCCATTAGGATAGGTTCATCTTGGCAGAGGCCTTCAGACAGATATGGGAAACACCGTTCACTTTAAACCATCTATTTTTTTTCTCTTTATCCATCTTCTTGATCTTTTCATGTGATTGGTTGACTCCGGTTATGATGTCCAGAAACTATCTGAGTAGAGCTCTGTCACTTATATATGAATTTTAGTATGCTTGAGTGCAAACTCGTATACAACAATTGGAATTTCGCATCAGGGTACTTCCTCCTATAGTCAATGATTTTGTGACAACCAAGGAGATTCTTTAGTGCCTTCCAAGGTTCTGCGTAGATAGATAGGGTCTAGAGTAAAGGTTTTGTGGGTATACCTCTGGTAAACCCTCCGGAGACAACACTCCGCCGCTAGGACCACCTAGCGGTTTAACGGCTTGCTGCACGTGCTAAGTGTAGTCATTTTATTTTCTAGATTAGATTTGCTCGAGGACTAGCAAATAATAAGTTTGGGGGTATTTGATAGACACATTTTTGTGACCGAATTGTCCTCAATTTTCAGTATTCTTGGTACTCGATTTTCTACTTATTATGGTGTGTTTATGTGTTTGTAAGTATTTTTGGAAAATAAACATTTTTGGAAAATTCGGCTCGAAAAGTTGGTATAGGCACCCGGAGGACACATGTTATTCAGACTCTCGGTTTTGGATAAGGGGCACCCCAAGGAGCCAACTGCCAATCGCACCCCATTACTGGTTAAGGGGACTCCATCTTCTTCCTTGATTTGAAAAGAAAAATTGACGGGAAATTTGGTTTCAACAGTAAAGGATTTATTATCTTTAAGATAAGAATATCTTCTTTCCTTACAAACATGAAGTTTTGAAGAAAAAGGAAGTTATCTTGTATTAAACAAGAAAGATATTCTTAGAAGATTTTATCTTGGATTTTATTCTGCGAATTAAAGAAGATATGGATTTAGTAAAGACATATAGAATAAAGAGAAGGAAAAATTCTTGAAGATATTTTTAATTAAAAAGAAGAAGATTTTGGAGTTATGGAAGAATATATTTGAGTGATGTGTATTTGTGTGTATAAATAGAGATCTAGAGAGCACATTTGGAGAGTTTTTGGGAGAGAAAAGAAAATCATTGTTTTATCATTGTTTCTCCCATTTCATCTTTGTAAACACCCTTTGAGCAATAAAAATGAATTTTGAGCGTGTTTCCATGATGATGGGCTAATTCTCGCGCAACCAAGGCAATGGATGAAGCTATCTATGCATGAATGACTGGTAACAATTTTATTTTCTCTAATTTACAATTTATAATTCATTCAATCACCGCTTTTGCGGAGTTCTAAATGTTCACATCATTTTCTTAATTACTTGTGATTCAATTTGATAGATTATACTTTGTTTAATTGATTGATAGTCTATTCGTAGGGAATACAATTAATATTTGAGAATATTTTTGATTATGTGTGAATTAAGAAATAAAGGACTTAAAGGATAGTTAGAGTTTTGAAACATATTTGGTATCGTTCATTCATGTGTACTAGTGGAATCTAGTGTCTTGGTTAATTTTAATATCTTGAAATCAATTTTGCAATAAGTTTTCTATTTTTTAAGTTTTATAAGTCTAAAATATTTTGTCTCCCACAGATAAACTCTAAAGGTTTTGTTACGTCTTTTGATAATCATCAAGGTGAACAGGAACCAATTGATAATCCGGTGTTATATTCCCGAAGAACATCCTAGAGTTATCAATCACCTCACAACAATCTTAATCGAATGATAGCGAAGCAAGATATTGCGGAATCACAAACAATGATACGAAGATGTTTGTGACTAATTTTTATATCTTGCCTATCAGAGATATCAATATCAAGCCAATCAATCTGATTGTACTTGTACGATAGAAGATGCAAAGTCTGATCACACAACTACGATAAAAGTATTATCGGTCTGGATTCACAATCCAAATGAAGTCTTTAAGTCGTTAACCTGGTTTTAGAAGAAGAACACCAAAGGTTAAAGGAGAAACGACTCTAGCACGCAAACTAGTATCACACGTAAGGTGTGGGGATTAGTTTTGCACAATACTAGATGTCTCCTTTATATAGTCTTTCAAATCAGGGTTTGCAATTAGGTTACCTTGGTAACAAAGCAATCAATATCCACAGTTAGATTAAAACCTGATTTAGATTCAAGCTAATATTTCTCAACCGTTAGATCAAAAACTTAGCTTGTTACACACACTTGACAATGCACGTTTCTAGGTTTGTTAACCGTACCCAAACGTATGCACTTGTTGGTTCAACAATAGTTAACCAAAAGGTTATCCATATGAGCATTTCATATCAACCATGTTCTTCTTCACCATAACTAGTTCAAATGACTTCAAGATGAACTAGTTAGAGAGTTGTTCAATTGCAAGGAAATCTCATATACTACACAAGACACAATTGAAGCAAAGATGATTTGATTCATTTGAATCGGTTCATGAAATTTTATAGCCACGGTTTGCAAACTGCATTCCTTATTCTATTTAAGTTTAAGTTCAGAAATCATCTTCAGATATATAACCTTCTGAAGTTCGCATACTAGGTTCGCGGACTTAAGTTACCGGGCAGAGTTTACAAACTCCAGCTGAAATTCTCGGGTATGAGAACTTCGCCGGTTCGCAGACTAGGTTCGCGGACTTAGCTTCATGCAAGTAGTTTGTCAACTCCAGCAGAAATTCTCGGGTTTGAGAACTTCGGCAGTTCGCGGACTTGGCTCACGCCCATTCTTCTGGTTCTCTTGATCAACAAAGTTCGCAAACTTTGGTTCAAGAAATAGGACTTATACATAAATATGTTTCCACAACAATTCTTATGTCCACCATTGGTTATGTAATCTAAACTCTCATTTCAATCATTGAAACATTCTTAGAGGACGTTATATAGTTGTTACATCATTTCTCGTCAAAGAAATTTTCAAGATGATTGAAACATATCATGACTTTCGTCACATGGTAAAGATAAACTTGATCGAAGAGAAAAACTTACCTACACATATTTCGAGATATAGATAGGCGAGGCATACTCGGCTCGAAATACCAAATGTGTGTAATCCAAGTCTATATATATAGCATACAATTTCTTGTCTCAAAGAGTAGGATATAGAGTAGATATACTTTTGAGTGATAGATAAGTTCAAGTCTTCACATACCTTTTTGTCGAGAAGTTCCACCGGTTCCTTGAGTAGTTCTTCTACTTGTATGATGAATCTCCATGAAGTCCTTGAGCTCAACTACACTTTCTATCCTAGTCAGAAACTTAGCTATAATTGACTAGAAACCAATACTTATAGTTTTAATCACTAACATTGACAAACATGCTTGAGATAGCAACGCATGCGAGTTCGACCGAGCAATGCTCTAACAATCTCCCCCTTTGTCAATTTTAGTGACAAAACTATCAATACATGTGGGATACAAAAAACATAAAGAAACTTTAGTAGCTCCTATTCCACATGTCTAATCTTCAACATTCCTCGAAATCTTCGTCATTTCTAAGTACTCCAATGATCCCAAAGGTTGTAAGTTTAGCATCACCGTTGTTGAATATCCGTAGCTATAACAATGAGAAAACATAGTTCTCGATCATTGTTATATAGTGTCATAGTATTATTACACAGTGTCAAAGTTCAATTGTATCACAACTTCAACAATAATACTATGGTGATATGTGTCACTCCCCTTTAGTCAATACTCCATCTCACATGGAAACCACTCCCCCTTACACAATGATCCGAAAACCATATGTATTTGTAGTGTGAACTACATATTAATTCTCCCCCTTTTTGTCAATAAAATTGGCAAAGGTACAAGAACGGGATCATAATGAAATTTCCGAAAGAGACATTTCATGACAAAAGGGAAAAACACATACCAACTAATTTATATGCAATCATAAAGTCGAAGCTAAATGAATTCATCAAGGAGTTTAAACATACAATATAACCCCTCTAAAATTCCACAGCCACACACCCCTCAAGATATGACCATTAAGCACAAGTTCAAAAGAACTCTCCCCCATTTGATGTCATTCCCGAAAGAAAAACAAGAGCGACCTTAATTTCGAAAGAAAAGAAGGATTTTTATTGGACACAAAAAACCATGAGAATGATTTCCTATATCCAAAAATTCAATCAAATTAATCACAAGTAAACCCATGATTAATTTAATCGGAATACGGAATCAAATTAAACACAAAAAGTGATATAAGTAAACTTACGGAGCTACGACTAAGTTAACCATTCGAGATATATTAGCTTAATCGTCCATATACTCAACACAAGAAAAAAGTTATGGAGTACTGCAGTATACACATAAAATATGGATCAGGGATGATCAGTACTGTGGAAAATACAAGGATTCATTATATCTTCAATCACTATTTGCATAATGACAATCAATAGACATCATCCTTGTTCACAAAAGATTTTAACCTATCTTCCATCAAGAATTGACAATATAGAATTAACTGTTGTATTTGTCAAAAGTCCATTCATTCTTTAAACAATACATGAATATCGACAACAAACGACTTTACTTTTGACAAAGTATGGGACAAACATAGTTCACGGACGTAAACACCAATATCCCATAACAAATTGGAAATATAAAATCATAAAGATTAATACTGCAAAAATCATCTCTCAAATAGTTTTTAGAATTTAAACCAGTAAACCTAAAAACATGAAGATAAATACGTTTGGCAATAGCTATGTGTAATCACAATAATTGCTATTCCAAACTCTAGTAATCCTTCTTAAGAAATAAGAATAAATTCTCATAAGAAGTTTCCTAGGAATCAAGACAAACTCGTAATGCACATATTAGATGATTTGTCCTTGGAGGGTAGAATCAATATTTTTCGCCCGGATTTACACCAAGAATAGCTACCAAAGGCATATAAAAAGATTTTCTTAACAAATAAGAACATACAAAGTCATTAAGGACCATGCACCATAGTTCACATAAAATGATTGTGAACATTCAAGAATCCCGCAGTGATGCGTACTACTGCCCATTCTTGAACTTCCTTCTTTGTGATTCACCACCAACATTCTTGTAAAGCTACAATGAGCTTAGAAGAGTAGTACTCCAAGATTCACGTTCCCAAGTCCAAGAGAAGTGGAACAAGTGCAACGAAACGGAGCAAAACACTCAAAAACAAGAGACAGGAAAAATACCAATATTAAATCATCCAAATTCAATAATTCTCATATCCATTTTGAAGATAATTCAAAGAGGAAGAGAATGCAAAAATAATGAGATCATTACGAGTTTGGACGAAGAAGTTACGGCCAAAACAAGTTTACCGAATATCGACGTCAAGTATGCATACGGGTTTGCAAACGAATTTTCAAGTCTGCGAACTTAAACCCCTGGATTTTGAATTTAAAAGATGTTATGCATATCTGGTAGGTGTACCATGAAGTCCAAACATCCCGAACTACTATTTTCAAACCTAAACGTTTAAGAACCTTTTTAGATGAATCCAATTGAATTCTATAGCCTTACCGAACATAATATGTGCGCCCCAATTTTCGTGCTTCCCTCACCGTATACATAACAGGGAATTCCTTAGTGAGGATGCACTTACAACACAATCAAGTTGTGTTGGGGTGAACAATGTCTTATTCACCACAACTGACCTTTGGATTATCATGAAAGGGATCACTTTTAGATCCTTTCACATCCAATTCCATTTTTCCAAAAAACTTGTTAAGTTCCAACATCGTGGATACTGCCTTCTCCATAGTCATGGAATTTTCTGAAAGATAATTCCTTTTCACACTCAAAGCATCATTAGATTTCTTTGGTACCCACTTCTGAGTGCGTTTAAGAACAACCGGAACCTTCTTCCCATTACTCTCTTCAATATTTCTCGGAAGAGAATTGGATTGACTATTCTTTTGCAAGTTAGTATTTCTCCAATTAGGAGCATCGGATCTTGTCTTCGTCTTTACGAAGTTATCCTTTTGATAACCATTATGATTGTGAAAAGGCTTCGTATAACGTTTATATGCAAATCTAGGTTTATCACAACAACGATTCCTTTGCCTAAAGGTCGGAAAGTTACAACCTGTAATGTTAAGGGGATTAGCCTTAGAATATGATCTTGGTTTCACAACTTCTTTTGATGCCCAAACAAGAACATCATGAAGTTTCTTATTCCTTATACGAAAACAACATCTCCTTTCCAGGTGACCTTTATTTCCGCAATAGTGGCAAACATAAGGAATGTTCTTACCTCGATCTGTATGTGCTGACTTTGGAGGTTGATATTCTTTGATCTTTCGAACCTTAATTTCCGGTGAAGGTGTTTTGACAGAGAAAGTGCTTGTCTCGCTTGAGAAAAACGCCTTGAGGATGATTTAGCTGCTACTCTTGATAAAATCAAAATGTTGGAAGATTACTTGAAAAAGTTCAATACTAGTTCAATCAAATTAACCACTATGCTAGGAGCAAGTAAAAATCATCGTGATACACGAGGATTAGGCTATAAGGGAATAGATGATCCAAGTATTAGAAAATAGGTAAAATTTGTCAAGGCTAGTGATTCTTCTCAACAAAAGGTTTCCACTAATTTGTTGAGAGTTAAACCTTGCTTCAGATTCTGCAAGTTTCTCTTCCAACAAAAAGTACTTTTGATAAAGATTACCACATTCAAGTGACTTCATACATAGGTTTTCCTCAGAATCATTGAGGATCGATTCGTTAGAACGATTCGAAAAATAAACACCTGCGTAACATCTTCTCAATTTCTTATTTTCTCGAAATAGAGGAGTCAGGAGAGGTGAGACATGAGAAGTTGTAATCTTCTTCATCTTCCATGAATCCAAAAACTTAACATACTCTGAGACTTCCTCATCAACATCTCTATCAATATCTGAATCATCTTCATCAGAAAGTTCATCCAATTGTTCTTCTAGGATAGTTTCCCAATCAACAGTTTTTACATCAAGAGAATGTTTATATATTGACTTAGATGTGATAGTGTTGTATCCCTTCTCAACTAAAACTCTCTGTGGTCTTCCCTTAGTAATTTAGTTGTGTGCCTTAGTAGTCCGGACAGGCTGTCATTGGGTGTGCTGTGGACCGTTGATAGCTAGCCACGTGTCTGTCATCGATTGATCTAGTTAGGGTTCAATTATTGGATACTTATTGTGTAAGAAGGGTTATCCCTTCATTATCTGATTCTGTTTTTGAATGAAATACATTTGGCCGCGCCTCTGGCACAGATTTTTGTCTTGAATTTCTGATTCAAGAGGTGATTCTTCACCATCCTATCCATCTCTTCTTGTTAAATTGTTGTAGGGATACAACAACTGGCATCAAAGCCGTTCAATCCACCCAATTTTTTTTCCGATGACTCTCAAGGAGGTTTCCGATAGAACTGATGCTAACACCGTTGCTATCACTAAACTACGCTCAGAATTCCAATCCCTTTCCACCGATCTTACTTCTCATATCGATACAGTCAAAACCATCTTCAAAGAGGCATTACAAGAAAATGATCGAAATCTCATCACCTTATTAGCTCGGCCTGTGAATAATCATCGTTCTGAAGATTCAGATGGTTCTTATATCCAAGATCCTGAAGGTTCAAATAATAACCATCATTTTCGACCCCATTCATGTAATAATCATCGTCTTCCAAAGCTTGATTTTCCACATTTTGATGGTATTAATCCTAGAGGTTGGCTCCAGAAGAGCGAAAGATATTTTCAATTGAATGATATTGAGGAACATAAGAAAGTTGATATTGCTGCAATTTATTTAGAAGGAAAAGCAGAAAAATGGTTTCTCAATTTTCAGGTGAATCGACCACGTATTACTTGGACAGATTTAGCCAGAAACTTATGTGCTCGATTTGAAAATCCTATAGAAGAAAACTTTGTAGGCAGTTTCAATAAATTAGTTCAAACCAACACAGTTGATGAATACTATGAGGAATTTGAATCTCTTAAAGCCTTAATGCTAGATATGAACCCCACACTTAGAGAAACCTACTTTGTAATGAGTTTTCTTAGTGGCCTAAAAGATGAGATAGAGAAATCCGTGTCTATGTTTCACCCACAAACATTAACTGCTTCTTTTTCATTAGCTATATTACAAGAGAAGAAACTCAGTTCAGTGACCCACCTCCCTAAATCTTATACTAAACCCTTTAATTCACCTTTCATCTCAAACAAACAATACCAATTTAACAATTTCTCTCCTAGGCCAGCTCCTACATCTCTTAAATCTACCCCTATGACTCCCAAATCTTCCTTTCACAACCATTCCAAACCTACACCCACCATCCCAACAATTAAAAAGCTGACACAGGAAGAGATGAACAAAAGAAGAGCTCAAGGTTTATCTTACAATTGCGATGATGTGTATATGCAAGGTCATTTTTATAAAAGCAAGCAGAATATCTTTATGCTCCAGGTTAAAAATTTTGAATCACAAGAGACTGAAGAATAGGAAGACATCTCTGAATAAGCTATAGATTCACCTGTTCAGCCTGATATGGAGATTTCATTACATGCTTTGACTGGCCATGCCACTGGTGATACTATTAGAATCCATGGAGTCCTTAGCAGTCACAAAGTCTCCATACTCATTGATTCAGGCAACACCACAAGTTTTATTGACAGTGCATTGGCTGCTTCCCTCCAGTGCAACATTGATTCAACTATACCAATGAAAGTCACTGTTGCAAATGGAGAGCACACACTCAACCATGGTATTTGTCCACAACTAAAATGGAGCATGCAGGGCCATGCTTTTGTTGAGAATCTAAGACTTTTACCACTAGGAGGCTGTGATATTGTCTTAGGTGCAGACTGGCTCAAGACATTCGGTGATGTTCTCTTTAACTTTTCAAAACTGAGCATTTCATTTAAGCATAAAGGTAAGAAAATCACCTTACAACGTGTGGGGCAACAAACTTCTTTACTACAGATGAGTGGTGAAGTTGTTAAGAAATTTCTTTCTATCTCTTCTCATGGCTTTGTGGGGCACTTATTTTCCATTCTACACCCACTTCACCACCTACAACACCTGATATTCTTTTACCCTTATTACATGAGTTTGATGACATTTTCCAAGAGCCAACTCAATTTCCTCCACAAAGAAACTTGGACCATAAAATTCCCTTGCAACCCAATTCAGCACCCATAAACCTTAGAGCTTACAAGTGCCCCTACATTCATAAAGGTGTGGTGGAACAACTGATTCCATCATCCAGCCAAGCAATAGTCCCTTTGCATTACCTATACTTCTAGTAAGAAGAAAAACAACACATGGAGATTTTGTGTTGACTATAGAAAACTCAACAATATTACATTCAAAGACAAGTTTCTCATTCCAATTATTGGATGAATTGAATGGAGCTATTGTCTTCACCAGAATTGACCTGAGAGCTGGGTATCATCAAATCAGAGTGCATCTCTCAAACATTTTCAAAACTGCCTTCAAAACACATCAAGGCCATTATGAATTTAAAGTGATGCCATTTGGCCTTACTAATGCCCCAACCACTTTTCAAGCCTTAATGAATGAGATATTTCAACCCGCCTTGAGGAAATTTATGCTGGTATTTTTTGATGATATTCTAATATACAGAAAGAGCATGACTGAGCACTTGGAGCATCTCAGGTTTACATTCTCTCTTCTCAGAAAACATCAACTATATGCTAAGCTCTCTAAATGCTGTTTTGGCCAACCTTCACTGGAATGCTTGGGCCATATTATTTCAGCTGCAGGTGTTTGTGCTGATCCAAGTAAAATTGCTTGTATGCAAAGTTGGCCTACACCCTCTACACTCAAAGAATTAAGGAGATTCCTTGGGCTTACATGCTACTATAGGAAGTTTTTCAGGAATTATGGAGCAATCAGTAAACCACTTACTGATCTTATCAAGAAGAACTCCTTCATTTGTACTTCAACAGCCACTTCAGCTTTGAGCAACTCAAGCAGGCCATGTCAACAACTCCAGTATTGGCCTTACCTGACTTCACTAAGCCCTTTGTGGTTGAAAGTGATGCTAGTGACTCATGTATTGGAGCTGTATTACTCCAAGATGGAAATCCAATTGCTTACTTTAGCAAACCCTTGGGTCCAAGATCTAGAGCATTATCCACATATGAAAAGGAGTTTCTAGCCATTGTCCTAGCAGTTCAGAGATGGATACATTACTTACAGGGAGCTAAGTTCATAATCCAAACTGATCATCAAAGTATCAAGTATTTCTTGGAGCAAAGGATCACCGCACCATTACAACAAAGATACTTAATCAAACTGTTGGGATTTGATTATGTCATCAGATACAAGAAAGGAGCTGAAAATGTAGTGGCAGATGCACTTTCTAGAAGACCTCCTGATTCAGCTCATTGTAATTTATTGGTTGCCTCTACACCAACATGGGCTCAAGAGGTACTTTCCAGTTACACTGATGATGAGAAAGCTCAGGGCATCATTTCTAAACTTCTCCTCAGTCCTTCTAGTGTTGAAAACTTCACTTACAAGGAGGGCATATTGAGGTACCAAATAAAACTCTACATTGGTACTGGTGTCAAAATTAGGCAAGCATTATTACATTCTCTACATAATTCTGTTGTGGGAGGCCATTATGGTATTCAAGCTACATATGCAAGAGCCAAAGCATATTTTTATTGGCAAGGCCTCAAAAAGGATGTTTTACTCTTTGTGTCTCAATGTGATATATGTCAAAGGAACAAGAGTGACACCACAAACTCTGCTGGACTTCTCCAACCTCTCCCTATACCAGATTATGCTTGGCAACATATAACAATGGACTTTATTGATGGTCTACCAACAAGCAACAAGAAGAATGTCATCCTAATTGTGGTAGACAGACTCACTAAGTATGCTCATTTTATTGCCCTACATCACCCATACACTGCTTCTTTTGTGGCCCAAGTTTTTCTCAATCAAATTTTCAAGCTACGTGGGTTGCCTGCCTCAATTGTGTCAGATAGGGACAAGGTGTTTACAAGAAACTTCTGGACTGATTTATTCAAGGCCTTGGGCACAAGCTTGAACTTAAGGTATGCTTATCACCCTCAAACTGATGGCCAGACTGAGAGAGTGAATGCTTGCTTGGAAAATTATTTAAGATGTGTAGCAGGTTATAAACCAAGTAGCTGGAGCAATTGGTTGTCCCTTGCTGAGTGGTGGTACAACACCAGATTTCACAGGGGTCTCAAAATATCTCCACTTCAAGCTTTGTATGGTTATTTACCTCCCCATATAGCATTCCCATCTAATGCTGCTACTTCAGTGGATGTTGTGGAGGCTTACTTGAAGTCCATAGACTCCATGCTTGACATCATCAAGGAATCACTACATCAAGTACATGCCAGGATGAAGATTTATGCTGACTCTTCAAGAGTGGAGAGAACTTTCCAAGAGGGGGATTTGGTCAACCTCAAACTTCATCCCTACAAACAAGCTTCAGTGTCTCTCAGAAGAAACTTTAAACTATCTGCCAAATACCATGGGCCCTTCAAAGTCTTACACAAGGTAGGTGTTGTGGCCTACAAACTGGAGATACCTTCACATTCAAGGATCCATCCAGTCTTCCATGTCTCCTAGTTGAAACAACACATTGGTATGAAACACAATCCCTCTCCTACTCTACCTGTTGTTGATCTCAATAGTGAAGTTATCATGCTGCCAGAGAAGGTGTTACAGACTAGAACAATGCTCATAGGTAGCAGATTGGTGCACCAACTTCTCATCCAATGGACTAACTCAACTGCTGAAGATGCCATCTGGGAGGACTCATCCAATATAAGGTCTCATTCCCTTGAGGACAAGGACAATTTTCAGGGGTGGGCAGTGTTATATCCCCTTCTCAACTAAACCTCTCTGTGGTCTTCCCTTAGTAATTTAGTTGTGTGCCTTAGTAGTCCGGACAGGCTGTCATTGGGTGTGCTGTGGACCGTTGATAGCTAGCCACGTGTCTGTCATCGATTGAGTCTAGTTAGAGTTCAATTATTGGATACTTAATGTGTAAGAAGGGTTATCCCTTCATTATCTGATTTCTGTTTTTGAATGAAAGACATTTGGCTGCACCTCTGGCACAGATTTTTGGCTTGAATCTCTGATTCAATAGGTGATTCTTCACCATTCTATCCATCTCTGCTTGTTAAATTGTTGTAGGGATACAACAGATAGTTCTCTCAGGTGAATCAAAGCTTTTATAATCATCTGGTAATTTCTTAACTGGTACGTTATTAGAGATAACACCTCTGTCCATAGAGTAAAAGATCGCTACAAATACAGACTTGTAAGATCTTGAACGTGTTTTCCTGCTCTGGTACCAATTGAAAAAGCGGGGTTCTAACAACACCATCCAATATTTCGCGTAGCAATATGTATAGACTAACTCCGAAATACTTTCTAGAGAATCAACTAGACAGTCAGACTCAATCTAGGTAAAAGTATCTCAAGGAGTTAATATCTCTCTCTTGTTTTGATTTACTCAAGCTAATAGAAATCAGCGAGTCTTTAATCAAACACAAGGAATAACTTGGATGGTACCAAAGACCAATATCCAAGGATCAATTAATGACAATCAACAACCAAAGGTTGGATTTCTCTAATTGATGATCTAACGCACAACCTGTATTATTTCAATTATAAAGATAAAACAATATAATGCGGAAATTGAAATAACACAGACACCAGAAATTTTGTTAACGAGGAAACCACAAATGCAGAAAATCCCCGGTACCTAGTCCAGATTGAACACACACTGTATTAAGCCGCTACAGACACTAGCCTACTCCAAGCTAACTTCGGGCTGGACTGTAGTTGAACCCCAATCAGTCTCCCACCGATACAAGTTACAATTGTACTCCCTACGCCTCGGATCCCAGCAGGATACTGCGCACTTGATTCCCTTAGAAGATCTCACCCACAACTAAGAGTTGCTACGACCCAAAATCGCAGGCTTTGATAATAAACAAATCTGTCTCACACAGACAAGTCTATCAAAGGATCAATCTGTCTCTCACAGATAAACCCTTAAGGTTTTGTTCCGTATTTTGATAATAATCAAGGTGAACATGAACCAATTGATAATCCGATATTATATTCCCGAAGAACAGCCTAGAGTTATCAATCACCTCACAATAATCTTAATTGTATCATAGCGAAGCAAGATGTTTCGGAATCACAAACAATGAGACGAAGATGTTTGGGACTACTTTTTATATCTTGCCTATCGGAGATATCAATCTTAAGCCAATCAATCTGATTGTACTCGTACGATAGAAGATTCAAGATCAGATCACACAACTACGATAAAAGTAGTATCGGTCTGGATTCACAATCCCAATGAAGTCTTTAAGTCGTTAACCTGGTTGTAGAAGAAGAACACCAAAGGTTAAAGGAGAAACGACTCTAGCACGCAAATTAGTATCACACGTAAGGTGTGGGGATTAGTTTTGCACAATACTAGATGTCTCCTTTATATAGTCTTTCAAATCAGGGTTTGCAATAAAGTTACCTTGGTAACAAAGCAATCAATATCCACCGTTAGATGAAAACCTGATTTATATTCAAGCTAATATTTCTCAACCGTTAGATCGGAAACTTAGCTTGTTACACACACTTGACAATGCACGTTTCTAGGTTTGTTAACCGTACCCAAATGTATGCACTTGTTGGTTCAACAATAGTTAACCAAAAGGTTATCCATATGAGCATTTCATATCAACCATGTTCTTCTTCACCATAACTAGTTCAAATGACTTCAAGATGAACTAGTTAGAGAGTTGTTCAATTGCAAGGAAATCTCATGTACTACACAAGACACAATTGAAGCAAAGATGATTTGATTCACTTGAATCGGTCATGAACTTTTATAGCCATGGTTTGCAAACTGCATTCCTTATTATTTTAAGTTTAAGTTCAGAAATTATCTTCAGATATATAACCTTCTCAAGTTCGCAGACTAGGTTCGCGGACTTAAGTTACCGGGCAGAGTTTACAAACTCCAGCAGAAATTCTCGGGTATGAGAACTTCGCCGGTTCGCGGACTGGGTTCGCGGACTTAGCTTCATGCAAGTAGTTTGTCAACTCCAGCAGAAATTCTCGTGTTTGAAAACTTCGGCAGTTCGCGGACTTGGCTTACGCCATTCTTCCGGTTCTCTTGATCAACAAAGTTCACAAACTTTGGTTCAAGGAACAGGACTTATACATAAATGTGTTTCCACAATAATGCTTATGTCCACCATTGGTTATGTAATCTAAAATCTCATTTCAATCATTGAAACATTCTTAGAGGACGTTATGTAGTTGTTACACCATTTATCGTCAAAGAAATTTTCAAGATGATTGAAACATATCATGACTTTCGTTAAATGGTAAAGATAAACTTGATCGAAGCGAAAAGCTTACCAACATATATTTCGAGATAGGCGAGGTATACGCGGTTCGAAATACCAAATGTGTATAATCCAAGTCTATATATATAGCATACGACTTCTTGTCTCACAGAGTAGGAGATATAGTAGATAGACTTTTGAGTGATAGATAAGTTCAAGTCTTCACATACCTTTTTGTCGAGAAGTTCCACCGGTTCCTTGAGTAGTTCTTCTACTTGTATGATGAATCGCCATGAAGTCCTTGAGCTCAACTACACTTTCTATCCTAGTCAGAGACTTAGCTATAATAGACTAGAAATCAAGACTTATAGTTTTCATCACTAACATTGACAAACATGCTTGAGATAGCAATGCATGCGAGTTCGACTGAGCAATGCTCTAACAGACATAATCCTTGAAAACAAAAGATTTTAACCTATCTTCCATCAAATATTTGACAATATAGGCTTAACTTTTGTATTTGTCAAAAGTCCATTCATTCTTTATCAATACCTGAATACCAATCACGAACGACTTTATTTTTGACAAAGTACGGGACAAACATAGTTCACGGTCGTAAACCCCAATATCCAATAACAAATTGCAATGTAACAAATCATAAAGATTAATACTGCAAAAACATCATCTTCCAAATAGTTTTTAGAATTTAACCCAATAGACCTAAAAAAGATAAGAAGATGAACAAATAATAGCTATGTGTAGTCACAATCATTGTTATTCAAAGCATTAGTTATTCTTCCAACTAAACCAAAAAGAAGACATACTAGGCAACAATATCTTTGAGAAATTCTTTATCATTCCCGAACTCCTTGTCGTCAACAACCATTGGAACATAAGGTTCGTGGAGATAGGAGTTAATATCAATAAACCGTCTTGGTTGATGATGTCGAACCAGGGCTTTCTGAATTTCCAAAGATCTTAAAACGCAAGCCTTTATTTCACGAATCTCCTTTCTTACTTCCTTCAACTCATCAAGAACATCAGAAAACTTATGAGAGTTGGAAGGAATAGACTTTGGCTTTCTTGTATTCCTCCTCTTTCTTTTCAAGGACGGAGTTACTAGAGATTTCTCTTTTTCCTTGATTGAAGGCTTAATAATCATGTTGACATATTTTCCATCCAAAGACATGATGCTCTGAGAACAGTTAACAACTGGTTTTTGTGAGTGGAATTCACAATCTCAACAAGCATTCTTAAGATATAAAGGATATCAGAGAGGAAAAAGGAATGTAGGGTTCGCAACCTTTAAGCAGGTTCGTGGACGACCAACTCTAAACCCTATAAAGAGTAGAATTGTCGATAATAACCTTTTATTTGATAGACAGGAAAAACAAACCTAAGAAAAAAACTTTTCCTAAAGCCTGAGCGGTACACAATCTTATCTCTTTTGAACGGGCACATGAGACAAGATTTACCAATCAACACAATTAATTTATGTTGTGGTGAACGAAATTTTTTCCACCATTTTCGTCTTGAGAGGAATCCTATGACTTATGTCTATCAAAGCGATTTGACCATACCTTCTTTTCTAATTGCCTCATTTTGTCTTTAGAAACCAACCTCCTAGAAGAATATAAAATCTTACATACCTCAGTAGTCTTCTGAGCAAGTTTAAGCTTCCTTGCCAATCGATTTACTCTTCGTTGAAGTTTTTTGTCGTGCCTCACTTTATGTTTGTACTTGTAACATCTTGATAGTTCATGACCTCTTTGAAACCAAAATGATCACGTCAATCTTGGATAGTATTCAGGCATCTGTGGTGTGAAAGCAGCTAGACACATAGTAGATCCTGAAACATTACATACAGAGTTTCTAAAGGATGGGTCAATTGACTCTTCCAGCTTGATTGGATAAACATTACAGACAGAGTTTATGATCACCACCGACAGTTTCATGATTACTCGTTTCTGTATTCACATAAACATTAGAAAATCAAAACCCAAAAGATTTTAGATCAACACCCATCTTCGATTCAATAAAAGAATCTTGATAGTTGAATTTTTTCTTCTGAATTCTTAAATCCTCATCAATTTTAGATCTCAGTTCACCAATCAAACCCTACTTCGATCCATATGAAAAAATCTATCGAACTTATCATCTTCTTCCACTTCAATTGTAGATAATTTTTAGCTTCAATTTCTCTCACTTTCTGTGAATCTCTCTGCGGACGAAGAAGAAAAAAGAATCGAAGAAGGAGAAAGAAAATATGAAGAAGAAAGAAACTGAGGGGATAGTTATCCTGAGGTGAAACGCGGCGTAATAATGTGGGGAAATAGAATTGCGGGTAACGGGTTGAACCCGCGGGTTTTAAAAACCGGTCCGGGTTAACCCGTTTCCCTACAATCCGGCTTTTCTCCAACCCTATCCCGGCTTGTTTAGGCACCAGCCGAGCCGGGTGCGGGTTTTTTACGGGCCAGGCCGGGAAAACCCGCGGGTTTTGGCTTGTTTGCCAGCTCTAGAGCGTAATGTATGGCGCACGCTGTAAACCGCCAAACCAATAACCAATGAGCATCCCCCAGTTTGTGACATGTGTTGCTGTCTCGAGTGTTTTCGTGGAAAACATGTAGCATGTTGCTGTTGTTTGGCAAGTTGAGCTTGGGAGACTTGCCGGCTCGGTGGTGACCTTCGACGGTCGAGATTTTGCATCTTGAGAGGAAGGGTAGCCGTTGATTATTGCAACCCTTCGTTTGGTATCCAGTGGCATGAAGCATGGATTTAATATGGCCTAGTTTAGGCGTGGCCTAAAGCTAGGGTTTTGGCATTGTTTGGGCGCGACCAAAACTAGGGCTTGGCGTCGATCCAAACGGTTTCCCTGCGTTAGATGGTGACCTTGGACGGCTAAGATCTGCGTCTTAGATGGAAATGTGGCCGTCGATTGTTGCAAGCCTTCGTTTTGGAAGCCGTGAAGGGAAGGCCGACATGGTATGGTTTAGGCGCAGCAAGGTGGCTGGCACGACATTCCATTGGCACATGTGGCATGGTTGGCATGCCTTGGTGCGGTTTAGGCGTGGCCAAAACTAGGGTTTTGGTGTTGGGACAAAGGTTACCATGCGTTGGTTGGTGACATTGGACGGTTAAGATTTGCATGTAAGATGAAAGGGTGGTCGTTGATTGTCGCACGCCTTCGTTTTGGCAGCCGTGAGGGGAAGGCCGGCATGGTATGGTTTAGGCGCGGCAAGGTGGATGGCACGGCATGCCATTGGCACATGTGGCATGGTCAGCATGCCTTGGCGCGGTTTATGCGTGGCCAAAACTAGGGTTCTGGCGTTGGGACAAAGGTTACCATGCCTTGGTTGGTGACCTTGGTCGGTTAAGATTTGCATCTAAGATGGAAGGGTGGTCGTTGATTGTCGCGCGCCTTCGTTTTGGCAGCTGTTAGGGGAAGGCCGGCATGGTATGGTTTAGGCGCGGCAAGGTGGCTGACACGGCATGCCATTGGCACATGCGACATGGTCGGCATGCCTTGGCGCGGTTTAGGCGTGGTTTTCCATTGGAACGGTGGTGCTGCTGGCATGGTTGACATGCCTTGGCGCGGAGATGTGGCTGGCACGGATTTCCATTGGCACGGTGGCGTGGCTGGCATGGTTTACCATTGGCAGGGTGGTGCGGCTGGCATGGTTGGCATGACTTGGCGCGGAGATGTGGCTGGCACGGCGACGCGGCTGGCATGCTTTGGCGCGGAGACGTGGCTAGCATGGCATGCCATTGGCACATGCGGCTGGCATGGTTGGCATGCCTTGGCGCAGAGACGTGGATGGCATGATTTTCCATTGGCACGGTGGTGTAAGAATTTAGGGTTTGGTGTACGAAGGTGATGTCGGTCAATACTAAGGGTTCTACCGTGGAACATGACACACATATATGTAAAAAAAGGTACCTTGGTAATTCTTACGTAGGCTTGTTGAATGATTCAATAAACGCGCTAGTGGTCCTAGTGACGTTATGTCAGGTATAAGGTTTTACGATATTAACCCTAATCTAAAAACCACCATCAACATTAAGTCCCCTGCTTGGCTCGGAACAGGAGCACTGTTGCGAGGTAAGCATAAGATGGTGACAGGCGAGGACAAAATCGAAATGACAAGTCGTGAAAAGATAGTCAAGAAGACTCGACTAACCTTTTTTGAGAGGTAAGGAGAGTTCGTGATTCTCGTGTTGGAGGCCTTGCATAGATTCTATTTGTGGTGTTGCTGGCTAGACCGTGAAGTAGTGATATGTAGATTATCGGCTTGGAATGGGAGCCGCGGGCGTTGGTCGGCTTGGAATGGGAGCCGCAGGCGTTGGTCGGCTTGGAATGGAGGAAACTGGCTTCGGTCAGCGGAATGGTGGAAACTGTCTTCAGTCCGCAGAATGGTGTAAACTGGTTTCAGAAATTCGGCTACCAAACGATGATGATGACGCTGGAACTTCGGTTATCAAATGGTAGTGATGGAGCCTGGCAACTTTGTCGAAATCAGGGTTTGGGATGTCGAAACCCTAACTAGCGCTCCTTACTAAAATCGTTGTAGAATTCTCGTACGAACTCGGATTTTAACGGTCCGCACCTCCATCTGACCGGAAAAGAATTTTCTATCTCCTTACTCTGGAATATTTAGGTTTTGAGTTCTTTTAGGAGGTGAAAACGTCCCGACAGTGAAACTCAGGAAGAATTCAGGAGGGATGTTGCGGGCCCGGGGTAGCATAATCGCGCCGAGTCATCTGTTCCTGTTCATGGAGCAAGAAGGAAACTTTATTCTATGCAAAACTTTAGAAACTCCGTCCGTATGAAAAGAGGTATTGACCTTCTTCTGTTTTTTGTTGCTCGTTTGTATCCGCGCTTTCGTCTGTAGTGTCTCTCCAGTGGATTCCAAAATTTACCAAACTCCATTGCATTCTTGGGACGGATGGATGTAATATATGCTCGATAACGATTATGTCAGGGTTAATAATGGAGATTGTGGTTGTGGTGTCGGCCCATCCTCGGTTTTAGGTTGTTCAGTGCTTGGACCTTCTGATCGTGATGATGATGTGATGTGCTTGTATGGTCGAAAACTTCTGGCGCCCCCGGATGAAATAGGGAGACGTTCCGTTGACGATGTGTTGTTATCAAATCTTCCAGGACTTTGTTCCAAGCGACATCCTTCGAACCATCTTCTGAATCTTGGACTATCATATGGAATGAGATGTGGTAAGAAGTCCCCAGTTATACTTCGGTTTGATCCGATGGCATGGATGAATATGTGAATGTATCTTTGTGGCATGCTCTTGAAGTCTTCGGTGTACATGTACGGCTTCGTGTTGAGAAATTCCTGCGGCTCGTGAAACTTCGACAGTGATGATGTTGAAATCAAAAATAACCTGGTTGAGGGGAGTGAAAGCGTCTCATGCTGGTAGCCCCATGTGTATCCTATTTTCATTGCATCTCTTTGAATCCACATCCACGTGATTTGATACAAGATTATCGTACTCTTCTGGATGTGACGCTGGGATGCTCAGGATATCGCATGGACGAAATATTCTGGATAGCGAAGATGTAGGAATGAGAGAGTTATGTTTTTTATCATGGCTCCCTCTGTTTTTTCAATAAAATGTTTCAGCCGCGTCTCTGGAGTTATCTCATGAGTCTTTGATGGTCGTCGATGGACTGCGAAGAGAAGTCCCCAGTCGCATTTTTCTTTAGTTTCTGAAGTTGTTTTCCTCTGAGCAGGCTTGCGATCCTCCACGGCCTCGTAAAGTGTTGAACGCGTCTTCTAGACAGAGAGGTGATGATATCCTTGCGCTGCACCCTTGAAGAGTAGGTGACCTTGTTGCGACTATGGAATTTTGGTTGACTGTGTCTTCTGAGCTTTGACAGTGAAGGGATTCTGTGTATATCCTCAGTCCTCAAGTATGGTTTACATGTTTCCATCTTTGTAGTGATTGATGCTGTGGTGAAGCTCTAGCTGGTATCAACAAATGAGCAGAAACAATTCTTGGTAGCAGATGTAATCAGAACAGACTATATTGTCGTAGTAACAAATTAGGTTGGCTGGAATTGTATGGGCATCCGTGGAAGTAAAAGGATTGGCTGGAGTTGTACGGGCATCCGTGGAAGTAAAAGGATTGGATGGATGCGTAAGCGAGCAAACTGTCCATGACTACGAAGATTGGTTGGTTGTGATCATGATCCTTGACATGGGGAGCGTGGTGGTACGACCCTTTGCAAGAATAAGCGTCGTTGAAGCAGCTTCGACTCTTGGAGAAGATGTTGAAACTTAAGAATCCGAACGCTGAAGCCTCGTCTTCGGATCCTGGAGAAGCTTATGGAGAGAACGCTGAAACGGAGCGGCTGCTGGAGCGAGCGTTGAAGCGGAGCGGCTGTCGGAGTGATCGTTGAAGCGGAGTCGCTGCTAGAGGATGTTGAAGCGGAGCGGCTGCGTTAATCAGTGTGGTGTCAAATTGGACACCCTTCAAGCAAACAATGGTTAGGAGTCCCCAGTTCCATCTATCAATCGTGCTTTCCAGAAGAGGTTGGGGTTTGGGAACGACTTCTCTAGTTGGAAACAGCTGCTTCCCTGATGCAGTGCGGTTGAGGGCTGCAAATATGCCTTGACGTTGCGCCTTGGGGAAATATAGAATCTCACATAAATGTTTCATCATATACTGCACGCTTTTGCGGGCGAAGTCCCCAGAAATCATGCATCTCCTGGCAGGGAAAAGAGTCTTTGTGAACTCAGGGAGGTTGCTGATTTTTCATTGCTTCAATTTTGGAGAAGTCATTTCTGATCTTTTCGTGTAATGAAATTAGATTGATGATTCCCTTCTACTGGGCGTTCAAGAGCAACGCTGGAAGGATGCAAGCTGCTGGCGCAGGGAAGATGCAAGTTGTTAGCGCTGGAAAGGATGCAAGCTGCTGGCGCTGGAAAGATGCAAGCTGTTGTAAAGATGCAAGTTGTTAGCGCTGAAAGGATGCAAGCTGCTGGCGCTAGAAAGATGCAAGTTTTTAGCGCTGGAAAGGATGCAAGCTGCTGGCGCTGTAAAGATGCAAGCTGCTGTAAAGATGCAAGCTGTTAGCGTTGGAAGGATGCAAGTTGCTGGCGCTGGAAAGATGCAAGTTTTTAGCGTTGGATCGGCTTGGAATGGGCGATGGCTTGGCGTGGACGCTGGCTTGGCATGGACGCTGGCTTGGTTTGGTATGGCGCGGACTGTCGGTTGGGCATGGCGTGGACTGTTGGCTTGGCACGGCGCTGGCTTGGCGTGGCGCGGACTTGTTCTTGCAGGCCCAGTTGCCTCTTTCCATACATAGCTCAAATAGGAAATCATTTCCTTATTCAAATTCCAAAAGTATTATGCGTATGAAAGGGGTTGGCTCTCCTTTTTATCTCGTATCTTTGTTTTCACGTCCTGGTGTTAGCGGTAGCGCGATAGCAATAAAGTGGGCAAGCATATTCCAGCTATGTACTCCAGCGTTTCTCTTTCAATTTTTTTTCTTGTTTTCTTGTGTTGGTGCAAACCCTAGCCATAGGTATGCCTTCCATAAATCTGTATAAATATTGTTCTTCTGAACTGGTGTAAACCCTAGACGTGGGTATGCCTTTCATAAACTTGTAGAAACACTTCGTCATAAACAATTACTCTTCGAATATCACCGTAGTAACGTCGGCTACCTCATGAATAGTGACGAGTAATCATTATTATGCAAAGTAGGCACGTACGGGTAGGTGACTGTTTTTTTTTTTGAAAGGCAAACAAAGCGTTTGGTTTATGGTTTTGATTTTCTGGAATTTTGGGTTGATAGATAAGTATTATTCCTGAGGGTTTTGGATTATTATTTGGAATGAACTGTTTTAGAATATTGATGGTTTTGGTTATGAATATAAGTGACATGAGTACCCCAGGGAATTCATGGAATTGTGAATGTTGTGTGATAGTATAAAGCATGTAACACGGGAAAAATATGGCCATCGGTTTTTTTATCTCCCATGTAAAGATTTGAAGTAGTAGACCATGTATTTTTTCTAGCAAGACTTACTCGGTTTTTCGGATCTCCTGATGAAAAGGAATCTCCCGGGTGTAAGACCGAGTTGGGGAAGCACCGCTGTGACTGTGGAAAGTCCCCAGTCATCCCTTGTCGTGTCATGACTGGTAACCCGGCCGTCTGGTAACTGAGTCGTCGATCCCTGGGCGGGTCGTTTGGATTCTACCGTCCTGACGTCTGGGTCGAAATATGAGATGGATAATTGAAAGTTGACATTGTAACCAAAAGATCAATCTTCCACTGTGGTCGCCAATTGTTTGAGGGTGAAAACGGTTTCTGCTGATTTCGGTAATTTCGGGTGTGTGGGTGAGAAACGAGTCTAAACCCTAAACAATGTACTGCAAGGGAGTACTTTAGATTCAAGAGATCAATCTGTACAAATCCGGCCTAAACCAAGAAATGTTCGTTCCATACTTGCTTCGGTCAGAAAGAGGAGGAGAAGGGTTGGTTTTGGGGAGGGAAGCGGAGAGAGTGTTGAGACCAGCATAGTTGATCATGGAAGAGTAGTTGTTTTGTGACTTGCATCAGAAAGTGGGAAGCTAACAGATGGGAAAGCTAGCAAACATTTTCTAAGTGTTGTATGCTCCTAATCAGAACTTGTTGTTCGGTGGAAATAGGTAAGACCTATTTATACAAGTCGAATTGAAACGTACTATGGTCTCGTAAGAAATGGAAAACGGATGAGTAAATGGGAGGAGGTGGTAAACGGTAACGCCTGGAATTGATGTTCCATAAAAGAAAGCGTTTTACCATTACTCCCTGTATTTACTAACCGCCTCATCCTTATGACACTGTCTTGTAACGGGCGTAGTGTACGCCGCACGCTGTAAACCGCCAAACCAATACCCAATGAGCATCCCCCAGTTTGTGACATGTGTTGATGTCTCGAGTGTTTTCTTGGAAAACATGTAGCATGTTGTTGTTGTTTGGCAAGTTGAGCTTGGGAGACTTGTCGTCTTGGTGGTGACCTTCGACGGTCGAGATTTTGCATCTTGAGAGGAAGGGTAGCCGTTGATTATTGCAACCCTTCGTTTGGTAGCCAGTGGCATAAAGCATGGCTTTAATATGGCCTAGTTTAGGCGTGGCCAAAAGCTAGGGTTTTGGCATTGTTTGGGCGCGGCCAAAACTAGGGCTTGGCATCGAGCCAAAAGGTTTCCCTGCGTTAGCTGGTGACCTTGGACGGCTAAGATATGCGTCTTAGATGGAAATGTGGTCGTCGATTGTTGCAAGCCTTCGTTTTGGAAGTCGTGAAGGGAAGGCCGGCATGGTATGGTTTAGGCGCAACAAGGTGGCTGGCACGGCATGCCATTGGCACGTGTGGCATGGTCAGCATGCCTTGGCGCGGTTTAGGCGTGGCCAAAACTAAGGTTTTGGTGTTGGGACAAAGGTTACCATGCGTTGGTTGGTGACCTTGGACGGTTAAGATTTGCATATAAGATGGAAGGGTGGCCGTTGATTGTCGCACGCCTTCGTTTTGGCAGCCGTGAGGGGAAGGCCGGCATGGTATGGTTTAGGCGTGGCAAGGTGACTGGCACGGCATGTCATTGGCACATGTGGCATGGTCAGCATGCCTTGGCGCGGTTTAGGCGTGGTCAAAAATAGGATTTTGGCGTTGGGCCAAAGGTTACCATGCGTTGGTTGGTGACCTTGGTCGGTTAAGATTTGCATCTAAGATGGAAGGGTGGCCGTTGATTGTCGCACGCCTTCGTTTTGGGAGCCGTGAGGGGAAGGCTGGCATGGTATGGTTTAGGCGCGGCAAGGTGGTTGGCACGGCATGCCATTGGCACACGTGGCATGGTCGGCATGCCTTGGCGCAGTTTAGGTGTGGGTGTTGGGACAAAGGTTACCATGTGTTGGTTGGTGACCTTGGACGGCTAAGATTTGCATCTAAGATGGAAGGGTGGCCATTGATTGTCGCATGCCTTCGTTTTGGTAGCCGTAAAGGGAAGGTCGACATGGTATGGTTTAGGCGCGGCAAGGTGGCTGGCACGACATGCCATTGGCACATGTGGCATGGTCGGCATGCCTTGGAGCGGTTTACGCGTGGTTTGCCATTGGAACGGTGGTGCGGATAGTATGGTTGACATGCCTTGGCGCGGAGATGTGGCTGGCACGGCTTGCCATTGGCTGGCATGGTTGGCATGCTTTGGCACGGAGACGTGGCTGGCATGGTTTACCATTGGCACGGTGGTGCGGCTGGCATGGTTGGCATGACTTGGCGCGGAGATGTGGCTGGAATGGCGGTGCGGCTGGCATGGTTGGCATGCTTTGGCGCGGAAACGTGGATGGTATCGCATGCCATTGGCACATGCGGCTGACATGGTTAGCATGCCTCGGCGCGGATACGTGGATGGCATGGTTTTTCATTGGCACGGTGGTGCGGCTGGCATGGTTGGCATGCCTTGGCGTGGAGACGTGGCTGGAATGGTTTGCTATTGGCACGGTGGTGTAAGAATTTAGGGTTTGGTGTACGAAGGTGATGTCGGTCAATACTAAGGGTTCTACCGTGGAACATGACACATATATATGTAAGAAAAAAAGGTACCCTGGTAATTCTTACGCAGGCATGTTGAACGGTTCAATAAATGCGCTAGCGGTCCTAGTGACGTCATGTCAGATGTAAGGTTTTACGATTTTAATCCTAAGCAAAAAACCACCATCAACACCTGGTTTTAGAAGAAGAAGACCAAAGGTTAAAGGAGAACCGACTCTAGTATGCAAACTAGTATCACACGTGAGGTGTGGAGATTACTTTTGCACAGATACTAGAGTTCCCCTTATATAGTCTTTCAAATCAGGGTTTGTAATTAAGTTACCTTGGTAACAAAGAAATCAATATCTACCGTTAGATAAAAACCTGATTTATATTCAAGCTAATATTTCTCAACCGTTAGATCGAAAACTTAGCTTGTTACACACACTTGACAATGCACGCTTCTAGGTTTTTTAACCGTACCCAAACGTATGCACTTGTTGGTTCAACAATAGTTAACCAAATGATTATCCATATGAGCATTCCATATCAACCACGTTCATCTTCACCATAACTAGTTCAAATGATTTCAAATGAACTAGTTAGAGAGTTGTTCAATTGCAAGGAAATCTCATGTACTACACAAGACACAATTGAAGCAAAGATGATTTGATTCACTTGAATCGGTTCATGAACTTTTGTAGCCATGGTTTGCAAACTACATTCCTTAGTCGTTTTAAGTTTAAGTTCAGAAATCATCTTCAGATATATAACCTTCTCAAGTTCGCAGACTAGGTTCGCGGACTTAAGTTACCGGGTAGAGTTTACAAACTCCAGCAGAAATTCTCGGGTATGAGAACTTCGCCGGTTTGCGGATTGGGTTCACGGACTGGGTTCGTGGACTGAGTTTGCAGACTTAGTTTCACGCAAGTAGTTTGTCAACTCCAGCAGAAATTCTCGGGTTTGAGAAATTCGGCAGTTCGCGGACTTGGCTCACGCCATTCTTCCGGTTCTCTTGATCAACAAAGTTCGCAAACTTTGGTTCAAGGAATAGGACTTATACATAAATCTGTTTCCACAACAATGCTTATGTCCACCATTGGTTATGTAATCTAAACTCTCATTGAAACATTCTTAGAGGACATTATATAGTTGTTACACCATTTCTCGTCAAAGCAATTTTCAAGATGATTAAAACATATCATGACTTTCGTCACATGGTAAAGATAAACTTGGTTAAATCGAAAAGCTTACCAACTCATATTTCGAGATATAGATAGGCGAGGTATACTCGGCTCAAATACCAAATGTGTATAATCAAAGTCTATATATATAGCATACGACTTCTTGTCTCAAAGAGTTGGAGATAGAGTAGATAGACTTTTGAGTGATAGATAAGTTCAAGTCTTCACATACCTTTTTGTCGAGAAGTTCCACCGGTTCCTTGAGTAGTTCTTCTACTTGTATGATGAATCGCCATGAAGTCCTTGAGCTCAACTACACTTTCTATCCTAGTCCGAGACTTAGCTATAATAGACTAGAAATCAAGACTTATAGTTTTGATCACTAACATTGACAAACATGCTTGAGATAGCAACGCATGCGAGTTCGACCGAGCAATGCTCTAACAATACTCTTTATTTCAAAAGTAAATATGAAAAACAAATGAACAAGTTTGAAATATAATGATAAGTGTACAATATTCTAGGATAAACTTGTTTTTATAATAAAATAATAAGGTAAAATAAAGAATCAATTAAATCAAATTATGTAGGCCCGCGACTTCTGTTTTTCCAGCTTTTAAAAGCTAGTACTGAGTAGCTTTTAAAAGCATGACTAAAACGAAAGTATTTCTCTCCAAAAGCACTTTGAAAAAAATTTACCAAACACAATTTTTAGTAAAAGTTTATTACAAGTTTGTTACAAAGTGCTTTTGATATAAAAAATTTAATCCCAAATGGGCTTTAAGCTTTTTGTTTTTGGATTAGATTTAGATTTAATTATAGAGAAAGAGTAATATCATAATCGATGGTACTAATAAGAGCATCTCCAATGAAGTACGGGTCACTAAAAATATTGATGCCACCTAGGATTTTAGAAACTCTTAACAGAAAAAACCTCTTCAGTGGTTGTTGGATAACAAAAAATTAATCTGACTTGGAAGTTAAAATTTGGAAAAAAGTATGGGTTTTTGGAAACTCATATCCACACCCACGTCATCATCAGTCTGTTATTGTTTTTAGATTTTCTGAGTTAAATTTCTACAAATAAGTGACAAGTGTATGAAAATAGATATGCATAGAAATTCCACCGGAAATGCTTATCAAAATGCAAATTCAAATCGTATGCTGTGTTATTAAATACTTACCTCAGTCCCAAATTAGTTGAGCTAGTAATACAATTTGGAAATGATTTATTTCTCAAACTATTATATCATTGAAAAGCATTTTAAAACACATATGTAACAAATATAAATATCTATGTTATAAGGGACAAGGGTGTTTTTCCATTTGGACGGAGATCTACAGTTTGGACACATAAAGGATGACCCAGATTGAGGCACATATTTAAGTTATTCAATTACATTTTTGACATATAAAGAATGGTCCAGATTGAGCTACATATTTAAGATTTTCAATCCACATTTTAGGCATATAAAGAAGGGTCCACATTAGATTTTTAATGTGCATTTATTTCAGAGTTATTCCTCCCATTTAATGTCAAGCGTTACTTTTATTCAAAATTAAACGCCCATTAAGTTAATCCATTTTATAATCAAATTTCTTTCCCAAGGTTCATCATTTGCACAACTCTATTCCGAAGGTATGATTCACTTTTATTTTGGTTGATTCAGATAATTGTTGTTAGTTTTTCTCTTTAATTTTTTGTTTAACATCCATGGATTCATGGTGCCTCTCGCCTAATTTTTGTCTCATTTATGCAGTTTAATTTCTCTTTTATTTTTTCAGTAATATTTTATTTTATTGTCTCGATTTTGTTTTTTCATTTGCAGTCAAATGATATTGATCAGATATATGACTGCTAGGTAATCATTTTTATTCTTATGTTAGTTTTTTTTTAATACCATACCATATCATTTAATTTCTATTTTCTTACACAATATTTTTTATTTTTCTCTGGACAGGGAATTGTCCAATAAGACCTTGACTTCTTCAAGCAAAAATTATAGGATTTACATGGAGTGAAAACAAACGACAAAGAAAAAGACGGTTCCATTGTTATGCCCTTAATTTGGGTCGGTAAATGGAATTTCTTAATTGTATTGTTATTGTTGTTGGAGAGTTCATACTCTTAATCGGAGAGTCGTGTACATGTTGGTATCAAATAGATTGAAATTTCTTGATTATATTTGTTATTCTTCTAATTCTTTGTATCATATAAACCTTGAAATTATTTCTCTTCATACTTATAACCTTTTGATGGTTTACAAAGTGAATATTTGTTTATCTTAGATTCTTCATACACAGTAGATTTTTAATGTGCATTTATTTGAGAGTTATTCCTCCCATTTAATGCCAAACGTTACTTTTATTCAAAATCAAATGCCCATTAACTTAATCCCTTTTATAATCAAATTTCTTTCCAAGGTTCATCATTTCCACAACTCTATTCCCAAGGTATGATTCACTTTTGTTTTGGTTGATTGATATAATTGTTGTTAGTTTTTCTATTTGATTTTTTGTTTAACATCCATGGATTCATAGTGCCTTATGCCTAATTTTTGTCTCCTTTATGCAGCTTAATTTCTATTTTTTTTCATTAATATTTTATTTTGTTACCTCGATTTTTTTTCATTAATTTTCGTCCATAAGTATTTGTCTCTGATCTACTTAAAATAGGAAAAAAAAGTGAGTTATATGAATTGCACGTTCTAAATTTTAGCCTCAATTATGATGCCATGTTTGTAACGTTTATTGGTGGAGTAAGTTCTGAAAAGGCTAGCACGAAAAGCAACTAAGATACTAAATGAATGATTTAGAGAAATTAAAACAGTTAAATGCAGAGAATCGGGTTTTGTTTCGTTCAATAATACCGAGAATGATGAATGATAGACGCATTTATGTGTCTAATTTGTCCTCAATGTTCCGTATCATTACTACTCAATTTCGTACTTATTATGGTGTTTTGTGTGTTTGTAGGTATTTTTTGGGAAATAAATATTGTTGGAAAATTCGGCTCGAAAAGTTGCTCGGAGCACCCCGGAGGACAATTGTTATACAGACCCCCATTTTTGCTAAGTGTCACCCACGACTATATGTAGCCCATTTTTGTCCACAACACCCAGTTTTGTCCACATCACCCTTCTCCCTCGTTTGAATTAATTTTTTTGGCGGGAAATATTTTTTTTCACCTGCAACATATTCTTCTTCGGATTTGGAGGAGCTGCAGTGAGACTCAATGGCTGAATTTGCACGGGATGACTTTACGGAGCGTAACAGGCGTGGTATGGTTGATTGTTTCGATTGGAATTGGCTGCATCGTCGGATTGAAGCTAAACAGGGCAACAATGTTCACAAGGGAGACAGTCACGGGATTACAACGAGTTTGGACGTGTACCGCATGCGTTGGTTGCTTCAGAAACGTGAAAGAGTTAAACAAAGATTCTATGCACGTATCCAAACGCGTGCAGGAGAAGAAAAAGGGAAGAAAATATTCCCGAGAATAATTTCTTTGTTGCCGGAGTGTTATGAGGATTATTTGGAGTAATGAGGTGATATTCGAAGGCCTCTGTGGGTATATATAGGCTTATGGTATCACCTAGAAGAGGGACGGAGAGTTTGGGGTCGAGAGGAGAGTTCATGAGGCGTGAATCAAGAGTTTTCAGAACTCTGTTTCTGCTGCTGCACCAAGAACACGAAGAACAGAAGACCACCAGAGGAAGTCGTTTATCAACAGTGACAACGACAGCCACACGAGGGTCGCAGAGTTACAACAACATCAGTTCTTTTCTATCGTTCTTTGTAACAGTGTTTTGCAACAATTATAAACGTTGCAAGCACCCAATTTTCATCATTTTCTCCATTTCATCATTTGTACACCTACTTTGAGCAATGAAATCAACTTTTGAGCGTGTTTCCAACATCATGATGAGCTAAACCCAATCCTTGGGGCTATGGAGGAAGCCATTGTTTCGGTAAAAGTGATATATTTATATTAATTAATTACAACAACTCTATTATGATTTTTGCATTGAACTAAAAATTGTTTATATGATTTTTATTAGTTAGGTGTATTTTCTCTTGATAGAATATGCTTGCTTTAGGATTTTGATATTCTATGCTTGGATTAACATCTATTCTTTTGGAAATCTACATGTCTAGGCAATACCATTAGAATCAATTTGAATGTTGAGTTGCATAATTATTGTTTTATTAAATCACTAATATCAACCAATGGTGGAATCCTAGCCCTATTCTCTCCATAACTTTCACAACATCTTTTTAACTTAGTTCGCTATTTTTTATTTATTAAAAAAAATCTAAAATCTGTTTTCACAAGTCTTGAACGAATCATATTACTACACCAACTTTGAAAACACACCAAATTTTTGGCGCCGCCGACGCGGACTTGTCTTTAGGCTAGAGTTTTTAGATTTCTTTTTTTTTTTTAAGTTTTTATTTTATTTGTTCTTCTTTACGTTTTTGGGTTTTTGTCATTTTCTTACAGAATTCGGAATTTGGAGCAAAAGAAAATTTTGCCAAAGCTTTTGGTGAATACTTAAAGACTTCAAGTGAAAGGCAAAGCGAAAGGAGTGAAAGAAGAAGATTTTTTTTTTATAAAAAAAAGAGAAAAAAAAAAGAGACATTTTTATTTTTGTAGATTTTTATTTTTTTTAGACTTTCTTTTTCTTTTGCACTTTGGACTTTAAATTTTGGGACATTATTTTTTTTTAAAACCATACGGAAGGGTAGTTTAAATATAAACTGTTTGCAGAGAAGGACAGTGATTACGATATCACCTCGGCCCCTCGGGTTCGTACATGACATATGAGTCGTGGCCCGAGTCGACTGCAAAGGTTCATCCCCCGTTTGGTACGGGAGGTAAGTTTGTCGAAACACTCGCGAATCCCTTGTCAGCGAGTTATTGTCTTCCTTCGTATGCATATATGTTGAGGAATTGAAAACGGCTGCTTTAATTTCCTAGTAAAGGGCAAGGACTGGCCATACAAGATAAGGGTTCGGATTTTATCACCGTTCTCTTCTTGCCCACCTTAGGAAAACGACACCAAACGCGAACCTAAGCCTAAAATTTTGACTAGAACGAGACTGATAGGGTAACGAGATTAACAGGAAAGTCATTCGAAAAATATTGGTTACTCTTTTAAACATACTTCGAAGTTCTTGACGGTTTCTGTAAGTTGAATGCGTGACTGCGCCGCCTTGTAATACCGGTGAGGCCTTGGGTATCAAAGTTCCACCGAGCTTCCCTCGCCTCTATTCAACTTACTTTAACTCGGATTGATTACAGAGGGGTTTGCTTAAATTGTAACGAATTCCCGTTCGAAGGATTAGAGTCTAGAAACAATCTAAGTGGAGCCATCATGCTTTTTGTTAGCTAGAAATCAGTAGGTTTGCTGTGGTGGAGTCAGCCTTGTTTGTGTTTGCATAGAACATCCCTTCCTTTTTAGGGCTTTTCTTTTTGATTTTGTTTTTCTAGTGTATGCCCGAAGTTTTTAAACGGGTTTGGAAAAGAAACACTCTAGGTCGTTTGATTAGTGAAAAACCTAGTAGTTCTTCTTGTGAAGGCGGGGAGCTCGAAGACTCTTCTTTTGAGAGCCCCGTTTTTGGAAACTTCAGTTTTGAGAATCTGTCTCTTCGTGAGGAAAGTACTCCTAGTCCTTTGGTAGTGCCAGAAATGGCAACTTTGAAAGCTTTGCTAAACCCAACTAGGACCTCTCGTCCGTCTTGTATCAAGTTAGCTGAAACCGAGGCAAATTATGAAATGAAACTTGGGACTTTACATATGCTCTCAATGTTTTTAGGGAAGGAGAATGAGAACCCCTATTTTCATGTTAGGGAATTTGAGGAAGCTTGTAGTACTCTGAAAATTAAAAACCTAAGTGATGATGCGTTGAAACTTAGGTTATTCCCCTTTTCCTTAAAAGATAAAGCCAAATCTTGGTTGTATAGTTTGGACTCTGAGTCAATTGAAACCTATGACCAACTTACTTCTGCCTTTATACATAAGTTTTTCCCAAGACATAAAACATCGTCTATTAGGACACAAATATGTACTTTTGCCAAACAAGAGGGAGAATCTTTATATAGGTACTTATAAAGGTTCAATGACTTGATATCTCAATGTCCTCATCATGGTTTGGAGAAGGTTAGGTTAGTTCAGATCCTCTACGAGGGTTTAGATTATTCAACAACAACCATGGTTGAGTCCTTATGCACAGGTGGGTTTGAGAATAAAACTGTTGATGAAGCGATGACATTTTTGAACGAAATCGCCGATAAGACCCAACAATGGGAAAATAGTAAGGAACCCCAGAAAACAATTCTTCTAAGTAGAGAAAATGTTAATAGGGTAGAATGATCTTATGAGTCAGATGCCAAAGTAGCAGCTATAGCCAAAAGGTTAGAAGCCTTAGAATTAGGTCATTCTAGTGGTAGTAGTGGAAGAAATGAGCCTTTTTGGGAAGGCCATGTTGTTGAAGAGCAAGACAATGCTCTTTATAACAACACTAGGTTTGATAACCAACAGAATTTCTGGCTGGAGAAACCATCCAAACCTTTTTTGGTCCAAGGTACAGAATCAAGGTCAGTCTAGTAATGCTCAGGTTCCCCCAGGTTTTGGCTATACTAAGAATCCTTCAGCTCCGGCACAGTTTCAGATCCCTTCAGATAAGAAAATCATGAGTTTAGAAGAGTCTCTTGCCTTGTTAACTCGGAACACTTTAGAATTTCAGCAATCGGTTGCACAATGATTAGATGAAAATAAAAAGATGATACAAGCTAACTCTCAAGCTATTTCCGAGTTGAAAACCCAGGTTAGTCAGATAAATGAGACATTGAGGGAAAAAGGAAAGTTTCCTAGTCAACCACAACCCAACCCTAGGGGAGTCCATCAAATATCTTTAGCTGGTGAGAAATCATCAAACCATGTGAACTCGATAACAACCCTTATGAGTGGTAAAACGGTAGACAATAAGGTAGCCATTCCTAGTGGACATATTGTAGTTCCACCTTCTACTTCCCAAGAGGATCCCGTAGACGAGGAACTGAAACAGTCTCCAAGGATTGCCAAGAAATTCCTGATAGGTCTACCTTTGTGCCTAGAGCCCCATATCCACATTTGTTAGACCCAACAAAGAAGGAGTCGACTTTCAACGAGATAATGGAAACCTTTAAGCAGGTGAACATCAACATTCCGCTATTAGAAGCAATTAGGAAGATGCCTTCTTATGCCAAGTTCCTTAAAGATCTTTGTACATGAAAGTGTAAGCTTAATGTCCATAAGAAAGCTTTTTTAGCTGGTCAGGTAAGTTTCATTCTTCTGAACCAAACACCCCCTAAGTATAAGGATCCTGGATGCCCCACCATATCTTGTGTGATTGGTGATCACATGGTCGATAAAGCTTTACTTGACTTGGGAGCTAGTGTTAACTTACTCATGTATCATGTATACACCCAGCTAGGTCTTGGTAAGTTGAAACCGACTAATATGATACTATAATTAGCTGATAGGTCTGTCAAAGTCCCTCGTGATGTCATAGAGGATGTTATGATTGAGGTTTATAAGTTTATTTATCCCGTGGATTTCGTTGTTCTAGACACCCATCCTGTTCAGGACCCAAGTCGTCAAATCCCAGTGATTTTAGGTCACCCATTTTTAGCCACAGCTAACGCTGTCATCAACTGTAGGACTGGGCTTATGAACATATCCTTTGGTAATATGACCACTGAACTAAATGTCTTTAATGTTACTAGACAACCTTCTGAGAACGATGATTTAGAAGAAGTGAATATGATTAGCACTTTAGTTCAGGATTTGGTTCAGGATAATTGGCTTGACACTTTACTGGTAGATTCTTTAGATGATTTTGAGGAAACCATTCTCTTAGATCATATATGTGATCAATCTTTAGAAGAAGCTCTTGAGTATTTTAAAGATTCTATGGACCCAGAAATTCAGGCAATAGTTTTAGGTTTTTCTGAGAATAATGATGACCCTAAGTTTGGGGGTAGAGAACTAGAAGAATCTCTTGAGTATTTTAAGGACTCTGAAGATCCGAAAATTCAAGAAATAGTTAGAGGTTTGTCTGTGAACCCTAAGTTCGGGGGTAGTGATGGTTCTTGTGATTGTATCGTATCCCTAATTAGAGTTCCTAACTTGGGATTCGATCCTTGTACTTCTGAGATATTACTTGAGTCTTTTCAGATTCCGCAACCCGATCCTGCTGATACTGTCCAGGAGGTAACCCAGGTATTAGAGACCCTTTTTCGGATGAATCTATTTATCGAGACACACATATGAAGTTCAATTACGCGCTGCAGATAAACCCTGCTTGACAGAAACCTTAGATGAGGACGTGCTCCTTCTTTTCATTTTTCTGAATCAGTGCAGTTGTCTCATACTGGTGTCATTTCTATTTGGTCTTATGGACCCACAATTGTTTCGACTATTGATATATGACTTTGGAAGGTGACAATCCTTTTTGAGGTATTTAATGTCTAGCTAAAGACTTTAAATTTAGCATTTCCTGGTAGGTACTCATGCTTACGGTAATATCCTTCCTTATTTATTTTTCCATCCATCAAGTGGTAACAGATTCTTATTGTTCATGCTTTTAATTTCATCTTTAGAACATTAAGGACAATGTTAGATTTAAGTTTGGGGTGGGGAAGAAACTTTTTGTTAGCTCTTAGCTACAACAAATAAACTCCAGAGCCTAGAAATTTATGCTTATTAAGGTTGGCACTAACCAATCTAAGTGGATGGAAACATCTTGTTTGTAGGAGTTGAGGAACCAATCTGATTAGATGTAAACATCTACAGAGTCTATTCATAAAAGCACAGATCTCAGGTGTTAGAATTAAAAAAAATTGGTAGTTTCGCTATATCTCGTTGAATCCTAATCCTTCTGTTTTGATTTTTTAAGTGATTTGGTGGGGCACACGATTCAAGTTGTTACCTTCGCTAGGGTGGAATAGAGTGATTGAGATACCAATATAAAAAAAATGAAAAAAAAAACCCCAGACCATTAGACCAACCGGAATAAATTCAATAAAGTCGACCACTGGTGCCCTTGTATATGTCAGTTGTGTTGACCTAGCGTTAGGTTTATCGACCACTGGTCCCCTTATATATGCCAGATGTGTTGATATTAGTCAGACCGGTATCTCAGTCCATTAGGATAGGTTCACCTTGGCAGAGGCCTTTAGACAGATATGGGAAACACCGTTCACTTTTAACCATCTCTTTATCCATCTTCTTAATCTTTCCATGTGATTGGTTGACTCCGGTTATGATGTACAGAAACTATCTGAGTAGAGCTCTGTCACTTATATATGAATTTTAGTATGCTGAGTGCAAACTCGTGTACAACAATTGGAAATTCGCATCAGGGTACTTCCTCCTATAGTCAATGTTTGTATGACAACCAAGGAGATTCTTTAGTGCCTTCCAAGGTTCTGCGTAGATAGCTAGGGTCTGGAGTAATGGTTTTGTGGGTACACCTCTGGTAAACCCTCCGGAGACAACACTCCGCCGCTAGGGCCACCTAGCGGTTTAACGGCTTGATGCACGTGCTAAGTGTAGTCATTTTTATTTTCTAGATTAGATTTGCTCGAGGACTAGCAAATAATAAGTTTGGGGGTATTTGATAGACGCATTTATGTGTCTAATTTGTCCTCAATGTTCCGTATTATTAGTACTCGATTTCGTACTTATTATGGTGTTTTGTGTGTTTGTAAGTATTTTTTGGGAAATAAATATTGTTGGAAAATTCGGCTCGAAAAGTTGCTCGGAGCACCCCGAAGGACAATTGCTATACGGACCCCCATTTTTGCTAAGTGTCACCCACGTCTATATGTAACCCATTTTAGTCCACAACACCCATTTTTGTCCACAACACCCTTCTCCCTCGTTTGAATTTAATTTGTTTGGCGGGAAATATTTTTTTCACCTGCAACATATTCTTCTTCGGATTTGGAGGAGCTGCAGTGAGACTCAATGGCTGAATTTGCACGGGATGACTTTACGGAGCGTAACAGGCGTGGTATGGTTGATTGTTTCGATTGAAATTGGCTGCATCGTCGGATTGAAGCTAAACAGGGCAACCGTGTTCACAAGGGAGATAGTCACGGGATTACAGCGAGTTTGGACGTGTACCGCACGCGTTGGTTGCTTCAGAAACGTGAAGGAGTTAAACAAAGATTCTATGCACATATCCAAACGCGTGCAGGAGAAGAAAAAGGGAAGAAAATATTCCCGAGAATATTTTATTTGCTGCCGGAGTTATGAGGATTATTTGGAGTAATGGGGTGATATTCGAAGGCCTCTGTGGGTATATATAGGCTTATGGTATCACATAGAAGAGGGACGGAGAGTTTGGGGTCGAGAGGAGAGCTCATGAGGCGTGAATCAAGAGTTTTCAGAACTCTGTTTTTGCTGCTGCACCAAGAACACGAAGAACAAAAGACCACCAGAGGCAGTCGTTTATCAAAAGACCATTTAATGTCAAGCGTTACTTTTATTCAAAATTAAACGCCCATTAAGTTAATCCATTTTATAATCAAATTTCTTTCCCAAGGTTCATCATTTGCACAACTCTATTCCCAAGGTATGATTCACTTTTATTTTGGTTGATTCAGATAATTGTTGTTAATTTTTCTCTTTAATTTTTTGTTTAACATCCATGGATTCATGGTGCCTCTCGCCTAATTTTTGTCTCATTTATGCAGTTTAATTTCTCTTTTATTTTTTCATTAATATTTTATTTTGTTATCTCGATTTTGTTTTTTCATTTGCAGTCAAATGATACTGATCAGATATATGATTGCTAGGTATTCATTTTTATTCTTTTGTTAGGTGTTTTTTTAATACCATACCATTTAATTTATATTTTTTTACATAATATTTTTTATTTTTTTCTGGACAGGGAATTGGTCAATAAGGTTTTGAATTCTTCAACCAAAAATTATAGGATTTACATGGAGTGAAAATAAATGACGAAGAAAATGACGGTTCCATTGTTATGCCCTTAATTTGGGTCGGTAAATGGCATTTTCTTACTTGTATTGTTGTTGCCGTTGGAGAGCTCAAACTCTTAATTGGATTAGAGTCGTGTACATGTTGGTATCAAATAAATTGAAGTTTCTTGATTATATTTGTTATTCTTCTAATTTTTTGTATCATATAAACCTTGAAATTACATCTCTTAATACTTATAATCTTTTGGTGGTTTACAAAGTGAGTATTTTTTTTATCATAGTTTTTTCATGAATAGTTAAATAATGATTATATGCAGTTGAAACCAAGAATGGTTATTATCTTAGAAAATCATCTTAAATTATTTATACATAGTCAACCATCTTGCTAAGTCTGAAATTTAGGTCTCTTATGTACTCTTAGGTCAAGGTGTAATATCAGTTTCATTTGCAAGTTTTCATACCATTGGTATTTAGAATGGGTCTTTTATTTACTTTTAGGTCTCAAATGCATATGTTGACAAAGAGAAACTCTCCTATAAATGTATCATTTATCGATTCATATATTAGAGTGGTAAATTTCTGTTGTTTGGATCTGCAATTTTATTTAATGCGAGTCTTTCACTATTTAATAAGACTACAAGATTGTATTATTAATTTGCAAGGAAAAGCATACTTGGCATATGCTGTATGCAACTTCATCAGTTGCATCATTTTTCACCGCTATGAAAGATTCAATGACGTTTTTATCTTCTTTTATATTTTGTGACGTTGTAACCTGCGCGTTTTTAATATGTTAGTTTAAACCATAAACTGTATAGTCATCATTCTTTAAAAAGAGGCTTCATAGTACAATGATGAATGTTAGTTACCATATTGATGCAAATGACATGTTTAATGGCCATAAAATGACTGGCCATCAATTATATTAACCCAACCGATTAAAATTTTTACCATGGGTTCGAGTATTACTAATGTGTAACCATGCCAATTATACATTGAAAACAGATATAACACTTTTTAGGGATATGAAAGAAGGGTTCGCAGCTCAGATTTAACTTTTTGAATCTCGAAAAAAATTACAATTGACTGAACTGCATTTGTAATTTGGAATGTAATCGACAAGTTAATTTTATCAAACAATGAATTTCTACGAGTTCCCGCCTGGGACTTTAAGTTTTCAAGTTTGTTGGCATTATTTGCAACAACTGTGAATTGATGGTTATCTCAATTACCATAAATGAATCTGGGTGGAGTTCCAGTGTACAAGCATACATGGATATCTTAACCACTAAAACAAATACTCTATGATGTATATATATCAGTGTATATTCATATATGGACATCCTAATACCATTTAACAAGAAATCAATCCCGCAAATGTTAATAATATCGATCAAAGCTTCGAATTCAGTTTAAGAAAGATTACCATTCCCCCAAGTTTCCCACGCTCAGTTCATGGTAGTCTCGTAAGAAGAAAAAAAATAACCAACACCAAAACAACTCATAACCCCGTGCCGTTACGACACGGGTCATATCCTAGTCTATAATACAAAACAGGATGGGTTTTTGAGCCTTGGACGGTCGGATAACATTTTGAGAGACAAACAAGTGATCCGACCATCCCAGTCTCATCCCATCAAAAGACATCTAGCGGCTGTGGTGTTTGTAACCTCCTTCCATTATGGAGATATTAATAACTATCTTAATTAGTTCTTCATCAATTGAAGAAATAAATGGGAAATTAAAAAAAACTGAAAAGAAATATTACGTCCATGTAACCATTGAAAAGTAAAAATAAATAAATAAACAAATAATTATTCTTTTTAAATATACTAAAAATAATTTTCATTGTACTCATGAATAAGTTTCGTCAACCTGCAAAAAGAAAAAAAAAACATTAAAGTTCCAGTATAAAACATTCATTTTCTAGCTTCATAAAATATAACTCACCAATAATTTACTCTTACGTCGTAGGCCTGATTTCAATTTTAGGAATCGAATAAGCCTATTTTCATCAACCTGCAAAAAAATAAAATAAAAAAAGAGTTATAATGTAGAAAAATCATTTTCTAGCATCCATAACAAGTTTATTTTCGAATGAGACATTTAACCAATCGAAAGATGAACCCTGTTTTCATCCATATCAACTTTAGCATTCCTGGTAACATTTGAGCATTATTGATCAAGATCATGGCTATCTTTCATCATTTCCATGAATAGTTTAATCAAAATCTGCACTACAAACAAAAAAAAAGAAGATAAAATCAAACCAAAAAAAGAGCGAAAAAATCAAAAATCCTGATCAATGAATTGAAAAATGGTGTATACACATATACATGTATAGAAATTAAATGGTGAAACGAACTGTCATAAAAGTTCACACCATTTGCATTCTGTATCAATTGATGAGAACGAAACTTATGAGCTTCCATGCCATTTACACGCTTACTAAATTAAAGAATGAATGAGACTCCAGAGTCATGAATGCGAATGTTGATGGCGCATGCGTTTTCCTGTCATTTTTAATTTTGTATTCAGAAAGATCACAAAGTGTACGATACACATTTTATCCACTAGGAATATATATCTCATGGAAAGAATCAAGTTATTTCTTTATTTTTCTTTTTTTGGTGATCCACAACACAAACATTGAGAAAAGATGCTCAAAAAGAAAACATCACAAAAAATGGTAATTTAGGTATACAACGCACCTTTCACCTTCTCTCTTTTGATCAGACCATAAATAAATCTCCTCCTCTATATATGACCGAAATTAGGGATGACTTTAATTTGTTCACTTACTTTCCTCCTATATTCACCCTTTCTTACCTATAAATAAGATAAAACCGTCCATGTTATAAGTTATGCATGGACAAAACGGCTGATCCTTTATGATTAACCCGTAATAACCCATTAAGAGAAAAAAGAAAAAAAAACGTCAAAAAATTGAATGTGTCACTACTTACAAGTTAGCAATGAACATGTATAAATAGAGGAATGTATTTCTTCAACCACACACATTCACTCATTCCCAATTTTTTTTTTGGTGAAATTTTTAGCTTAAGTGTATCAACATGTCAAACATGATTAGATGCAGCCCGACAAAAACCGTTGCCAAAAATGTGTTTGCTTCCTTTTCGAGTATGCATGATTGCGATGAAAACAAACCTGCAGTACTCAGGTTTCGTATTGCAAGGAAATGAGAAGAGGTCGATTTCATGACGACCAACGAAGTCACTACTTTGGATTTACTAATGATTGACAAAAATGTGAGTATATTGTCAAACTATTTTTTCTTAAAACTAAAATATTGGTTGTGCATTCTAATCAATCTTTGCATCTTACATAGGGAGATACCATGCACGACATCGTCCCCAAGAAATTGATATGGAAGTTTGGGTTATTGTTCCATTAGGAAGGGCTTAATTCACTCTCTAAGTTCAATACCACAACGGAGAAATCCAAATTTCGTCCATCAACGAATGATCATCGGTTATTCTTCAAATGGAATACCGAGATTGACTGTTTGGTGGATACCGGAGGCATCCCCATGCATGCCTTTTCCTTTATTGAATTTGATGACTTGGAATCCAGAATAAACAACATCTATCTTATGGGTACACATTGTTTTTTACTTTTATCCATACTCTTATCAAACTTATTGTTGTATTTTTTCTTTTTGTTATCATTTTAAACTTACGGTACAATTATCATTTAAATTAGTTGGAAGTGTAATTGAATTTTAAATTATTTGGATGAAAAATATCTAAAGTATTCACAGAGACAAGTTCGCATGAGTCAAATGGAATCTTATGATAGTGTGTAATAATTATTACAATTATTATGATACAAAATTATACCCTTTCATGTCGTGCCGTTACGGCACAGGTTATTTCTAGTAACTATCAAATGATATAAAATCAACTATTAATGGAACAAAAATTAAAAATGACTAGCTCATCATTTTGGAACGGAGGGCCTTATTTTTAGAACGCTCAATTCTTGGATATTTTCAAAAAACCATTATTTTGGTTTTCTTGAATTGTCAGTTAGAAAACTGAACAGAAATCTCGTTTCACCAATGGACGCATTGAAGGAAGAGACGCGCCTTTTCACTCTGAAAAGATGCCTGTAGAGATGAAGAGTCGTCTCCAAAGAGTGTGATTTCCTCTTTAAATAGGAGACTTGTTTTCATTCAAAAACACATCTCAACTCTCTCTGTTTTCTTTCTTACAAGCATCATCAGAAACAAAACCAGTGTGTTCTTGGTTGGATCAAGGTCGTACAAGCTTTGAATCTAACACTGTTGTGGGGATTCAAGTATCCTGTTGGGAAAGGGTCGAATAATTTTCTAAAAGAATCATTCATTAGAGCCTTGAACCCTATTACAACATTCTTTTATTCACCCTGTTTTAATGTCAATTTTTCCAACAGTTTTCGATAGTTACTATCGACATGGAGGGTGAATCTTCAATGGCTGTTGTGCAATCACTGCAAGTCATGAATCAGACTTTTAATAGGTTAGAACGATTTGAAGGAGAGGGTTTTACTCGCTGGCAGGAAACTCTCAAATTAAATCTTATGTTTCTGAAACTTTGGTACATTCTGGAAGATGGGTTAGAGGCCATTTATGCTGCTACTGACAATGACGATGAGGAATTAAAGAAAAGGCGAAAGAAGCGTGAAGAAGATGATTTCATGTGCCGAGGTCATATTCTGAATGCTTTGGGGTTGAACGTTTACAATGCTCATCGTACTTATGGAACTGCGAAGGAACTATGGACTGCACTGGAGAACAAATACAAGATTTCTGAGGCCAGTAACAAGAAGTTCCTAATTTGCAACTTTATGGATTGGAAAATGGTTGACAGTAAGTCTATAATTTCCAGGTCAGTGATCTTTTGCTTATTGTTAATCATCTTAAAGATGCTGGTTTTGATCTTGTAAGTTCATTCATTGTTGAGGTTATTATTTCTCGTCTCCCCCCTTCATGGAATAGTTACAAGAAGAAACTTAAGCATGCTGAAACTGACTATGACTTAGAAGGCTTGCAACGTCATCTTCGCATTGAAGAGGATGCTCGTAATCGTGAGATTAAGGATAGTCAGCAAACTGAAAATCATTCTAAGATTAATAATGTGCAAGAATCAAAAACTTCGAATTCTTTGAAATTTCATAATGATTCTCAGTTTAAGAAGCAAGATCCAAACAAGAACGGTAAGAATAAGGGCCCTTGCTACTTCTGTAATAAACCCGTCCATATTGCTCGTGACTGTCGTCAAAAGAAGAAGCAAATGAATAAGGAAGCAAATATGGTCGATGATTCTAAACTTGTCATTGTTGTGCAAGAGGCCAATACTGTTTCAGATCATGGAAGTGGATGGTGGTACGATACTGGTGTAACCATTCATATCTATAAAGGCTGAAATCTTTACAAGACATATGAGCCTGTTGTCGGAGAAGATGTGATTTCTGCAAATCGTCTTCCTAGTAAAGTACATGGAAAAGGCACTGTTGAACTCAAGTTTACTTCTGGAAAGATTGTTACCCTTACCAATGTATTACATGTCCCAGACATATGTAAAAACCTTGTTTCTGGAGTCCTTGTTAACAAGGCAGGTTTCGAGGTTAAGTTTGGATCTGATAAGTTTGTACTGTCCAAAAACAGAAAGTTTGTTGGACAAGGATACCCTTGTAAAGGAATGGTTAAACTTAATTTAATGAATAATGGTTCTCCTTATATTGTTGACTCTATTGATTTATGGCATGCTAGATTAGGACATGTGAATTATGGTTCTCTTAGAAACATGAACAAATTAAGATTAATTTCCAATTGGAATTTTGTTAATGTTTCTAAGTGCGAAATATGTGTGCAAGCAAAGATAAATAGGATATCCTTTAAGTCTGTTGTAAGAAATTCTTCCTTACTTGAATTAGTGCATAGTCATGTTGGTGATTTGAAAAGTCATGTTACTCGTGGTGGACACAAATATTATGTCACTTTTATTGAGGATAATACTATATATGCCTATACTTACTTGATGAAATCTAAAGATGAAGTCTTTGATAAATTTAGAATTTACAAAGCCGAAGTAGAAACACAATTAGAACAGAAAATTAAAGTGTTACGTTCTGATTGTGGTGGTGAATATTATCCTACTGAATTTACTGTATTTTGTCAAGAGCATGGTTTAATACATGAATTTAATGCACCTTATACACCTCAACAAAATGTTATTGCTGAAAGAAAGAATAGGACTTTGATTGACATGGTTAATGCTATGCTTATTAGTTCTGGTTTGCCTAATTCTTTGTGGGGTGAAGCCATGTTGTCTGCATGCTATATTTTGAATAGGGTACCTTTGAAAAAGAAAAATATTTCCTCTTATGAATTATGGTTTAAGAGAAAACCTAATTTGAAAAAACTAAAAGCATGGGGTTGTCTAGCGTATGTTAGAAAACCTGAACCTAAAAGACCAAAGCTAGGAAATAGGGCCTATAAATGTGCTTTTGTTGGATACTCTCTTAATAGTATTACCTACAAATGTTTAATCCTTGACACTTTTGAGATTATAGAATCTGTAGATGTGGAATTTTTTGAAAGCATGACAAGGACAAGTTCTCAGACACTACCCACTGAAAACCCATTGTCACCAAGTCTAGAACCAATGGAGAAGGATAACAATGATGAACCTTCCTGCTCTACACAAAACAATGATATTTCAGTTCCTACTGAAGATATTGAACCTAGAAAAAGTAAGAGAGGAAGAATAGAGAAAAAGCCTGACCCAGAATTCAAATATTATCTTGTAGAGGGTGATAAGAATGAAATTCTTAGCACTACCATGTATAATATGCATGATGAAGGTGATCCTAAAACCTATGCTGAGGCAATAAGCTCCAGAGATGCTAATTTCTGGAAAGAAGTTATCAATGATGAAAAGCATTCCCATTTGGCAAATGGAACTTGGATATACTGTGATTTACCTCCTGGTGCTAAGGGCAATAGGATGTAAATGGATATTCAAGAGAAAGTTGAATGTTGATGGTACCATTGATAAATTTAAGGCCAGATTGGTTGCTAAGGGTTACAAACAACAACATGGTATTGATTACTTTGACACATATGCACCTATTGCGCGAATCACGTCTATTCGTTGCTTGATTGCACTAGCTTCTTTCATAAGCTAGTTGTACATCAAATGGATGTCAAAACCGCTTTTCTAAATGGTGATTTAGAAGAAGAGATATATATGGAACAACCTGAACGTTTCATATTGCCAGGCCAAGAGAAGAAAGTGTGTAAACTAGTGAAATCTCTTTATGGCTTGAAGCAAGCTCCCATGCAATGACATGAGAAGTTCGACAAAGTAGCTTTGTCATATGGTTTTGTTGTGAATGACGCTGATAAATGTATCTATAGTAAACAAGATAAATGTGAGTGCGTGATTCTCTGTTTGTATGTTGATACATGCTTATTTTTGGGTCTGACTTGTCTATTGTGGAACAAACTAAGAAATTCTTTAGTTCAAACTTTGACATGAAGGATCTAGGGGAGGCTGATGTGATATTAGGAATTAAAATCCTAAGAAACGGAGATGAGTTGGTCTTAAGCCAATCTCATTACATTGAGAAATTTCTCAAGAAATATGGTCATTTTGATGACAAACCAGCACCTAGCCCTCTAGATCCCAGTGTGAAGTTAATGAAGAACACTGATAGAGCTCATAAAAAACTTGAGTATTCCAGTGTTGTTGGCAGTCTTATGTATGTTATGCATTGCACAAGACCGGACATAGCGCAAGTAGTGGCAGTGCTATGTCGTTTCTCAAGTAACCCTGGAATTGAACATTGGAAAACAATTTCAAGAGTGTTGGCTTACTTGAAGGGAACCATAAATTATGGTTTACACTTCCAGAGATATCCCGCTGTATTAGAAGGATTCAGTGATGTGAACTGGAACAATGTAGAATCCAAATCCAAATCTACTAGTGGATGTATATTTACATTGGGAGGTGCTGCTGTGTCTTGGAGTTCCAAGAAGCAGACCTGCATTTCTGATTCAACAATGTTGTTAGAATTGATTGCACTTACAGATGCATGTAAGGAGGCAGAATGGCTTAGAAATTTACTAGTAGAAATCCCATTATGGATGAAACCAACTCCTTCTGTTATCATTAACTATGACAATCAGGCTACGATCTATAAGGTCTCAAACAAGACTTATAATGGAAAGTCAAGACATGCTAGTCTTAGACATCAGATTTCAGATAATTACTCAAAAGGGGAGTAGTTGCAGTAAATTATATTGAATCGAAAAAGAACTTGGCAGATCCTTTCACAAAGTGTCTACCAAAGGATGTGCATTCAATAAAGTGTAAGGAGATAGGACTCAGGTCTGTGAAAGAAGTTTGATCACCAATAACGGAAACCCAACTTATGTTATATTTTGAAAAAGATAAACTAAGTTCAATGTGGCACTAACAAGTTATTGTAGTGATTATGGTACACTAAAACTAAAAATTTTCATTGTCCTTCTAGTGTAGTGATTCTGCATGATCTTAGGGATGTATGAAAATCCTTAATAAGTCTAACTTTTATCACAAGGTGTCTCGCAGAAACACCTTCGAGACTTACCTATATGAGTATTTGGAAATCAGGTTGTTTCCTATGAGAATAAGATCGTTCTCAGAAAAGGACTCATGAATCCAGGAGAAAGCACAGGGATATTAATGTGCGAGCTACGGAACACACTACTTCCTGAAATAAATATGTGTGGAGGTTCCGGCTTTATCACAAGGGGTACTTGGTTCAAGATTAAATTCACCATAGGACCTCGATAAAGCTTTGAATATCTTACACTAAGTGGAGGTTCAAACCCAAAAGGTACCTATCATTTATGTATTGGTTTCCACGATGATGCTTTGTCTCAACTTAGCTTGAACTACGTTGGCTTGATCCCACTCGGGTACTAGGCAGTCACTTAGGTGATGCAGCCACTCCAGTTCTAAATTTTTTTATTCCTTATTTTGGTTTTTTGAAAATAAGGGGAGAATGTTGGATATTTTCAACAAACCCTTATTTTGGTTTTCTTGAATTATCAGTTAGAAAACTGAACAGAAATCTCGTTTCACCAATGGACGCATTGAAGGAAGAGACGCGCCTGTTCACTCTGAAAATATGCCTGTAGAGATGAAGAGTCATCTCCAAAGGGTGTGATTTCCTCTTTAAATAGGAGATTTGTTTTCATTCAAAAACACATCTCAACTCTTTTTGTTTTCTTTCTTACAAGCATCATCAGAAACAAAACCAGTGTGTTCTTGGTTGGATCAAGGTCGTACAAGCTTTGAATCTAACACTGTTGTGGGGCTTCATGTATCCCGACGGCGATATTCATTGACCTGTTTGTACTCGCCAATTCAATTGGGAAATGATTACAACATTCTTTTCTTCACCCTGTTTTACTGTCAATTTTTCCAACAACAATTGGGGGATACTTTTATTAATTGGGAGATATAGGAAAAAAACAAAAACGAGATTTAAATAGTAAATCAAGGTCACCCCCTATCCGGATAATTTATATAATTCCTAATTTATCCCTTACTAATCATGTTTAGCGGTTAAATATAATTAGTTAAGTTAATAGATTAGTTTGATAATCATTAGAATAAATTATTATCATTGAATTTGTTGATGCAACAACATCAAATCAAGATATTTATGATCATGAAGGTTTAGGTGAAGAACCAACCTAGGAAAGTAAACAAGCTGTACATATAAGTGTTCCAATTACTTATATATAAGGTATCAATGTATTGAAATTTGATTTTTTTTCCCATTGAATTCGCCATTGTTGCGCCTGAAAAACTCAGTGCCGGCATGATAAAAGTATGAATACCATGCCAGCAGTGACCAATCGACATGGTATTCATATTTTCACCATGCCGATACACAATATCCCCCAATTTTGAAATTGTAAGTACACTGCCGACACAAAAAGTTAATTATCAAGCATGCCGGTAGTAGTGCCGGCATGGTCGATTTCCAAGTATACCGTGCCAGTTTGAGGACAAAAACATACAAAAAATTTGTCCGAAATAGCAAGTATCGGTATAATATTCATTCTAAAAACCAAATCGGCACTAGTATCGGCATGATATTCATCCTAAAAACCATGCCGGCACTAGTATCGGCATGGTATTCATCCTAAAAACCATGCCGGCACTAGTATCAGCCTGGTATTCTTCTTGCTCAACAACAATTCAATTTAATCTATCTTTAAGAACTTGTTAGGATTTGATTTTGATTTGATTTTTAGTTTTAAATTTTAATTTAAATAGAAGAGCATTTTAGTATTTCCGTCCCAAAAAACATCTCTTAACAGACACTATTAGATGGGGTTAGTAATTCATATTCCCAGTCAAAAAAAAGTATCCCCAATTGCACATTTTTTTTTATCTCCAGATAGGATAAATATCCATACCCGGTGGAGATGGTCTAGAAGAGGAATTTTGGCATTCGCTACATTTTAGGTCTCCCATCCACACTCTAAACATTTCAATCATAATGCAGCCTCAAAGAAAAAAGATGCGGCCCGGAAGAAGTAACATGAATTAGGTCACGGGCTAGCACCGCTTTGAGGCGCCAAAGAAAGTTTAGTAACACCAGACCAGATATTTACAAACAAAGACATAATTCGAAACGTTAAGCAGCGAGAATGGAGTTGCTTCGACTCTCCAAATTTAAGCTTCAACTTCGTGCCCTAATCGCTGAAGTTCGAGAACTCAAGGTAACCTCGCTCCCTCTCTCACTCTCTCCCGCTGCTCTCTCCTTCTGCTTCTCTAATTCGTTAATTGATTGATTCAGGAAAGAGAACAATCAACCAAAGAACATCATCAAATCTCTATCCAGGTATTTTCACTTCCATTACCTATTCCTTCAGAGTTCAGTCCATTTCATCCTCGATTTGTAGCATTCTGATGAATGTTTTTGATTCAGAAACATAAGAAAACAGAAGAAGAATTCAGTAGAATAATAAATGAATTACAGAAGGAGTTGTCTTCATCTCAAGAATTACAACGTAGACTCGAAATTCAGGTACTAATCTGGGGGTTTAGGGTTTTTGTTTGAACCCTAATTTCATCCAATTGAGCGATTTAAGAGTTTCTTTCAGTTCAATTCATCTAGTTTTGATTTCGTTGTTTTCATTTTCATAATTGTAGGTGCAGTACCTTCAGAATGAGAATGTGTTGTTGGATAATAAACAAAAAGAGTTGAAAGCAACTATTGATTGCTTACTTCAGTCCAGGGACAGTTTTTTGAGTCTTTATGAGGTACATTTCTATCCTTGAGAAACCCCTATTTTTATCTGATGATAGTCAAAAATGACAGAATGGTCGTGGATTTGGTGTACATGGTGCCCTATTCATTTGTACATGCCAGGTATCCACCCTAACGGTGACCAAAAAGAGTACCAAATTCTGATTAATATTCGACTATGAACTATTTTGTAGGATTCTACATGTGAAATGAGACGTTCAATTGAAGTAAGAGATAAAAAGCTATCTGTTTTATCTGAGAAGATACAAAATCATTTGTCGTTGTTTGAATCCATAGAAAAGGAATCTATTTCTACGAAGCAAGTCGTAGATAATGTGCAAAGGCTCGTAAGTGAAAAAGAGGATGTAGGCATGTAATTACTCTGAACTATTATTTCTCAATGGAACTGTATGCTCTGGATTTGCCTATATAGTTTAGTTTTATTTGGAAGTTTTGTGTCTGTTACTTTTTAACTTTGCTTCCTATATTCAGTGGCTGGATTGAAGAGGAAACTAGACCAGGTTTCATCATTTGAGAAGGATTTTGTCGGTAGGTTTCTTTGAGTTAAAATCCTTGTTCTGTTTCTTGGACGATTGCAAATTTGCAACCATACAATTATATCATGCTATGACTAGGTGCAGGATATTATGTTTTTGAATCATTCGAGTTGGATCTTTACAACAGTACACTACTTGTTTATTTTATGACAGAACCATGTTGAATAGCTAGTTAGTGGGCAATAGATAACGTCGGTTCCTCTTTAACTTCTGCTCCGATATACTGGACTAAAAATTTCATCTGTTACATGCAGAAAAGATATGCTTGCTGGAAAAGAAGCTGAGATCTAACAATGAAGAGCTGAGGAGAAAGGATACTGTTATTTTTGAGTTAAAAGAAAAGGTGGAGGCAGCCACAACGAGTAACTACTGCCAGCCACAAATAGAAGAAATATCCAACCATATACTGATTTAAATGAGTAGATATGAAACTTAGTTCATAAAGCATGTTGCAATATCCTATTTTTTCACACACCAAGCTTTCTTTTACTTGTATTACCTTCAGAAATCATTATCCATGAAGGAAGGCATTATACAGAATTTAAACACAGAAAAGAAGGTTTGGTTTTTTTTTTTTGGTTTGCAGCATTCTGCCTTAGCCCCAAATTGTGCTCATTCGTTAGTGACCAAACTAGATATTATTCTATTGTCAGGCCTTGTTTTTCGAAGCGCGGGCCTTGGAGATTATCTTACAGAAGATTCAAGAAGCTGTTATTCACATGAATGCAGAGGTGAGAGGAAAGGCAAATCGTTTCGATATCTAATCCAGATTCAGTATAGTCATGAGTGTTAATCTTCATAAACTGTGTAACATGGTTGAAATTTGATATAATCATGAGTGTCAATCTTCATGAAAGGCACGAGGGACTGGTTCTTTTGATTTAGTAAGAAACTCCCTGTGCAGTTTGTCTTGTTGACTTGTACACTAAATCTAAATGGAAATTTATTTTAATACTTTAATAAAGCATACTGTATTCTTGAGTGATCCTTAGTTTTATGCTTTTAATTGTTGCTGTCACCTTCTACAGACCATTAACACAATAGTGTGGCTTTCTCGATAGACTAGTACATGTCACCATTAAAGTATTTTTTGTTTTTGCCTTATATACTGCTGGTAGGTGTAAATTTATCTCTGTTGATATCTTCCATTTTTCTGAAATGAATTGTGATGCATCACTGAAACCAGGATCAGAAGGCATATTTGTCAGTAGTTAATGCCCAGGACGAATGTCCAACAATGAGCGAAGAAAGGAATGATAGGTATAGTGCAACCTCATTTATAGCAGAATCCTCTATGTTTGCTGAGAACTCCGTCTGTTGAGCTCCTATGGGTACCAATAACTTTTAGTTATGGATTCATCCCGTGATTAAATCATTGCTCTCTCTGTCTGCAAAAATACACTAATCTTCATAATTCATTGCTGAATTTAGATCAAATGCCATGGTTCAAGAGAGTAAAGAAGGTTCTCCAGCTAGCAACACTGGACAAGGAGCTACAGAAAATACAGGTTCCGTTCTCCCTTCTGCTTCATGTTTGATATTCTTGACAAGGATTGATTTCTTATCATTGAATTGTAGTCTAGGTTTGAGTAGTGATAGATTTTAAATTATTGGTTGTTATTCTTTATCCTTAATGCCTTTTAAGAACTTCACCTAAATCTTTGCTTTTCCTTTTTGTTTCAATTTTTTTTCCCATGCAGGTTCACCTCTATGTCAGGGACCTATTTCAGCTGTTAAGAACTCTTCACAGGAGAAACATAATTCGAATTCTTCCACATCCGAGGCAAGCTATTTCTGTTTCTTGTTGACCAGTGAGAAAAAAGAACTGCATTCATCAATACCTGATAAAATAAGATCAACTCATAAAGAATCGTCCTTAAATTTTACAGGGTAAGTGCTCTCCATCAGTTCAAGTTCACCATCAACAATTAGAGTCTGAGAGTTCAACCACTGATGAAGGAATAGTGGATTATCCAGGTTTAGTAATTACTCAACATTCATCCGGGTTTAACCATTCTTGGTATATCCAGTTCCTTTTGGTATATCCAGTTCCTTTTTAAAATACCAACCCCTTACTCTCAGTCTTATCTGCAACTTATTTTATCTCCCTGCAGTTCAAGCTAGATAATGCGGAATGCAATAGTTAGTAGCATATCAGATATCTCAGAATCCAAATCGGTCTCTATAAGTTCAGATCCACTGCTGCTGGTTTACAGTGTTTTAGTGGCCAGATCTTATGTTGTGCTGCGTATGTGAGCATTATCTGGACATCCAAGTACATCTTCAGCTCAAGGGGTTCACTTTTTCCTTCTTTTCTTCCCCGGGTGATTAGTGCAGAGTAAGTTGTTGTAAATATTGTTGCTCAAAAGGAAAATAACAGTTTTGTTTCTTGTGTACCAAACCCATTTCCCGTTAGTATATAATTCTGGGATTATGGCGATTTGGTTATGTGAAGACAATTCGCTTGCTGACTACGTCGAGTTTACACCTACTTAGGCAACTGTGTGGTAGGCCGATGTCAGTTTTTTCCCGTATGGCCGATGAAAACTTTTGATCTCGCTGCTGACTAAACAAACAAAAGATATTGGATCATATGTGGGATTTCTCTCTAGCAAAAAGAAAGTGGAAAATTCTCATTCTCATATATGATGTATTTGATTATGTTGGTAGGAGATGGGAGCTTAGGAGTTGCCACTTTGCATTCAGGGTTCAGGGTTACTTCGTGTTTTTCGCTAAGACTATGAAAGTTAGTATGATTCTTGAATCTTGCGTTTTGGAGACCTCATGGGCAATGGTTGATCTCTTTACCGATCAAGCATTTCTATACTATTGCATGTCCGAGCAGCAAACGTTGCCTAAAACTGTTAATAACCAAGGTATATACTTGCAAACGTTGCCTAAAACTGCGATCTTCGATTTGGTTTACAAATTGAGGAACCTGTCATTCTGTATATGATTCCCCAAATAAGACTTGTATAATTGTATTCTTTTACTATTTCGTTGGCATTATGTTTGAAAATAAATAGGTATGAAGTTGTGGTTGAAGTAAAATGACCACGACGGGTGGTGGTTGAAAAACATTTGATCGCAAGCCAGGCCAGGGTCATTTTCTTTCTACCTTTCTTTATCTGCAAAGAAAGAAAGCTGATGTTATGTCCCACCTCTTGTGTCAATATACTATTACACAAGTGACAGCTTTAGGTACAAGTCCCTATTACTAGATGTCTTTTCATATGAAATACTTACGATCTTATTATTTATTTGTATTTTTTATTATAAAATTGATAAATTTGATTTTCTTTGGTGGATTTTCTTTTCGATGTTTCACCACCGAGTACAAGGAGAGGTCGGCACATTTGAAAACTAGAAAGATATTGACCGGGATATTTTTCTGCACACACTGTCTTTGGTCTCGTCTTCTTGCAGAATGGGAAAATAAAACGGAAGAAATGAGTATTTTAGCCGGGAATTATTGGCACCTTTGATGTATGATTTTTTTTTTTACCCATTAATTTATTTTTTTTTTGTTTTTTTTTTTTTTTTTGAGAATAAGTGATATGCATTAACCAAACCAAACAAAGATTCAGACAACAAAGTAAGAAATTATTGTCCAGCTATAGATCAGGACATGTCCTATTCTGAGATTTAGACAACAATCTATTGGTAATACTATTATCTTCTTCCTGATTGCTAATAAATATACTTAAGAAAACTGGAAAATCCTCCTTTGATAACCTTGACAGGAAAAAAAATAACTAGAGATTAACAGTTCTGGGATAAGCTCTCCCCATAATAATCCTAGTATTTTTGTCTAAGATATCAGCCACTCTATTATTTATTTTTTAATGAGAAGAGATTATATTAAAAGCTAGAAATCATACATCATAATGTTTTCTCCCTTTACAATTCCATTTAGCACTTTACATTTCTTTTTCTTTTTTTTTCCGTAAAAGAGGCACGCCTCAAATATATTTATCACAAGCTATTACAGGACTAACTCTGGGGTATCCAACAGTTACAAGATTTTCCAAGGATTCAAGCAGGTTACAAAGACAATCAAACCAGTTAACACCATAGTCCCAATACCCAATCTGACAACATAATCCTACCATTACTGACCGATTCCAAGCTAAAGAGACAAGTTTAAATGGTCTTGGCTGGAAAAGTAGCACATCCAAACCATATAATAAATCTAAAATAAATAGAGATGTTAGGAGTAAATCCAACCATTTCTCAAGAGTTTTTTCTAAATCACAGTAAAACAGACGACATTGGTAAAAGAGGATCCATAAATCCAACCAAACACCAGTGATTTCATAGTAACAGTAACATAAGTAACAAGTATAACCTAAATTGGTTAACAACTGGCTGAATCGGTCTGTATTGGGGTGGATCGGAGTCGAAATCGGTCTTGGTGTCTTGAGTGCTTTTGTAAAAATTTGTATCAATGTCTTTGGTACCTTGGTAAAACCTTGTAGCAGTGTCTTTGGGTGTCTTGTTGCTGTGGAAGAGTAAGCACGAACCAGAGGCATGTTTCTAATGTTGCTGATGAGAAACTTGAGGTTGTAGTAGACTCTTTAGATGTGATGAGCTTCAACTGTTTGATTGAAAAATCTACAAAACCTTGAGAAGGAAATTGAAAAAATATCTCAACCTAACTGGAATCCACTTAAGACCAAAAGAATCTCAGAAGATTTGAATTTGCAACAACGAAAATTAAGAATCCAAATAGCTAATGACTGAAAGCATGTGCTGAAATCAACAAACCTAAATTAAAACTCAAATCTAAGAAAAGTTAAAAACCCTAAATTTTTGCTTGAAATCAGAGATTTGAACCAGCAAAAAGATAGATCAATCCATAAATAAAGGAAATCAGCAAGAAAATTAAGATCTTGTAGCAACCAAGATTAAGAAAAAGCCCTAAATCTAGAAAGTGAAAACGAAATCAAAACTAAAAACAAAAAATTAAACAATATTCAGAGATAAAAACAAAACGAAATCAAAACGAAAAAGCACTTTACATTTCAAAACACTACGTTGGGAGTTCGTTTCCACAAAAAGATTCCAATTAGCAAGCTTCACTATTTTCATCCGTATGTACATATGTAATACCTAACATTTATAACTGGCCAAAAATATTATTTTTCACCTTAATCACCATCAACTCCACGAATTTCACTTCAGAATTGTCACATCCATTCAAGTTCCCTTTACACAATCCCATTATGTAATACCTAACATTCATCTAAAACTCCACCAGAACTCAAGTCCACTATCTCCATGTCTCCTGTAATTTATCAATCTCCTTACCAGTTCAACAACATCATCACCAATAATTCATAACTCCACAACCAACTCATTTTCCCAATAAACTCATCTTATCCAACTCCTCAAATTTTAATATCGCGAATGGATCCGTTACTGAACAACGTTGAAAAACAGTAAAATGTTACGGCAAATGAAAATACGAATGATCAAAAGGAGATGTAATTAAAATTAATAATAATAATTAGGGATTTCTGAATCAGGGCTTTGGGAATGAATTGAATTAATTACCAAGGTTTCAATCTCTTTTTCTCCCTTTTCAATTTGAAGACAAATGAGGTTTCTGATTTTGATCGCCGATTGATATCATGATTTCTCCGTAATCTCTTTTTTTATTTCCATAATCTGAAAACGTTGTTATTCATTGACTAATCGAACAAAATTTTAGAAAATATGGGTGTGAGGAAAATTTTAACCCAGAAAATGGGTATGCGCGTGAAGATTTCCGCCTGTGGGTTTCACAGTGAAGAAAATTTTAAAAATGGGTTTGACGGTACTTTTCACATTAGCTTATACCAAAGTGCTTTTGTACCTCAACAACCACTGTATGATAATATAGCAATTGATGAGGAACTATACCATAATATAAAAATACGTTTAATCATTAAAAAAATGCTTATTAAACCCAAATATATTCATATAATATTTCATGTTATCACGTACTCAATCAACATCAACAACACTTCGCATGGTTATATAAACTCGAATTGAGGAATCAACCCACTTTCCTCTTATGTATTGATTTTTTGTGTAAAATCTGCTCAACCAACTTGGCAAAACTAGAGAATTTAAATCACATCGAAGAGTTGTTGAAGATCCGTAGCCATAACAATGAGAAAACAAAAGCTCTCGATGATTGTTATACAGTGTCATAGTATTATTACATATTATCAAAGTTCTTATATCACACTTCGACAACAATACTATGGTGATATGTATCACTCCCCCTTAGTCAATACTTTCATCTCAACATGAAAACCACTCCCCCTTACATAATGATCCGTAAAACACGTAAACCATATGTATTTGTAGTGTGAACTACATATTAATTCTCCCCCTTTTTGTCAATAAAATTGGCAAAGGTACGAAAACGGGATCCTAATGAAATTTCCACGGAGATGCTTCAAGACCAAAGAAAAGTACATATCAACTTGTTTAGATGCAATCATAAAGCCGAAGCTAAATGCATTCATCAAGGAGTTTATAAAGATACAAGATAATCCCTAAAATATTCCACAACCGCACTCCCCACAAAGATATGGAAAGTACAAAAGAACTCTCCCCCATTTGATGTCATTCCTGAAAGAATAAGAGTGACCTTAATTTTACAAGAAAAGAAGGATTTTAAGATAACACTAAGATACTTAGAAGATACATCTACTAGAAACGAATGTGCAATATAGCCTTACACCTCAAGACATTCCAAACTCAATTGCCCAAAATATCGATATAATAACATGGGCAAGAGTTATGGAAGAATAATGAACCAGAACGACAGCAATAGACTACCGTAAGTGTTGAAATGTAGCAGTATCTAATGGTTTGGTGAAACTATCAGCCAATTGTTGTTCCGATGGCACAAACTCCATATTAATGATACTATTTTCATAAAGATCTCGAATAAAATGATACCTTATGTAAATGTGCTTAGTCCTTTGAGTGCTCAACTGGATTTTCTATTATGCGAATTGTCCTGGTGTTGTCGCATAAGATTCTCATTATTCCATTGTTGATTCCACAATCAGCAAGCATTTGTTTCATCCATATAAGTTGAGTACAACATGAGCCTGCAGCAATGTATTCTGCTTCACATGTTGAGAGGGATTGTGAATTTTGTTTCTTGCTATGCCAAGCTACAATATTTAGTCCTACATAGTAGAAACCCCCTGATGTACTTTTTCTATCTTCCACACATCCTGCCCAATCTGCATCTGAATAGGCAGTAAGATCAGTGTTAGTATCGAAGGTGTAAGAGAGACCATACCCTGCAGTGTGATTAATATAGTGTATGATCCTTTTTGCATCTGCAAGATGAGACTCCTTTGGATTTTCCTGAAACCTAGCACAACAACCTACACTAAAAGAAATATCAGGTAGAGTGGCTGTGAGATATAAAAGGATTCCAATGATATATCGATAAAGTTTTTGATCAACATTTACACCTTTATCATCTCGATGCAGTTTACCAGTGGTAGGCATAAGAGTTAGTTTAGGGGTAGACTTATCAAGGCCAAATCCTGAAACAAGATCTCTAGCATATTTCTCTTGAGATAAGTAAATTCCATCCCTGTGTTGTTGAATTTGTAAACCCAAAAAGAATTTTAATTCACCAACATTGCTCATTTCAAACTCCTTTCCAAGAGACACTTGAAATTCTTGTGCAAGTTTCTCCGATGTTGATCCATAGATGATGTCATCTACATAAACTTGAGCAATCACAACATATTTTCCACTCCACTTGGTAAACAATGTTTTAACAGCTCCTCCTCTCAAAAAACCTTTCCCAAGAAGAAATGAGGTTAGTTTTTTGAACCAGGCACGAGGTGCTTGTTTCAACCCATATAGCGCCTTATTAAGTTTAAGAACGTGATCTGGGAAGTCAGGGTTTTCAAATCCCTTAGGTTGAGCTACATAGGCTTTTTCCTTTAAGGTTCCGTTTAGAAAAGCGGATTTGATATCCATTTGAAATAACTTTACCTTAAGAAAACAAGCATGAGCTAATAATAATCTGATGGACTCAAGGCATGCCACAGGAGCAAAGGTTTCGTCAAAGTCGATTCCTTCGATTTAATATCCTTGAGCGACAAGTCTTGCTTTGTTTCTGACAATAGTGCCAAACTCATCCGACTTATTCTTAAATATCCATTTGGTGCCAACAATGTTGACATTTGGAGGATAAGGTACAAGCTTCCATACATCTTGTCTTTCAAATTGATTTAAATCTTCATGCATTGCATTCACCCATATGGGATCGCTGAGAGCTTTATCAATATTTCTTGGTTCTACATGTGACAAATAACAACCAAAATTGTATAAATTTTGAAGTTGTCCTCTAGTCTTTGCACTAAAATCTCTTCCTCCAAAGATACTGTTTGGATTATGATTTCTTTGAACCCAGAGATGTCGCGGTGGGACACATTCTTGTTCAAAAAGCACGGTCTGATCAGTATTTTTCTCCTCGTCACAAGAAAGAACAGGATCAGCAACAGTAGGTACAACTTCAACTGAATCCAGAATTTCTTTGACTTTCTTGTTGGAAGCAGCTCAGTAGGAGAAAAATCATGGTGAAAATCACTAATATCATCAATGATAACATTAGCGGATTCCATCATTACTTGGGTTCTGAGATTAAATACTCGAAAACCACGACTATCAGATACATAGCCCAGAAAGATAGCTTCATCACTTTTAGTATCAAATTTCCCTCTTTGTTTTCGATCTTTCAGGATGTATCACTTACTTCCGAACACTCTAAGATAGTGTAAGTTGGGTTTTCTACCATACCACAACTCATATGGAGTGTTTAGGGTTTTAGACCATAGGTAGACACGGTTGATCAAGTAACATGTTGTAAAGACATCTTTTCCCCAAAACCTCAGAGGTAAGTTTTTGTTGTGGAGCATTACCCTGACCATTTCCTGAATATTCATATTCTTTCTTTCAGCAACTCCATTAGCTTGAATAGTGATAGGTGGTGAGTATTATTGAATAATCCCCAGTTTATCACAGAATTCAAATACTTCAGTGTCTTTGAATTCAGTGCCACGGTCGCTTCTAATTTTCTTTAGTTTACGACCTTGTTCATTCTGGATCCTATTAACAATAATCTTAAATTCACCAAGGGTTTCATTCTTATGATCTAGAAATGCTACCCAAGTGAATCTGGTGTAGTCATCTACCATAACTAAGGCGTACTTCTTTCCTGCAACGGTGGGTTGTTGAATTGGTCCGAAGAGATCCATATGAATTAAATCAAGTGGAGCCTTAGTGAGAATATCTCGAGATGACTTATGGTGAACTTTCGTTTGCTTACCCTGTTGACAGGAACCACATACACCGTCAATTTTTGCATTGATTTTTGGAACGCCTCTAACAAGTTCCTTGTTAATGATCTTAGTTAAGAGACGATAATTGATGTGACCAAAACGCTCATGCCAAAGATGTGTAGATTCCACCTTAGTCAAATTGCAACAGTTACTAAACTGAGTATCAAGAAGATATCAATTATTTTTGCCACGAGTTTCTTGAAAAATCACTTGTCCAGCTTTGTCTAAAATGTCACATCCTTTTGCATTGAAAACAACTTTATGTCCTTTGTCACAAATTTGACTATAGAAAGAAGATTTGCTGTCATACCTTTGACGTATACTACATCATGGATTTCTGGAACACCAGGAAGCTTGATCGTGCCCTTCTTGCTAATGTAGCAACATCTCCCATCTCCTAAAGTAACTGGTCCTCCTTCAAAGTCGCTTGTAGAAACAAACCATGAAGAATCTCCAGTCATATGTCGGCTACAACCACTGTCAAGAAACCATTGAAAGGGTGATGTTGATTTTAAGGCAAAAGCTCCCATACTAACACTACTTTCCTGTTTAGAATTTCTTGTTAGTATTATACACCTTTTTAGACAAGTATACAGTTGTTCAGTTTTCTTGAGAAGATTACTCGCAACATTTATACTTTTCTGAAAGCATGTACACGTATGTTGAGTGTGATTGTGAGACTCACAAAACATAAAGGGGCCAACATCAGTAATCTTATTTGATAAGTTCTTCCTTCTATCAAGTTTCTCAAAGCATGCACTTTGTTTAACACTTGACTTACTATGATTCATTAGAGAGGAATCAAAGGGATTATTCATCACAACTGAAGGAGTTTTGACAGATTTCAAATCCATATTTTTTGCAATTTCTGCAACAAGATCAATGTTGATCTAGATTTGTTCATCCAACGTCTTTTAGTGAATAACAAGATTTTTTGAACATTCTCTAAGATTGTGATTTATTCCTGGTGAAGCGTTTATAGAGACTTTACTGTCCATCAAGTCAGATCGCTTACAAACACAGACTTTTGAGGTCTTGAACGTGTTTGCCTGCTCTGATGCCAATTGAAAAAACGGGGGTCTAACAACCTCACCCAATATTTCGATTAGCAATCTGTATGGACTAACTCGAATATACTTTCTATAGAATCAACTAGACAGTCAGACTCAATCTAGATAAAAGTATATAAAAGAATTAATATCTCAATCTCTCGATTTGATCTTTACTCAAGCAAATGGAAATCTGCGAGTCTTTATCAAATACTAGAGAGATAAACTTGGATGGTACCAAAGACCAATATCCAAGTGTCAATCAATTTAAATCAACAACCAAAGGTTGGATATTTTAATTGATTGATCTTAACGCACAACCCGTGATATTTCAATTATACAAAATATAATGCGGAATAAAAATAACACAGACACCAGAAATTTTTTTAACGAGGAAACCGCAAATGCAGAAAAACCCGGGACCTAGTCCAGATTGAACACCACACTGTATTAAGCCGCTACAGACACTAGCCTACCACAAACTAACTTCGGTCTGAACTGTTGTTGAACCCTAATCAATATCACACTAATTCAAGGTACAGTTGCACTCCTTACGTCTCTGATCTCAGTAGGATATTACACACTTGATTCCCTTAGCTGATCTCACCCACAACCAAGAGTTTCTACGACCCAAAATCGAAGACTTTAAAAAACAAATCTGTATCACACAGAAAAGTCTATGATGATAGATAAATCTGTCTCCCACAGATAAACCTAAAAGTTTTGTTCTGTCTTTTGATAAAATCAAGGTGAACAAAAACCAATTGTTAACCCATACTTATATTCCCGAAGAACATCCTAGAATTATCAATCACCTCATAATAATTTAAATCGTATGGTAGCGAAACTAGATATTGCAGAATCACAAACGATGAGACAAAGATGTTTGTGATTTCTTTTTATCTTGCCCTATCGGAGATATAATCTCAAGTAAATTATTCAATTGAACTCGTACGATAGAAAATGGCAAGGTCAGATCGCTCAACTACAAGAGAAGTAGTTTCGTCTGGCTTCACAATCCCAATGAAATCTTTCAGTCGTTAACCTATAGGGTCTCGAGAAGAAGCCTAAGGTTAAAGGAGAATCGACTCTAGCAAAACCAACTAGTATCACACAGGAGGTGTGGGGATTAGTTTTTTCAGTTGCTAGATGTCTCCTTTATATAGTTTTCAAATCAGGGTTTGCAGTCCAAGTTACCTTGGTAAAAAAGCATTCAACATTCACCATTAGATGAAAAACCTGATTTAACCAAGCTAATATATTTCAACCGTTAGATCGAAACTCAGCTTGTCACACACAAATGAAATGTATTTTATTTAGGTTTGAGTAACCGTACCTAAACATGTACACTTAGTTGGTTCACAAATAATTAACCAATGGTTAGCCATATGAGTACTTCCATATTAACCGTATTCATCTTTTTCACATAACTAGTTCAAATGACTCATAAGAACTAGTTGAAGAGTTGTTCAATTGCTCAGGTCTTTCGTAATTATGTGTTAGTAGTCTTTCAGTTTACATAATCATGATATTCCTTGTCACTCTGCTTTAGATAATAATCCTAATACTCCATCTGCTTGGCACACACTTGAAGAAGGAATAACTAAAATAAACATTGATGCATTTTTTTTGGTCATGTTGTTAATCAACTTGGTACTAGCTTGGCGTCTATTCACATAGGTAGATACACAAGTATGAAAAGAACATTTACAGAACAAGTAGTGAGTCCTGGACAAGGAAAATGTTTAGCAAATCAGGAAGCTTAAGATAGGACAAAGCTAGGCACATGGAAACATCTATATTTGAGCTGATGAGATATTAATTATTGAGTCAATTCTAGAAAACAACCCAACTATTTAATGGGAAAAATATGAATTTAGTTAATGAAATAAAATTTCTAAGTATTTATCTAGTTTTTGTCGATTCTCATTTATTAGCAGAGATGATAACTTAGTTCCAGATGGTATTTCCAAGCTAGTCAGAAGTAGCAAAAACAATATGGAAAGATATAATAACTTTCTAGCATCAATACGTAATCTTTTATTCGGGGATCATAATTTTGTTACTGGTTAATTTGTAAATAATTCTTTATGTCAAAAGAAATTAGATAAAAGATTGACTCGTGCATTTTATTAAACTAGCTGTTGTGCCTTTTGACTTGGAAACCCAAACAAAAGAGTCGTGACATGAAGAAATCTTGTGAAATTTGTTCCCTATGGAAGAGGATTGAACTTTGAATCGAAAGTAAATCGTATAATGGTTTTTCGTTGTCTCTATTTTTTCCTCTATTTTTTACCGTATTTTTTAAAATTTTGGAATCACTCTTGCATGATCAATACACATTATGTGATTTGGAACTGAAATCCGCAAAACCTAACCCCTTCCAAAGTTTTGCTTTACTTTGAATATTGTGAATGAGGGCCATCGGGCTTTGTCTTCCTGCCGCTCCATAATGTGAACTGTTTTAGATGAAATCAAGAAATTGGTACAAAGTAGCCAATAATATGATACACTACCAAATCAAGTAATGAACTAGCTTTGAACATTTTGCTAACTGTGGTAGTTGGCAACTTAGCATAAGCCAAATCTTATTTAGAAGTGGGGCCTAAAACAGACCCAAAGTTCTCTATAATGAGCTTGCACATCATATATTGAAGTGATGCATTATAGAGTGTTAGGTCGTGAATTAAGGCCTTAGAATTGAATTGTACCATTGAATAGGATGTTTTGTAGAGTGAAAGTTGTCTAGGTCGACAGACTCGACACCAAACGTTAATTATACGCCACATTCCGCAGGCGTCTTACTTTCCTTTTCGTAGTGGGGCCGAAAAAGATATTAGTACCACGTATGTTAGCTAGCATTGGTAAATGGCTAGGAACAGTGTAGGGTAGTACCATGTACTAGTAGTATATTCCAGGCTTATCGCCACCCCTTATCAGGAGCCGAGTGACTGCCTGTTTGGTCTTGCTACGTCGGCACCTGAATCTGATTCGGTTCTGAATCAGTTTCCAAATCTGCTCGGGTTTCTATCTTTCTCTTGTTTGATTCTTTGTTCGAGTCAAAGATACCTGATTAAAAAAATGCTTACCAGGTTAAGCGTTTAAATCTATTTGATTCAACTCGGTAAACATTTCAGCGGATATTTTAACTTTCCCATCGACTCGCCTGAATTCAACTTCACGTCATTATTTTGATGTATGTAAATGATGTTTTGGATGAATTTAACTTTAGTTCACGAAGGAATTGCATCTATTAGCGAGCAAATGATTCTACTGAATATTCATGTCACGAAGATTCAATCAATATAACTTAAATAGCAAGCTATGTCCCTGATGGAGATGGTAAATATGGTTATCTATTGCAATTTTCTCTTCACTCATTGATGATAAAAATTGGTCAAAGATGTTGCTGATTTCCAATGTTTAAAAAAAAATATTATGCCTAAACATGTTTTGAGCAGCCCTCGAGAAAAGATCAACTGAAAGTTTAAAACATCTGCAGCACTTGTTACATTGTCCAGATCCCAAAAATGAGAAAACAGACTATGTGCTAGCAGTCGACTCAATCATTCAGACACCGACTCAAGAAAAAACACTTCACTTCTAGAACGAGTGAGCAGAGAAAAAAAGACCACCTTTTACCAAAACGTGATACGTGTGTTACGTGTCTCCATACAGTCTCCAGTAATTCCTTGAGCAGTGGTGCGAATTTGTAGCAGGCAAAAAGGCAATCCACGTGAGCTCGTCGTTCACTGTATAATTGTAGGTCCCACCTGAAGATAATAACCTCGTCACACGTGGAGGCCGTATACACCTGCGACAATGAATCCATTACGATGTCTTTCAGTCCACGTGGTCTTCATAAAACAGTAGGTCCCACGTTCGTACATTAGGCAACTGCCGTCAAGGTTCCAGTTTTAATTGACTTTCAATAGTGATTTCATCCCCACTGCTACTTGATGAAACCAAGAGAGTTTCTAAAGAGTAAATTCCTTAGAGAGAGAAAGAGTGTTAATTGTTGTTGTTGAATGTACAGCTTCTCTCTGTTCTTTCTTTCTTTCTTTATCACTCTCTTCTCTCTTATAACTTACGTCAAGCTGTAATTTATTGAATTTTTTTTTGGTATTCAGATTGATTGGTTAAGCATATAACCCATGTTTAAATTTGATTGAATGGGAAATTTTGATTGAATTTGGAGAAAAATGGGAGGATGTGTATCAAGAAGTACACAGGGGTGTGTAGGAAGAAGAGGGTCTTCTAGATCAAAGAATGGAAAAAGAAGAAGAAGAAAATCTGATCATCACGATAATTTATCACTTGATATTAATACTAATAAATCAGCAATTCCAAATAATCATCGATCGAGATCTAATCTCAGCGTTAATTTTCAAGGTTATTATACTTTTCTTTTCTTTTATGTTTTAATACACAAATTTCTGATTTTTCATTTTTCTTTGGTTAGGGTGAATAATTACTAAATATAGTAGTCCGAAAATTTTATGGGTAAAAATAGAAAATGTGAAGATGATTAGGGGGAGAGTACAAAAAAGTTGAGGTGGTACCAGTAGTATTGTTGTTTAAGTAGTTGATAGTAACTTTATTGAAATGCTGCCCATGTTAACATAATCTGGATATACTTGCACTTGTTATTTGATTCAATGTGGATCACTTTAAAAAACAAAAATCTCACTTCCTTATCCACATTTTTGTGATCCAGTTATATAGGTTACTTCTTTTATGCCGATCCATGCTGTTGGATTCGATCACTTTCTTTTGGCGGTTAGGAGTGCATTAGTACTGTAATTCATGTTTGGGTTTAACTTAAGTAGAGTATTAAGGCAAACCCATCATTATGGACCATGAGATTTGGATTATGTTGGTAGTTACTTACTGGGCGTGTTAAGATAAAGTTAAGCTTAATAGAGCTGGTTGATTTTGAGCAATAATGTTATTGCATTCCCTAGAAACTCTGTCTGTCTGAACTCTCAACTTATATTTGTGTAATCATGGTTAGGTGTTGTATTTTTTTCTAATGAAAGACTTGTGCGGAAATCTCAATGGATTGCGAAAGAATGTTTATGAAAAGTATAGTTGTTCTTCTGTGTGAGATGTTAATGTGGTTTATGTTATGATGCGATATACCAGGGGGAAGTACTGAGGAGGCATGGTTTGATTCTGCAGCGGTATTTGAGTCTGACTGTGAAGAGGATTATCAAAGTGTCCCGGATGGTAAGCTAAATTATAAGAGAGCACTCCGAATGTTGTTTCTTTGTGTGGACTTTTGGATGTTTGATTATGTCTATTTTCTAATTTCTGCACAATTTTTAATGTTAGATGCTTTGTCCGTTAATGGATGTGAAGTTGCATCTATATCCAGTTCGTCCCTGAGAGATGACCAAACTGATAGTACATCAAGACCTTCAACCGACAAGCGACATAAGCAAAGAGAGCCATCTATAGGAAATGCTCAAAGAAATTCCATAGGTGAGAATGCTAAAAATGTAAATGCTCGGGTTTCTCATTCAAGTGATGTTGATCATGAATCAATGTCGGACGCCCCTTCAACTGGTGCGAAGCGACATGTTTCACACGATGAAATCTCTACTCAGTTGGTGGATGAAAGCATTGACAGAGGGACAGGGGGAATTCTTGATAATTGTGGCATTCTTCCAAATAATTGTTTACCTTGTCTTGCTTCAACTGTTTCCTCAGTTGATAAAAGAAGATCTCTGAGCCCTGGTCCACCAAGCATGCGGAGAAAGGCAAGCTTGAAACTTTCCTTCAAATGGAGGGATGCTAATTCCAGTTCAGCATTATGTGAGTACCGCAGATTCAGCTTCTTTGTCATTCGAGTGTTAGATTTTTTTTCTTCATACGTACTTGTTACTGCTTCCAAATTCTAAATAATTACTCGATAGCTTTTATACTAATAGTCCTCCTATCCTTTCAGTTATAGCAAAGACCGTCATAGAAAGGCCAATTGCGGGTTCTCAAGTTCCGTTTTGTCCGATTGATAAGAAAATGTTAGATTGTTGGTCACATATTGATCCTGGCAGTTTCAAAGTCCGGGCGGAGAACTATTTCAGGTAAAAAGTTGTCTAATTGGATTATTGATTACAAACCTTTTCAGTTGCTACTTTAGATTTCGTCTTAGCTTGCTTGATATGTGTGACAGGGATAAAAAGAAGGTTCTTGCCCCAAATTTTGCTGCATATTATCCGTTTGGTGTTGATGTCTATCTATCGCCGCGGAAAGTTGATCATATTGCACGGTTTGTGGAACTTCCTGTTGTTAATACATCTGGAAAGGTTCCATCAATTCTTATTGTTAATGTCCAGGTATTGACGACCTATAGGTTTGACCATGCTTTAAACTCATGGTCTATTCAATATTATTCATGTTGTCTTTTGTCTAATGCACTCTTGATTTTGCAGGTTCCATTATACCCTGCATCTATCTTTTCGGGTGATATAGATGGGGAGGGAATGAACGTTGTTTTATACTTCAAAATCTCCGAAACTTATGCAAAAGACATGGCTCCTCATTTTCAAGAAAATCTCAGAGTATGATGAAGCTTTGACCTTGCATGTTTGGATTTTAGTTCTTATTGATGTGCAACCTGCTTCCTTATCAGTTCCTTATTCCAGTCTCTCTTTTTTCTTTTATTTTTTTTGCATCAGAGGATAATCGACGATGAAGTTGAAAAGGTCAAAGGTTTTACTATGGATACAATATTACCAGTTCGTGAAAGGTTAAAAATCTTGGGCCGTGTAGCAAATGTGGAGGACCTTCAGTTAGGTGCAGCTGAGAGGAAGCTTATGAACGCATACAATGAGAAACCTGTTCTTTCACGTCCTCAGCATGAATTTTACTTGGCAAGTGTTTGATCAACTGGTTATATAGAATATCCATTTAGTCGGTTACATATTTCCAAAAAGGAATTATCCCAGGACTCATTCATTTTAACTCCAAATTTTCTGCAGGGAGAAAATTATTTCGAGGTTGATGTCGATATCCACAGATTTAGTTACATATCCCGTAAAGGGTTTGGAACGTTCCAAGAGAGACTAAAGATGTGTGTTTTGGATGTTGGCTTGACAATTCAGGTAATCTTTTGCGGCACTAAAAGAATGACGGTTAAATTAAACTGGTTGAGTTTTTTGGTAGTCATGTAGTCCATTTTTGTTAGAACAGGGAAACAAAGCCGAGGAATTGCCAGAGCAGGTCTTATGTTGTGTACGATTAAATGGGCTTGATTACAAGAATTATCAACAATTAGGGTTAACTCAAGAACCTCTATGAAAAAAATGCCAAAATATTATAAGCATTTTGTTCAAATAAAGAGGTATTTCTGTACTAAAGCTATATATTATGCTAAAAGTATTCATCTGTAATGCCATGTTTACTACCCTTGCATTTTGCATTTCTGCGTTCATGGGTGATAAATGTGTAAGAAGTCTTTAGCTTGTGAAAATCTGATGAATTACTTAAAACAGAGATGACATAAGCAGTAATGATCCTTGCAAATCTGAGATTTTGCACTCAGAAAAATGCTTACAGGGACACCCTAGTTTAACTGGGGATGACACACAGATTCGTTACATACCCCCAGACAGGTCCCAGACAAGGCATTGCATCCTTGCATGTTCATCCGTGAATTGATTAAAGGGAAAAAGTCATTCTAACAAAACAAAAACAAAAACAAAAACAAAAAAGAAATATCAAGGCAATTGTTATGTACATGCACCTTCCCATTGGAAAGGAGTTAAAAATGTTTAATTACTTTTAGGTTGCTTTAGGAGATCCGATGCACCTTCCAAAAACACATGATAGACCACATTTCTGTGACTTGGCCGAGGAAGGTGTAGAAGTTGTTGGTGTTGTTGGTTCAGAGGAAGAAGAAAATGAACGTGGTGACATGTTTCCTCTGTCTTGGAAATTCTCAGCACCAATTGCAGAACTTGGCACTGATGAAGTTTGCAAATCAAAAACTTGAAGGCGATCGTTCCATATAAGTCCGGAAGAACCTTGCCTCCGGAATGAAGTTGATGATCTCTGCAATGTAACCATAGACAATCTTCCCCACCTCTTTGTTTCTTTCCTGAAAAATTTCTGTCTTTGGGTGAATATTTTTGTATAATCTGCTCCTCCCCAAGGATTTCTTTCTTTCTTTCTCAATTGACTGTTTTTGGATAAGTTGTGGTTGTAATTTTCTCTAATATTTGTTAGTAGTTGGCCATTCATTTAGAAACCATTCTAGCCCTGCAATTATGTGTGAGGGTAATCCTCTCTCTAACCAAATTTAGTAGCATCATAACAACAACAAATTTACCAATAGAACATCTTTTAATAACTTATGAAATGGCAACCAGTTTGGTACTACTACTGCTACTAGACCACACAGAACTACTAACTACTTAAAGCAGGCTCATTGGTTGATCCTATAATTAGGAATGCTGAATTGAAATAAGCAGGCTCATTAATATGAGTCATCAAAAAGACTAGGGAATTCCCACAACATCTCACTGTCATGAATCTCTTGATCTAAGATTCCTTTAACAAATGAGTTATTAGAAGCCGAAGATGGTCCAATGCCAGTCGCTGCTTCGCCTGCCATACCATTAACCACAGGATGATAACTTGTTTGTTGACCCATATAATTGAAATTACCATTACCCATTTCTCTAACTCCATTGGAAGTACGTTGTTCATCCACATTCTTGAAGTTCTCCATTTTAGGCATCTCATGCTGTGCTTGAATTGATGAAGAACCATTCGAATATGACATCCATTGAAGATCTTGTTTTTGTTGCTGCTGCTGCGGTTGTTGTTGTTGATCAGAAGGAAGAAATGCATCTTCATGAAGGAACTCACTCCAACTAAACAATGGAGATGAAGGTTCAGTTGTTGGCACTAAAGATGACTGAGGGTTCAGAAGATAAGATGGTGGTGGCGATGATGACCCTGCCTGATTGTTAATGATATTAGAAGAAGAAGCTGATGAAGAGGAGGATGAGCCTTCATGGAAGTAATTAGGCTGAACAATCTCCTTGTTCTTGTTGCAGTTATTTGAAGATCCTGTAACTAGCTGCATAGCATGAATTTGAGCTAAAAGATCCCATGATGATGAACGACAGTTGTTAAAAGACATTTCTGGCGTTGGTTCCATTTTTGGTGTCTTGATATCCACACCCGTTGAAGTATTATTACTTGTCATGTTAGAAATGGAATGATCTTGTGTAACTGAAGATGAAACTGGTTCTGGTTTTGTGGACATAAACGCATTCCTTAAATCTCGATTCAGCGATCCAAACCTTGTTGTTTTGTTTGGCAGTCCACTGATGTTACCATAGTCTATAATGATCTGAGAAATGGGTTTATGGGTAACTGGGTCTATTCCCATTTCTTGTAGTTTCTTCCTTAGCTTAGTGTTCCAAAAATTCTTGACATCATTATCTGTCCTTCCGGGAAGCTGGTTTGCTATGAGAGACCACCTGCAACAAAGGAAAGTCATGTTGACTGCATCAGTAACTGAACTTAGGTAGTACCCTAATATTTTGTGTCTATCTGCATCATCATATGTCATACATTGGAAGTTAAGGTTGTTTTACTTTTCTCTTACTTGCATGACATAAGCTTTTCCTGCTTCTCTTTAAAGGACAAACATAAGAAAAAGGGAAAAATATATTTGAAAATGGTCCTAGAAACATCTGGATCCAGATGACGTTAACTAATGGTATCAAAAATCTTATCAAAGATTGGCGGGCTCGAAAAATCATAACGAAAACTCGCCTACACCCTTATAAGTTCTTTGGCACACACAAAAAGGAAAATCTTGACAGAAACACAAAAATTTAAAGAAGAAGTAAAGCAAGGAAACCAAGAAAGAAAGAGAGCCACCCACCTGCTACCTATGGTTGCATGAAGCCTAATAATCAGTTCTTCTTCTTGAGGTGTAAAAGTGTCATGCTTGAGATCAGGTCTTAAATAGTTTGTCCACCTCAATCTACAGCTCTTCCCGCATCTTTTAAGTCCTGCAATCTCAAATACAGATACAAATCAAACATGTAACTAAAATATCAAAAATTGAAGGTCGTATGTGTAGTCATTTATAATAAGATAACCTGCTTTTTTCGGGACAGCGGTCCAGTTACCGGTACCATGCCTTGATACGTAAGCGAGTATCTTTGCATCTTCTTCAGCAGTCCAAAGACCCCTTTTTACGTTCGTTTTGTCACAACAAGGAGGTCTTCCCATGATGTATAGTGTAAATTGTCTTCAAAAAAGTTTTCGCTTGAGATTCCGTGATTAAGAGAGATAGCTAATGAGAAGAAGGGTGACAAGATCAAATCTTATGATGATTGCAGCAAAGTTGTAAATATTTAGACACTATATTTGCAAGTACTAGTAAGGGAAAGGGTGAGGAAGGAGAGGGAGAGATGGGTTTAAGCATTTAACAAGTGTGAGAACAAGAAATGCATGAGATTTTCAATTTGCATTTTAACTCTAATTGCATGAGCATGATAGAGTCATCTTCTCTAAAAAACGGTTTGAGATGAAAATCATGAAATATATCAAATTACTATACTCTCTCTCAAAACTTCACACACACACACACACATAGAGGCACACCTCATATACTTGGCTCCAAGAGCATTGAATCAGGTTCATTTTGGGTGAATTATTTGGTTAAGCTCACATCTAATATTGTACTCAATACTTTATGAAATTTTAGTTGACAGTAATGCCTCACGAGAAGCCAAAAAGTTGGTTCATTTACCTATTAATTTTTAAGTGAGACTAGCCATGGTTTATTCATAATCATAATCTTTTAGCCATTCCATTACTAAATTGTTTTTCATCAACCTATAACTTCATTGAATCCACTATTGGGCAAAACATGAGCTAAATAAAGACCAAATCCATTAAAATTGAACTGATTCCTGACAGCTTGCATTGTGCTCAAGTCCTTACGGCATGGACGACGTTACAGTACTACAGTAAAGTGTTTGTATTATGATTCCCAGAGCCACTTCATAATCTTTTTTACCTTATTCACTTTATCCTCCTCCTCCTCCTCATCCTCATCACCATCCTCATAATCTGTTGAGTTATCCAACATTCTACAAGAAGAAATCCTAACAGTTACAATACAAGTATCATTCACAACATAACCTTCATCATTGATGAGTTCTCTTACAGGCATAAAGTTTAAGAAACCCCGACCATTTTCGTCAGCGAATTCGTATTCTCCATCTGCAACAGATAATAACTAGAATATTAATGGGAGTACTAGTTAGGAAACGGTTTATTAAAATGTTCAACTCGAAACCTATATACTTCGAATGAAAGAACAACCAACGAGTAATGAGTTAACCTGCTATTACTGTGCCGTCGCTATTGATTTGATTAACAACTGAGAAACTGAACTTGGCATACGATAATTTGGATGAGTCGTCTACTGGCCAAAGGATAATGGACAAGTGGTCATCATCCCCGTAGTTATATCCCTTCGGATTAATTGACACCTTCCTAAGGAACCACATAATATGCAAATCTTTATACAATTGTACCAAGTGAAAAAATGGATGCAAAATAAGTTAAGGGAAGGTGTGTTATAGCATTTACCATTCACAATCACCAACCAAAAAAATGTCAGAGTAGTGTTCCATATAAGTTGCCAACTTCGAAATATTGTCAATTCTCCAAACGAACTCCGTATATGGAGGCAGCTCCACTATCCGACTTCCCATGAAACCTTTGAGAAGGAAGTGTTACACAGAGGAGCTCCAAGGTAGCTTTATACTCCTTAAATAGAAAACAGGAGAGACGTTTGGGAACGAGGTTCTACTAAATTCAATGTATATCTAGAGACTAATGAATTCATTGGAAAAAGTTCATCGTACAGATCAATGTCCATTAGTATAGTATTTCAAAGTTTATATTTTGACCACAAACTTCAAAAAGGATAAACCTATGCCTTTAAATTTAAATGAAACTTGTGCATATGTTGCTTATTTTCCGGTCTACTGCTCCTCCAACTTCTTTCTTTGTTTGATTCCTTGACTATTCAAAGAGAATATTCAATGCATCAAAAATTGGATACTGTAAATGAAAGCAAAAACAAAAAATCTATTGTGGCAAATCAACTCTCCAAAACAAACTTGTTCATTTGAATAGATGAAATACAACATTCATATTTGAATTTGATCAAATTAAAAATGCCCTCTTCCTATGTAAGAGAGAGAGAGAGAGATTGATTACACGTTGACTATTTCTTAATCCTTAGCAACCCATGACTTTGTTGGGTGCAACCTTTGGTTTCTCAGCTACTATTCCATCGTTACGTGCAAGAGCTCTATACTTGTCTTTCCTAGTGAAACTAGTACACTCATAAGACAAACTTGCAGCAATTACCCTCTGTATATAATTAGCCACCTCATGACTTGATTTTCCGGCACTACACGAAAGCTCTTCGGGCAATTTATTCAAGAATGTTACCTCATAAGCCGGACTCGGATTCATAAAGAAGTAAAATGGATCCATACCCTTCCATCCTCTCGCAGTTGTTCCATGAAACATACTCATCCTATTTGCCATTGCCACTGGTACTATCTGGTCCGTAAGTTCGGCGAACAACGCTGAAAATCTCAACAAAAATGGTTCTCTACATGTAGTTCCTTCAGGGCATATAACCAGATCACCTTCTTTTAACAATTTCTTTATCATGGCAGCGTCGTTCACTCTGTCTCTGGTGAGTCGGACAGTTTTTATTGGTGAGATGATCTCAGAGAGCCGAGATACAGAATATGTAACGGCACAAATTGGACTACCAAGTGCAGTTGATAGGAAAATTGGGTCGAGGAGAGTACGATGAGAGCAGATGAAAAGGACACCGGTTTGACCTGTCGATTTCTTAGCAGGTGGAGGTGGCGTTCCCTTAATGTAAACTCGAACACCTAGTGCCCAGAAAGCATAATAAACGAGGTGCATAGGTAAGAGTGCACCCGCTGCGATTCGAAGGATAGCAAGAACTAAACCTACTGGAATCCAGAGGATTATGAGTAATGACATAAGAGGAGTGGGTTTTTGGACTAGTCGTCCGTCGTGGAAGACGATGGGCTTCGGCAATTTATCGCGACTTACTGCCTCAACTTCTGGTTTTGCTGGAACTACATAGCTTTCCTGCATGTTTAAAGAAACTCAAAGTCAGAACCTCAATTGCAGAGAATATTATAAAAGAAAGTTGCACCAAAGTCAAAGCAGACTCGAATCGTTCTGTAGAATATATAACCTTGCAGAGTCTCATGAATGGGAAGTCGGTGTGTCGGTCACCAAGTCCAATATCTGGCATGGTTTCTCCAAAAGATTCTATAAGAGTGTCAGCCTTCTTCTGCCCCACAAGAATTCCAGGACTACATACAAATCCAGTAGCTCTACCTTTATAAGTATTTATCTCAGTTCCTAGTACCATATCAGCACCTAAATAATCCTTCAAAAAAGCCTCAACCATAATTCTAGGGTTCGCCGTAAGAACACACCGTTTTCCACACGACGAAAATACCTTCCATGTCTCTGGATGAAGATCATTAGAGTAGAATTTTGGCAGAACTGCACGCGCCACCGCCTCGATATCACTAACTTTCATTCCTGTAAACGTTGCAAATATAAGAACATGTATTCCAGCGGATTCTGAAACTAGGTAGTAAAGAAACCCAGCTAAGGGAGCAAGCAACAATAGAACGAGTAGTCGGAGAATCCCTCCGGCTTCAAAAGCTACTAAAGCAAAATATGGAAACGAACTGCGTCCCCTGAGTACAGTCCCATCCATGTCTGCAACAACCGTTTGTTTTTCTCGGCCAATTGATGCACATTTGTTAACAGTCGGAAACATCATGTGTGGAATTTTATTAGCCATGGAAATGGGAGAAGAAGTTAGTTTAAGTGATTGTTAGACAACTGAATTTGTTTGTTCTGAACTGGTTAGAAATGCAAGGGGATACATATATATAGGCTTTAGAGTTGATGGATAAAGTTAGGCATTGATTTGCGACAGGTGGTAGAGACAAAAGATTTGGCTTACAAGATCAATGGAGGCGCCCTAGATTTCTAAAACTTTGTATTAATCAATCAAATAATGGATTATTGATGTTATTAAAAATGCAGTTACGTTAGCATTATACATTGTTAAGACCGTCATTTTTTGTTCTCATATATTCAATAAACTCTCACTCTCTTCTTGATTTAGGGTTCAAATCGTGTGGATTCTTATGTTAGCCTATTATGCCATTTTTTAGTCATATCATACAAGGTATATGCCATTTTTTGGTCATATCATACAAGGCATTAAAGCAATTAAGTGACGCAACCAGAAGTGAGTCTTGAGTAAGTTAAAATGTAAAGAAGAGCATAGCTGCTGAAGCTTTCAGATGACCCGTTATTATAGAAGTACCATAAAAAAAAATGACAGCTGTGGGATCTGAACCCACGCCCTTTCGGACCAGAGCCTAAATCTGGCGCCCTAGACCACTCGGCCAAACTGTCTTGGTTATACGACTTCGTATTAGCAGCTAATGATTGCATAAATCAAATAAAACACCCTTGTGTGGAAAGTCCTCAAACGGCAGTTCACAAGGCCCTACTGAAAATACCGGTGGCCGAAAATACCACTCGGCCAAACTGACTTGCTTGTACGACTTCGTATTAGCGGGTAGTGATTGAATAAATCAAATTAAAACACTCTTGTGGGGAAAGTCCTCAAACGGCAGTTTACAAGGCCCTACCGAACATATCATGCGAAATGTTGTGCAACAGGCCACTTGCTCGTGTGTTGGTAAGCCGTTTTCCTCGTTATCAAATGTATGTTGATCCGTGGTTAGGGCTGTTCATGGTCAGTTTTGGTTCGGTTTCTAGCCAAACCAAAACCAAAACCAATACTATTGGTTTCTAAAAATCTAAATCAAACCAATCCATTAACCATTGGTTTGGTTTCCAAATGGTTCCAGTTGGTTTCGGTTTGTCCCAGTGGTTTTTGGTTAACCAATAATTATGTCAAACCAAAAAAAAAAACACAAATTTACAGATAAAAAAATCGTAGTTGCCGATAGTATTGGTTTACACAAATTTACAGACAAAAAAAATACAAAAAATAGCAAGAATAGTTAAAACTTGCTCTAATTCTAGAGATCAAAAGAAGATATATAATATATCTTAATTTAGTTATTGACAAATAAAAAAGAAGGAAGACGGGAAGAAAAAAATCGAGTAGCAGCGGCTGTAGTTGGGGGTGGAGAAGGGAGGCGACTGAGAGAAGAAGAAAGAGAAAGAGGGAGAGTATCATAATGAAATATTAGATTTAGGGTTTCTATTTATCCTCTAAATCAATGGGTAGAATCTACTACTTGTAAATTAACGGTAGAAACTAAGTTTAAAAATTAATCGGTTTTCTAATGGTTTTTGGTTCGGTTTTAGAGGTCAAGCCAAACCAAAACCAACACTATCGGTTTTCCACTTTCTACACCGTAACCAATCCATTAGTAAATGGTTCGGTTTGGTTTCTTCCTAATTGGTCTGGTTTGGTCCGGTTCCAGCGAAAAACCGAAACCATGTTCAGCCCTATCCGTGGTAATGTTTTTCTTTTCCTCTTTTTGAAAATGAACTTAAAAAGAAGTCGTATTAATTTCCTCATTTTCTTTTCCTTTTTGAAAATAAACTTAAAAGGAGAAAAAAGTATGTAAAAGGTAGAGCTGCACAAGATCCGCTCAATTTATTCGAACCCGTTAAACTTGTGGGTTTTTAATTCGAACCCGCCCGTTGTGGGTGCGAGGTTGGTTATGAAAATAAAAACCCGTTATAGTTGGGTTGATAGTTGGTATTAGCTAAAACCCGTCCGAAAAAACCCATTAAATATACACCATTGAAAAAACTAATTGTTAGGAGGAGAGACTTGAAGATGATAGAAGAGACATGAGTCACTTATTGCTAGTCTGCAAACTTTTATTGTTTAAGTTTTAATCTTAACTTTGAAGTAGTAGTACTGTTTAAACTTGTTTTTATTGGAAGTACTAGTGTACACAGTACTTGTTTAACTTAACAATGAAGACTTATGTTTATGGTTTCATTTTTTTAAGTAATTAAGAACTTAAGTAAGAAGTATGTTTAAACTTTAAAACATATGTGTGTGAACGATCATTGAATATAAAGCAGGTACAGATATAAACACTACAGGTGAAAACTTGCAGAAAATATTAAACTACAATCTGAAGCGGGTTTAAATCCGAACCCGATCAACCCGTAGCGGGCGGGTCAAAAACCCGCCCGATATTTATGGGTGCGGGGTTGGTTATGAAAATAAAAACTCGCTATAGTTGGGTTGGTAGTTGGTATTAGCTAAAACCCGATCTACCCGACCCACGTGCAGCTCTAGTAAAAAGTGAACTGTCACTGATCACAAGAGTAAAGGATTGGTTTACAACTTTATCATATGAAACATTTTACTGAAAATTTACATTTTATCTAAAGATTTATATTTTCTCCATGAATATGACCATTCTTTTCCTTCCAGGTCGGAGCCAGTCCAGTCCAGTGTAGGGTGTGCATTTGTACCTCCATCCCAGTAGGCTCCAAAGCCTAATTTGGGATCAATTAAAGATATAAGTTTATTTATAAGGCGATTTTGTTTTTTTGCACCCCATAAAAAAGAAATTACACCCAAAGCAAATTTTTGCACTTCTAACCTAGAAATCATGGTTTCACCCCTGCTTCAAGGGCTCCCACATAATGGTATAAAGAATCAAAGCTCAAACTAACATGCCGTGACTATTAAGATTTCTGATAATTCAACATTCAAATTATTTTCTGACGTCTCTAATATTAATTCAACACAATTCATGGGAATTATGAAAATAGCTCCATATAGGAAGAATGAAGTTACACTGAAGTAGAAGGTGTTTGAATAGATTTTACTTCATTATTGCTAAGATCACCAATATTAGTGTTAAGCTGGAGTTGAAAAGGAATAGGTACCAAGTACACCACCAACTTTTTCTTTCGGAAACTTGTTTGGACAAAACCTAATACAATCACAAGTAGGCCAAGGCAAAGATCATTGAATAAGATTGTGCATTGAGTTTTTCTCTTTCTCTTCCACAGTCAATATGTCTAGACTCAAAATTCGATGAACCTAATTGTGTAGAAGGGTTCTTGGCGATCTCAAAAATCAATATCCAAGATCAATCTAGTCATATCCAAATCAAGAGATCCAAATTCTAACAAGTATGAAACTTTCAACCTATTTTTCAAGATGCGAATTAAACAAGAACAAGTCTTGTTTTTTATCTCAATTAACAACACTTAAACTATCTAAATTGATTAGTACTTAAAGGAAAAACATAAGACACCCGAAATTTTGTTAACGAAGAAAAATACACCTGCAACAGAGACCTCGTCCATCTTTGAACACCACACTGTATTGATCTGATACAGGCACTAGGCTACTATCAGACTTCAGACTGGAATGTAATTGAGACCGAATTTACCTTCAAAGTTATTCAGTTGCATTCGTGTTCCTTAAGCCTCTTGAACCTCGCAAGATTTTGCGCACTTGATTCCCTTAGATGACGTCATTTACATCCTAAGAGTTTCTTCAACTTTAGTGAAGACTTTTGATATCACTCTACCTCTAACAGACAAGTCTATTTGATTTTCCTATTAATTTTCAATCTATGTTTGGAAATCTGTCTGCAATAGAAGAAGTCAAGCAAACCTCATGAATCCGGAACAACTACACTCAGCTAGCTGAGAAGCCTAGATTACTAACCACCTCTCAAGGACAATCCAAACAAATCAAAGAAGATTTTAGGTGCCTATTTTGAGGAATCCCAAACTCTGAGACAAAGAGAACTTTGTGATTTCTATCTATATTGTTCCTGATGTGAGATTAAGAAAACCTCAAAGATCATTAAGAACAAAATCCAGATACAAGAACTATCATGTGAAAGATAATTTGGCTGGGATTAATGAATCCCTAAGTAACGTATTTAAGTAGTAACCTAGAATACAGTTCATGAAGAACCTAGGTTATATAGGACAACTCTAGCTTAACAACTATCACACAAGATTTCCAGGGATTAAGATATCCTGTTACAAGAGTCTCTTTATTTATAAATATTTAAGATTCCAGGTAGCGTTGAATTCAAGCTAAGATAACTTGAGATCCAAGCAAACACTTTCTCAGTTTATATGAAATTCTTTCTAGGAATTCATGCAAGCATGTGATAAGTCTGTCTTAAAATTACACAGAAGAATATATACGTTATGATCCAGGATTTTGGAGCCGTGGTTCATGTTGGAAAGTATGCTATTGAACTTACAAGCATAAGTGGTATTCAATAACACTCAAGATTTAGACCATGATCCATAAGCTCAAGAGATTTCGTGGGAAAAGTTGTCTTAAAATTGTTTATGAGAGTTGTAGCGAATTTAAACATGTTTGTAAAATAGTTCGTGAGCTTCTGCTTAAATCAGAACTGGGTAGGTATGCGTACCGGGTATGCATACCTATGGACAATCCACGAACTCGGGCTGCAAGGGTACGTGTACCAGGATGCATACCTTGGCCAGTTCGTAAAATCAGATCCCAGGGGTACTCGCACTGGTAAGTGTACCTCACCCTCATTCTGAAACTCGGATCAACAGGGTACGTGTACCGGGTATGCGTACCTACTGTTTTGGTGGAACTTAGATTTTCTGAAAACTCTCTTTAAGACATCCTAGCTTTCAAGGAAATTTGTGAATCATTCATCATATGCATACCCACTAGGATGAGTAACCTCGCTAATCCCAAATGGTTACATAAATTAATTGGAACTGTTAGAGCACTGCTCGGTCGAACTCGCAATAGTTTCTATCTCAAGCTTGTTTGTCAAGTTTAGTTGCCAAAATTATAAGTATTGATTTCTAGTCTACTTATAGCTATGTCTCGGATTAGGATAGAATGTGTAGTTGAGTTTTAGGCTTCACGACGTTCATCGATTGAAGACGAAGATCTACTAAGGGGAGCTTATGTAACTTCATCAACAAAAGGTATGTGGAGACTTGAACTCATCTATCACTCAGAAGTCTATTTCTATTCTATCTCATATTGCGACAAAATTCATATAGCTATACAGACTTTATTTTATACACATTTGATATTTCGAGCCGAATTTAACTCGCTTACATATTTCTCGAAATACGTGTTGGTAAGCTTTCGCTTTAACCAAGTTCATATTTATTATTAACGAAATTCAAAAGATGATCATGTGAAAATCGCATGGTCACATCTTACATGATTTGTGTGAGACAGTCTTTTGATGTAGACTCGGAAATGTTTTGTATTGATCTATTGATCACTTGAAATTGCTTTGAAGCTAATAGTTTGTGTGAGACAACTATTCCCGTCTTCCAAGAATGTTTCAGTGATTAACATGGAGTTTAGAACGACTAACCATTGATTGGATATATCAACATATGCATACTTGTATGTTAACTGTTGCAAGTTATTCAAAGTCCGGGAATGCATTCTTTTGCAAACCTTGCTATAATATTCATGAATTGATTCGAGTGAATCAAAATCAATTTTTCTTCAATTATGTCTTGTATACTTCTGTGAGAATACAAACCATTGAAAAATTACATAACTAGTTTCATTTGAGTCATTTGAACGAGTTGTGATTAAGATGAACAAGGTTGATATGAAAGTGTTCATATGGATAAATTCGGTTAACTATTGTTGAGCCAACCATGTGCACACATTTAGGCACGGTTACTCATACCTAAATGAAGTCATATTTCATTTGTGTATAACAAGCTAAGTTAGATCTAACGGTTGATAGATATTAGCTTGATCTATATAATCAGGTTTTCATCTAACGGTGAATATTAAATATTTTGTTACCAAGGTATCATTGATTGCAAACCCTGATTTGAAGATTGTATAAGGGAGAACTCTAGCAACTGGGAAACCTAATACCCACACCTCTTGTATGATACTAGTTGCGACTAGAGTCGATTCTCCTTTAACCTAAGTTTTTCCTAAAACCATTAGAGGTTAAAGACATAAAGACTTAATTGAGATTCTGAAGCCAGAACCAACTATTTTCTCTATAGTTGCGTGTTTTGATCTTACTTTGTTCTATCGTGTTGAGTATTATCTTCTCTAAGATTTTCTCGAGATTTAATCTCCGATAGGTAAGAAAAAAAGTAGTCACAAACATCTTTGTCTAATCGTTTGTGATTCCACAATATCTTGTTTCGCTTCCATACAATTAAGATTATTGTGAGGTGATTGATATTACTAGGCTATTCTCCAGGAATATATGACCGGTGTATCAATTGGTTCCTGTTCACCTTGATTTATCAAAAGACGGAACAAAAAATCGTAGGTATTTCTATGTGAGACAGATTTGTTTATCAAGTCTTCGACTTGGGGGGTCGTAGAAACTCTTAGTTATGGGTGAGATCATCTAAGGGAATCAAATACGCAGAATCCGGCGTGGTTCAAGAGGCGTAAGGAACGCGGCGGTACCTTAATCAGTGTGAGATTGCTTAGGGCTCAACTACATTACAGTCCGAAGTTAATTGGTAGTAGGCTAGAGTCTGTAGCGGCTTAATACAGTGTGGTGTTCAAATCTGGACTAGGTCCCTGGGTTTTTCTGCATTTGCGGTTTCCTCATTAACAAAATTTCTTGTGTCTATGTTATTTATTTTCCGTATTATTTTTTTATATAATTGAAATATCACAAGTTGTGCATAGTTCAATCAATTGGTAAATCCAACCTTTAGTTGTTGATTGAAATTGATTGGCGCTTGGATATTGGTCTTTCGTTCCATCCAAGTTATTTCTCATATTAATCCGGTTAATAGATTTATATATGTTCTATTGCAGATTAATTTGAGAAATTGAGATATAACTCTTGGATGCATTTTCTTTGATTGAGTCTGACTGTCTAGTTGATTCCCTTGGAAATATATTGGAGTTAGTCCATATTGTTAGAGCACTGCTCGGTCGAACTCGCATGCGTTTCCATCTCAAGCATGTTTGTCAATGTTAATGATCAAACTATAAGTCTTGATTTCTAGCGTATTTATAGATGTCTCGGACTAGGACATAGATTGTGTAGTTGAGCTTAGTTTTCACGGCGTTCATCATTTGAAGACGAAGAACTACTAAGGGGAGCTTGTGGAACTTCATCGGAAAAAGGTATGTGGAGACTTAAACTCATCTATCACTTGGAAAGTCTATTTCTACTCTATCTCCTATATTGAGACATAAGTCGTATTACAATATAGTTTTCTATATACACATTTGAGATTTCGAGCTTGAAAAGACGAGGGTACCCAATTATACCTCAATCTAAATCTTTTCCACCTATAAGTCCTTTCTCCGAAAATGATTGTCTATAGACTGAGTCGAGACAATACAATAATCGGTTCACACTTCGTGTGATCATCTATGGATACAAGATCGAGAAAATACGAAAACAAGATAACTTGTGTGATTGACTATGGATACAAGATCGAGACAATACAACAACGAAGTATGTTTACTTGATAATAGGTTCGGACTTAACCAAATTCTAAGGATTGTTTATCAAGTAAAATAGGAATCAACATTTGTGTAGTTTACTTTAAATTATAATAACAACAATTATAATTGCGGAAAATAAAAGTAAATGACACAGCAAGATTTTGTTAACGAGGAAACCGCAAATGCAGAAAAACCCCAGGACCTAGTCCAGAATTGAATACTCTCATAATTAAGCCGCTATACAAAATAAAACCAACTTCGTATAGTTGAGACCAAGTATCTAAACCTATAGTTCACCTAGTTTCCTCAGTATCCCTGCGCCTCCAACTTGTTAATAAGTCACGCACTTGGAACAATTCCTTTGGTTCGTATTCCAAATAGTGAAGGAATAACAAATCTGTTCGGTGACAACTCTTTTCAAACAACGTGATATGAGTCTGACAAAGGCTCTTCCGTTTAACCAATAAACTCCTTTGTCGGGTCCTTAGATCAATCTCTCAACAACTACCGAAGTAATTGTTATACTATGGAATCAATAATATTAATCACAAATAAGTGTATTGATGCCGATCTACTCAACTAATCAATCCAATCTATCACAAAGATAAACCAATTATAGTTGGATCCCTTTCCAGCCGAAAAAAGTATTGTGTACACTAAAGATTATGAACCCCAAAAGTCTTTTTGTCTTCAAATCTTCTTTAATCTTCAATCAGCACCTTCACACAACTTGAATCTCTTGTGATCAATCACACACAAAACAGAGTATGTTAACGTTGGATTATCACAAGACGTCTTTAGATCTACAAACAGTCTAAAGATCCCCATCGAAACTTCGATCTAGTTTGAGTGAATCTTATATCAGAAGAGAAGATTCTCAAGCATAAACAAACTAGGTGACATCAAAGATCAACAACCGTTAGTCAATCAAATCAATCGAAACTAATAATAAACTGCAATTATCTAGTTTCCCACCAACGGTACTAGTAGAGCTTCTCAATCCCAAAGAAGTCTTTAAACTGAGCGGCCGTAAGAGATTTCTCCTAATTAGGTTACTTTCCTCTCCGCATAGGCGACTCCACTAGTAACAACACAACTAGGTAGTTTTGCTGGCTCTGAGGATTAGTTTGCTAGAAATGCAAACTTCAATATTTATAGACAAGGAAGTTTGGACACCAAGGAATTTCCAAAACCGAATATTCTCAAAGATATGCAATAAACACAAAATCGGTTTTCATAACTCCTGGAAATGCATTGTCCAAATATTGACCGAAATCCCAATAGAAAAATCTATAATCAGTAAATGCACATTACTAATTATTATTTTCTAAAGATATGCATTTAATTGCTGAAAATTAAATAGCATATAAAAACTAAGAAACCTTAATTAAAAGACTCTCAATTTATTTCGATCCTGGGATTCTCCTTTAGCTATTAAGGAATATCTTTGAACAATTAATGATAAGAGTTACTGCACATGTTCAAAATATGTCGATATCTTTACTTTGCAAGTCCTTTTTCATACTTACAATCTTGGAAACGATTTTCCACACTTCCAAACAAGTTTATAATTGGTTCGTCTGAATTCCAAGAACTATGTGAATGATTGGGAGTTCATAATTTTCCAAATTGCGGTTGGGAGTTCATAATTTCCGACCGTAGACGAAAAAATAAGTCTCTTACGATTATGAGGTCAACATTGCTCAATCGAATAATAGTGTTTACGGTTTCAAATTCTTTAATTCCTAGCTATAGGCAGTTCAGAAACTGAATTTTTAAACCGTAAAAATGGTCAAATCTAACCTTTTAATGCAATCAAATGCAACAAAAAATGGTGGGTTTTTTTAAATTCTTAACTTATAGAAATCAAGACTTCAAGATTATCTGCTTGCTGCGGGTGTTTCATCATCTTGATTGATCAATTTTCTTTTAGGTTCATCCTTCGAATCAGTTGGTGGTGGATTGACCGCACGTCTTTTTGCTTCTGGATTATGCGTATTGCCTCTCTTCACTTGCTTCAACTGCATTTTCTTTTGTATAATGAACTTAATCGGCGATGAATATTTTTGAGAATCGACGATTAATCATAGTTTGAAGAAGAAAATAGAGGAAGAGGGAAGAAACCGTGACGGTAAAAAAGAAGAGAGGAAAGGAAAGGAAAGAAAAGAAAACGAGCGAAAAAAAAGGAGAATATGAATTAGATTTAAGGCGAGTTTGGTATTTTTGTGAGTTTTAGAAAGGTGTTTTTTTGTTGTGTTGTGCGTCGTTGTATTGTGCTGTGAAAATAAAACGACATGACGTTTGGTAAACTATAATTTAAAAAGCACTGTGAAATAATAAACTGTAAATTTTGTTTGGTAAATTGGTATTTTAAAGTACTGGTGATGTGGGTAATACGAAAATAGACATGTCTTAAAAACTAGTTTTAAATACATTGTAACTATGATAAATTACATTTTAAATTTTAATATATCTAATAAAATATTAGAAAATTTATTTTTTTAATTTTTTTAATTATTTTTATCATTTAGTAATAATTTATAGTTATTGTTTGCTTCAAAAAAATAATTATTTATTATTTCAAATAATGATGTAGTACGTTGTTGGATCTTAGATTGTTAGGATTCCAACTAGTTAATGTAATACTTGAAAAAGCAGAGGTCTAACAAGACCACCCAATATTTCGCTTAGCAATCTGTATGGACAAACTCGAATATACTTTTAAGAGAATCAACAAGACTCAATCAATTAAAAGTACATCAACGAATTTATATCTCTCTCTTGATTTGATTTCCTCAAACAGAAACTGCGAGTACTAATCAAATACAAGGAATAACTTGGATGGTACCAAAGACCAATATCCAAGGATCAATCAATGACAATCAACAACCAAAGGTTGGATTACTCTAATTGATGATCTAACGCACAACCTGTATTATTTCAATTATAAAGATAAAACAATATAATGCATAAACTGAAATAACACAGACACCATAAATTTTGTTAACGAGGAAACCGCAAATGCAGAAAAACCTCGAGACCTAGTCCAGATTGAACACACACTGTATTAAGCCGCCACAGATACTAGCCTACTCCAATCTAACTTCGGACTGGACTGTAGTTGAATCCCAATCAGTTTCTCACTGATCCAAGGTACAATTTTACTCCCTATGCCTCTGATCCCAGCAGGATATTGCACACTTGATTACCTTAGCTGATCTCACCCACAGCTAAGAGTTGCTACGACCCAAAATCGCAGGCTTTAACAATAAACAAATTTGTCTCCCATAGACAAGTCTATCAAAGGATCAATCTGTCTCCCATAGAAAAACCCTAAATTTTTTGTTCCGTTTTTTGATAATAATCAAGGTGAACAGGAACCAATTGATAATCCGGTCTTATATTCCCGAAGAACAACCTAGATAAATCAATCACCTCACAACAATCTTAATTGTATGGTAGCGAAACAAGATGTTGCGGAATCACAAACAATGAGACGAAGATGTTTGTGACTACTTTTTATATCTTGCCTATCAGAGATATTAATCTCAAGCCAATCAATTTGATTGTACTCGTACGATAGAAGATGCAAGATCAGATGACACAACTACGATAAAAGTAGTATCGGTCTTGCTTCACAATCCCAATGAAGTCTTTAAGTCGTTAACCTGGTTTTAGAAGAAGAAAACCAAAGGTTAAAGGAGAAACGACTCTAGCACGCAAACTAGTATCACACGTGAAGTGTGGGGATTAGTTTTGCAGAGTTGCTAGATGTCCCCTTATATAGTCTTTCAAATCAGGGTTTCGCCTTGGTCACAAAGTGATGTGATTTGTAGATAGTGGTAAAAGTGGTTCGATTCTCAGACTTGTGAAGGATATTAATTAGACTTAAATTCTAATATTAAAATAGAAAACTCACTAAAAATTATAGCAAACTCAATCAAAGATGATATCAATACTAAAAGAAACACCGAGGCTAAGATTCCACTATTTTCCAAGTTCAACGTGATTAAACCAATACTTATATTTATGCAATTTTCTTGTTTAATTTGATTCTGAAATATTGTAACAAGTAGATTTTCAAAAGTAATAATTGTAAATACCAAGTATGAAGCATCAAAAGTCTTAAAACTAAGCATACTCCATCAAAATAGATCACAATCAGTCAAATAAAAATAATATTCAATAATAGTTCAAAGCAAATAATCATATAATTATTACAAATAAAAAGATAAAATAGAATACACCACTTTTTGTTGGAAAAATAGCTTCCTTTATCGCCTCAGCAATGGGGTTTAGCTCCTCATATTAATCATGATCTCAAAATATGTGTTTGTTGCTCAAAAGATGATTAAAAGAGTGAAAAGTAATAACACAGACTGTTTGCAACAGTGTATTGGTATTGCAAAACAACTGCTACAATGGAACTGTTACAGAAAAAACTGTTGATTTGTCGCTGATTTTAAGACCCTAGAATACGACTGCCCTGCACAGCTTAATGTTCTTCAGCTGTTAAACAACAACACTGTTCTGCGACTGTTTCCTGTGCGTCAATGTTCTTCGCGTTCTTCCTCTTCAGCAGCAGAAACAGAGTTTGGTAAAGCTCTGATTTCTTCTTCTATGGCTCTCCTTAGGTTCCCAAACTCTCAACACCTCTTCTATATGACCCAAGACATCTATTTATATCAAAAATACCGATTAAATCTCTCCCAAATCTTCCAAAATCTCTTTCCTTCTCTTCACGGCCAAGTTGCGGCAATTTCTTGTTTTAGAATTTCTACGTGTTTCTGAGCTTTCCTTTTTATTCTAAACTCTTCCTTAGATAGATACAAATCTTTGGGAAGGTTTACAACGCTTTAATCTCTCTAAAATTCCCTAAAACAGGTCACACACGTGACTTTCCATATTTTCTGTTGTGAGAAAAATCCGTCGATTGAGCCAAGTCTAATCGATTTAAACACCCATATCAGATTCCTAGACCCATAAGGAGTCTATCCTATGAAAATCAAAGGTTTAATCGACCTCAAACTCCTCCAAATCACGACTGCCAAAACTGTTCTTCACTGCACCTATTTTCCCGCCAAAACCTGGTTTTTGAAATGTTGAAGATGGTTGCCCCTTATCTAGAGTAGGGGTGCGATTAGAAACTGCCTGGAAATGGGATGCCCCTTAGTAATTAGGTTACCCCTTATCCAAAGTGAGAGTCCGAATAGCAAATGTCCTCCGGGTGCTTTCCGACAACTTTTCGAGCCAATTTTTTCCAAAAATGTTTATTGGCCAAAAATACCTACAAATAAATAAAACACCATAATAAGTACAAAAATGAGCCCTAACAATATATAGAATCGAGAAAAATCGGACACAAAAATGTGTCTATCACAAAGCAAACAATATCCACCATTAGATGAAAACCTGATTTAGATTCAAACTAATATTTCTCAACCGTTAGATCGAAAACTTAGCTTGTCATATATAAATGAAATGCACGCTTCTAGGTTTGTTAACCATACCCAAACATGTACATTGTTGGTTCAACAATAGTTAACCAAAAGGTTAGACATATGAGCATTTCATACCAACCATATTCTTCTTCACCATAAATAGTTCAAATGACTCAAATGAACTAGTTAGAGAGTTGTTCAATTGCAAGGAAATCTTATGTACTACACAAGACACAATTGAAGCAAAGATGATTTGATTCACTTGAATCGGTTCATGAACTTTATAGCCATAGTTTGCAAATTGCATTCCTTAGTCTTTATAAGTTTAAGTTCAGAAATCATCTTCAGATATATAACCTTCTTAAGTTCGCACACTAGGTTCGCAGACTTAAGCAACCGGGCAGAGTTTACAAACTCCAGAAGAAAATCTCGGCAAAGACTTTCCGCCGGTTCGCGGACTGGGTTCGCGGACGCAACTAGTTTGTCAATTCCAGCAGAATTTCTAGGGATGAGAAGTTCGGCAGTTCGCGGTCTGAGTTTGCAGACTTGGAAACAAGCCATTCTTCCGGTTTCTCTTGTTCAACAAAGTTCACAAACTTTGGTTCAAGGGATAGGACTTATGCACATATGTGTTTCCACAACAATACTTATGTCCATCATTGGTTATGTAATCTAAACTCTCATTCCAACCATTGAAACATTCTTAGAGGACGTTGTATAGTTGTTACACTGTTTCTCATCAAAGCAATTTTCAAAGTGATTGAAACATATCATGACTTACGTCACTAGGTAAATATAAACATGGTCGAAGCGAAACGCTTACCAACACATGTTTCGAGATATAGATAGGCGAGGTATACTCGGCTCGAAATACCAAATGTGTATAATCTAAGTCTATATATAGCATACGACTTTTTGTCTCAAGAAGTAGGAGATAGAGTAGATATACTTTTGAGTGACAGATAAGTTCAAGTATTCAAATACCTTTTTGTCGAGAAGTTCCACCGGTTCCTTGAGTAGTTCTTCTTCTTGTATGATGAATCGCCATGAAGTCCTTGAGCTCAACTACACTTTCTATCATAGTCCGAGACTTAGCTATAGTAGACTAGAAATCAAGACTTATAGTTTTGATCACTAACATTGACAAACATGCTTGAGATAGCAACACATGCGAGTTCGACCGAGCAATGCTCTAACAATCTCCCTCTTTGTCAATTTTAGTGACAAAACTATCAATACATATGGAATACAAAAAAGATAAAGAAACTTTAGTAGCTCCTATTCCACATGTCTAATCTTCAATATTCCTCAAAATCTTTGTCACTTCCAAGTACTCCAATGATCCCAAAGGTTGTAAGTTTAGCATCACCGTTGTTGAAGATCCGTATCTATAACAATGAGAAAGCATCGGTCTCGATCATTGTTATACAATGTCATAGTATTATTACACAGTGTCAAAGTCTAATTGTATCACAACTTCAACAATAATACGATGGTGATATGTATCGCTCCCCCTTAGTCAATACTCCATCTCACATGGAAACCACTCCCCCTTACACAATGATCCGAAAACCATATGCATTTGTAGTGTGAACTACATATTAATTATCCCCCTTTTTGTCAATAAAATTGGCAAAGTTACAAGAACATGATCATAATGAAATTTTCGTAAGAGACGTTTCATGACTAAAAGAAAATACATACCATCTAATTTAGATGCAATCATATAGCCGAAGCTAATAGCACTCATCAAGGAGTTTAAAGATACAAGATAACCCCATTAAAATTCCACAGCCGCACACCCCTCAAGATATGACCATTAAGCACAAGTTCAAAAGAACTCTCCCCCATTTGATGTCATTCCCAAGGGAACAACAAGAGCGACCTTAATTTCAAAAGAAAATAAGGATTTTTATTGGACACCAAAAACCATGAGAATGATTTTCTGTATCCAAAAACTCAATCAAATTAATCACAAACCCATGATTAATTTAATCGGAATACGCAATCAAATTAAACACAAAAGTGATCAAGTTAATTGATTATGCTCGACATAAGAGAATTACGGAGCATACGACTAACATAACCATTAGAAAATGAATAGGATAGTCGTTCATATACTCAACATAAGAGGAATCTTACGGAGTATGAAAATACTTAACTAGATTAATTACAAGAGAACCCATAATTAATCTAATTGGAATACACAACCAAATTAATTACAAAAGTAATCAATTTAATTGTCATTTGTTTTGATCGACATAAAAAGACTTATGGAGCAATAACTAAATAACTAAACAATATGATTAATTTAGTTCAAGAAAAGTACCTTACGGAACAACCAACAAAACTAATCAAAAATTAATCAACTTGGTTGTATCGTGCTCAACACAAGACACATTACGGAGCCTCACAGTATTACATAAAATATGGATCAGCGAAGATCATACTGTGGAATAACACAAGGATTCATTCTATTTTCCATCACTGTTCGCATAACGACATTCAATAGACATAATCCTTGCAAACAAAATATTTTAACCTATATTCCATCAATAATTGACATAATAGGCTTAACTTTTTTATTTGTCAAAAGTCTGTTCATTTTTTTATCAATACATGCATATCGACGTACGAAAGACTTTACTTTTGACAAGGTATGGGACAATCATAGTTCACGGAAGCAAACACAGATATCCCAGAAGAATTGCAATACATGAAACCATAAGGATTAATACTGCAAAGATCATCTTCCAAATAAATTTAGAATTTAAACCAATAAATCTAAAAACATGAAGATGAAAATATTTAAAAACATGAAGATGAAAATGTTGGAAATAGCTATGTGTAATCACAATAATGTCTATTCCAAACTCTAGTAATCCTTCTCAAAAGAAGAATAAATTCTCATAAGAAGTTTCCTAGGCATCAGGACAAACTCGTAATACACATATAAGATGATTTGTCCTTTGAGGGTAGAATTAATCTTTTTTTCCCGGATTTACACCAATAATATCTACCAAAGGCGTGTAAACATATTTTCTTAACAAAGAAGAACATACAAAGTCATTAACGACCATGCACTACATTTCACATAAGATCATTGTGAACATTCAAGAATCCCATAGTAATGCATACTACTGCCTGTTCTTGAACTTCCTTCTTTGTGATTCACCAACAAAATTCTTGTAAAAGCTACAATGAGCTTAGAAGAGTAGTACTCCAAGAATACAAGTGCCAAGTCCAGAGAAGTGGAACAAGAGCAACGAAACTGAGCAAAACACTCAACAAAAAGAGACAGGACAAATACCAATCTTAACTCATCCAAATATAATAATTCTCATATCCATTTTGACGAGAATTCAAATAGGAAGATAATACAAAAAAAATGAGGTCATTCCGAGTTCAGACGAAGAAGTTACGGCCAAAACAGGTTTACCGAATATCGACGTCAAGTATGCATACGGGCTTGCAAACGAATTTTCAAGTCCGCGAACTTAAACCCCTGGATTTTGATTTTAAAAGATGTTATGCATACCTGGTAGGTGTACCATGAAGTCCAAACATCTCGAACTACTATTTTCAAACCTAAACGTTTAAGAACCTTAAACACAAATCAAGTTAGGTAGAAAAGAACAATAAGAAAGGTACGTGAATCATTATAAGTTCTCTAAACAAATAAAAGCACAAATCTTTCTCAAGTTTATAGACATACCTTTTTAGATGAATCCAATTGAATTCTACAGCCTTACCGAACATAATCTGTGCGTCCCAATTTTTGTGCTTCCCTCACCGTATACATAGCAGGGCATTCCTTGATGAGGATGCACTTACAACACAATCAAGTTGTGTTGGGGTGAACAATGTCTTGTTCACCACAATTTACCTTTGGATTATCATGAAAGGGATCACTTTTAGAGCCTTTCACATCCAGTTCCATTTTTCCAAAAAACTTGTTAAGTTCCAACATCATGGATACTGCTTCTCCATAGTCATGGAATTTTTTGGACGATCATTCTTTTTCACACTCAAAGCATCATTAGATTTCTTTGGTACCCACTTCTGAGTGCATTTAGGAACAACCGGAACCTTCTTCCCATTACTCTCTTCAAGATTTTTCGGAAGATAATTGGATTGACTATTCTTTTGCAAGTTGGTCTTTCTCCAATTGGGAGCATCGAATCTTGCCTTTGTCTTTATGAAGTTATCCTTTTGATAACCATTACGATTGTGAAAAGGCTTCGTATAACGTTTATAGGCAAATCTAGGTTTACCACAACAACGATTCCTTTGCCTAAAGGTTGGAAAGTTACAACCCGTAATGTTTAGGGGATTATCCTTAGCATATGATCTAAGTTTCAAAACTTCTCGTGATGCCCAAACAACAACATCATGAAGTTTCTTATTCCTTATACGAAAACGACATCTCCTTTCCAGGTGACCTTTATTTCCGCAATAGTGGCAAACATAAGGAATGTTTTTACCTCGATCCGTATGTGCTGACTTTGGAGGTTGATATTCTTTGCTCTTTCGAACCTTAATTTCCGGTAAAGGTATTTCACTTTTGCCATCAGCGGAAACCTTTTGTTGAGAAGAATCACTAGCCTTGACAAATTTTACCTCTTTGTTAATACTTGGAGCATATATTCCCTTATAGCCCAATCCTCGTGTACCACGATGATTTTTACTTGCTCCTAGCATAGTGGTTAATTTGCTTGAACTAGTATTGAAAATTTTCAAGTCATCTTCCAACATCTTGATTTTATCAAGAGCGGCAGCTAAATCATCCTCAAGGCGTTTTTCTCGAGCCAGACAAGCACTTTCTCTGTCATTAAAACTAATTTGTTGAGAGTTAAACCTTGTTTCAGATTCTGCAAGTTTCTCTTCCAACAAAAAGTACTTTTGATAAAGATTATCACATTCAAGTGACTTCATACATAGGTTTCCCTCAGAATTCTTGAGGATCGATTCATTAGAACGATTCGAAAAATAAACACCTACGTAACATCTTCTCAATTTCTTGTTTTCTCGACAGAGAGGAGTCAGAAGAGGTGAGACATGAGAAGCTGAAATCTTCTTCATCTTCCACGAATCCAAAAACTTAACATACTCTGAGACTTCCTCAGCCAATATCTCTATCAATATCTGAATCAACTTCATCAGAAAGTTCATCCAACTGTTCTTCTAGGAGAGTTTCCCAATCAACATTTTTTACATCAAGAGAATGTTTAGATATTGACTTAGATGTGATAGTTCTCTCAGGTGAATCCAAGCTTTTAGAATCATCTGGTAATTTCTGAACTGGTACGTTATTAGAGATAGACTCGTCCATAATCATATCACTACAAACACAGACTTATAAGGTCTTTAACGTATTTGTCTGCTCTGATACCAATTGAAAAAGTGGGGGTCTAACAACACCACCCAATATTTCGTTTAACAATCTGTATGGACAAACTCGAATATACTTTTAAGAGAATCAACAAGACTCAATCAATTAAAAGTACATCAACGAATTTATATCTCTCTCTTGATTTGATTTCCTCAAACAGAATCTGCGAGTACTAATCAAATACAGGGAATAACTTGGATGGTACCAAAGACCAATATCCAAGGATCAGTCAATGACAATCAACAACCAAAGGTTTGATTACTCTAATTGATGATCTAACGCACAACATGTATTATTTCAATTATAAAGATAAAACAATATAATGCAGAAACTGAAATAACACAGACACCAGAAATTTTGTTAACGAGGAAACCGCAAATGCAAAAAAACCCCGGGACCTAGTCCAGATTAAACACACACTGTATTAAGCCGCCACAAACACTATCCTAATCAAAGATAACTTCGGACTGAACTGTAGTTGAACCCCAATCAGTCTCCCACTGATCCTAGGTACAGTTGTACTCCCTACGCCTCTGATCCCAGCAGGATACTGCGCACTTGATTCCCTTAGCTAATCTCACCCACAACTAAGAGTTGCTACGACCCAAAATCGCAGGCTTTGATAATAAACAAATCTGTCTCCCACAAACAAGTCTATCAAAAGATCAATCTGTCTCCCACAGAAAAACCCTAAAGTTTTTGTTCCGTCTTTTGATAATAATCATGGTGAACAGGAACCAATTGATAATCCGATCTTATATTCCCGAAGAACATCCTAGATACATCAATCACCTCACAACAATCTTAATCGTATGGTAGCGAAACAAGATGTTGCGGAATCACAAACAATGAGACGAAGATGTTTGTGACTACTTTTTATATCTTGCCTATCGGAGATATTAATCTCAAGCCAATCAATCTGATTGTACTCGTATGATAGAAGATGCAAGATCAGATCACACAACTACGATAAAAGTAGTATCGGTCTGGATTCACAGTCCCAATGAATCCTTTAAGTCGTTAACCTGGTTTTAGAAGAAGAAAACCAAAGGTTAAAGGAGAAACGACTCTAGCACGCAAACTAGTATCACACGTGAAGTGTGGGGATTAGTTTTGTAGAGTTGCTAGATGTCCCCTTATATAGTCTTTCAAATCAGGGTTTTGCCTTGGTCACAAAGCAATCAATATCCACCGTTAGATGAAAACCTGATTTAGATTCAAGCTAATATTTCTCAACCGTTAGATCGAAAACTTAGCTTGTCATACACAAATGAAATGCACGCTTCTAGGTTTGTTAACCATACCCAAATGTGTACATTGTTGGTTCAACAATAGGTAACCAAAAGGTTATCCATATGAGCATTTCATACCAACCATATTCTTCTTCAGCATAACTAGTTCAAATGACTCAAATGAACTAGTTAGAGAGTTGTTTCAATTGCAAGGAAATCTTAAAGTTCAAAATCGGTTTTAAACGTGAACATAAACATTTATATAATAAGGATAGCAATCTTGCAAACCGTGGCTATAATGTTCATGATTGATTCGAGTGAATCAAACCAATTTTGCTTCAATTGTGTTCTTGTATAATTCTATGAGAATATAGCTATTGAACAACTCTTTAAATAGTTTCATTTGAGTCATTTGAACTAGTTATGAGAGTAATCATATGGATAACCTCGGTTAACTATTTGTGAACCAGCATGGTGTGCACGTTTAGGTACGGTTACATAAACCTAAATGGGGGTACATTTCATTTGTGTGTAACAAGCTAAGTTCTATCTAAAGGTTGAAAGATATTATCTTGGTTGAATCAGGTTTTTCATCTAACAGTGAATATTGAATGCTTTGTTACCAAGGTAACTTGGATTGCAAACCCTGATTTGAAAACTATCTAAAAGAAGAAATCTAGCAACTGGGAAACCTAATCCCCATACCTCATGTGTGTTACTAGTTGCATAACTAAAGTCGATTCTCCTTTAACATTAGGTTTCCGTCGAGACCCTGTAGGTTAACGACTTCAAAGACTTCATTGGGATTGTGAAGCCAGACCCAACTATTTTTTTGTAGTTGCGTGTTCTGATCTTGCACGATTCTATCGAATTGAGTACAATTGAAATAATTGACTCGAGATTAATTTATCCGATAGGCAAGATAAAAGTAATCACAAATATCTTCGTCTCATCGTTACTATAAACACAGATTTATAGTTACTAAAAACACAGATATAAGTCCGGTTTACCAATTGGTTCCTGTTCACCTTGATTTATCAAAATACGGAACAAAAACTCTTGGGTATTTCTATGGAAGACAGATTTATTCAATCTATAGACTTTTCTGTGTGAGACAGATTTGTTTATCAAGTCTTCGACTTTGGGTCGTAGAAACTCTTGGTTGTGGATGAGATCAACTAAGAGAATAAAATACGTATTATCCTGTTGGGATAAGAGACGTAAGGAACACAACTGTACCTTGAATCAGTGTGAGGTTGATTAAGGTTCAACTACAATCCAGTTCGAAGTTAATTGGTAGTAGGCTAGAGTCTGTAACGGCTTAATATAGTGTGGTGTTCAATCTGGACTAGGTCCCGAGGTTTTTCTGCATTTGCGGTTTCCTCGTTAACAAAATTCTGGTGTCTGTGTTATTTATTTTCCGCATTATATTTTGTTAGACCACCGCTTTTCACATACATATTTCATAAACAAAATATTGGGTGTGGTTGTTAGACCCCCGTTTTTTCAATTGGTGTCAGAGCAGGCAAACGTTTAAGAGCTCATAAATCTGTGTTTGTAGCAATCTGACTCTATGGATAGTAAAGTATCTATAAACACTTCACCAGACTTAGATCTACTCAACTCCAAGTGTGTTATAGAAACCATCAACGAGGTTGAGTGCGTTGATCTAGAAAAAATCATCAAAAATCTTTATCGAGAAAAACAACAATTGATAAGGAAAATTGATGGTCTTCATTGCGAAATTTATATCAAAAACTCTGATCTTCCAGAACTTTCTAGAGAGCTAGTTATTCTCCAAAAGAAGTTGGATGAAAAAATCCGTATCAATTCTGATCTTGTTGCAGATATTGCAAATTACAAGGATTTGAAGTCTGTCAAAGTTACTTCTATGGATATGAATAACTTATTTAATTCTTCCATGAAGAATTATCGAAAGTCAGGAGATAAGCGAGGTTTAGGCTTTGTGAAACCTGATGCGACTCAAAACTTCTCAAATGAGTTTGTTGATGTTGGTTCATGTATGTTTTGTGGTTTTCATAATCAATTTCAGCATACATGTATTGCGTTCAAGAAAAGTTTAAAGGTTGCTAGTGATCTTCACAAGAAAGTTGAACAACTATTTACTTCTCTCAAAAGGTGTACAAATCTAACAAGAAAACCCAATCGGGTTAGTAGTGTTATGATAGGTGTCTAAAACACCTAATTTACTATGTAGTAGTTATGCTTTCTTTGCTATTTTTTCTTGTGAATTTTGTATTTTACGTTTTTTTTGAGTGTTTTAGGTATTTTGGAGTCGCACGGAGGAAAAGAAGAAGAAATCACCCAATTTGTGCGAAAAGGGCAAACTTGCCTTTTCATGGGAGAACACTATCTGGAGCCCAGTTAAGGATAAGGGACAACTCTTTTGGAATAAATACAGACCAGCTGAGGCTAAGGGGATGCCAGCTGGGTGGTTCTACAGTTGGGTGTCTAAATCCCACCCAAATCCAACCTGCCCTAAATACGAGAGACATCGTCTTTCGTACACAATCCCTCTTTCACCTGAAATTAAAGCAGCGGCTGCTGCTACTGGAACCGAGAGGAAGAAATCTGATGATAAATCAAATCGAGGGAAATGAAATTGATAGAAATCAGAGAAGGAGGAATTAGTGTTTGATCGAGATTGAGATTCAGAGAAGATCGAGAAGTGGAAGATCCGTGGAGAATATGAAGAAGGCAGTGATGGTGACTACTTCGGGTAGAGATTGATTGATGATTTTCAATGAAATCGAGAAGAGTAACTGAATCTGAGATGGGTATGAACTAGAATATGAAAATGGGTTTATTGTGGTGGAGAAATTGAACCAAGAATGGGTTTGGTGGTGTTGTTGCTAAGATGAGTTTGAATATTATGAAGCTACAACAGATGAAGAGAGAGATGGATTTGGTTCTGTCAAAGAAAGGGGTTCTGAAATTGGATTAGGGTTCTGAATTAATGAAGAAGAACAACTAGTTGTTGCCATGGATTAAAAGGGTTTTTTGTTGAATCTGTGATGGCAAAGACGAGAAGTTAGGGTTTTCTGTCTCTGTAAACCAGATGAAGAAATATGGACTAATTGAGAATACCTTGTGATATTGATGTCATTACTCAAGATTATAGGAAGAATTGAGAGATGGGTTTGGCTCAAGAACCTAGTTCGATGTTTCTGCTATGAATATGGAGATTAAAATGGGTTTTGTGGCCGAAAAATCAATAAAAGCTTATGGAGATGTTGCTGTGTTAAGAATGGTGGTTTGAAGTGATAAGATAAGTGGGTTTGTATCAGAAACTGCAGTTGTGGGTGTTGACGATCAGGGTTGGTGTTGTTGCAGTACAGGATTGGAGGAAGAATTATGCTGATATGGGTTACAATGGTGGAGATTGTGCTGCAGTGAATCATGAACAGGAAATTGGGAGATGAAGGTGGTACTGTGTTGCAAATGTTGAATCAATAGATGCATGTTAGGATTGTTACAGGATGTGAAGAAAAATTGCCTGAAACAATGGCCGGAACATCACCAGAAATAGGGGAGGCTCTACTGAAATTGTTACTCGACTGAGTTGACTCAATACCGGCCGATGAGACGATTCAACCCACTCTAGTAACACCAGTCAGCCGAGTTAGAAGCTGACTCGATAACTGACTCGGCTGACATCCCTTCCTTTGACCCGATTGACTGACGATTGACATGTTTGACTGTTAACTCTAACGGAACCGTGACGGAATATTCCGTCGGTGGAGATAATTTAGATAACCGGCATTGGATTTCTGGCCGTATTCCTGTGATCCCCGAGAACTTTTTCCGGCGACCCAAAAGTAGCAGAATTTGTGAAGAATTTTCTAGACTCATCTATGGGTTTGAAGAATTGGGCTTGGATATGGAAAGAGAAGATGGAAGATTTGAGAAAGATTTGGATTTGGAAGTTGAGATACAAAGGGAAAGGGATTCTATTCCTAAGAAGAGTTGAAGCAAATTAAAGCCTATAAATAGAGAAGTTCTCTATACACTTTTACACACCTTTTACACATACAACACTTCTATTTTCTTTATTCTTTGTGTGAACTCCTTAGCATGAGTAGCTAATTTTATTGATTGAGGATGAATTCCTAGTTCTTAACATGTTTTGAGTTTTGTTTTTAAATCTACTTTGAAGTTTTTTACATGATTATCGTTTGTTTTTTACTAATAGGAATGTTTATACATTCATGGTTGATTGATAGGTCGTTTAGGATGCATACTAAATTGATTTGTTAATTGATCTAAAGCTAGTGAAAGTTAGGGGATAAGTAATCGTTTCTTGACTCTTTACACAAGCGGAAAACACGAGACCTTGCGGAGGGATTTCGTGGAGCAATTGTGTGTCAAAATAATGTTAGAAAGTAGACATTGAGCTAAGAGTATAACTACTAATATCAACCTAATAAATTCATAAATCTTAATGTGTTTAACTAAATTACATCTTGAGTAGCTACTACTAGGTGGTTTGGTGAATAGAATCCGGTAGTCGAGAACTTCCGTATCCCGTGATACTAGGGATTTAACAATGAGCTAGGTGCTTTACCTATGGATGGTGATAATCTGTGACTAATAAAAAGTGGAAAAGAACATAACTTGAATCATTGTTTTGCAACGAAGAAGGATTCCTTGATCTAATCTCTCTTATTGATTTCAACTTAAACTTTTAATTTCTTTATTTACTTTCTTTTGTTTTTAAAATCTAAACCCAATCCCCCCTTTTCTGTGACAACTAAACAACTAAAACCTCTTGCTCCTCGTGGGAAAGAACTTGACTTCACTATATTACTTTTTAATTAGGTGGAAAAACATTAATTAATTTGTTGTGGTTACGACATGCATCATGTTAATATGGATCTTTTGCTCTAAAATCAGCATCACCTTTTAAATGGTTTCTTGATAGTGGATGTAGCCGACACATGACTGGAGATCTTTCGTGGTTTGTGTACTCAAATGACTTTGAAGGAGGACCAGTAACATCCAGAGATGTGAGTTGTTGCTACATAAGCGAGAATGGAACGATCAAACTGCCTGGTGTTCCTGAAATTCATGATGTGTATAAGTTAAAGCTATGACTGCTAAAAAGTTGTCTTCGATGCGAATGGATGTGACATTGTAGACAAAACTGGAAAAGTAATTTTTCAGGGAACTCATGGTAAAAATAAATGTTATCTTTTTGATACTCAGTTTAGCAATTGTTGCAATTTTACTAAGGTGGAATCTACTCATCTTTGGCATGAGCGTTTGGGTCACATCAATTATCGTCTTCTAACTAAGATCATCAACAAAGAACTTGTCAGAGTTGTTCCCAAAATCAATGTCAAGATTGAGGGTGTTTGTGGTGCCTGTCAAAAGGGTAAACAAACAAAAATTCCACGCAAACCATCTCGAGATATTCTCACTAAATCTCCACTTGATTTAATTCATATGGATATCTTCGGCCCTATTCAACAACCTACAGTTGCTGGGAAGAAGTATGCTTTAGTTATGGTGGATGATTACACCAGATTCACTTGGGTGGCGTTTTTATATCATAAGAATGAAACCCTTGATGAATTCAAGATTATTGTTAATAAAATCCAGAATGAACAAGGTCGCAAGCTAAAGAAAATTAGAAGCGATCGTGGAACTGAATTCAAAGACACTAAGGTGTTTGAATTTTGTGAAAAACTGTGGATTGTTCAACAATACTCACCACTCATTACTCCTCAAGCTAATGGAGTTGCATAATGTTAGAGCATAGCTCGGTTGAACCCACCAAGCGTTGGTATGTCAAGTTTGGTTGTCATATTTTAGTGAATCAAAACTTATTTAAGAGTCGCTTGATTATGTACTAGAGTCAACTTTGTATAGGTTAGCTTGAAAGTATTAGGATATGAAACATTACAAGTATTGCGAAGACTTGAAGAAGTGAAGAAGTAAGAAGCTACAACGACAACATCATCCTTCCTCTTGAGTTTAGTGATATTTGACTTGAACTATTTCATTCCCTAACGTATCTTTCAAGTCGTGCATATTGAAAACAAAACTGCGAAGCATGAACACTCTAGATAGACATAGTATTAAGGAATACAATACGAGGTTTATTGCTTAACCATTAAACTTTATAGATAAGACATCGACATAATCGTTCAAGCGCCATTGTGATTATGTATGGGTATGAGGTGAGGATTTCATCCTAGGAAATAATGTTTTACATGTGTTTTAAGGAAGTAAGTTCATAAACTTGTTTATGAATCGAAAAGGAAATCGCCAGGCGTTATTGGGATTATTATTCATTGCATATCTTCTGAACATCCAATATGTGTGATTTAGTATAACCGCTCACGACTTGTTTGTGTTCTTGGTAAAACTATTCACAAAGGCCTGAGTTATGTATTGGTATAACTTTTATTAGTGAAACTGATCTTAAGTAATCACCTGTGAGATATGGTCGAGTTTGTGATTTGTGGTTGACTGAATTTGGGTAAAGGGGAACCGATCCCAGTAAGAGGTACAACACATCACAAGGGGAATCGATCCTTGTGTGAGGTGCAACAAGGTTTATAGAAGAAATAGGAACCGATCCTATGGACACGTGCAACACGTTTTTAGGCAAAGGGGAACCGATCCTATGGACATGTGCAACACATATAAGTTAGATACCATATATATGTGGGGAACCGATCCTAGTACCTAGTCAACCGAATTTTGGAAATCTAGTGTGACTATGCACATTACTCACATGGAGATAGAACTGAAACTTGTTTTGGTAGAACCGTTAAACCCATGATTTGTGATTGAGTGTTCTTGATCAATCACATAGTTCTTGAAAGTCAGATGAACCAATTCTAAACCTATTTGGAAATGTGGCAAATCGGTTTCAAGGGTGTAAGTATGAAAGACGACTTACAAAGTAAGGATGTCGACACACTTTGAACACAGGCAGTATTGTTTATCTTTTATTGTTCAAAGTTATTCCTTAATAACTACAGGAAGAAAATCCCAAGATCGAAACATAAATAAGTTAAGAATCTTTTAATTAAGGTCTTAATTTTATTTTAGGAAAATGAGAATTAGTAATGTGCATTTACTAGTTGAGATTTTCCAAAGAGATTTTCGGTCATTATTTTGGACAGAGCATTTCTAGGAATTATGGAAACCGAATTTGGAATTATATTGCATATCTTCAGAATATTTCCGGTTTTGGAAATTCCTTGGTGTCCAAACTTCGTTGTCTATAAATACTTGAAGTTTGCATTTCTAGCAAACTAATCCTTCGTGACAGCAAACTTCCTCGGTCGTGTTGTTACTGTTGAATCCGCCTATTCGGAGAGGAGAATAACCTAATTAGGCGAAATCTCTTACGGCCGCTCAATTTAAAGTCTTCTTTGGGATTGAGAAGCTCTACGAGTACCATTGGTGGGAAACTAGATAATTGCGGTTTATCTTGTGTTTTCGATTGATTTGATTGACTAACGGTGGTTGAACTTTGATTGCACCTAGTTTTTTTATGCTTGAGATTTTTTTCTTCTGATATAATATTCACTCAAACTAGATCGAAGTTTCGACAGGGATCTTTAGACAGTTGTTAGTGCTAAAGACGATCTTGTGATAATCCATTGTTAACAGACTCCGTTCTGTGCATGATTGATCACAAGAGATTCAAGTTGTTGTGTGCAGGTGTTTATTAAATATCTAAGAAGATTTGAAGACAAAGAAGATATTGAAGATTTCTGATTTGGGGTTCATAATCTTTGGTGTGCACGATACTTGTTTCGGTATAAGAGGATCCAACTATAATCGGTTTATCCTTGTGGTAGATTGAATTTATTAGTTGTGTAGATCGGCATCAATTCAATTCTTTGTGTTAAAAGTATTGATTGCAAAATCTTAATAATTACTTTGGTAGTTAAATATAAGATAGATCTAAGAACCTGAAGAAGGATTTTATGTTAAGATAAACAGAAGATCCTTTGTCCGACTCACATCACTTGGTTGAAGATAGTTGATACCAAACAAATTTGTTGTCCCTTTACTGTTTGGAATACGAACCAAAGGAATTGTTCCAAGTACGTGACTTTTTCATAAGTTGGAGGCGTGGGAATACATATGAAACTAGGTGAACTATAGGTTTAGTTTCTTGGTCTCAACTATACGAAGTTGGTTTAATTTTTTGTAACGGATTAATCCTGAGAGTATTCAATTCTGGACAAGGTCCCCGGGTTTTTCTGCATTTGCGGTTTCCTCGTTACCAAAATCTTGTTGTGTTATTTACTTTATGTTTCCGCATTATAATTGTTTTATTATAAATTAAATTACACAAACGTTAATTCCTATTTACTTGATAAGCAATCCTATTGTGTTTGGTTAAGTCCGAACCTTTTTATCAAGTAAACATACTTCGTTGTTGTATTGTCTCGATCTCGTATCCATAGACGATCACACGAAGTGTGAACCGTTTAGTTGCATCGTCTCGACTCATTCCATAGACAATCACGTTCGGAGAAAGGACTTATAGGTAGGAAATTTTTTTGCTTGAGGTATATTTGGGTACCCTCGACTTTTCAATTGGTATCAGAGCAGGCAAACACGAAAAGATCTAACAATCTGTGTTTGGTACGATCCAACCTATAAGAAATTGAATATATATCTGATTCAGTTAACGTGATGGCAAGCTTAGATGACTCAAAATTGTTTGAAGAAATGTCAAACACTGAAATTGTTGAGTCGTTTTGATCCAAAGAATTTTGGATACTCGACGAATGTCGCTTATATCTTAATCTCACTGAAGATGCTGCTAGCAAGATTGACAGAAAAATATCTGAATTTGCGGAAATGGAAAAGCAAATCTCTGACTTAAAAATGATATTAAAATATATGAACAAAAGGAAGATGAGTCGCTATCTAAAACACTCAAGGTCCTTGAAGACTCTAGTAGAGTTCAAAATGAGGTTGATGAGTTCCTCAAAGAACTGGACAACTCAAAGAAAACTAATAACTCTAAAGGAAATCATCTCATCCATGAGTACTTAATGAATTATACCTCTGAGGAATCTGATATTCTTCAAGATGACTTTCTCTATAATACTTCAGAAGAATTCTCTCTTGAAGATTACAATGACTCAGATATAGTTTGTGAGCCTACTAAAAGTGGTCTTAACTTGTCCAGTGAAATTTTGTGACTGATAACCTCATGTCAACGCATAGCTTGTCCAAATTTTCAAAACCGGGACAACTTATTATTGATCAAAGGACCAATTTTTGGTTATCCCTTATCAAGGTTCGGTATGTGGTGTTTAATCCTATTTGTATCCGGATCCATATCCAAATACAAAGTAGAATTGGTGATAAAAACAAAGAAATATGGGATTATCTCTTTCTCTATCATCTTCGGTTTCAAAGAAACCTCTACAACATACAAGGTTTCGAAAGCTTCTTACTTGTGATTTTTGCATGTTCGATTCAAGTGGAAATCTTTGGTTCAATCGACCCTAAGTTGGAACAAGAACAAAGGGTTTGTCTCAAATCGCTTCAATTCAAATCAAACAAGGAGAATGAACACGCAACAAGGCATTTCGATCATAAGTGGTTCTTCACTCTCTTTGTTGATTCAATGGCTAATAGGGGTAGAATAAATTTCAATGTTGGAGAAAGCTCAAATAGGAATAATATGCTTTATACAACTAGGAATATTAATTATGAAAACATGCCTAGTCTCACCTATGATGTTAGTTCTCAAAACTATTTTGTGAATGATGAATGTCTTATGAAATTCGATTCAATTAAAGAACCCATCATGGAAATGTTATTTGTCAAAGTTTCGGATACGAAATATATGAACTTTGTGAAGCATCGTGAATGGGATATCATTCATGAAAGTTCGTTCAAGGCTACTCCAGACCTTGTGAAGCTGTTTTATGCCAATATGCATGAAATGAACTTTGAAGGATGTACTTTTCGTACTATGATTGGTACAAGATCGTTTGAAGTCAACAAACAAGTAATTTCGGAATTGATTCTCTATTCCTACATGAATACCTTCTTGCCATGTTCGAATGAAAGGTACATAGTCGACAACAATACCATCTCTTCAGTAATTGGTGGAGCATGGTCAGGAAACTCCCTTCTTATTCACAATGTTGGTTGAAGAGAGTTGATACCAAACAGATTTGTTGTCCCTTTACTGTTTGGAATACGAACCAAAGGAATTGTTCCAAGTACGTGACTTATTCATAAGCTGGAGGCGTGGGAATACAGACGGAACTAGGTGAACTATAGGTTTAGTTGCTTGGTCTCAACTATACGAAGTTGGTTTAATTTTGTGTAGCGTCTTAATCATGAGAGTATTCAATTCTGGACAAGGTCCCTGGGTTTTTCTGCATTTGCGGTTTCCTCGTTAACAAAATCTTGTTGTGTCATTTACTTTATATTTCCGCATTATAATTGTTTTATTATAATTAAAGTAAATTACACAAACGTTAATTCCTATTTACTTGATAAGAAATCCTATTGTGTTTGGTTAAGCCCGAACCTTTTTATCAAGTAAACATACTTTGTTGTTGTATTATCTCAATCTCGTATCCATAGACGGTCACACGAAGTGTGAACCGATTAGTTGCATTGTCTCGACTCAGTCCATAGACAATCACTTTCGGAGAAAGGACTAAGAGGTAGGAAAAGTTTTAGCTTGAGGTATATTTGGGTACCCTCTCCTTTTCACACAACATGCTATTTGATCAACCGTTTATACCTACGGTCGAAAACCTTAAACACTCCTTTTGAGTTGTGGTTCGTTAGGAAGCCCAACTTACATTATCTCAGAGTGTTTGTAAGCAAGTGCTACATTCTGAAAGATCGGGAACAGAAAGATAAATTTGATTCTAAAAGCGATGAGGGTATCTTTCTTGGCTATGCATCTGATAGTCGTGGTTTTCGAGTATTTAATCTCAGAACCCAAGTTATGATGGAATCTGCAAACGTCATCATCGATGATCTGAGCAATTTTCGTCATGATAGCTCTCCTGCTGAATTGCCTCCAACTGAGACAATTGATAAAGTCAAGGAAATTCCAGAATCAGTAGAAGTTGTTCCAACAGTTACTAATACTGACATTTCTAGTGACGAGGAGAAAATCCATAACCAGGTTATTTCTGTTGAACAAGAACGTGCCCCTCCTCGACACCTATGGGTTCAAAGGAATCATGATACTAACAATATTATTGGAGGAAAGGATTCTACAGCTAAGAAGAGTGGACAACTTCAAAATATTTGCAATTTTGGTTGTTATCTATCGCAAGTAGAACCGAAAAATATTTATGAAGCTCTTAGTGATACCTTTTGAGTGAATGCAATGCGTGAAGAGTTAAATAAATTTCAAAGACAAGATGATGGGAGCTTGTACCTTGTCCTTCCAATATCAATATTATTGGCACCAAATGGATATTCAAGAACAAGTCTGATGAATTTGGCACCATTGTCAGAAATAAAGCCAGACTCGTCGCTCAGGGATATTTACAGATTAAAGGTATCGACTTTGACGAAACCTTTGCTCCTGTGGCACACCTTGAGTCCATTCGCTTGTTATTAGCTCACACTTGTTTCCTTAAGGTTAAGCTGTTTCAAATGGACATAAGATCCGCATTCCTAAACGGGAATTTAAAGGAAGAGGTCTATGTCGCTCAACCTAAGGGGTTTGAAAATGCCTAATTCCCAGATCATGTCCTTAAGCTCAAAAATGCATTATATGGGTTAAAACAAGCACCACGTTCCTGGTTCGAAAAACTAATACTTCTCTTCTTAGGAAAAGTTTTTCGAGAGGTGGAGCTGATAAAACTTTATTTACCAAATAGAGTGGGAAAGATGTTTTCATTGCTCAAGTCTATGTAGATGATATCATATATGGATCAACATCTGAGAAACTTGCAAAAGATTTTCAAGTCTCTCTTGGTAAGGAGTTTGAAATGAGCAATGTTGGTGAATTATAATTATTTTTAGGGTTACAGATTCAACAACATAAGAATGGAATTTACTTATCTCAAGAAAAATATGATAAGGATCTTGTGACAAGGTTCGGTCTTGATAAGTCAACTCCAAAACTAACTCTTATGCCCACCACTGGTAAACTGCATCGAGATGAGAAAGGAGTAAGTGTGGATCAAAAACTTTATCGATCTACCATTGGAAGCCTTTTATATCTGATAGATACTAGACATGATATTGCTTTTAGTGTTGGTTCTTGTGCTAGACTTCATGCTAATCCAAAGGAGTCTCATCTTGCAGCTGCAAAAAGGATCATGCGATACATTCAACACAATATCAGGTATGGTCTTTCTTATACTTTTGATACCAACACTGATCTTACTGCCTATTCAGATGCTGATTGGGCAGGATGTGTGGAAGACATAAAAAGTACATATGGAGGTTTCTATTATGTAGGATTGAATTTTATGGCTTGGCATAGCAAGAAAAAAAATTCACAATCTCTCTCAACGTGCGAAGCATAATACATTGCTGCAGGATCATGTTGTACTCAACTTCTATGGATGAAACAAATGCTTGCTGATTATGGAACTGACACTGGAATAATGAAAATCTTTTATGATAACTCTAGCGTGATTCGCATCACTGAGAATCCTGTTGAGCACTCAAGAACTAAGCACATCGACATAAGGTATCATTTTATTAGAGATCTCTATGGAAATGGTATCATTATTATGGAATTTGTGCCTTCCTAACAACAATTGGCTGATATTCTCACCAAACCTCTAGATATTGCTACGTTTCAACACATACCGCAGTCTATTGGTGTTATTTTGGTTCATTAGACTTCTCGCAATTTTTCCCTGGGTCTATCAATATCTTTTGGGCAATAATGCTTGAAGTTTCAGTGAAGTGTTGTTTCAATTCCTCATTTGTTTCTAATTGTAGTAGTTTGTTTCTGTTTAGTATCAAAATGTACAGAGAAATCCTTATTTTCTTGTAAAAGTAAGGCCGCTCTTGTTGTTCTTTCGGGAATGACATTTTATGGGGGAGAGTTCTTAATTGAACTTGGTCTTAATTGACAAATCTTTGTGGGGAGTGCGGATGTGGAATATTGTAGGAGTTTTCTTGTATCTTTATAAACTCCTTGATGAATACACTAAGTTTTGACTATGTGAAATCATCGAAACAAAGTTGATATGTTCTCTTTTAGTAATGAAGTATCTCTACGAGAATTTCATTATGATCCCATTAGTTTTCGTACCTTTACTAATTTATATTGACAAAAAGGGGGAGAATTATTGTGTAGTTCACACTACAAATACATATGGTTTACGGATCATGATGTAAGGGGGAATGTTTTCATTGTGAGATGAAGTATTGACTAAGGGGGAGTGATACATATCACAGTAGTATTATTGTCAAAATTGTGATACAATTGGACTTTGATGTTGTGTAATAATACTATGACACTGTATAACAATAATTGAGAACAATGGTTTTCTTATTGTTATGGCTACGGATCTTCAACAACTATGATGTTGAGTTGAACACGTTTAGAATCACTGGAGTACTTGGAAGTGACGAAGATTTCGAGTAATGTTGAAGAACCAAGGAAATCAAGAATTTGGATGAGAAGCTACAAATTTTATTTATTTTGTAATCCATATGTATTGATAGTTTTGTCACTAAAATTGACAAATGGGTAGATTGTTAGAGCACTGCTCGGTCGAACTCGCAAGTGTTGCTATCTCAAGCTTGTTTGTCAAGTTTAGTTACCAAAACTATAAGTCTTGATTTCTAGTCTACTTATAGCTATGTCTCGGATTAGGATAAAATGTGTAGTTGATCTTTAGACTTCACGGCGTTCATCGATTGAAGATGAAGAACTACTAAAGGGAGCTTGTGGAACGTCATCAACAAAAGGTATGGTGAGACGTGAACGCATCTATCACTCAGAAGTCTATTTCCATTCTATCTCCTATTGAGACAAAAGTCGTATAGCTACATAGACTTTACTTTATACACATTTGATATTTCGAGCTGAGTTTAACTCGCTTACATATTTCTCGAAATATGCGTCGGTAAGCTTTCGCTTTAACTAAGTTCATCTTTATTCTTGACGAAATTCAAAAAATTATCATGTGAAAATCGCCTGGAAATATCTTACATGATTTGTGTGAGACAGACATTTGATGTAGACTCGGAATGTTTCGTATTGATCTATTGGTCACTTGAAAATTGCTTTGAAGCTAATAGTTTGTGTGAGACAGCTATTCTCGTCTTCCAATGTTTCAATGATTAACATGGAGTTTAGAAAGATTAAACATTAATTGGATATAACACAACATGCATACTTGTATGCTAACTGTTGCAAATTATTCAAAGTCCGGGAACCATAATATGCATACTGAAAAAGCATGGGTCTAACAACCACACCCAATATTTCTTTTGGCAATCTGAATATGCAAACTCCAATATACTTTCAAGAGAATCAACTAGAAAGTAAAACTCAATATATAGAAAAGTATATCAAAGAGTTTTATATCTCAATCTCTCAATTCTATCTGCAATCAGCAAATAGGAATTTGCGAGCCCGATTGAATATAAGAGAAATAACTTGAACGGTGCCAAAGACCAATGTTCAAGGATTGATCAATTTCAATCAACAACCAAAGGTTGGATTTCCCAATTGATCGATTCAACGCACAAGCTGTGATATTTCAATTATATAACAAAATATAATACAGAAAAGAAATAACACATACACCAGAAGTTTTGTTAACGAGGAAACCGCAAATGCAAAAAAACACCGGGACCTAGTCCAGTTTTGAACCCACACTGTATTAAGCCGCTACAGACACTAGACTACTACCAATGAACTTCGGACTGGAATGTAGTTGAGCCCTGAACAATCTCACACTGATCAAGGTACAGTTGCGCTCCTTACGTCTCTGAACCCCAGCAAAATTCTACGCACTTGATTACCTTAGATGATCTCACCCACAACCAAGAGTTGCTACGACCCAAAGTCGAAGACTTGATAAACAAATCTGTCTCACACATAAAAGTCTATTGGAATAGATAAATCTGTCTCCCACAAAAATACCTACGAGTTTTGTTCCATCTTTTGATAAATCAAGGTGAACAAGAACCAGTTGATATACCAGACTTATATTCCCGAAGAACAGCCTAGAAATATCGATCACCTCACAATAATCTTAATCGATTAACGAAACAAGATATTGTGGAATCACAAACAATGAGACGAAGATGTTTGTGACTACTTTTAATCTTATCTATCAAAGATAAATCTCAAGCAAATCTTATCAAAGATAATACTCAATCACGATAGTAAAAGTAAGATCAGAACACGCAATTACAGAGAAAATAGTTGGGTCTAACTTCACATTCCCAATGAAGTCTTGAAGTCGTTAACCTACAGGGTTTCGTGAAAAACCTAAGGTGTTTTAGGGTAAAAACTGATTCTGCTTTTTTTGGTAAATTTGGGTCTGCTGATGAGAAACGAATTCAAACCTTAAACAAATGCACTGCACGGGAATAATTTTAGATTCGAGAGATCAATCTGTAAGACTCTGGCCTAAACCAAGAAATGGCCGTTCCAGATTCAATTCGGTCACAAGGTGAAGGAGAAGGGTTGATCTTAGGGAGGGAAGCAAAGAAGGTATTTGAGATCATAATGTTGAATTATGAAGGTGTGGCTGTTTTATGAATTGTATCAGAATATGGTTTATGGATACTTGTGTTGATAACACTTGTTGTTTTGAAATAGATTGAAAACCTATTTATATAAGTCATTGATAGCACCCTGATCTCATAGGAAGTGGAGAAAGTTAAGTATTGGAGAAGTGGAGTTGTGTGGAAGGTGGTGATCATCGTGTTTCCGTTATGAGGGAAGACTAGTCACACTTTCACCACTACTCTCATTACTGTTAACCGTTCGTCTTTCGTGACACTTTCTCGTAATGGGCGCGTTGCACACAGCACGTTGTAAACCGCCAGAGCAATACCCCAGTGGGCATCCCCCCAATTTGTGACACTTTTGAAAGTGGGTCGAGTCGTGAGACTCGTCGCTGAAAGCAGCATACAGTGCTTTTAGGTCAAATAATAAATTATTTGTGAAACCAATATTTATAAAACATCGCTTATAATCGATGTGTATGAAGCATCGCTTTTAAAAAAGTAGCTGAAAATAATCGATGTGCAAGAAGCATCATTGTTTTAGAGCTCGATTGAATCAGTCGCGGATTGAGTGTCTTAAAAAGGTAGCACGACCGACCACCTTTGGGTGATCGTTTGGTAGCAGGGACGAGCTATCGCTCGGTCGATCACCCCCTATAAGCGGGTGACAGATGGTAGCCATTCTAAAATCCTACCGGTTGATCTAAATTAGATCTGGATCGCTCAAATCGGCTAGCCAAGTTGAGCGGCCGAGACGATTTGCGGCAGTTAATGACTGCTGTTGAAGCAGCATGAAGGACCATCTTTGGGTGATCGTTTGAGAGTCATATGGATTACCAACCATTTGGTCAGTCGCTCTATGTGGAGGAGGGGTGGCCGGTGATCACAACGCTACCCTGTTGGCCTCCTGAAGATAAATCTACACCATCCAACTAGGCTAGCGAAGTTAGATGGACGAGATGATTTGCGGCAGTTGCTTATTGCCATTAATGTAATTTTAAGGTTTAGGAGCCGTGCAACCAACCCTATTTTGACTAAACGATTTGGGGAGCTTCGCGCTAGTTCAAGCAGGCTGGTCTTCCCTATGCAAAGACGGGGCGCCACTGAGCGCGCTGACCCCTCTTGGTCCGCCTGGAATTGAATCTAAGCCACTTACTTTGGATGTAAAATATGGACGATCGTGATCGACTTGCGGAAGTACACCAATTAGGGTTTCAAAGCAGCGCGTTCACCCTACTTTGAGTGAACGTTTCTATACGCTCTTGGCTTGTCGTGAGCAAGTCGATCACCCATGGGTGTAGCTGGGTCGCCGGTGAACACGCCAGTGCTTCTTTGATCGTTCAAGATGCCATCTAAGCCGTCCAACTAGGACGGCTAAGTTGGACGGTCGTGATGTTTCTGAGACCGTTTTGACCGGTCTTAGCTCGTTTGAATTTTCCTTTTCAACAGCGCGATCACCCAAATTTGGGGTTAGCGCCCGATAATGTTGGAGTGTGCTAGATGAACACCGACCAGTTGGGGGTATTAGTGGGCCCGCCAGTGGCCATCCTGTGAGCGCCTGGTTCCGCTAGGAGTAGACTAGGCCTATTAAATTGCGTGGCCAAGTTGTGTGGCCATGATAGTTTTTAAGACTGATATGGACAGTCTAGATTTCTCTTAAGGAATTAAGACGCGTTCGATCGCGCTAACTTTTAATTAAAAGGTGTGTAAACATGCTAATCTCTTTGTTAGAGGGTGGTGTAGCATGCGCGAGTGCTTTCATGCAAATTTTAATATTGATACTTCGGGAGATTCGTGCTACTCTGTTGCGAGTGAACATTAATCGTCATGTCATACCAACATTGATAGTTCAGCTGGGGACCATATCATAGGAAAATACTATGCGGGACATGCATTAGTAAATAATGCGATAGATTAAAATTTACAGAATATATGGGATTTTTGCTTCATGCACCATTCTGGATAAATTTAGTAAATATGTTGAATTGCTCAATACATATGTAAGTGAAAAGGTTTATATACTCATCACTTTCAAATGACTTTTGTTCCTTTGCAGGATGACAGCGTATTAGAATACAAGGTTTCACGAGTTTAGCCCTAAACTGAAAACCACCATCAACATTAAGTCCCCTGCTTAGCACGTAATAGTGACGCTATTACGGGGTAAGCATTAGATGGTGACAGACGAAGGAATTCACAAGAGAATTTCAGTGTACATTACCAGGATAGAGGCTGGCTCAGTTTTTTGAGCAAGATAGGTTTCTTTTCATCATACGTCAGTTATCTCCAGGTAGATAAGTTTCTATTTGATTGTTATCCCGCATCTGAAGACTTTATTCACGGCAGGCAGAGACTCCTTTTCTTCACGGTATCTTGCTAATTTTTGGAATATAAAGAAGACGCTGGAGCCTTTTCTCCCATCGCAGAATTGATTTTCTTCTTCGTTCCAGGTATTGCTCCATGTTCATCATGCGACTTGATTTTTGATTTGACGATGATGATTTTTCTTTTTATATATACCAGTTATTGATATAATCATAACGCCTTTTTGCAGTATATGATGGGAACTGCTGGTGATGATTACTCTTTTACTTCTCAAGAAAAAAGCTTTGAAGTCGACAAACCCGAGACTAATGCGTTCGAGGAGGAGATGGCCAAAATAGATTCCCCGTTTCATGAAGCTGGTCGTGCCATACAGGGTATGTCTCTTCTGCATAAACGCATCGTTCGAGAGCGTACTCAGGCCTTTTTGGCTTCAGTCAGCATGGAGGTAAAATAGAGACATGATGAAGCGCCTCAGCCGACGAGTGCGAGAGCTGAAAGGTTCGCAGATCGGCTAAAGCGGCGAAGGATCGAGCATGAGCGTCCTACAGTGAAAACAAGTATGATTAACCTATCCACAACGGAATCATAATACTCGATTCTTATGTGGACGAACCGGAGCACCCTCAGAAGGTTGTTGGGGCAGTTCCTGAGGAAGAGATCAAAATAGCTTCCGTGGAGGGTACTGAAGCAACTGTTGGAGGGAACACTGAAGTGGCTACTGAGGAGATAATGGGAGCGGCATCTGGAGAAGATGTTTAAATATCTTCCAAGAAAGATGTTGATGCGTCTCCTGGAGGGAATATTTAAGCAGCTGTTGAAACGGCATCAGAAAGCGAAGTCGAGGTAGCTTCCAGAGAGGATGCAGTAGTGTCTTCTGATGAAGGTGTTGAAGAAGCTTCCAATGACGGCTCCATCGAAGACACTGCTGATCCCTCTAATGACTAGACTTTCCTTTGTTGTTTTCATTCATAGTTGAGCACTTTCCATAGTTTGTAGACATTTTCTTCTTCTACTCAGTAGTTTTGTGGTTGAGCCTAGTTTTCATTGAATGATGTTTTTTTTCACGATATCTGGGAATCCTAATTGTATCACTCCCCCGTAGGGTTGCAATAGAATCTCTCCATTCCATCGAGTTGTACAACCAAAGAGAACGCGACGTTCATAAGTGATGATGCGTTCTTATGTGACTGTGCACTGTCTTCATGATGATTGCATGTAACCCTAAAAACAATGAAGGGGATGCAATAATGGAAACCAGAGATTGACCACGAACATGTTTGCCCTCTAATTGCTAACGTGTTGCAATCCGCCTAATCATGTGGTGATCGAGAGGCCTTTTTATTGTTAGAGTAGACTGCTCTTTAGAGTACGAAGCGCTTTCACTAATAATCATACGATTCCTTTGCCCCTTTTCTTTCTGCATGTATTCCTTCAATGTTTCTCGAAAAATATGAGATGTTTCTTTTTTAGGGTTTTGTCTTTCTGGTTTGAGCTGAAGGGTAATGATGAGGGTTTAGGCTTACTCAAGACTTTGTGTCATGATTCAGAAGTAAAGAGAATTGTAAAAGGAAATAATACTTTGATTAACTAACAAATTGAAACCCTAATTATGAATGCAAGCAGTGCAATCATTTTGGAGGAATTACAAATATTGCATGAAAAGGGAAATTGCTGGAGGAAATACTAAAGAGAACACTGGAGGAAAAGGTAGCACAACGTTTTAGGTATTGAAAGGCTTGAGCCATCGTGAGTGCATTGTCACACCTTTCAGTTTGTCGGCATTGATGAGCTTGCAATAACCGCCTAAGATAATATCTGCCACCAGGTATGGCTCATCTTCCCTTTCTATAGGCGAATCAGGATGAGCAGTCACCTTTACTGCCACATCTCCAACTTGAAACGCAGACACCTTCACTACCATATCTCCAATTTGGAATGGGTTTGGGTGTTGCACAACTACTTGATTCTTAGACTCGTTGTCTTTGATTGAGACGGCTTCTACATTTTTGATAAAGCATTTGAAAGGCCCAACAACCCATTCACATCTCCTAGTAGCGGCTGGGATGACGATCGGGTCAAGTCCCCGGCCCTTGATGGAAGGTGGATTGACTGATTGTAGAAAAGGTTGTTCAATAAGACTTACTTGGGTCCGGAATCTTCGAATGTACGTCTATGGGCTCTCTCCAGGTAGCTGCGTCACATTTCCAAGTTGTTGATACGGCAAAAAATAATCTTCGGGGTTGGATGGCTTGTTGGAAATCCTTTCAGGTATAGACACTGGCAAAGGATATACTTCTAGCTTTACTTTGTTGTCATGCACCCACGAACGACCCAGAACATATCATAATTCGGGCATTCTTTAACTATATGAAACTTTCCGCGTGTTAGAGAATCTCCTATCTTGATTTCGAGATTAATGTACCCGTAAGCATTTTTTTAATTCCCCTTCTACGTTTTTAATCATGGTTGGGCAACGAACAGCTTCCTGCTTCTAAATCCTTGCAGCTCCAGAGTCTTGACGGTAACAACGTTGAAGTCAGAGGCCGCGTCGATCAATGTGTTTTCGAATTCGACGCCCTTCAGGTGGGTAGTGGTCAGCAGTCCCTAGCTGTATTTTCCAAAAACGCCTTCTAAAAGAGGTTGGGGCTTAGGAATGGCTCCTTCGACTGAAAACAACCGCTTTCCCGACACAATGGGATTGAGGGATGCGAATATATCTTGACGCTGTGCTTTGGAGAAATAAAGAATTTCACATACACGCTCCATCATGGATTGCACGGCTTTATGGACAGAGTCCCCAGAAAGTATGCAGCTTCTGACTGGAAGAGGGTCTCTGTGAACTCCCTCAGTGCCTAGTTGAAGCTCTCCCGCATCTATTTTTATTTGAAATGTGCTTCAACTTGTTGCATTCATTGGTGGGATGATTGAAGAACCCGTGGTAACGACAGTATTTTGGATTTGCCATCTCTTCCTCAGTTGGTGGGCGTCTGACAGGAGGTAGCTTGATGGCATCATCCTGAATCCATGATTCCAGGAGCTCAATTACTTCTTCCATTGGGAATGGGAAGTCTGGAGCAGTGTCTCTGGGCTCTTGTAGTTGCGCAGGCGTTTTAGCTGGTGCTTTCCGTGGTTGAGTTGTCTGATGCACTGGTGCTGCACGTTTGGGATGTTGTTCCGCTGCTGGAGATTTTCTCTTTCCTCCTTCACCCACTACACTTACAGAGGGTCCAACATTGTATTGTTTATTGATGAGACGTCTGCTTCCTCGAGTCTCATGTGCATCTTCGTTTCTGGTAGGTCTGGTCCTCTCTAGTAATGCCGGGGCTATCATGGCCGAGTGTTTAGCGACTTCATGAAGTTCAGAAAAAGTTTGGAAAAGCAAGCTCTCCAGTAGAGCGCGATAGATGGGTACCATGCTATTAATGCATGACTTTACCAACTGTTGTTCAGTCACGTTCGGATTGTGACAATCCAGCGCCTGAAACTTGAATCTCTTGATGTAATCATTTGGATGCTCATTGTTTCGTTGGAACATTCTCCCCAAGTCTGAAAAGATGATTTGCTCGGATACGAAGAAATACTTCGTGTGGAAATCAGTTACCATCTCACACCAATTGGATATGTTGTTCGGTGCAATGTTGTTGTACCAAGTGTAGTCTCTCCCGGTGAGTGACTTTGAAAACTCTTTCAGGCGGAGGACATGATTGTATTCGTGTTCTACTAATGACTCCAGAAAACGAGAGATGTGTTCACGAGCATTACCAGTTCCGTCATAAAGGGAAAATTGAGGAGAAGAGTATCCTCTCGGGAGAGGGACTCTTTTCACATCAGGAGGATACGGAGGTTGGTGTTGGTGCATGTCCACCGGTTTTTCCTTGCCTCGATTTTGGAGGAGACGCTCCAGGTCCTCCAATGTGACGAAGTTGGATGGCTGATTCCTTTCCCTTGAGCGCTCAGGAGCAACACGAACTTCTTCATCTATGAAGGTGTTGATGGTGGTTTTTAGCTTAGGGTTAAAATCGTAAAACCTTAGTCAAACAGTGACGTCACACTTGAGTAATAATGTCTCCACTAGCACATTATTGAACCGTTCAACATGTCTGCGTAAAATTACCGGGGTACCTTTTTTACGTATATGCCATGCTCCACGGAAGATCCCTCGGTACTGACTGGAATCATATCTACACATGCCAGCCACGCATGCTAGCCAAACGTGCCAATGGCATGCTATGCCAGCCACATCTCCGCGCAAAAGGCATGCCAACCATGCCAGCCGCACCACCGTGCCAATGGTCTGCCATGCCAGCCACATTTCCGTGCCAAGGCATGCCGACCATGCCAGCCGCACCACGGCGCCAATGGCATACCATACCATCCACATCTCCGTGCCAAGGCATGATGACCATGCCAGCCGAACCGCAGTGCCAATGACATACCATGCCAGCCACATCTCTGCGCCAAAGCATTCAAGCATGCCAGCCGCACCGCAGTGCCAATGACATACCATGCCAGCCACATCTCTGCGCCAAGGCATTCAACCATGCCAGCCGCACCGCAGTGCCAATGCCATAGCATGACAGCCACATTTGTGCGCCAAGGCATGCCAACCATGCCAGCCGCACCACGGTGCCAATGGCATACCATGCCAGACGCATCTCTGCGCCAAGGAATGCCGACCATGTCAGCCGCACCACAATGCCAATGGCATACCATGCCATCCAAATCTCCGCGCCAAGGCATGTCAACCATGCCAGCCGCACCACAGTGCCAATGGCATACCATGCCAGACGCACCACAGTGCCAATGGCTTTCCATGCTAGCCACATCTCCGCGCCAAAGCCATGCCGGCCCTACCACATGTCGCTGGATGCCAAACGAAGGGTTGCAACAATCAACGGCTACCCTTCCATATGAGATGCAGATCTTAGCCGTCCATGTACGCCACCTAACGCATGGAAACTTCCGGCCCAATGCCAAACATCACGGTTTTTGCCAAAACCCTAATTTTGGTCGCGCTTAATATATGCCAAAGCCATGCCGGCCCTACCACATGCCGCTGGCTGCCAAACGAATGGTTGAAACAATCAAAGACTACCCTTCCATCTAAGATGTAGATCTCTGCCGTCCAAGTTCGCCACCTAACGCATGGCAACTTCCGGCCCAAGGCCAAACATCAAGGTTTTTTCCAAAACCCTAATTTTGGTCGCGCCTAAAATATGCCAAAGCCATGCCGGCCCTACCACATGCCTCTGGATACCAAACGAAGTGTTGCAACAATCAACGACTACCCTTCCATCTAAGATGCAGATCTCAATCGTCCAAGTTCGCCACCTAGCGCATGGCAACTTCTGGCCCAAGGCCAAACATCACGGTTTTTTCCAAAACCCTAATTTTGGCCGCGCCTAAAGTATGCCAAAGCCATGCCAGCCCTACCACATTCCGCTGGATGCCAAACGAAGGGTTGCAACAATCAACGGCTACCCTTCCATCTAAGATGCAGATCTCAGCCGTCCAAGTTCGCCACCTAACGCATGGCAACTTCCGGCCCAAGGCCAAACATCACGGTTTTTTCCAAAACCCTAATTTTGGTCGCGTTTAAAATATGCCAAAGCCATGCCGGCCCTACCACATGCCACTGGCTTCCAAATGAAGGGTTGTAACAATCAACGGCCACCCTTCCTCCTGAGATGCAAATCTCAGCCGTACAAGCTTGCCACCGAACGCATGGAAACTTTTGGCCCAATGCCAAGCCCTAATTTTGGTCGTGCCTAAACTACGCCAAAATACTAGCTCGACCTCGCCTAAACCATGCCACTGGCTTCAAACGAAGGGTTGCAACAATCGATGGTCACCCTTCCTCCTGAGATACGAATCTCTGCCATACAAACTTGCCACCAAACGATTTGTGGCAGTCTCTTGGCCACGGCGCCAATTCTTGGCCACGGCGCCAAAACCCTAATTTGGTCGTGCGAAGAGCATGCAAGCGCTGCAACCATATCGCTGGTTGCCAAACGAAGGGTTGCAACAATCTACGGCTACCCTTCTGATAAGCATGTATATGCTACATTTTATACCCATATTTATATTAGCCATGATACAATATTTTAGTTACTAATACTATTTTAGTTCTTTTGTAGAAAGTACAAGTGAATTCGATCATCTAGCGAATAAACAGCAAAATGTGAGACTTAATGGTGTTTGCAACGAAAATTGCAAAATGTGGTTGGCCTGGTATTTCCATATATCAGCAACCACAATGATGAAATGTGGTTGGCCTGGTATTTCCGTATATCAGCAATCACAATGATGAAACGTGGTTGGCCTGGTATTTCCATGTATCAACAACCACAATGATGAAATGGGGTTGGCCTGGTATTTCCATGTATCAGCAACCACAATGATCAAATATGTCGGCCTGGTATTTCTATATATCAGCATCACTTATTATGCTGGCCCGGTATTTCTATATATCAGCAACACTTATTATGCTGGCCTGGTATTTCTATATATCAGCAACACTTATTATGTTGTCCTGGTATCTCCATATATATCAACAACATAGAATTATTTCACAGCCGAGGTTACAATGGGTAGACAAGTTTTAATTTGCTCTTCAATTAATGCATGGTGAAGCGAGTCGACGTCGGCACACTAATGCCACCTAAGATTGGTCAAGAGTGACTTTATTATTGTTAGCATAAGAATGGAAGAATATCACCTCCATGATCACATGCAAATGAAGTACAAATGAAGAAAAAGGAAAGATTAACATATATTGTCCTTACATAAGTTCTCTTGCTATATATATATATATATATATATATATATATATATATATATATATATATATAAAGAATCTGAAGGAATATTTAAGACCAAATGACGTCATTTGTGCAAATACAGTTAAGGTGGTCCCAGCACATGCAAGAAAATATAATGCTTTTTAAATGAAATTAATTCATTTCCTTGGTGGTTTCATATACTATGGAAAGTGGAGATTCGCTGATACTTTACAATGTTTCGTCATATTATGACACGCGGCACAATATTATTGGGCGGATTGTATTTCATGACCTGTGGCAGACTTCTATTGGGAGGTGATGTGGCGACGACGTGAATTCATCTGTGGGCTATATTTATGTGTTGTTTCAAAATGAAAATGGGGGGGGGGGGGGTCGGCCATAGCGCCGCAACTGAGAAGGGTTTTGAATTTTTGTTTTTATTCTTCGTTCTTATTAGCTAGAGTTTGATTTATTTATAGATTTATGGTTTTTTGAGAAAACCATGTCTAGCTAATCCATGTAGGGTGAACGGATGAGTTGTAGGTGATTTATTTTATGTTCTTGAATAAAGTTTCTACCAATTGAACTTAATGATAATGTTTGTGATTCTCTTTCAATGTTTCACCTTCTAGCTATATTTTTCATGTGTTATGCCATGTATAGTCCATAGTTAGATTAGTAGAAGAACTCATTGAACCTTTGGAATAATTGAATTATGAATTTCATTTGACTATTTATGCCATGTATATCTAGTGCTTAAGAATTCTACATTAAGGTGACAACAAACTACCATTTTGAAAATGATAATTCTTTTCAACGATTCTTAATGAAATATCTTTCATGTACTAGTATCTAGGTTTACTATTTTACATGAGTAAATTAGAGATTTTTGTGATTGAATACAAATAACTTTCCTACAATGGATTCCCGAAACCTTAACACTTTCACATCTTTGGTTACATTTTTATTATTTTGCTATCATTTTGTCTGAATTTCTGAAAACTCTCAAAAGCATCATATTTGATTACTTAGTTTTTTTGGTATTAGTTGGTAGAGTATTTCACACTCCTCGTGGGAACGACCTGTACTTGCCATTGTCTACTAGTTAGACGCTGTGCACTTGCAGTATATTATTGTAGGTTTCTGAGTCTACCACCTTCCTCCTGAGATGCAGATCTCATCCGTACAAACCTGCCACCAAACGACTCGTGGCAATGACTTGGCTGCGATGCTAACTCTCTGGTCACGAAACCAACCTGGCTACGATGCCTATTCTTTGGTCACGGCACCAACTTGGCTACAAACGCCAAATCCTTTGGCCACGCCACACGTAGCAACATGCTACACGTTTTACACGAAAACACTCGAGACATCAAAACATGTCACAAACTGGGGGATGCTCATCAGGGTATTCGTCTGGCGGTTTACAACGTGCGGCGTACACTACGGCTGTTATAGGAAAGTGTCATAAGGGTGATGCGGTTAGTAAATACAATAAGTAATGGTGAAACATTTCCTTCATTATGGAAACATCAATTCCAGGCGTTCCCTTTACCATTTTCTTTCATTTACTCAACCGTTTCCACTTCTTAAGAGACCAAGGTACGTTTCGTTGCGACTTGTATAAATAGGTCTCACCTATTTTCACCAAAGACAAGTTTTTGGTCAGGAGAATACAACACTCAGAAATCACTTGTTAGCTTTCCCATCTGTTAGCTTTCCACTTTCTGATACAAGTCGTCAAACAACTTCTCTTCCCGAATCAACTATTCTGGTCTCGACACTCTCTTCGCTTACCTTCCTAGACCAACCCTTCTCCTTCACTTTGTGACAGAAGCAAGTATGGAACGACCTTTCTTGGTTTAGACCGGATTTGTACAGATTGATCTCTCGAATCAAAGTACTCCCTTGCAGTACATTGTTTAGGGTTTAGACTCGTTTATCACCCACACACTCGAAATTACCAAAATCAGCAGAAACTGTTTTCACCCTCAAACAATTGGCGACCACAGTGGAAGATTAATCTCTCGGTTGCAATACCAATTTCAGATTATGCTTTTTAACTCCAACTCAGGAAAATGGTCGTTTTAGGGATGAATTCGTGCCCCCAAGTTCCACTCAGGCGAATGGCAATGTTTCCCCTCCCAACGCAACATCCAACAACGCAATCGACGAAGAAGTTCCAAAGCTGGATGATTTGGTACGGGTTCAGGAGATCCACACCAGGAATATGGATCTGATGAAAGAGGCGATTAACAACATACTTGACTTCCTTATCAGCTTAACATCGGAGTTGAGTGACCCACCTGTCCCAGAAACTCCGGGACTGGGGACTAATGTCCCAGACGATCAATCCCAAGTCAACAGCTTCACTACCAATCAGAAACCAGTAGGCCAGGAAGCGGCCTCATTGGTGGAAAGTTTATTTGAGATCCTACATCTTTCAAAGGACCAACGGATGGAGTGGTTCATTGCCATCAATCGAATAGCGTTAAACGCATCCCTGGTTCCTTCGCGTTTGGAAACGTCAAGAATGTTGGATATGTCCATCAACAATGTCACGTTTAGCGACGACGACATGATGGCAGAATAAGGACATAACCGGGCCCTACACGTCACAGCCCGTATCAAGGATGTGGAATTCAAAAGGGCCCTCATCGACACATGAGCGTCCTACAATGTCGTTACCCTAAGGACGCTCAGAACAGCCAGGGTGCGTCCAAGCGAAGTCGTGCGACAGCCCACTACGATGACCGATTTCGAAGGCACCCAAACCATCACGTATGGATACATCAACCTGAATATGTCAGTAGGACCGGTCCAGTCAAAGGTGAGGTTCGAAGTAATCGAAAAGGAGCCAGATTACCATATGATATTGGGAAGGCCATGGCTCCACGACAACAGAATCATTCCTTCGACATATCACCAGTGCCTGAAAGCCATGTTACACGGAGAAGTCATTCGCATCTCTGCATCTTTATCTCTCTATGCGCCGATCTGTGGCATGGAGATGTTTGAGCCAAAGAAGGGCCCGCGAGGCGCATCCAAAAAAACTCACTACACTCCACTGCCAAAATGGGCATCAATCGAAGAAAGAAATGGGATTGCATCATTTTGCAGAGAAACCCGGTCTCATACCACCTCTACGGAAGAGAAGCGCGCCAGTCTCCACCCACCAAACCAGAGTTTGGCTCGCTCCCGTACCAAGCGAGAACGGGCTTTTATCATAAGTCATGATGAAAAAGGGAAAACCGTATATCAGCGCCATTGTTAGCAATTAACAAGGGAGACTACCACATAGTCTCTTCGTCCAGCAGAATGCAAACGCAGTAACAAGCCGAAAGAGGAAGTACCGGATGCACCACGACAGCTACAGGACGGAACCAACTCTACCATGGACGAACTTGAGGTTATCAATGTCGGGAGTGAGGAATCTCCGTGACCCGTCTCAATCAGCTCACCTTTGTGCGTAGACGAACGCGCAAAGATGGTAGACCTTCTCAAAGAATATCAAGACGTATTCGCATGGACATACGAGGAAATGCCTGGCTTGGACGAGAAGTTGGTCACTCACCATCTACATATAATACCCGGATCCAGACCGGTTAAAACAAACCCCGAGACAGTTTAGGCATGATGTGGAAGAACTGATCAAGACGGAGATTCAAAAGCTACTGGCTACTGGTTTCATCAAACCCATTCACCATCCTACCTGGTTGGCCAACGTAGTTCCGGTAAAAAAGAAGAACGGCCAAATCAGGTGTTGTGTCGATTTTAGGGATCTGAACAAATGTTTCCCTAAAGATGATTTTTCACTTCCTAACATTGACATGCTGGTAGACGCAATCAGTGGACACGGTATGTTCTCTTTCATGGACGGGTACAACGGCTACAATCAAATAAAGATGTACGAACACGATGCAAGTAAGACGGCTGTTCGAACTCCTCTCAGAAAATTTTATTATACTGTGATGCCCTTCGGTTTGAAAAATGCTGGTGCCACCTACCATCGCACCATGACTTCCACTTTTCACGACATGATGCACAAGCAAGTTGAAGATTTTGTAGATGACATAGTGGTTAAATCAAAAACTCGGGCGGCCCATGCAGAGATTCTGCGGCAGGTGTTTGAAAGGTGTCGCGAGTACAAACTGAAGATGAATCCATTGAAGTGTGCTTTTGGTGTCTTTTCGGGAAAGTTACTAGGTTTCCAGGTAACCTCCGAGGGAATTAAAGTCAACCCGGTCAAAACCCAAGCCATCCTCACAATGCCACCACCGCGAACTGTGAAAGAACTCCAGAGTTTCATGGGTAAAATAAACTACATTCGCCGCTTTATACGGAGTTGGCTCAACTTGTTGCTTCGTTTACCCCCTTGCTGAAGAAAGGAGCAAGCTTTGTCCGGACCACGCTACAACAGGAGGCATTTCGGAAGATCCAGCAAACATTGTCTTCCCCAGCCATCATGAAGTTTCCCGTACAAGGAAGATCGTTGTGCCTCTACACTGCTTTTAGCGACACTGCAGTCGGAGCTCTCCTCGCCTAAGAAGATGGCGAAGGGATTGAACACCCCATATACTACTTCAGTCGAACTTTAAGAGATGCCGAACTCAGATATCCCAAAGCAAAAAAGGCGTGCTTGGCCCTGATTCACTCCATCCGGAAATTCAGAAATTACCTTCTTTCCAACAAAGTGGTACTGATATCTAAGTACGATCCTATGAAGTTCCTCCTCTCAAAACCGGACCTGATAGGAAGGCCAGCCAAATGGCTCCTCCAAATGTCAGAATTTGACATAACATGCGCTTCCCCGAGAGCTATCAAAGGGCAAGCAGTTGCGGATTTGTAAGCAGCGTTCCCGGGAGAGAACACCACAACACTACACGAGGACCTCCCTGGATATTTTCCAGAAATCTCTTTCATCAAGGAAGAAACATGGATACTATTTTTCGACGGCTCCGCCACCCCTAACAACGGTACCGGAGGATCAGATGTGGTTCTAGTATCCCCGGCCGATGAAGTCTCCTCGCACTCCTTCAAGATATACTTCCCTTGCACCAACAATTCAGCAGAATATGAATCCTTTCTCATCGGACTATCATTGGATAAACATGCTGGAGCCACACGCCTGGAAATAAAAGGGGATTCTAAATTAATCGTCAACCAGGTAAATGGAGTATATGCACTGAAAGAAGTAACATTGTCCCCGTATAGAGCCGAGGCACAAAAGCTACTAAATTACTTCGCCGACACGACCATAACGCATGTTGGCCGTAGCGAAAAAAAACATGTTGATTGTCTAGCCACACTAGCATTAAAACTGCAATTCGAAGGTTTTGAGGAAACCCTGTCAGTGAAGAGACGAACCGTGGCTTCAACATGGCTTTTGCAACCTGAGGAGGCTGAAGCCGGCGACTGGAGAACACCGATTATCCAAGAGCTTAACATCTCGCTTTCCCATGGAAATGTCAGTCTCAAAACTTTACGAAATTTCTTCATGCTCCGAGGAATGTTGTACCATCGGAACCTAGACGGTTCCTTATCAAGATGCCTCGGAAAGGAAGAGGCACAACAATAATTTAACCACGTCCATGGTGAAGTTTGCGGGCTAACACTAGTCGTAACACTCTATCGCCGTTTGCAATGCCTTGGATACTAATGGACAGAAATGGAGACTCAATCTCGGTTGCTTCAAAGAACCTGTTCCAATTGTCAAGCGCCGCCGCATCAATTGGAAGTCTTCAGTATTGGCCACGCCGGGGACTGGCATGAGCCATACATCAGTTACCTTCACGACGACGTACTCCCCACCAACGAGAAGGACACAACCAAGATAAAACAAAGGTCCAAGAGATTCATATTCCATGAAGGAATCTTATATCGTAAAAGCTTTGGAGGAAGTTTGCTACGGTGTTTGAAGGAGGCAGAATTACCGATCATGCTGAAAGAAATGCACGAAGGCGAACACCAAGGAAATGGGAAGTTATTTCTTCAGATACACGAGAAATACTACTGGCCAACCATGGAGGATGATGCAGCTGTTTTCGTTCAGAGATGCCAAAAATGTTAAATCCACGGAAACCTTATCCATGTACGTTTACTCCTCTGCACTCAATAAGCAGTCCGTGGCCCTTTTATAGCTGGGGACTCGACATCATTGGAAAGATCAACTCACCGTCTTCAAAACATAACGAGTACATAATAACAACAACCGATTATTTCACCAAATGGATCGAAGCCATACCTTTACGAGGAACTACTGGATCCACAATCGCGGCATTCATTAAAGATACATCATTTGCCGATTTGGCGTTCCTAAACATATCATCACCGATAACGGCACTCCTTTTGCCAACAAGCAAGTACGGGAATTACTTGAGGAATATGGAATTAAGAAAGTTTTCTCCACCGTGTAATATCCCCAAGTAAACGGACAGGCTGAAAGCACTAATAAAACTTTGATCTGAATCCTCAGTCAGACAGTGCACGATAATCCTCGGACATGGCATGAACAATTGCCAATGGCACTTTGGGCGTATCTGACATCACCAAGAAGTTCCATTGGCACCTCTTCCTACTCCCTCGTCTACGGCGCAGACGCCATCCTCCCAGCAGAAGTTAAAATCCCATCAGCTAGGATTGCCAAAACAAGCGGAGTTCGATGGAATGAGGCTGAAGCATTGAGCGTTGGGGTAGCAGAGTTGGACACTGTGGATTCCAGAAGATCCAAATAGGAAGAACACGTGCAAGCGTACAAAAATAGGGTTTCCAGAGCATATAACAAAGCCGTGAAGCCTCGGTTTTTTCATGTGGGAGATTTGGTACTGAAGACTGCCAAACACATCCAGCAAGACGCGTCCGCACCAAAAATCTCCCCAAAATGGGAATGGCCTTAAATAGTCACGAAAGCGTACAACAGTGGGTACTACAAGGTCATTAAAGAAGACGGAGGAAAATTGGAAGCGATCATCAAAGGAAAGTGGCTCAAGGCATACTACGCCTGACCGTCGCCTCACACCTCGCCATATCATAACACGGCTAGCCATGCATCTTTCGTTTCCTTTCACATCTCAGTTATCAATTTTATTTTCTTTTGATTAATTGAAGAAAACCAATAAAACTCTCTTATTTCTTCAAAAAAGAAAAGAAAAACCGATACAAAAAAAAAAAAATGCGCTCAAGACCCAGAAAGAAACCAAACATATCGCAACTACATAACTCAGAAAAGCCCATCCAACAGATTGTAGTTCCTCGAAAGCATCATCTTCAACCGGTTTTGAGGCCTTTCAGTCCTGCTCTTCAATTTCTGGATCGACTCTTCCACTTTCTGTGACTCCATGGCCAGAGCCTTCTCATCTTCCAAAATAGCCTTTGCAGCAGGAACGACATCAGCGAGAATGTCGTCTCTGTCGACCTTCACGATGTCAAGACGATGTCGCAACCAACTCACGTTGAACTTCAGGGATTCACAGGTAGACACCATGTTCTCCCACTTTTGAATAGTTAGTTCCACTACGGCGCGGATGGATATACTTTCCATTTCAGCGACCATAGGCAAGAGATAATTCACTGTGGAAACCAAAGCAGACGGGCAATGTTGCACCACACTCCTGGTAGCGATGTGGGCGTATCTTTTCCATATCTTCGTGTAAAGAGTCATGAATTCCTTACGCACCAGAAACCCACCAACGTTCTGGTAATTAGAAGATAAACACTTCATGCAGATCTCGAACGACAAACCTGCATTGGGATACTCATGACAAGAAACGCCTAAATCGGCGTTTTCCAGATCTACAACGGTTGGCAGGATCGGACCCGAAGGAATGGGGGCAACCAATTCATCCTCATCAACGATAGTCACGTATGCTCCAACAGGGTATCTCTGCACAGAAGAAAATCTTTTGTCACTCGTCAGCAAACAATGAAACATCTATTGATCAATGAAAGTATACCGACATAATCTTCTTGACTCGGACGGACTGGGTAGGAGAATTTTTACGAGAGTCAGACCTCACGCGCTTGACTGAAAAATATAGCGGGCTCGAGGATGATTCGCTTATGATTGACATAATAAAGACGAACTCAGCAAGAAGATACCTTTGCACTGAAAATAGGGAGATGATATAACTTCACCGGCATATATACTGCGGAAACCCTAAAGAGAAAGAGAAACTGATGCCTAGAAGACAAGATGGGCCTACATTAAAGCCAAAAACTCATCCTCAGTGAAATCTCCCGTCAAAGCACTAATGAAGAGTAAAGAAAAATGGAGATACGTACTGGGAACACGCTTGCCAGCGTTATTGCTACCACTCCAACGCCAGCACCGAGACTTGGAAGCGAAACCGGCAGTATAACATAAGGAGGAGAGCTAACACCTTTCATATGGACGTGATACTTTGGGATATGAATAAGGAAAGGATTTCCTATCTGAGCCATGCATGGAAAGAGGAAACCGGACCTGCAAGTGACGCCAATAGTCCGTTCCACGCCAAGCCGGCGCTCATCCCAATACGATCCAACGCTAACGTCTTGCCAAGCTAAGCCAGCAACGCCAACAACTCCGCATTCCCCAACCTAGCCAAGCTGACGCCAACTATTTGCATCCCGGACATCAACCACCACTACCACTTCACATCCTAGCTAGCAGCACCACGAGAAGAATCTACGCAAAACCACCAGCGCAAGAATCATGAATTCTCCTTACCTCCCGAAAAAGGTTAGACGGATCTTCCTGACCATCTCTTCATGACTTGTCGTTTCGATTTAGTCTTTGTCTGTCACCATCTTATGTTTACCTCGCAACAAAGCCCATGTTTCGAGCTAAGCAGGGGACTTAATGTTGATGGTGGTTTTTAGCTTAGGGTTAAAATCGTAAAACCTTAGTCAAACAGTGACGTCACACTTAAGTAATAATGTCGCCACTAGCACATTTATTGAACCGTTCAACATGTCTGCGTAAAATTACCGGGGTAACTTTTTACGTATATGCCATGCTCCATGGCATAGCCCTAGGTACTGACTGGTATCATCTCTACACATGCCAGCCACGCATGCTAGCCAAACGTGCCAATGGCATGCTATGCCAGCCACATCTCCGCGCCAAAGGCATGCCAACCATGCCAGCCGCACCACCGTGCCAAAGGCATACCATGCTAGCCACATCTCCGTGCCAAGGCATGCCAACCATGCCAGCCACATCTCTGCGCCAAGACATGCCGACCATGCCAGCCACATCTCCGCGCCAAGGCATGCCGACCATGCCAGCCGCACCACAGTGCCAATGGCATACCATGTCAACCACATCTCCGCGCCAAGGCATGCCAACCATGCCAGTCGCACCACAGTACCAATGGCATACCATGCCAACCATATCTCCGTGCCAAGGCATGCCAACCATGCTAGCCGCACCACAGTGCCAATGGCATGCCATGCCAGCCACATCTCCGCGCCAAAGCCATGTCGGCCCTACCACATGTCGCTGGCTTCCAAACGAAGGGTTGCAACAATCAACGTCTACCCTTCCATCTGAGATGCAGATCTCAGCTGTCTAAGTTCGCCACCTAACGCATGGAAACTTCCGTCCCAAGGCCAAACATCATGGTTTTTGCCAAAACCCTAATTTTGACCCGCGCCTAAAATATGCGAAAGCCATGCCGTCCCTACCACATGCCGTTGGATGCCAAACGAAGGGTTGCAACAATCAACGGCTACCCTTCCCTCTAAGATGCAGATCTCAGCCGTCCAAGTTCGCCACCTAACGCATGGTAACTTCCGGCCCAAGGCCAAACATCACGATTTTTGCCAAAACCCTAATTTTGGCCGCACCTAAAATATGCCAAAGCCATGCCGGCCCTACCACATGCCGCTGGCTGCCAAAAGAAGGGTTGCAACAATCAACGGCTACCCTTCCATCTAAGATGCATATCTCAGTCGTCCAAGTTCACCCACTAACGCATGGCAACTTCCGGCCCAAGGCCAAACATCACGGTTTTTGCCAAAACCCTAATTTTGGCCGCGCCTAAAATATGCCAAAGCCATGCCGACCCTACCACATGCCGATGGCTGCCAAACAAAAGGTTGCAACAATCAATGGCTACCCTTTCATCTAAGATGCAGATCTCAGCCGTCCAAGTTCGCCACCTAACGCATGGAAACTTCCGGCCCAAGGCCAAACATCACGGTTTTTTCCAAAACCCTAATTTTGTCCGAGCCTAAAATATGCCAAATCAATGCCGGCCCTACCACATGCCACTGGCTGCCAAACGAAGGGTTGCAACAATCAACGGCCATCCTTCCTCCTGAGATGCAAATCTCAGCCGTACAAGCTTGCCACCGACCGCATGGAAACATTTGGCCCAATGCCAAGCCCTAATTTTGGCCGCGCCTAAACTATGCAAAAACCCTAGTTTTGGCCGCGCCTAAACTACGCCAAAATCCTAGCTCGGTCGCGCCTAAACCATGCCACGTATGCAAACGAAGGGTTACAAAAATCAACAACCACCATTCCTCCTGAGATACGAATCTCAGTCCACCAAACGATTTGTGGAAATCTCTTGGCCACGACGCCAAAACTCTAATTTGGCCATGCCAAGAGCATGCAAGCGCTGCTACCATGCCGCTAGTTGCAACAATCTACGGCTACACTTCCTCATAAGATACAGATCTCATCCGTACAAACCTTCCTCCAAACGACTCGTGGCAATGACTTGGCTGCGATGCTAACTCTCTGGTCTCGGCACCATCCTGGCTACGATGCCTATTCTTTGGTCACAATACCAACTTGGCTACAAATGCCAAATCCTTTGGCCAATCCATATGTAGCAACATGCTACACGTTTTCCATGAAAACACTCGAGACATCAAAACATGTCACAAACTGGGGGATGCTCATCAGGGTATTGGTTTGGCGGTTTACAACGTGCGGCGTACACTACACCTGTTACAGGAAAGTGTCATAAGGGTGAGGCGGTTAGTAAATACAAGAAGTAATGGTGAAACATTTCCTTCATTATGGAAACATCAATTCCAGGCGTTACCCGTTACCATTTTCTTCCATTTACTCAACCGTTTCCACTTCTTACGAGACCAGGGTACGTTTCGTTGCGACTTGTATAAATAGGTCTCACCTATTTCCACCAAAAACAAGTTTTTGGTCAGGAGAATACAACACTAACAAATTACTTGTTAGCTTTCCCATCTGTTAGCTTTCCACTTTCTGATACAAGTCGTCAAACAACTACTCTTCCCGAATCAACTATTCTGGTCTCGACACTCTCTTCGCTTTCCTCTCTAGACCAACCCTTATCCTTCACTTTGTGACCGAAGCAAGTCTGGAACGGCCATTTCTTGGTTTAGTCCGGATTTGTACAGATTGATCTCTCGAGTCAAAGTACTCCCTTGCAGTACATTATTTAGGGTTTAGACTCGTTTTTCACCCACATACTCGAAATTACCAAAATCAGCAGAAATTGTTTTCACCCTCAAACAGAAGGAACGCCCTGTTGAAGCGCTTGCGCTAGGAGTATTGAAAGTACTCCTAATTGGCTCCATGAGTTGAAGCGGATCTTGTGGTAGTCGCTCCGTTAGCGTCTTGAGGAAAGTGAGTACCTCTTTCTGAGTGGTAGCCATGTTTATCTGAGCCTTAGTAAGAACCTCTTGTATTTCCATCAAATCGACAATGGTAATAGGGAGTTGGCCTCCTATGGATCCTCCAGTCTCTCGTCCTGATGGGGAAGTGGCAATAGCTCTAATAACGACCGGGGGCGTTACTCTTGAAGAAACATTGGGGGTGGCGGCAGCGGCTCTGGCTCTGGTGATTGGAGGTGTCATGCCTAAGGGGATGTTTCCTACGCCGCAGGTGTTGGTTGTCGAGGACGTAGTACCACGAGATATGTTGATCGTGCTGGTAGGCGGTACATTGGTTTCGCCTGCAGGAATGTTGACACCAGGGGTGTTGTCAGCGCCAGTAACATCGGGATTTGTCGCTGATCCAGACCTAAGATCCACCATCTTGAATTTGAAAAAATTGAAATGAAATTAAAAATTGATCTTGCAACCGAGAGATTAATCTCCCACTGTGGTCGCCAGTTGTTTTGGGGTAAAAACTGATTCTGATGTTTTTGGTAAATTTGGGTATGTTGATGAGGAACGAATTCAAACCCTAAACAAATACACTGAACAGGAGTACTTTTATATTAGAGAAATCAATCTGTAAGACTCTAGCCTAAACCAAGAAATGTCCGTTCCAGATTCAATTCGGTCACAAGGTGAAGGAGAAGGGTTGATCTTAGGGAGGGAAGCAAAGAAGGTGTTTGAGATCAGAATGTTGAATTATGAAGGTATGGTTGTTTTATGACTTGTACCAGAATATGGTTTATGGATACTTGTGTTGATAACACTTGTTGTTTTGAAATAGGTTGAAAACCTATTTATATAAATCATTGAGCGCACCCTGATCTCATGGGAAGGGAAGAAAGTTATGTAGTGGATAAGTGGAGTTGTGTGGAAGGTGGTGATCATCGTGTTTTCGTTATGAGGGAAGACTAGTCACACTTTCACCACTACTCTCATTACTGTTAACCGTCCGTCTTTCCTGACACTTTCTCGTAATGGGCACGCTGCACGTTGTAAACCGCCAGACCAATACCCCAGTGAGCATCCCCCTAATTTGTGACACGTTTGATGTCTCAAGTAAGTGGGTCGAGTCGTGAGACTCGTCGCTGAAAGCAGCACACAGTGCTTTTAGGTCAAATAATAAATTATTTGTGAAACCAATATTTATAAAACATCGCTTATAATCGATGTGTATGAAGAATCGCTTTTAAACAAGTAGCTGAAAATAATCGATGTGCAAGAAGCATCATTGTTTTAGAGCTCGATTGAATCAGTCGCGGATTGAGCGTCTTAAAAATGTAGCATGACCGACCACCTTTGGGTGATCGTTTGGTAGCTCTAGGGACGAGCTATTGCTCGGTCGATCACCCCCTGTAACTAGGCTAGCGAAGATAAATTAACACCATCCAACTAGGCTAGCGAAGTTGGATGCACGAGATGATTTGCGGCAGTTGCTTATTGCCATTAATGTAATTTTAGGGTTTAGGGGTCGTGCAACCAACCCTATTTTGGCTAAACGATTTGGGGCGCTTCGCGTTAGTTCAAGCAGGCCGATCGGCCCTATGCAAAGACGGGGCACCGGTGAGCTCGCTGACCACCCTCTTGGTCCGCCTGGAATTGAATCTAAGACACTTACTTTGGATGGCAAAGATGGACGATCGTGATCGACTTGCGACAGTAACATAGTTGATAGACACATTTTTGTGTCTAATTTGTCTTCAATGTTCTGTATTGTTGGTACTCGATTTCCTACTTATTATGGTGTTTTATGTTTTTGTAGGTATTTTTGGGAAATAAACAATTTTGGAAAATTCGGCTCGAAAAGTTGCTCGGGGCACCCCCGTAAAAGTACTAAAGGCACCCTCATTTTGGATAAGGGGACCCCTATGCACCCCCAGCTGCTAAAGGCGCCCATACTCTGGATAGGGGGTAACCATCATCTTCCTCATTTGAAACTGAATTTTGGCGGGAATTTTTTGTTCGAGATTTGAGGACATTTTAGAGAGACTTAATGGCTGAGAATTGTTGGGATGATGTAACTAGTCTTAACAGACATGGTATGGCTTATTTTGTCGGATAAAATTGGCTAGATTCTCGTGTTGAAGAAGACAGAGGCGTACGTGCATGGGAAGATATTCTCCATTAAAGTCATGGATATTTGGTCGGATTTTCTCTTGTTTTGGATATATACCAGCCTGTTATACTACAACAGGGTTGGTAAGTGCTTTCAATTCTATCAAAGAGGAAGATACACGGAATCTCGTGAAACAGGGGAAGAAAATATTCCCGAGAATATTTTTCTTCAATACTGAGTAGTGGAAGATTTGCTGGAGTTATGGAGGATTATTTTCGGTTGTGGGAGGCTATTTAAGGTGTACGTAGAGAAGCAGAGGCGATATGGAGTGAGAGGGGAGCAAACAGAGGGTTGAGGATGGAGAAAAATCAAGTTGCAGAGATGAACCAGTTTTGCTGGTGAAGAAGAACACGAAGAACATTAGACCACATAAGACAGTCGTATTGCTACAGTGCCAGCGACACTTCATGTTTATCGTTCTCTGTAACAGTTTGGTTTATAACAAATATAATTGTTACAAACCCGATTTTGATTATTTCTCACCTTTTCCATCATTTGTAAACACCTTTTTGAGCAATGAAAAATTCCTTTGAGTGTGTTTTCACCATACGGAGCTAGAGCCATCACTGGGACGACGGAGGAGGCTGTGTTTCGTTCATGTGGTAATTAAAATAATTCTTTTACAACTATTTGTATAGAATTTAATTGTTTTATGATTTCTATTAATTATTTGTTATTTTGTTTGATGTCGCATGCTTGGTTTTAATTACTTTTGATGCATCATGCTCACAACTTACAACTAATGTTTTATGAAATCTACTTTGGCAAAGAATATAGTTATTGTTTCTTTTGTTTTGAGCTATAAATGTTTAGGATTAATTTATGAACCCCATGAACATGAAAAGCAGTGGAATCCCGAGTCCTAGTAAATTCTTCATCCCGTGACATATTTTGTATATAATTTCTTATTTTTAGTATTTTTATATTTAAGCCTAGAATCAATTCAACAAAGTCCGAGAGAACGACAACCTTATTACCACTATATAAAATTCGATCAATTTTTGGCGCCGCCGACGCGGATTTGTTTATAGATTTGTTTTTAGGTTTTATTTATTTGTTCTTTTTTACGTGTTTTGGTATTTTTGTTTGCTTTCAGATTTGGAACTAAGCTAAAGTAAAAGAGAAAGTGCTGAAAAGAAGGGAAAAGCCCAAAAAGGAAAGAAAATAGAAATCCAAAAGGAGTGAAGAAGAAGATTTTGTAAATAATTTTATTTTTATTTTTTTATAAACTGTAATTAAGGTTTTCATTTTTGTAATATTTTATTTTTGGACATTTTTTTCTTCTTCTTTTCTTTTGGACATTGAACATCGGACTTTATTTTTAAAACCCTACGAAAGGGTAGTTTTAAATAAACTGTTTGCAGAGAAGGACGGCGATTACGATATTGCCTCGGCCTCTCGGTTCGTACATGACATAGGAGTCGTGGCCCGAGTCGACTTCAACGGTTCATCCTCCGTCTGGAACGGGAGGTACGAATGCTAAACACCCGTGAATCCCCTGTCAGCGGGTTTACTGGATGATTTTGTATGCATATATGTTGAGGACCTGAAATCGGATTTAATTTTCTAGTAAAGGGCAAGGCCTGGCCAAATCAAGATTAGGACTCGGATTTCATCACCGTTTCCTTCTTGCCCGCCTTAGGAACATGTAACCTACGCGAACCTAAGCCTTAAAATTTGGATAATAACGAGACCGATAGGGTAACGAGCTTATTAGGAAAGTCGTTCGGAAAATATTGGTTACTCTTTTGAGCATACTTTGAAGTTCATGATGGTTTTTGTGAGTTGAATACACCGCCTTGTAACGCCGGTGAGGCCTTGGGTATCAAAGCTCCACTGAGCTTCCCTCGTCTCTATTCAACTTACTTTAACTCGGATTGATTCCAGAGAGGTTTGCTCAGATTGTAACGAATTCCTTTTCGAAAGAATAAAATCTGTTCTAGAAACAATCTAAGGGAGCCTTCATGCTTTTTGTTTGCTAGATAAAATAGGCTTGTTGTGGTTGAATCAGCATTCTTTGTGTTTGTTTAGAATTCCCTTGAAGTTAGGATGTCGAATTGGTATAGCCAATACAATGATTATTCGACTGAGCAACATGAACATTATTCTTTTTATGACCATAGTGTGAATAGTGGTTGGGAACACCAAACTTTTGAAGGTTATGGGTCATACCATGGTGAGCCCAATTACTATCTACATGCCCACCGGTCATACGAGCAAGATTCTTATAATTCCTCTCCTCTAGATGAAGCACGTAAGATACTTGAGTCAACGCGTAAGTTACTTGTGTCGACACATAAGTTAGCGGACACAAATGACTTAGTTATGGACGAAAGAACGGTAAAAATGAGTGAAACTTCTTTAGAAGATACTCTCAGGAAGTTAGCTGAGTCAACATGTAAGTTAAATGAGTCAACACGTGAGTTTGCTGAGTCAACATGTAGGCTTGGATTAGAGACGGAAGAAAGAGAAGCTCGAATTACTCGTGATTGCCAATACATTCTTTCCTATATGACCCGTGAAAATGAGGATAATTTTTATAATAATCAAGATGAAGAGGTTAGAATTGGTAACACTACTTGTTTAGATGAGGTTCGATCATTTTCATGTTATTATAATGATGATTATGATGAGGATAGTATTGATGAAGAACATGAAATATATAGGCATAGTGATCAGGAATTTGTTACTCCGATTGAGCTTTATAATGATAGTTTTGTTTCTAGTACAAATCCAAATAATTTTAATAATTATTCACCTATTCAAAAGGATGAGGATTTGACTAGGGATACCACCGTTTTAGACGATATAGGATCATGCAGTCTGTTGGATAATCCATTATTAGATGTGCCTAGCAGTGAATCGGAGGAAGTAACTTTGATTAACACCTTAGTTAATGAGCCTTTATTAGAAACTTTCTCTGGTAATCCTTTATATGATTGTGATGATGGTTTAGAGGAACGAGTTTATTTTGAGTCTAGCGATTTAGAAACAACAGTCTTAGACAAAGAAAAGTGAACTCGTAAAAATGAGTGAGGATGCACCTGATTACAACTTAGAAGAATTAATTGACCATTTTCAGGAATCTAATGATTTAGAAATTAGGGAAATTGTGACTAGTCTACCTAGAGACACTGAAAACTCTAAGTTTGAGGGTGATTATCACTTTCCTGGTGCCTTACCTTTAACTCTTAGAAAGTTCCCTCGTGTAGGACTTGACATTTGTGCCTCAACCATCTTACAAGATTATCTTCATACACTTTTTCCTGAACCTAGTTGTGTCCATAAGAGAGCTCAGTTGTTAGAAACCCATCCTCTGGTTGATGTGGTTAACCCAGGCTATGATACCAGTATTGACTTCGTTTTCCCACCAAAAACTTTTCTTCCAATTGTAGGAACATATGATTTTCAGATGTGTCGGTTATTAAGTTTTGAGGCTAAACCTAATTACTTTAGGAAAATAGGGTTGACAAATTTTCTTAAGGAAGATCACCTCTTTCATTGTGGTCAGCTGTGTGAGTCAAATTTGATCGAATTAGAGGATCCCCAATTATTCAGGATTTTGTTATGCGCTTCTAAGTTCTTAATTGAGTATTTCCAGACTCTTCAGCCTGATCTTCAGAATGCCTTTGAGGAAATCCAACCGATCAAATTTTTATTTAGACCTTTTTATAGAGCCTGAACCTGAACCACAACTAGATGTAGTTGTCTTAAACAAGGGTATGTTCGATGTTTTCTTGGTTTGTTGTAGTTTCCTCTTCTTGTGGTTAGCACTTTTTGATCCAGATGACCCACAGTTATTCCGGCTACTGCTTTATGATTCTATGAGGTGATTAATTCCTTCTGATGTCTGGCTGAAGACTTTAAACTTAGCACTTCTTGGGAGGTAACCCAATCTCGTGCAACACGGTAATATCTTTCCTTAACTCTTTTGCTTTGAGTGGTAATAGTTTCTCCTTGTTCATGCTTTTAATTTTATCTTTAGAACATTGAGGGAAATGTTAGATTTAAGTTTGTGGGTATGGGAGAAACTTTTTAGTTGCAATAAATAAACTCCAAAGCCTAGAAATTTATGTTTATTAAGGATGGCACTAACCAATCTAAGTGGATGGGAACATCTTGGTTGTAGGAGTTGAGGAACCAATCTGATTAGATGGAAACATACAAAGAGTATATTCATAAAAGCACAGAGCTCATGTGTTAGAATTAGAAAAATAAAAAAAATGGTAGTTTCGCCATATCTCGTTGAATCCTAATCCTTCTGTTTTTATTTTTTTAAGTGATTTGGTGGGGCACACGATTCAAGTTGCTACCATTGCTAGAGTGAAATAGAGTGATTGAGATACCACAAAAAAAAAGAGACCAGACCAACCGGAATAAATTCAATAAAGTCGACCACTGGTGCCCTTGTATATGCCAGTTGTGTTGACCTAGAGTTAGGTTTATCGACCACTGGTTCCCTTGTATTTGCCAGTTGTGTTGATATTAGTCATACCGGTATCTCAGTCCATTAGGATAGGTTCATCTTGGCAGAGGCCTTCAGACAGATATGGAAAACACCGTTCACTTTAAACCATCTATTTTCTCTTTATCCATCTTCTTAATCTTTCCATGTAATTGGTTGACTCCGGTTATGATGTCTAGAAACTACCTGAGTAGAGCTCTGTCACTTATATATGAATTATAGTATGCTGAGTGCAAACTCGTGTACATCAATTGGAATTTCACATCAGGGTACTTCCTCCTATAGTCAACGTTTGTATGCCAACCAAGGAGATTCTTTAGTGCCTTCCAAGGTTCTGCGTAGATAGCTAGGGTCTGGAGTAACGGTATTGTGGGTACACCTCTGGTAAACCCTTCCGAGACTATGTCTCGGTCGCTAGGGCCACCTAGCGAGTTAGGATTATATTTTTCTAGATTAGTTTTGCTCGAGGACTAGCAAATAATAAGTTTGGGGGTATTTGATAGACACGTTTTTATGTCTAATTTGTCCTCAATGTTCTGTATTGTTGGTACTCGATTTCGTACTTATTATGGTGTTTTATTTGTTTGTAGGTATTTTTGGGAAATAAACATTTTTGGATAATTCTCCTTTAAAAGTTGCTCAGAGCACCCCCCAGAAAAGTACTAAAGGCACCCTCATTTTGGATAAGGGCACCCCCAGGCACCCCAGCTGTTAGAGGCGCCCATACTCTGGATAGGGGGAAACCATCATCTTCCTCATTTGAAACTGAATTTTGGCGGGAAACTTGTTTCTCACCTGCAGAATTTTTTGTTCGAGATTTGAGGACATTTTAGAGAGACTCAATGGCTGAGAATTGTTATGATGATGTGACTGGTCTTAACAGACATGGTATGGCTTATTTTGTCGGATAAAATTGGCTAGATTCTCGTGTTGAAGAAGACAGAGGCGTACGTGCATGGGAAGATATTCTCCATTAAACTCATGGATATTTGGTTGGATTTTCTCTTGTTTTGGATATATACCAGCCTGTTATACTACAACAGGGTTGGTAAGTGCTTTCAATTCGATTAAAGAGGAAGATACACATAATCTCATGAAACAGGGGAAGAAAATATTCCCGAGAATATTTTTCTTCAATACTAAGTAATGGAAGATTTGCTGGAGTTATGGAGGATTATTTTCGGTTCTGGGAGGCTATTTAAGGTGTACGTAGAGAAGCAGAGGAGATATGGAGTGAGAGGGAGCGAACAGAGGGTTGAGGATGGAGAAAAATCAAGTTTCAGAGATGAACCAGTTTTGCTGGTGAAGAAGAACACGAAGAACATTAGACCACAGAAGACAGTCGTATTGTTACAGTGCCAGCGACACTTCATATTTATCGTTCTCTGTAACAGTTTGGTTTGTAATAAATATAATTGTTACAAACCCGGTTTTAATTATTTCTCACCTTTTCCATCATTTGTAAACACCTTTTTGAGCAATGAAAAATTCCTTTGAGTGTGTTTTCACCATGCGGAGCTAGACCCGTCACTGGGATGACATAGGAGGTTGTGTTTCGTTCATGTGGTTATTAAAATAATTCTTTTATAACTATTTGCATAGAATTTAATTGTTTTATGATTTCTATTAATTATTTGTTATTTTGTTTGATGTCGCATGCTTGGTTTTAATTACTTTTGATGCATCATGCTCACAACTTACAACTAATGTTTTATGAAATCTACTTTGGAAAAGAATAGAGTTATTGTGTCATTTGTTTTGAGCTATAAATGTCTAGGATTAATTTATGAACCCCATGAACATGAAAAGCAGTGGAATCCCGAGTCCTAGTAAATTCTTCATCCCGTGACATATTTTGTGTATAATTTCTTATTTTTAGTATTTTTATATTTAAGCCTAGAATCAATTCAACGATGTCCGAGAGAACGACAACCTTCTTAACACTATTTAAAATTCGATCAATAGTGCCGCAAACACCAATTAGGGTTTCAAAGCAGCGCGTTCACCTTACTTTGGGTGAACGATTCTATACGCTCTTGGCTTGCCGTGAGCAAGTCGATCACCCATGGGTGTAGCTGGGTCGCAGGTGAACACGACATCGCTTCTTTGATCGTTCAAGATGCAATCTAAGTCGTCCAACTATGTCCGCTAAGTTGTACGGTCGTGATGTTTCTGAGACCGTTTTGGCGGGTCTTAGCTCGTTTGAGATTTCTTTTTCAACAGCGCGATCACCCATATTTGGGGTTAGCGTTCAATGGCGTTGGAGTGTGCTAGATGAAGCCCGACCAGTTTGGGGTATTAGTGGGCCCGCCGGTGGCCATCATGTGAACGCCTAGTTCCTCTAGGAGTAGACTATGCCTATTAAATTGCGTAGCCAAGTTGTGTGGCCATGATCGTTTCTTAAGACTGATATGGATAGTCTAGATTTCCCTTAAGAAATCAAGACGCATTTGATTGCGCTAAATTTTAACTAAAAGGTGTGTAAACATGCTAATCTCTTTGTCAGAGGGTGGTGTAGCCTACGCGAGTGCTTTCATGCAAATTTCAATATTGATAATTCGGGAGATTCGTGCTACTCTGTTGCGAGTGAACATAAATCGTCATGTCATACCAACATTGAAAGTTCAGCTGGGCAACATAGCATAGGAAAATATTAGGCGGGCCATGCATTAGTAAATAATGTGACAGATTAAAATTTACAGCATATATGGGATTGTTGCTTCATGCACCATTCTGGATAAATTTCGTAAATATGTTGAATTGCTCAATACATATGTAAGTGAAAAGGTTTATGCACTCATCACTTTCAAATGGCTTTTGTTCCTTTGCAGGATGACAACGTATTAGAATACAGGGTTTCACGATTTTATCTTTAAACCGAAAACCACCATCAACATAAGGTTAAAGGAGAATCGACTCTAGTCGCAACTAGTATCACACAAAAGGTGTGGGGATTAGGTTTCCCAGTTGCTATAGTTCTCCCTATATAGTTTTCATATCATGGTTTGCAATCTAAGATACCTTGGTAACAAAGCATTCAATATTTACCGTCGGATGAAATCCTGATTAGATTCAAGCCAATATATTTCAACCGTTAGATCGAACTTAGCTTGTTATACACAAATAAAATACCCTCATTTAGGTTTATGTAACCGTACCTAAACGTGTACACCATGTTGGCTCAACTGTCGTTAACCGAGGTTAGCTATATGAACACTCTCATATCAACCTTATTCATCTTAACTATAACTAGTTCAAATGACTCAAATGAAACTAGTTAAAGAGTTGTTCAATTACTATATTCTCATAGAAGTATACAAGAACACAATTGAAGCAAAATCGATTTGATTCACTCGAATCAATTCATCAACATTATAGCCACGGTTTGCAAAGAATGCATTCCTTATTATATAAATGTATTTGTTCATGTCACAACCGATTTTAGAACTTTAACCATTAAAGTATGCAAACAGGTACATATACTTGAATAGCCGGACCAAGTTTGGTTTTCGCCAGTATGCGAACGGGTATGCATACCTCCAAACCCAGCAGAAATTTCCGGTCACAAACCTAAGCCAGTATACGTACGGGTACGCGCACTTAATTTCCCGAACTTCTCAAACCAACAGGTACGCATACGGGTATGCATACTATGGTTCCCGGACATGGATCACATATATGCAAGAGTGCACAACACGTTTACAACCAATCTTGGTTAAGTGTTCTAAACTCTTATCTCAATCATTCAAATTTTCTTAGAGGATGACAATAGACGTTTTCACACACTATTAGCACCAAAGCAATTTTCAAGTTATTGAAATAATCATAACGAAACATTCCAAGTCTACACCAAATGATTGTATGACACAAACTATGTAAGATGTTACTCGGAGATTTTCACATGATCATCTTTTGACTTTCATCAAGAATATAAGATGAACTTGGTTGAAGCGAAAGATTACCAACACATATTTCGAGAAATATGTAAGCAAGTTAAACTCAGCTCGAAATCTCAAATGTGCATAATCGAAAACCATATAGTAACACGACTTATGTCTCCATATAGGAGAAAGAGTATAAATATACTTTCCAAGTGATAGATGAGTTTTAGTCTCCACACACCTTTTTTCTGATAAAGTTCCACAAGCTCTCCTTAGTAGTTCTTCGTCTTCAATTGATGAATGTCGTGAAGTCTAATGCTCAACTACACAATCTATCCTAGTCCTAGACATCACTATAAGTAGACTATAAATCAAGACTTATAGTTTTGATCACTAACATTGACAAACAAGCTTGAGATAGCAAAGCTTGCGAGTTCGACCGAGCAGTGCATTAACACATAGACGTATGCGTACTGGTTTGATAGTTGAAGTCTGGGAACTTTGTATGCATACTCGTATGCGTACCGGCTTAACAGTTCGAATCCGGGAATTCAACTGAGGTTGGTCATGTAAGACAGTATGCGTACCCGTTCGCATACTGCCGAACCCAGACCAAGTCCGAAATTCTAAGTATGCGTGCCTGTTTGCATACTTGAGTGGGTTAAGTTCTAAAATCAATTTGTTCATGAAAAAATACATTTATATAATAAGGAATGCAATCTTTTGCAAACTGTGGCTATAATGTTCATGAATTGATTCGATTGAATCAAAATTGATTTTGCTTCAATTGTGTCTTGTATACTTCTGTGAGAATATAAAAAATTGAACAACTCCATAACTAGTTTCATTTGATTCATATGAACTATTTGTGATTAAGATGAACTAGGTTGATATGAAAGTGTTCATATGGCTAACTTCGGTTAACTATTATTGAGCCAACCATGTGCACACGTTTAGGTACGGTTACTCATACCTAATGAAGTCTTATTTCATTTGTGTATAACAAGCTAAGTTCGATCCAACGGTTGAAAGATATTAACTTGACTCTAATCATGTTTTCATAGAATGGTGAATATTGAATGCTTTGTTACCAAGGTAGCGTTGATTACAAACCCTGATTTGAAGACTATATAAGGGAGAACTATATCAATTGGGAAACCTAATCCTCACACCTCATGTGTGATACTAGTTGCGACTAGAGTTGATTCTCCTTTAACCTAGGTTTTTCCTAAAACCATTATAGGTTAACGACTTAAAAACTTCATTGGGATTCTGAAGCCAGACCCAACTACTTTCTCTGTAGTTGCGTGTTCTGATCTTACTTTGTTCTATCGTGTTGAGTACTATCTTCTCTAAGATTTGCTCGAGATTTAATCTCTGATAAGTAAGATAAAAAGTAGTCACAAACATCTTTGTCTCATCGTTTGTGATTCCACAATATCTTGTTTCGCTTCCATACGATTAAGATTATTGTGAGGTTATTGATATTACTATACTGTTTTTTGGGAACATAAGACCGGTATATCAATTGGTTCTTGTTCACCTTGATTTATCAAAAGACAGAACAAAACCTCGTATCTATTTATGCGGGAGACGGATTTATCTATTCAATAGACTTTCCTGTGTGAGACATATTTGTTTATCAAGTCTTCGACTTTGGGTCGTAGCAAGTCTTAGTTGTGGGTGAGATCAGCTAAGGGAATCAAGTGCGCAGAATCCGGCGTGGTTCAAGAGGCGTAGGGAACGTCACTGTACCTCAATCAGTGTGAGATTGGTAAGGGCTCAACTACATTCCAGTCTGAAGTTAATTGGTAGAAGGCTAGAGTCTGTAGCGTCTTAATACAGTGTGGTGTTCAAATCTGGACTAGATCACGGGGTTTTTCTGCATTTTCGGTTTCCTTGTTAACAAAATTTCTGGTGTCTGTGTGTTTGAGGGTGAAAACGGTTTCTGCTGATTTCGGTAATTTCGCGTGAATGGGTGAGAAACGAGTCTAAACCCTAAACAATATACTGCAAGGGAGTACTTTAGATTCGGGAGATCAATCTGTACAAATACGGCCGAAACCAAGAAATGGTCGTTCCAGACTTGCTTCGGTCACAAAGAGGAGGAGAAAGGTTTGTTTTGGGGAGGGAAGAGAAGAGAGTGTTGAGACCAGAATAGTCGTTTCTGGAAGATTAGTTGTTTGACTTGTATCAGAAAGTGAAAGCTAATTGATGGGAAAGATAACAAGTGACTTCTGAGTGTTGTATGTTCCTGACCGAAAACTTGTTGTTTGGTGGTAATAGGTAAGACCTATTTATACAAGTCGAAGTGAAATGTACTCTGATCTCGTAAGAAATGGAAACGGATGAGTAAATGGGAGGAGGTGGTAACTGGTAACGCATGGAATTGATGTTCCATAATGAAGGAAAACGTTTCACTATTACTCCCTGTATTTACTAACCGCCTCATTCTTATGACACTGTCTTGTAACAGTCATAGTGTACACCTGGCAGGTCCGGAAGAGGGTATAAAAATGATGCGATGGAAACGGGCCTACAGTAATACCGCAAGTGCACGGTCGTCAGTTGTAGCTCGTGCAAGTACGGGTCGATCCACAGAGATCGGGTGTGTTTCGGAAGTGTTTTAGCTAATTGGGTTCCTAGATTTGCTTTGGGCTTAGAAGCCCTTTGGAAGTGTTGGGCTTAATGTACTATTGGGTTTGAATGCCCTTTGAATGGATTGGGCTTAGTGGGTTTGTTAAACATAAAATGAACTGAGCTTGGGCTCAGTTATCTTTAAAGTGCAAATGGGCTGTGGTTCTAGAAACTGGTCTGAGCTTTGGGCTCAACAGTTCAACTAGGAGTTGGGCTTAACAGTTCACTTGCAAGTTGGGCTTAGTAGTGAACTAGGCTTTTGCCTTAACTGGGCCTTAGTGAACTAGACCTTGGTTTTGGTCTTACAGTTAAGAATCTGGGCCTTTGGGCTTCACTGAGTTGAACTTGGGCTCAAGAATGAAGTGAGCTTTGGAGCAAAGCAAGCAGCAGCTATGCAACAACCACAGAAGAGAAGTCAGTATTGCAACAGCAGCACAAGGCAAGGAGTGGCAGTAGCAGTGCAAGAAAGACAGTGGCAGGAAGCAATGCAGCAGTGCTGCAGGGCAACAGAGGAAGAGCTGCACAGAAGAAGCAGCTGCAGTAGAAGAAATGCAGTAGCAGCTGCAACTTGGCAGCAACATCTGCAGAAAGGCAGCAGTGCAGTAACAACAGAGCTGCAGCAACAGCTGCAGCTGCTTAAGCAGTGAACAAAAAGCAAGCAGGAGTGCAAGTAGAATGTACAAGCATTGGAAAGACTAAACAGCAACAACAGAACACAAAGGCAAAACAAAATGACACAAAGGATGAACCAAGGCCTAAGGCCAAGGGCAGTGATGTGAAGAAAATAGCAAATGAAAGAAAGAAAACAGTGAACAATGGAATGATTCTAAACATGAAAAAGAGCAAAACAAATCAGTGAAGACAAGAAGATGAATTCAACTGATCATGCCAATTCTTCCTTACAGCAGGTAAAGGTAAGGTTCAAGTCTGCCTTTTACCTAAGGTGTTTCACCAATGGATAGTTGAATCACAACTGATGTGTCAATCCTAAGCACTAAATGTCTGACTAAAGCACAATTAGTCAAAGAATCTGACAATGTCAATAAGGTATGAGTTGTGGTAATATCACATAGTTTTATCCTAACTACAAAGCATACGATATGCACTGTGAGAGTAAAATGTGGCTTACCTTGATTCAATTTTATCCTAAAACATTTCACACATCTAAGAATGACATGAACAAGACACTAACAGGAACAAGACACTAACAGGAACAATTGAAAATTGCACATTAACAGTAACAAGACACTAACAGAAACAAGACACTACAATGAACAATTGAAATTAGGCTAACCCAAATTGGGTGGAAACTTGGCTAGTCCAAGAACAGTTTTTACATCTCACATCACTTCCCTTTTATACCCAAATTATCAAATTAGGGTTTACACACATTTTCCCCAAAAATATCAATACACAGTACAATTAGGGCTTTTTTAAATTACACAAAATTTACTTACAAACTCCCAAAATTTGCTCGACCCATGCCTCCTCTAGTCCTTGTTGCTCTTCCTCTGCTCCTATTGTCCCCTAATTTCGAGTTATTTTACTCACCCCAAAACCTAGGGTTTCAGAGGTTGTGAGATGAAGAAAATAACTAGGCTAGGGTGTTGTCGGTGAAGAGATGGTAGTGGCAGTGATGGAACTGGTGGTGGTGAAGGAAACGACAGCGACAGAGGGGGGAGGTGGTGGAGTTGCAGAGCTCTGCAACTGTCGGGTGAAGGAGATGAAGTTTTGGGAAGGAGGGAGTGTTTGGGTGGTAGTATAGGGTTTGGTGCTAGGGTGTGAAGCGGGATTATCTGAAGTTGATGAGCAGCGATCTGGTCGTAGGATGTGACGATGGTAGGTAGATCGGACGTCTAAGAGAGAAGCAGTTTGTAGCGACCGTTGGATGCGGAACACAACGAAGTCAACGGTGCTAGATTAGGTTAGGTGCTGTAGTGTTGGGCGGAACCATCAGGATTTGATGCACAGTGATGAGGTGACCGCTGGATTCAACTACCATCTAATCTGAAGGCTTGGAATTTCAGCGCTGTGGTGCTCGGCAGAGACTTCAGATTTTGATGCTCTATGAAGGAGCGACCGTCGGATGCTCCTGAGAACTGATCTGATGGCTGAGAACGGAGGCGCTTTTGTGTGTAGAAAATGAGGTTGTGCGCACCATTCTTCGCGGCTTCCTTGCGTAATTTCTCCCGGCTTTTCACTACTTTTCTGCTCTTTTCGCTCCGCACTCATCCGAACTTTATTTATTACCTAAAAATGCAAAATAATTAATAAAAATATTTATTCTTGAAAACAATGAAAATACAGAATATGGGATAAAATGTAGAATTAATGCAAAAGATGAGTTAAATGCCAACAAAAAGGATAAATATATACAATATTTGGCACTCATCAAATACCCCCAAACCTGAATTTTACTTGTCCTCAAGTAAAACAAAACTAAGGAAATCCTAACTATACCACTGTCGCTGGTCTCTCGAATGCATTTAGCGTATGCACTAAGCCTTTTAAACCACTAAGTGTCCCTAGTGGACGAGTTGAAGTCTCGTGAAGGTTTACCAGAGGTGTGCCTACAAAACCTAAGGACAAAATATAAGCTCATATTCCATCAAACGTGACATGTGCAAAACAGTTAAGCTCACAGCAAAATGGAGATGTCAATCTAGCTATCAAGGCACAATCCTAGCACTGATAACAAATAAGGACATGTGATAAGAGTGTAAAGTGTATCTACACATGTGTAAAGAAAGATCTGAAGTTATGACTACTAATCACCAAGAGATAGTTTCTCAGGCTAAGAACTGAGGTCGAAATCTAGCTAGCTGTCCGGACTTTACGAGAATTGTGAATGAGTTGGAGGTATTTCACAATTTCTCGCGTTGTACATCAATGGCATACACCCTCCTTGCTTATTACAAAAGAAACAACAAAAGATGACTATTTACATGACTCTTATTTACATTGACAAATCTCTTTTATTTTTGGAACAAGAGATGATGGAATTGATAAATACTTGATTTTTTTGTATTTTTCTGATTTATTTTTTTTTTTTTTTTTTTTTTTTTTTTTTTTTTTTTTTTTTGAACAAGGAAACACTTTTGATATATACAAAAGGAAACAAAAGATTACATGACACTTTGCAAGAGGTAGCCCTTTTTGATGCACCCAGTTAAATTCGATGGTTGTCTTTCTTAATGTAACCTCCACCTTCTATCCCAACCAACCAAAGAACAAGCTAGTCAAGTTTCGTTCAGTATTCTAAAGTGATTGGCAATCGTAACTTCCTATCCAACACCTTGAAGATCGAGGCCATACATGTATTGGTAGATCGTGCGCGTGCAAATTTCTTATCACTATGTGAATTGTGCTAGAATCAGGGTGCCTAAATATCTAGACTAAGACTCCTAATAAAATACATATTTGCACAAGAGTCAACATTTCAAGGTAAATGAGCTCCATTTTTATGTTTTTTTTTTTTAATTTTTTTGTTTTGATTTTTTAATTTTTTTGGAATTTTTCAATTTTTTCAAAAAGAAGAAGGAGTTCGTTTTCAATTATAGCAATTATCATGGTATCTACTCTATACCCCCAAACCTAAACTAAACATTGTCCTCAATGTTTCAAAATATGGAAAGAATTAAAATGCAACATATGGAAAGGGACATGCTGAGTAGAGTAAAAGGAGAGAGAATACCCGATTTCGGCGAAAGCAGAATTAAAACTCCGTTATTCAAGGCAAAAATCCAACATATTTCAGCCGAGATCATATTGGATTAGCAAAATATATACAAAAGGAACAAAAGGTTTTTAAAATTTTATCTACTGGATTATATACAAAAATTCACCATACACTAACAATCTAAAGAGTTGAGGATCAACCCAAAAGACAAAGTGTAGACATTTCAACAGCTTCACACAATAATAATATGAAGCACGCAAGTGAAACTGTGAAACAAAATGAGCTACCCCCAAACCTGGATTTTACAGAAGATATAATTTTGAAAACAAAATCGCGCAGTTTCGGGGGTTCATCATGCAAAAGGTCTAGCTCGAAATGAACTGTGCTAGGGACGGGCAAACATGCTATTTCCAACTGTGGTTCCTCAAATGTATATATTTGGAAGCAAAATAGTCCAAGAGGACTTGGGAAGCACACAGTTCCAAACCTAGGTTGGGAATTTTCAGAAAAATTGGTTTTACAATATTGGTACAAACCAAATCTAGGTTGGGTGGAAGGCCAACAGATTGTGACTTAGGTAGAAGAATAGGCATATCATTATCAATCAAATCAAAATCTCTAACTCATCTACACATGTCACATCATGCTCACAATCATCACTCACATTGGCAAGTTCACACTTAGAATCATCAACATCATCAACAGATTTATTCTCATGCATCGGCAAATCAGGAGAAATATCACAATGTGACCTAGGTAGAGAATCAGACACATCAAATATATTTTCATGCATATTAGTGTCTACAGAAGATTCAACTATTCCTATGTCATGTTCATCTTCACAGAATAATTGTACGAATCCCATGTCAATATCAAAATCATATGAATTACCATGAGTATCAGAAAAAACAACATTCATGAAGGTCGAGGGCGAGAAGCCATATGTTATTGAACCAACAGGTTCCACAATATTTTCATGTTCTTCTAACACATCATCATAATCATCATAATCATCATCATGGTAGCATGCATATTGGTCCTCATTAAAAGTGGTGGTGTCATTAGTCGATTCATGTTCCTCTAAATTAGGTTCAATCATCATTTACATGGATGGGACTAGACACTTCATTAGGGACAACATACATTTCCTCATGAATTTCCTCCTTTTGTAGGTGAAGCAAAATCTGATCTAAATATGCCTGAATTCGTGATGTAGATCTATCGAAGTTTTGCTCACTAAGTCTGAAAGCTTCTGTGGTGGAGTCTAAATTCATGGGAGTACAAAATTCTTCATGTTCAAATTGTGGTGAATGGTACATGTGTGCATGGTCATTAGGGTTTACAAAATATTGATCGCAACCCTCAAAGGATTGATTATGGTCCCAATGACTACCATTCTCACAATTTATGGGCATTTCATACCTTGGATTTTCTCTAGATTGCCTAAAATTATGCAAAATATGACAATTCTCAACAGGGTGGTCTAAACTACCACATGCGGGACATGCATAGATTTCAGGTTGCCTAAGAAAATTAGATGTGACAGATTCCTCATGTGATTGCATTTCTAAAGCTGCGATTCGAGCTTCTAATTGATCCACAAGAGATGATTGTGTGAGTGAGGCACTAGCAAAATGTTCATTTTCACGTTGTGGCAAACGATGCATGTGTAAATAGTCATTAGGGTTCATGTATTGAGGCTCGGGACTTTGAAAATGTCCATAATAATTCCTATGACTATTGACATCATGGTCCGTGGAAGGTTCATAACGTGAAGTTTGTCCACACGCAAGTTCTCTAAGGGATTTGTTGTATTCCCCAACTGTAGAAAAAGATCTATACATGATGGGCTCAAAAGCTAAGTAACTATGTTACAAAGCCCAAATTTGGTTTTTAAAGGGTTTGGATTTTTGGGAAAAATTTGGTTTTGGTGGGAGACATTTTTTTGGCAAGTTTGGTTTTAATGGGATATTTTAGAAAAAATTTGGTTGTTAAAATTGGGAGCAAAAGAATTTTTTTTTTTTTTTTTTTTTTTTTAAAGTAAAAGTAAAATTTGGTTTTTGAATGGGAGCAAGCCCACTGTGCAAGCCTCTAAGGAAATGGAAGGAAGGCTGCGGCCCACAATCGGTTATCAGCTCAGCTGGGTTTAAACCCAGAGTCCAAAATACAAGTCCAATGGAAAAATTTAAACAAGCCCACACAAAATAAATACAAGCCCACAAATTAAACAACAAGCCCACACATAAATTATTACAAACCCAAAAGAAAAATAAAAAGCCCAAAAAATTGGGTTAATTATTACAAGCCCACAATAAAAAATTGGAAGCCCACAGGTTGGGTTCTCTCAATTGAATGGGTTTAGGCTTACCTTTTTAGCACAGCCCAGCTGCTCTGATATTGTTGCAAAAACCCAGTTGGGTTTTGGTTCTTTTCCTTAGTGGCGTCCCAGCAGAGGAAAAACAGGTTCAGAATCAGCAGGTCCAATAGCAAATGAAATGAAGCAGATGCAGATGCAAATGCTATGAAATGAAATGCAAAATAGCTAAGAAAAACACAGATAAAACACAGCACCAATCCCCGGCAACGGCGCCAAAAACTTGGCAGGTCCGGAAGAGGGTATAAAAATGATGCGATGGAAACGGGCCTACAGTAATACCGCAAGTGCACGGTCGTCAGTTGTAGCTCGTGAAAGTACGGGTCGATCCACAGAGATCGGGTGTGTTTCGGAAGTGTTTTAGCTAATTGGGTTCCTAGATTTGCTTTGGGCTTAGAAGCCCTTTGGAAGTGTTGGGCTTAATGTACTATTGGGTTTGAATGCCCTTTGAATGGATTGGGCTTAGTGGGTTTGTTAAACATAAAATGAACTGAGCTTGGGCTCAGTTATCTTTAAAGTGCAAATGGGCTGTGGCTCTAGAAACTGGTCTGAGCTTTGGGCTCAACAGTTCAACTAGGAGTTGGGCTTAACAGTTCACTTGCAAGTTGGGCTTAGTAGTGAACTAGGCTTTTGCCTTAACTGGGCCTTAGTGAACTAGACCTTGGTTTTGGTCTTACAGTTAAGAATCTGGGCCTTTGGGCTTCACTGAGTTGAACTTGGGCTCAAGAATGAAGTGAGCTTTGGAGCAAAGCAAGCAGCAGCTATGCAACAACCACAGAAGAGAAGTCAGTATTGCAACAGCAGCACAAGGCAAGGAGTGGCAGTAGCAGTGCAAGAAAGACAGTGGCAGGAAGCAATGCAGCAGTGCTGCAGGGCAACAGAGGAAGAGCTGCACAGAAGAAGCAGCTGCAGTAGAAGAAATGCAGTAGCAGCTGCAACTTGGCAGCAACATCTGCAGAAAGGCAGCAGTGCAGTAACAACAGAGCTGCAGCAACAGCTGCAGCTGCTTAAGCAGTGAACAAAAAGCAAGCAGGAGTGCAAGTAGAATGTACAAGCATTGGAAAGACTAAACAGCAACAACAGAACACAAAGGCAAAACAAAATGACACAAAGGATGAACCAAGGCCTAAGGCCAAGGGCAGAGATGTGAAGAAAATAGCAAATGAAAGAAAGAAAACAGTGAACAATGGAATGATTCTAAACATGAAAAAGAGCAAAACAAATCAGTGAAGACAAGAAGATGAATTCAACTGATCATGCCAATTCTTCCTTACAGCAGGTAAAGGTAAGGTTCAAGTCTGCCTTTTACCTAAGGTGTTTCACCAATGGATAGTTGAATCACAACTGATGTGTCAATCCTAAGCACTAAATGTCTGACTAAAGCACAATTAGTCAAAGAATCTGACAATGTCAATAAGGTATGAGTTGTGGTAATATCACATAGTTTTATCCTAACTACAAAGCATACATGATATGCACTGTGAGAGTAAAATGTGGCTTACCTTGATTCAATTTTATCCTAAAACATTTCACACATCTAAGAATGACATGAACAAGACACTAACAGGAACAAGACACTAACAGGAACAATTGAAAATTGCACATTAACAGTAACAAGACACTAACAGCAACAAGACACTACAATGAACAATTGAAATTAGGCTAACCCAAATTGGGTGGAAACTTGGATAGTCCAAGAACAGTTTTTACATCTCACATCACTTCCCTTTTATACCCAAATTATCAAATTAGGGTTTACACACATTTTCCCCAAAAATATCAATACACAGTACAATTAGGGCTTTTTTAAATTACACAAAATTTACTTACAAACTCCCAAAATTTGCTCGACCCATGCCTCCTCTAGTCCTTGTTGCTCTTCCTCTGCTCCTATTGTCCCCTAATTTCGAGTTATTTTACTCACCCCAAAACCTAGGGTTTCAGAGGTTGTGAGATGAAGAAAATAACTAGGCTAGGGTGTTGTCGGTGAAGAGATGGTAGTGGCAGTGATGGAACTGGTGGTGGTGAAGGAAACGACAGCGACAGAGGGGGGAGGTGGTGGAGTTGCAGAGCTCTGCAACTGTCGGGTGAAGGAGATGAAGTTTTGGGAAGGAGGGAGTGTTTGGGTGGTAGTATAGGGTTTGGTGCTAGGGTGTGAAGCGGGATTATCTGAAGTTGATGAGCAGCGATCTGGTCCGTAGGATGTGACGATGGTAGGTAGATCGGACGTCTAAGAGAGAAGCAGTTTGTAGCGACCGTTGGATGTGGAACACAACGAAGTCAACGGTGCTAGATTAGGTTAGGTGCTGTAGTGTTGGGCGGAACCATCAGGATTTGATGCACAGTGATGAGGTGACCGCTGGATTCAACTACCATCTAATCTGAAGGCTTGGAATTTCAGCGCTGTGGTGCTCGGCAGAGACTTCAGATTTTGATGCTCTATGAAGGAGCGACCGTCGGATGCTCCTGAGAACTGATCTGATGGCTGAGAACGGATGCGCTTTTGTGTGTAGAAAATGAGGTTGTGCGCACCATTCTTCGCGGCTTCCTCGCGTAATTTCTCCCGGCTTTTCACTACTTTTCTGCTCTTTTCGCTCCGCACTTCATCCAGATTTTATTTGTTACCTAAAAATGCAAAATTAAGTAAGAAAAATATTTATTCTTGAAAACAATGAAAATACAGAATATGGGATAAAATGTAGAATTAATGCATAAAAGATGAGTTAAATGCCAACAAAAAAGGATAAATATATACAATATTTGGCACTCATCAACACCGCACGCTGTAAACCTCCAAAACAATACCCTAATGAGCATCCCCCAGTTTGTGACATGTGTTGATGTCTCGAGTGTTTTCATGGAAAACATGTAGCATGTTGTTGTTGATTGGAAAGTTGAGCTTGGGAGACTTGCCGGCTCGGTGGTGACCCTCGACGGTCGAGATTTGCATCTTGAGAGGAAAGGTAGCCGTTGATTATTGCAACCCTTCGTTTGGTAGCCAGCGGCATGAAAGCATGGCCGGCATGGCTTTGACATGGTAGGCATGGCCAATCTTGGATTTTGGCATAGTTTAGGTGCGTCCAAGAACTAGGGTTTTGGTATAGTTTGGGCGCGGCCAAAATTAGGGCTTGGCGTTGGGCCAAAGGTCTCCACGCGTTAGATGGTGACCTTGGACGGATAATATCTGCATCTTAAATGGAAGGGTGGTCGTTGATTGTCGCAACCCTTCGTTTTGGCAGCCAACGGCATGGAGAAAGGCTGGCATGGTTGGCATGCCTTGGCGCGGAGATGTGACAGGCATGCCATTGGCACATGTGGAGCGTCGGCATGGTTGGTATTCTTTGGGCGTGGAGATGTAGCGCGGCATGCCGTTGGCACATGCGGCATGGTTGGCATGCCTTGGCGCGGAAAGGTTGCACGGCATGCCATTGGCACATGTGGCATGGTTGGCATGCCTTGACCTGGAGATGTGGCTGACACGGCATGCCATTTGGCACATGTGGAACGGTTGGCATGCCTTGGCGCGGAAAGATTTCACGGTATGCCATCGACACATGTAGTGCGGCTGGCATGCCTTGGCATGGAGATGCGGCTGACACGGCATGTCATTGGCACATGTGGCACGGTTGGCATTCCTTAGCGCGGAAAGGTTGCACACATGCCATTAGCACATGTGGTGCGGTTGGCATGGTTTAGGCGTGGCCAAGCTAGGATTTTGGCATAGTTTAGGCGCGTCCAAAAACTAGGGTCTCGGCACAGTTTGGGCGTGGCCAAAATTAGGGTTTTCGCGTTGGGCCAAAGGTTACCATGCTCGACTGGCGACCTTGGAAGGATAAGATCTGCATCTCAGATGGAAGGGTGGCCATTGATCGTTGCAACCCTTCGTTTTGGCAGCTGTGAAGGAAAGGACGGCATGGCATGGTTTGCCATTGGCACGACGGTGCGGCTGGCATGGTTGGCATGCCTTGGCGCGGGGACGTGGCTGGCATGGTGGTGCAGCTGGCATGGTTGGCATGCCTTAGCGCGGAGACGTGGCTGGCATGGTTTTCCATTGGAACGGTGGTGCGGCTGGCATGGTTGGCATGCCTTGGCACGGAGGCGTGGCTGGCACGGTGACGCGGCTGGCACTGTTGGCATGCCTTGGCGCGGAGACGTGGCTGGCATGGTTTGCCATTGGCATGGTGGAGCGGATGGCATGGTTAGCATTCCTTGGCGCGGAGACGTGGCTGGCATGGTTTTCCATTGGCACGGTGGTGCGGCTGGCATGGTTGGCATGCCTTGGCGCGGAGACGTGGCTGACATGGTTTGCCATTGGCACGGTGATGCGGCTGGCATGGTTGGCATGCCTTGGCGCGGAGACGTGGATGGCATGTTTTTCCATTGGCACAGGGATGCGGCTAGCATGGTTGGCATGCCTTGGCGCGGAGACGTGGCTGGCATGGTTGGCATGCCTTGGCGTGGAGATGTGGCTGGAAGGGTTTGCATTGGCACGGTGGCGTGGCTGGCATGGTTGGCATGCCTTAGCGCGAAGACCTGGATGTCATGGTTGGCATGCCTTGGCGCGGAGACGTGGCTGGCATGGTTTTCCATTGGCACGGTAGCATGAGAATTAGGGTTTGGTATAGATGATGTCGGTCAATGCTAAGGGTTCTGCCGTGGAACATGACACATGTAGAAAAAAAGGTACCCTGGTAATTATTACGTAGGCATGCTGATTGGTTCAATAAATGCGCTAATGGTCATAGTGACGTCATGTCAGATGTACGATTTTACGATTTTAACCCTAAGCTAAAAACCACCATCAACATTGTGTTATTTCTTTTCAGCATTATATTTTTATATAATTGAAATATCACAGGTTGTGCGTAGTTCAATCAATTGGTAAATTGGTTATTGATTGAAATTGATTGGCGCTTGGATATTGGTCTTTGGTACCATCCAAGTTATTTCTCATATTAATCCGGCTCACAGATTTCTATCTATTCGATTGCAGATTGATTTGAGAAATTGAGATATAACTCTTGGATGTATTTTCCTTGATTGAGTCTGTCTGTCTAATTGATTCTCTTGGAAATATATTGGAGTTAGTCCATACAAATTTCCTAAACGAAATACTGGGTGTGGTTGTTAGACCCCCAGTTTTTCAAGAACATCTCTAAGGTTCATCGATATAACGACTATATTAATGGCTCCAATTTGTTGCTTAATAAAAGAGACCAAGTTATGATAATAAACACCTTGTTAATAATTTGAACAAAAACCATTTCTAAGACTCTAGCTTTAGCTTTATCTTCTTCATTCACAAACTTAAAGAAAAATTGTTCTACATGAGTCGATTCAAATATTAGTTTTATTGAAGTTTTTGGAGGACTAGAGTCTTGGAGTAGACCAGACCAACATAAATTGGGGTTTTGAATTGTATAATTTTTTTTTCTCCCTGAGAATCAGGCGACGAAGAGGATGTGGCTTTCAAAGGTGAAAAACCGACTGAGCCAAGAATGGAATCATTAACTAAACGAGTATTTGAAGTTTCCCCTCCCTGATTATTGAGCTATGGTGGGAAGGAAGGAGGATTTACGGTGGGAATGAATGAGTATTTTGTTTCTTCCCATGGTGAAATTGAAAGAAAAAAACCCCTAAAGAAATCGCGTCTTAATCCTCTGCCACGTCACAAATTGGCTATTAGCGGTACCCTCAACAAATAAATTTCTTCCAAACAGTAATAGTTAGGATCGATTTTAAAATTAGGGCTATTTTTTAGCAAGTAAATTCATAACAAACACAATGGAATTATTTTAGGACTTCTGAAAATAAAGAAAATTAACTTTAAAGATACTCACCTAGGAGCTCCTCTGTCTATCGATAAATGAAAACTGAAATCTCTTGATAGCATCATAGAAAATATGGAACAATAAACATCTCGTTGACCAGGAAAAGTTCTACCTGAACATAACAAGCTGGTTTTAAAAAATTCTCATACCAAAAAAGATTATTAGGAAAATATATGCAATACTGTTAGAGCATTGCTCGGTCGAACTCGCATGCGTTGCTATCTCAAGCATGTTTGTCAATGTTAGTGATCAAAACTATAAGTCTTGATTTCTAGTCTACTATAGCTAAGACTCAGACTATGATAGAAAGTGTAGTTGAGCTCAAGGACTTCATGGAGATTCACCATACAAGAAGAAGAACTACTCAAGGGACCGGTGGAACTTCTCAACAAAAAGGTATGTGAAGACTTGAACTTATCTGTCACTCAAAAGTCTTTTTATTCTATCTCCTACTTCTTGAGACAAAAAGTCGTATGCTATATATAAACTTAGATTATACACATTTGGTATTTCTAGCCGAGTATACCTCGCCTATATATATCTCGAAATATGTGTTGGTAAGCGTTTCGCTTAGACCATGTTTATATTTACCTAGTGACTTAAGTCATGATATGTTTCAATCACTTTGAAAATTTCTTTGACGAGAAATAGTGTAACAACTATATAACGTCCTCTAAGAATGTTTCAATGGATGGAATGAGAGTTTAGATTATATAACCAATGATGGACATAAGTATTGTTGTGGAAACACATATGTCCATAAGTCCTATCCCTTGAACCAAAGTTTGCGAACTTTGTTGATCAAGAGAAATCGGAAGAATGGCTTGTAGCCAAGTCCGCGAACTGCCGAACTTCTCATACCGAGAAATTCTGCTGGAGTTGACAAACTAGTTGCGTCTGTGAACCGGCGGAAAGTCTTTGCCGAGATTTTCTGCTGGAGTTTGTAAACTCTGCCCGGTTGCTTAAGTCCGCGAACCTAGTGTGCGAACTTAAAAAGGTTATATATCTGAAGATGATTTCTGATCTTAAACTTATAAAGGCTAAGGAATGCAATTTGCAAACCATGGATATAAAGTTCATGAACTGATTCGAGTGAATCAAATCATCTTTGCTTCAATTGTTTCTTGTGTAGCACATAAGATTTCCTTTCAATTGAGCAACTCTCTAACTAGTTCATTTGAGTCATTTGAACTAGTTCTGGTGAAGAAGAATATGGTTGGTATGAAATGCTCATATGGCTAACCTTTTGGTTAACTATTGTTGAACCAACAATGTACACGTTTGGGTACGGTTAACAAACCTAGAAGCGGGCATTTCATTTTTGTATAACAAGATAAGTTTTCAATCTAACGGTTGAGAAATATTATCTTGAATCTAAATCAGGTTTTTATCTAACGGTGGATATTGTTTGCTTTGTGACCAAGGTGAAACCCTGATTTGAAGGACTATATAAGGGGACATCTAGCAACTCTGCAAAACTAATCCCCATACTTCACGTGTGATACTAGTTTGCGTGCTAGAGTCGTGTCTCCTTTAACCTTTGGTTTTCTTCTTCTAAAACCAGGTTAACGACTTAAAGACTTCATTGGGATTGTGAATCCAGACCGATACTACTTTTATCTTAGTTGTGTGATCTGATCTTGCATCTTCTATCGTACGAGTACAATCAGATTGATTGGATTGAGATTAATATCTCCGATAGGCAAGATATAAAAAGTAATCACAGACATCTTCGTCTCATTGTTTGTGATTCCGCAACATCTTGTTTTGCTACCATACGATTAAGATTGCTGTGAGGTGATTGATAACTCTAGGTTGTTCTTCGGGAATATAAGACCGGATTATCAATTGGTTTATGTTCACCTTGATTATTATCAAAAGAAAGAACAAAACCTTTTAGGGTTTATCTGTGGGAGACAGATTGATCATTTGATAGACTCGTCTGTGTGAGAAAGATTTGTTTATTGTCAAGTTTTCGACTTTGGATCATAGCAACTCTTAGTTGTGGGTGAGATCAGCTAAGGGAATCATGTGCGCAGTATCCTGGTGGGATCAGAGGCGTATGGAGTACAACTGTACCTTGGATCAGTGGGAGACTAATTCGGGTTTAACTACAGTCCAGTCTGAAGTTAGCTTGGAGTAGGCTAGTGTCTGTAGCGGCTTAATACAGTGTGTGTTCAATCTGGACTAGGTCCCGGGGTTTTTCCGCATTTGCGGTTTCCTCGTAAACAAAATTCTGGTGTCTGTATTATTTCTATTTCCGATTATATTGCTTTATCTTTATAATTGAAATAATACAGGTTGTGCATTTAGATCATCAATTCGTATATCCGACCTGTGGTTGTTGATTAAATTGATTGATCCTTGGATATTGGTCTTTGGCACCATCCAAGTTATTCCTTGTGTTTGATTAAAGACTCGCTGATTTCTATTAGCTCGAGTAAATCAAAACAAGAGAGAGATATTAACTCCTTTAGATACTTTTACCTAGATTGAGTCTGACTGTCTAGTTGATTCTCTAAAAAGTATTTCGAAGTTAGTCCATACATATTGCTAAGCGAAATATTGGGTGGTGTTGTTAGACCCCCGCTTTTTCAATTGGTATCAGAGAAGGCAAACACGTTTAAGACCTTACAAGTCTGTGTTTGTAGCGATCTGACTCTATGGACAGTGGTGCTATCTCAATAAATGCACCAATAGATCCAGGGATTTCAGAATTCTCTTCCATGACTGATTTAATAAAATCTGTAGAAGAAATTCTATCTAAACCTCCACCAGGTTTAAAATCCCTTGAACTGTTTTCAGGGCTTGAAAAGAAGCTTGAGAGCTTATCTCTTGATGTTGAGTTATACCTCCAGAAAGAGCAAGAATCTCTTGACAGGCTAAATCAAGTTATGATGAATAATATTCATGTTGAGTTTGATATTGATTTACTAATCAGTGAGATCAATGCTCCTCCTCTGCGTAATCCAATTAGTTGTGATAAACTAAACAAATTACAAGAGGAGTTTAAATCTCAGTCATCTGAGTGTATCACCTTAAATCATGAATTGACTCGTTGCTCAATTCCTGATACTTCCTATCAAGATAGTAGTATTGTCTTCTTTTATGAAGAATCTAGGACGTCTCTTTTTATCAAAAGAGTTTCCCTTCGCAGTACTAAAAACTATCTGCAGAAACTGTTTTTTATAAATTGGAAAACAAGAAATCAAAAACACAAATCTTTTTGGGTTCTCTTGAAGTTCTTTGATAGACTTATAAAAACAGTTCCTTGGGTGTTTCTCAACACTACAAGATTTAAGAGTTGTTGGAAAGAAACTATTTCTTGGTGCCATGGTGAGCAAGACATTGTTCACCTCAACACAACTTGTTTGTGTTAAAAGTACATCCTCACCAAGAAATTCCCTGTTATGTATATGGTGAGGGAAGCACAACAACTGGGGCGCACATATTATATTCCGTAAGGCTGTATAATTCAATTGGAATCTTCTAAAAAGGTATGTGTATAAACTTGAGAAAGTTTTATGTTTTTATTACTTTTTTGAGTACTTAATGATCCATGTACCTTGATTATCGTTCATTTCTACCTAACTTGATCTGTGTTTAAGGTTCTTAAATGTTTAGGTTTGAAAACATTAGTTCGGGATGTTTGGACTTCATTGTACACTTACTAAGTATGCATCACATCATTTAAAACCAAAATCCAGGGGTTTAAGTTCGCAAAACTCGTCTGCATACTGCTCCAGGATACAAAAATTCGTTTGCAAACCCGTATGCATACTTGACGTCGATATTCGGTAAACTTGTTTTGGCCCTATCTTCTTCGTACGAATTCGGAATGACCTCATTCTTTTTGCATTCTCTTCCTATTTGAATTATCTTCAAAATGGAGGTGATAATTATTGAATTTGGATGAGTTAAGATTGGTATTTTTCCTGTCTCTTGTTTTTGAGTGTTTTGCTCCGTTTCGTTGCACTTGTTCCACTTCTCTTGGACTTGGGAACTTGGATTCATGGAGTAGTACTATTCTAAGCTCATTTGTAGCTTTTACAAGAATGTTGTTGGTGAATCACAAAGAAGGAAGATCAAGAATGGGCAGTAGTACGCATTACTATGGGATTCTTGAATGCTCACAATCATTTTATGTGAACTACGGTGCATGGTCGTTAATGACTTTATATGTTATTCTTTGAAAAAACATTTATAAACCTGTGGTAGATATCCTGGGAATAAATTCGGGCGAAAAAGATTGATTCTACTCTTTAAGGACAAATCATATTATATGTGCATTACGAGTTTGTCTTGATGCCTAGGAAACTTCTTATGAGAATTTATTATTATTTTTGAGAAGGATTACTAGAGTTTGGAATAGAAATTATTGTGATTATACATAGCTATGTCCAAAGTTTTCATATTCATGTTTTTAGATTTATTGGTTTAAACAATAAATTTTTTTTGAAGATGATTTTTGCAGTATTAATCTTTATGATTTGTTATATTGCAATTTGTTATGGGATATGTGTGTTTACGTCGGTGAACTTGATTGTCCCATACTTTGTCAAAAGTAAAGTCATTTGTTGTCGATATTCACGTATTGATAAAAGAATGAATGGACTTTTGAAAATTACAAAAGTTAAGCCTATATTGTCAGTTATTCGATGGAAGATAGGTTAAAATCTTTTGTTTTCAAGGATTATGTCTATTAATTATCATTATGCAAATAGTGATTGAAGATAGAATGAATCCTTTTGTATTCCGCAGTATTGATCATCCCTGATCCATATTTTATGTATTACTGTGAGGCTCCATAATGTATCTTATGTTGAGCATTATACAACCAAGTTGATTTTCTTAGCTTAGTTGTTGTTCCGTGAGATATGTTATGTCGAGCATATTGAACTAAATTAATCATCTTGTTTGGTTATTTAGTTATTGCTCTGTAAGTATTCTTATGTCGAGCAAAAAAAATGACAATCAAATTGATTACTTTTGTAATTAGTTTGGTTGTGTATTCCAATTAGATTAATTATGTGTTGTCTTGTAATTAATCTAGTTGAGTATTTTCGTGACTCCATAAGGTTTTCTTGTGTTGAGTATATGAATGGTTAAGCTAATCATTATCTTATGGTTAACTTATTCGTAGCTCCGTAAGTTATCTTATGTCGAGCACAATCAATTGAATTAATCACTTTTTGTGTTTAATTTGGTTGCGTATTCCGATTAAATTAATCATGGGGTTACTTGTGATTAATTTGATTGAGTTTTTGGATATAGGAAAAGATTCTCATGGTTTTTTGTGTCCAATGAAAATCCTTCTTTTCTTTCGAAATTAAGGTCGCTCTTGTTGTTCCTTCGGGAATGACATCAAATGGGGGAGAGTTCTTTTGAACTTGTGCTTAATGGTCATATCTTGAGGGGTGTGCGGCTGTGGAATTTTAGAGGGGTTATCTTGTATCTTTAAACTCCTTGATGATTGCTATTAGCTTAAGCTATATGATTGCATCTAAATTAGATGGTATGTGTTTTCTTTTAGTCATGAAATGTCTCTTAAGTAAATTTCATTATGATCCCGTTCTTGTACCTTTGCCAATTTTATTGACAAAAAGAGGGAGAATTAATATGTAGTTCACACTACAAATACATATGGTTTTCGGATCATTGTGTAAGGGGGAGTGGTTTCCATGTGAGATGGAGTATTGACTAAGGGGGAGTGATAGATATCACCATAGTATTATTGTTGAAGTTGTGATACAATTGGACTTTGACACTATGTAATAATACTATGACATTGTATAACAATGATCAAGACCGATGCTTTCTCATTGTATAGCTACGGATCTTCAACAACGGTGATGCTAAACTTACAACCTTTAGGATCATTGGAGTACTTGGAAGCGACGAAGATTTCGAGGAATGTTGAAGATTAGACATATGGAATAGGAGATACTAAAGTTTCTTTATCTTTTTTGTATTCCATATGTATTGATAGTTTTGTCACTAAAATTGACAAAAGGGGAGATTGTTAGAGCATTGCTCGGTCGAACTCGCATTCGTTGCTATCTCAAGCATGTTTGTCAATGTTAGTGATCAAAACTATAAGTCTTTATTTCTAGTCTACTATAGCTAAGTCTCGGACTAGGATAGAAAGTGTAGTTGAGCTCAAGGACTTCATGGAGATTCATCATACAAGAAGAAGAACTACTCAAGGAACCGGTGGAACTTCTCGACAAAAAGGTATGTGAAGATTTGAACTTATTTGTCACTCAAAAGTCTTTTTATTCTATCTCCTACTTCTTGAGACAAAAAGTCGTATGCTATATATAAACTTAGATTATACACATTTGGTATTTCGAGCCGGGTATACCTCGCCTATCTATATCTCGAAATATGTGTTGGTAAGAGTTTCTCTTAGACCATGTTTATATTTACCTAGTGACGTAAGTCATGATATGTTTCAATCACTTTGAAAATTTCTTTGACGAGAAATAGTGAAACACAACTATATAACGTCCTCTAAGAATGTTTCAATGGTTGGAATGAGAGTTTAGATTACATAACCAATGATGGACATAAGTATTGTTGCGGAAACACATATGTGCATAATTCCTATCCCTTGAACCAAAGTTTGCGAACTTTGTTGATCAAGAGAAACCGGAAGAATGGCTTGTTTCCAAGTCCGCGAACTGCCGAACTTCTCATCCCGATAAATTCTACTGGAGTTGACAAACTAGCTGCGTCCGCGAACCCAGTCCGCGAACCAGCGGAAAGTCTTTGCCAAGATTTTCTGCTGGAGTTTGTAAACTCTGCCCGGTTGCTTAAGTACGCGAACCTAGTTTGCAAACTTAAGAAGGTTATATATCTGAAGATGATTTCTGAACTTAAACTTATAAAGACTAAGGAATGTAATTTGCAAACCATGGCTATAAAGTTGATGAACTGATTCGAGTGAATCAAATCATCTTTGCTTCAATTGTGTCTTGTGTAGTACATAAGATTTCTTTGCAATTGAACAACTCTCTAACTAGTTCATTTGAGTCATTTGAACTAAGTTATGGTGAAGAAGAATATGGTTGGTATAAAATGCTCACATGGCTAACCTTTTGGTTAACTATTGTTGAACCAACAATGTACATGTTTGGGTACGGTTAACAAACCTAGAAGCGTGCATTTCATTTGTGTATAACAAGCTAAGTTTTCGATCTAACGGTTGAGAAATATTAGCTTGAATCTAAATCAGGTTTTCAACTAACGATGGATATTGTTTGTTTTGTGACCAAGGCGAAACCCTGATTTGAAAGACTATATAAGGGGACATCTAGCAACTCTACAAAACTAATCCCCACACTTCACGTGTGATACTAGTTTGCATGCTAGAGTCGTTTCTCCTTTAACCTTTGGTTTTCTTTTTCTAAAACCAGGTTAACGACTTAAAGACTTCATTGGGATTGTGAAGCCAGACCGATACTACTTTTATCGTAGTTGTGTGATCTGATCTTGCATCTTCTATCGTACGAGTACAATAAGATTGATTGGATTGGGATTAATATCTCCGATAGGCAAGATATAAAAAGTAGTCACAGACATCTTCGCCTCATTTTTTGTGATTCCGCAACATCTTGTTTCGCTACCATACGATTAAGATTGTTGTGAGGTGATTGATTTATCTAGGCTGTTCTTCGGGAATATAAGACCAGCTTATCAATTGGTTCATGGTCACCTTGATTATTATCAAAAGACGGAACAAAAACTTTAGGGTTTTTCTCTGGGAGACAGATTTGTTTATTATCAAAGCCTGCGATTTTGGGTCGTAGCAAATCTTAGTTGTGGGTGAGATCAGCTAAGGGAATCAAGTGCGCAGTATCCTTCTTGGATCAGAGGCGTAGGGAGTAAAAATGTACCTTGGAACAGTGGGAGACTGATTGGGGTCCAACTACAGTCCAGTCCGAAGTTAGCTTGGAGTAGGCTAGTGTCTGTAACGGCTTAATACAGTGTGTGTGTTCAATCTGGACTAGGTCCCGGGGTTTTTCTGCATTTGCAGTTTCCTCGTTAATAAAATTTTTGGTGTCTGTGTTATTTCAGTTTCCGCATTATATTGTTTTGTCTTTATAATTTAAATAATACAGGTTGTGCGTTTAGATCATCAATTCGTATATCCGACCTTTGGTTGTTGATTAAATTGATTGATCCTTGGATATTGGTCTTTGGTACCATCCAAGTTATTCCTTGTGTTTGATTAAAGACTCGCTGATTTCTATTAGCTCGAGTAAATAAAAACAAGAGAGGGATATTAACTCCTTGAGATACTTTTACCTAGATTGAGTTTGACTATCTAGTTTATTCTCTAGAAAGTATTTGGGAGTTAGTCCATACAGATTGCTAAGACAAATATTGGGTGGTGTTGTTAGACCCCCGCTTTTTCAAATACAACGTGACTTTTGGTGGGGAAAGGATTCAAATTTTAAAGGGGTATATATATTAAAGCTTGGAGATTTCTGCGTAAATCAATAGATATGGGGGACTGGGTTTTGAAGAGTCTGGAAAGGTAAATCTAGCTATGATCAGTAGAATAGCCTGGAGACTAGTGAATATCCTATATCACCTATGGGATAGGATCTTGAAAGAAAAATACTTCAAGTATTCAAGGGTATTTTTATCTAAGAAGAAAGATAAATATGAAAGTGCATCCTTTAAGGAGTAGAACTCATTAAGAAATCAAGTATATGTGAGGTAGGAGATGGAACCTCCATCAACATATGGGGTGATAGGTGGATTCCGGGATAGGTAAAGGCATCGGGAAACAATCCCAATCAGGGAGATAACACCATAACACTTGTGTCAGAGTTAATCAACTCTAACACAAATAAGTTGAATAAGTAAACTTTAGACAACCTTTTTAGTACTCAGGTGGTGGAAATAATATGAAAATAAATTACACATTCTGAAGATGAGGACTTAAAGAAAGACAAGATGAGATGGACCTTTACAACAAATGGAGAATTCCCAGTCAAGTCTTTATGCGCTATATTGATCAACCTAACAAATCACGCTTCATTTCATTCTCCCAAGTTTTGTGAAAATTTATGAAACACCTAAATGATAAAATTATTCTTTTAGAAATGTATTCACGATGCTTTACCAACAAGATAAAAACTGAGATATATACTGAATGTAGAAGCATTATCTCTTGATCTTCAATTTTAACATAAAGGACGACATATCTTCTAGATAAGTATTGATTTCTCTTTCTACTCGTTTATGTTTCTCTTGTTTCGATTCGATCGTTTCTAATGTTTAAATTCTAAGTTTCAATTGATTTGTTTCAACACTAAGTTTCATCTGACTTACCTTTCATTTCCGCTTAATTTCCTTACATTGATAATCTTGTGTGTATCATATGAGATAAGTTTCTCCATTTTATAGTGTTTTCGTTTTTTCTTTCTGGTCTGTGATTTTATGTCTTGTGTAAAAAACTTTCACTAATTCATATGTGCTTGTGAATTGATGTTGTCTAGTATGTTCTCATCCTTTTATTCCCTCTTAATTACTGTTAGAGCATTGCTCGGTTGAAAACTAAATCTTGATTTCTGGTATACTAAGTCAAGTCTCAGATTATATTAGAATTATAGTTGAGTATTAGAGATCTCCCTTGAAGACTGAAGATCGACGAAGATATTTGGAGAACTTCTGTTTCAGGTATGTGAAAACTGAACCATTCTATTTTACTCACTATACCATCATTCTATCTGTTGAGACTATATCGTATGACTTGTAGTAGAGTTACAAAGAAGAAGTTTTGAGTCAAGCTTTTCTTGTGAAACATCTCGAAATATGATTTAGCAAATAAGATTTTTATCGGCCCTTAACAATATTAGTTCTATGAATTAATTTGTGGATCAATTAAAAATTTCCCATGCAAATGATTGCATCACTTGGGAATGTTTCAAAAGTTCAGTTGGGTATAGTTCACGAACCCGGTTAGCGAACCGTGGTGAACTGAATTTTAAGTTCAATAAATTGGCTAGCAGTTGATGAATCCAGTTCAAGAACTATGGTCAACTGATTTTGGTAGTTTAGTAGGGTTGGCGAACCCGGTTCACGAACCGTATCACCCTGACTCGTGAACAAGCCCTGCAGTTCAAGAACCGTTGTACAAACTGTCCTAATAATGTTTAGCAGATGCTTTAAAGACTTATTATTTTAATATGTTTAGCATTTCTGAAACTCTCTTAAACACTTCTAAGACTTCATTGATCACTTAAACACTTATGTATGTGTATTATGATTAATTTTTCAGGTGTTTAAATGAACATCAAATGGCTTTTATTTCTTTGGATAACTTGCTAAACCGAAAAATCATTACACACGGTTTTGTAACCGAACCTATGTGTATACTCTTCTATGACGACCTAAAGTGTTTGCTTGATTCTCAAGTTATCTTAGCTTAAATTCTAAGAAACCCATGGTATTTAAAGACTATAAATAGAGATGCTCTTTTAACTGGGAAAATCAATCTCTGATACTTTGTGTCCTAGTTGATTTTAGAGTCGTCCTCTATTGACCTAGGTTTCTTCTATGAAACGTTCTTAGGCCTACGACCAAAAGACTTCGCTTTGGGGATTCGTGAAGCCAGGTTTCACTATCTTTACCTTGATAGTTCACGAATCCTGATCATGCTTTTATGTTATCGAGGTTATCGTAATCTCTTTCAGGCAAGATAGATAGTAATCGCAAATTTTTCTTCGTCTTAGACTTTGTGATTCCTCAAGATAGATATCTGAAAAATGATCTTAGATGATATTTCGGAGATTTTTCTTGAGAGGTGGTTAAGAATCTAGGCTGCTCTTCAGGAGTCGTAAGTTCCGGATTTATGAGGTTTTCTAGCTTTATCTATTGCAAACAGATTTCCACACCTTGACCTTTCATCTAAACGAAAATCAAATAGGATTACTGTGAAGCATATTGGTATCAAAAGTCTTCACTTCGTCTGAAGCAACTCTTAGGTTGTGAAGGACGTCGTCTAAGGGAATCAAGTGCGTAGATCCTTGCAAGGTTCAAGAGACGTAAGGAGCTCAACTGTAACTGAATCGCTTGGAGAGTGGGTTCGGTCTCAACTACATTCTAGTATAAAGTCTGATAGTAGGTTAGTGTTTGTAGCGAATTAATACAGTGTGGTGTTCAAATATGGATAAGGACCCGGGGTTTTTATGCTATTGTGGTTTCCTCGTAAAAAAAAATCTGGTGTCTTGTGTTTTTCCTTTTCCGCGTTATATTGTTTTTCTTTATAATTAGATTTACACAGGTTAGTATGTATTCAATATAAGTAGATACGTCCGCCTAATTGTAATTGATTACGAGACTTATTTCTTGTAGAATTCATATCTTGAATGATAGATAACAAGTTTAACCATCTGGCAGAATTCCGATTAGATTATTTGGATACGACTAGATTGATTTTGGATATTCATTTTTGAGATCGTCCAAGTACTCTGCTTAACAATCAGGTTCACAAACTCTGAGTCTATATACATACTGATTGAATAGAGGTTGAGATATAAACTCTATATAGATATTGTCAAGGATCATTCAGCTGGTCTGCTTGTTATTGTATTAAGTTTTGTCTATACAGGTTGCAGAATGAAAAAGTTGGGTGTATTTGGTATCGCTTGCGTTTTCACTTACTAGCTGGTATTAGAATTTTGTTTGTTGAATCAAACTGAAACTTTGAATGTTTGCTTTCATTTACAATTTTTGTTGTTAGTATCTTGGGTTACTTTTTATCTCCAATTACAAGCAAATCCTATTTTGTTTGTCTTTTTCACTGTTTCTAGCTTATCAAATTTAGTTCTTAATAGATGTTTTTTTGAATTTAGTCTTCCTTAGTTATCCCAATCATGAAATTTTTGGCTTGGAATGTCCAGGGAATTGGAAACCTCGTAGTTGTTAATCATCTAAAAAATGAAATTTTCACTCATTTCGCATACATGATTTTCCTTTCAGAAACTAAATCAAAGTTCCACAAAATAAAATACATCTCTTAGCAGTTCGACCATCCTAATTATTGGATTCAAGGTGTTATAGGATTAGCTGGTGGCATGTGTATTGTTTGGAATGATGGATTTCAAATTGATCTAATTCGAGATGAAAGATACTTGATTTCTTTTATTCTTCAAACAGATGCTTCCGTAAGTAAATGGGTGGTTTCTTATATTTATGGTGCAATTCGTGAGCAGAATAAGGTAACACAATAGACAGCAGTACAACATTTAGCATCTAGTTATCAACTGCCATGGTTATTGATAAGAGTTAATTTCACTTTTGATAGTTCTGAAGAACTGGGGGTTCCGATAGTTCCCATAAGAAGCATGCTTATGTAGCTCAGATAATTATAAAATTAGGACTCACTGATGTCACTTGGTCAGGGGATACTTTTACTTGGTCCAGTCATAGACAGTGAGATAATCTTGTTTGTCTTAGGCTAGATAGGGCTCTAGCTAATTCAGAGCGGTATACATGTTTCCAATAAAACAGCTATCTAACTTTTTACCCACGGGTTCTGATCAAGCTCCAGTTTTGTTAGTTACCAACCCGAATAGCTATAAAATTAATAGACCTTTTAGATTATTTGAATATTGGTCAAGTCATGTAGAGTGTAAGAGCAACCACAGTCATGACCAAATTTGGGGACTATACCTAAATTTGGTCTCCAAATCATCCGTAATGGAACGGACTAAAGTCATATTTAGTCCAGATAATTAGGGTTTGGGACCAAATGTGGTCGCCGACCCAGACTAAAATCGGTTATAGTGGGACGGGGTTATTGTGAGCGTATGAATACAGACGCAAGTATAATGGGCGCTTCACATCGGGCGTATGTATAAAGAACGTATGATATTGGGGCGGATGTATAAAGAGCGTATGAATGAGGCGTATTTATAAACACCGTCAGGCCAGACGGAGATTAAACATACGTCCCATAGCAGGCGTAATTAGAATGTACGTCCCAATGGGGCGCAGTTATTAAAAACGCCAGGTCTGGGCACATGTATTACGTGCGTCTGTGTGACGCGCATGTATTATGACCGTCTGTGTGAGACGTAATTATCCCATCTTTTTTTACTGATACATAGCCTTTGCAATCGTAATGGAGGGGACAAAATACCAAACACTAAATCAAAACTGAGGATGGTGGTGTGCATTGTATCATTTTTATGATCTTGGGTTTGATGCCAAACACTAAATCTTTTTATTGATACATGCCAAACACTAAATCTTTTTACTGATACATATGATACATGCCAAACACTAAATCTTTTTACTGATACATATGATACATACCAAACACTAAATGCATACCAAACATAAGAGCAAACGCCCTTAATATCTCCGCCTCATTTTAGGCGTTAGTTATACTAACGTCCCAACCATACGCTATTTAAGAATCCGTCCCATTACAGACGTTAATTATATCAACGCCCAACCATACGCTACTTATATGTCCGCTCCATTATGGAGCGTGCTTTGTATCTCCGTCCCTTTCCAGACGGACATATTACTAGAGCCTCAATCGAGCGTTCATATTAACTGCGCTCACACCCAGACGCTCGTATAAAATGCGTCTCACTTCAAACGTTAATATTAACTGCGCCCAAATTCAAACGCATGTAATACTTGCGCCGGACTATATTTTAGTCGGTCACGACTGTGGTTGCTCTCTCTCTCAAAGCTAAATTAATTTAGCTTTTGGTATGGGATTTGGTATTTAGTCCCCTCCATGATTGTGGTTGCTCTAAGAAGGTTATTGATACTGGTTGGAGGACTACTCTTAATTCGGAAGATGATTCTGTACAATATAAACTTCTGATAACTCAACGAGCTCATCTATATATAAAGCAAAATGGATTGTTTGGTGTCCCAAGAATTTGTGGTTACTTTTTCACTGGCCAAGATTGCCCTTCCGTGTTTTTGAGTTTAGCCTGCGTTTTCATGGATTTTGGGGAATTTCATAGATACCAGGGGCAGATACGTAGTCTTCTCTCCTCCTGTGTTCTTCACTTTCATTTCAGAAAAACAATTCTCTCTTTCATCAAAACAAATCTCTCCATCCAAATCTCTTCTTTCATCTTCATCACCTTTGTCGATCGTGCTAGATTGGGTTTCGCACTCTATATTTCGAATTTAGAGTTCTGAGTTTTGATTTGATTGAATATTCAATCATCATCTAACCTGTAACCCTAAATTCGAAATTGGGTGAATAAATCGAACCACCAGCACCATCACCATCACCAACTTCGTTCTCTTCCTTGGGGAAATTATAAATTGGATTAGTTGATTTAAATTGGATTGAATTGATTGGATTATGAACTTTAATCCAACTGGACGCAACATCCGGAGGAAACAAGATTTTTGCTTTACATCTCTGTAAGTTTTTTTTTTTCTTTTTTACGTTGGTTCTGTTTTTCATTTAGATTTTAGATATAATTGATTTCTCTGTAATTGGGTGTTTTACTGTTTCAATTGGTGAAAGTTTACAATTAATATGTCAAAGGTAGGTTTTCAATATTTGGGTAAGCTTTAAGGATTCCCATCCAAGAGTATGGTATGCTGTCTAGAAGAAAATTCCTATGTACTTTGTGTGTTTGTTGAATTTCCTGAACCTTCAGGTTTATTGTGCTCATTCTTATTTCCCTATCTGTGTCTGAGTCTTTGTCCAATTTCCTGACTTCTGCCACATAAGATTGAAACATTAAATTGGGGTTCTTGACGCAGAATAGCTAAGAGACAATTAGGTGGTTTTTGTTGTAACAGGAGATGATCTTAAGTCTTCCAATTTCTCTCTTTTTCACACTTGAAAAGTGGAGTACTTAGGTCCTGATCCCGGATTGAGCCATGACATGAGAATGTCACACACGGTTCCTTCGGGAAGGGTGTTATTCCACCACCTATCAGGGATGACGAGTGGTAACAGGGCATGCATAATTTCTTTTGTGACTCAAGTACGATCGATGGATCTATATTGAATAACTATGTAGGTTTATTGTTTTTTTATATTGTGGGTTATGCATGATGCATGAATTCCAATGGTTGATCACAGTTCGGACGGAACATATCTGACATGTCTCGACACTTGCACAAACTTTAGTGTGTAGTTAGACATACTAATGCCAGATGCTGGTCAAATGTTTTGGTTGTGATTAACCATATCTGACACGATGTCTTAACACTTGCATACACTTTAGTTTGCACATAATGACCTGAGATGTTTTTTCCCTGCGTACTCTTTGTAACTAAATTATTTGACATGTTTTCTTGGCACTCAATGGATCTTCAGTGGATACTTGCATGTAATATGTAACTTTAGATGTTGATTGGTTTATGTTCTGGGTTCTAACTTTGTACTCTTTGTAACTTTATGCACATGATTCTGTTTAACAACAGCATAAGATAAAGGTTAGTGAATGTCTTGCATTATGCACCAACGTAGAGTTGTTCATTGGTGAATACAAATTGACTTGGTTTAATCAGTATTGATTAGCATAAGGGTCTGTGTTCAATGTTTGACGCAAAATATGTATAGTAAAATTGAAATGATTGTTTGTGTACCACTGACAGTCAATTATGTAGTCTTGCCATGTAATATGACCGAAATTTCATCGGTGTTGCTTGATGCAGATGGCAGAAACTTTAGATACGAGTAGTGCTAACATGAATTGGCAAAAGATTTATACCTAAGTATAAGAGATAACATCGTGTTTACTTTTCCATGAAAACAACATCTCTATGCTTACTAAGTTTTTCCTTTTCTAATTCTCCTCCCTTTTTTTTACCATTTGCCTCATCAATCACGCGTTTAATTTATAACTATATTGCAGAAAGTGGAGCATAGAACCAGTATAGAGGAAGTGATTCTAGCATCGTAGTCCAGGAAGGTCCATCAAAAGGAAGAACTGGACTGGAACTGGAAATGATACCAGAATATCAACTGACTGAATCAGTGGAAGAACTAGGCTGACGGTACGGCCTATCCAGTACCCTAAGATATCTGAGTCCTAGAGTTTGTTGTTTTAAACTTATTTTTCACGGGATTTTTTTTTGTTCCTGCTGTTCCAATGTCCTAGGTGTCATTTGGTTTTCCCATGATAGTTGAAAAATTAATCAACAGTGTCATGTTCAGTGTATTTTCTCTTTCTGAGCGGGGTAATACAGGTTTGTGAAACCATTGCTTTATTGCGGGAAATCATTGGGCAATTCATTTATCTACTGGCTCATTATTGTGATAGAATTTGAGCACCAGGAGTCCAGGATTACATTAGAACAAAAAAACCATGTCTGTGCCATTATGTCTGCCTTGGTGCAATTTTTATAAAGACAACATACAATGTATTGAAATGTTACTTGAAATCAATAAAACCAATTAAATCCAAAATAAACAAAGCTATCTGCTATGAAAGATATTCATCGCAAACTGGTGGATACAATCCATATGCACCATTAGATCATCGGCACTGCTTCCGCCCCGTGCCATTATGGCACGGGCAATCCACTAGTTCCCAATGGAGCAAAATTACATTTAGTAGCACTCAGGGGAAAATAGAATACATTAAAAATCAACTGAATGCTTTGGTTCATAGTAATTTCCAAGTTGAATTATCACCGCATTATAGCATCTTGAAGAAGGAACTATCTCATTTATATGATATTCAAGATCAACATGCTAGGGGAATTTATAAAGATTCTCATTTAGCATATGGAAATAGAAATACTAAATATTGCTTCACTGGAAAATCATATTGCTTCACTGGAAAAATTATCTTGGTATTTGGTGCAAGGAGAGAAGTAAATTAGAAGCTTTACTAAATAACCATTTTAAACATCACTACTTCTTCTAATCGTCTGCCATATTATGACTTGCTTGCGCTCATACTCCCTGTATTAGTGAGGAAGATAATAAAAAATTTCTTCAAATCCCCGCAGAATTATAGCTATTATAGCTCAGTGCCTTCTTAGAAAGCTCCTGGCCTCAATGGGTTTCAGATTGGTTTTTATAAATTCAGTTGGGATATAGTAGAAAAAGATGTAGTTAAACTAGTACATGATTTTTTTGTCCTCAGTCTTTTGACCCCGGCATCAATAACACTTTTCAAACTTCCATTCCAATAGATGAATGACCCTCTTCTCTTACTGATTTTCGACCTATTAGCTTATGTAACTCTATTTATAAAATCATAAATAAATTATTGGTCAATCGTATGAAATTGTTTATGGACAAAATTATTTCTCCATACCAATATTTATTTGTTCCTGGTAGATGCATTCAAGATAATATCATCATAGCTCATGAACTTCTTGACACTATGAAAAAGAAAAAAAGATAGAATAGGGTATATATATATATAAATTGATATGTTTAAAGCATTTGATCGTATAAAATGGAATTATGTTAGAGATATCTTTAAACAGCTGGGTTTTGTTGATCAGTGGTGTAACATGATTTATCACTGTATTAGCTCATCGTTTGTTTCTTTATTCTAGAAAAGGTCATTTTTATAAGTCAGTTGTTTTATGCTGATGATGTTTTACTTTTTCTGAAAGCAAAAAAATCAGAAATTAAGCATGTTAAAGAAATTATTCTAAGATTAAGTAGTTTGTCTGGTCAAGTCATAAATCCTAGTAAAGGTGGTGTCTCTTTTAGTAAGAAAATTTCTAGAAGTAGACAACATGTGCTAGAGCACTGCTCGGTCGAACTCGCAAGTGTTTCTATCTAAAGCTTGTTTGTCAATGTTAGTGATCAAAACTATAAGTCTTGATTTCTAGTCTACTTATAGTAATGTCTCGGACAAGAATAAATTATGTAGTTGAGCATTAGACTTCACGGCATTCATCAATTGAAGACGATGAACTACTAAGGAGAGCTTGTGGAACTTCATCAACAAAAGGTATATGGAGACTAAAACTCATATATCACTCGAAAAGTCTATTTCTACTCTATCTCCTATATTGTGACATAAGTTGTATTACTATATGGTTTTTCGATTATGCACATTTGAGTTTTCGAGCTGAGTTTAACTCGCTTACATATTTCTCGAAATATGTGTTGGTAAGCTTTCGCTTCAACCAATTTCATCTTATATTCTTGACGAAAGTCAAAAGATGATCATGTGAAAATCGCCGAGTAACATCTTACATGGTTTTTGTGATACAATCATTTGGTGTAGACTTGGAATGTTTCGTTATGATTATTTCAATAACTTGAAAATTGCTTTGATGCTAATAGTATGTGACGGATATTATCATCCTCTAAGAAAGTTTCAATAATTGAAATAGAGTTTAGAACACTTAACCAACATTGGATTATAGACATGTTATGCACTCTTGCATATATATGATCCATGTCCGGGAACTATAGTATGCATACGCGTATGTGTACCTGTTGGTTTGAGAAGTCCGGGAACCTAAGTACGCGTACCCGTACGCATACTGGCATAAGGTTCATGTCCGAAAAATTCTGATGGGCTTGGAGGTATGCGTACCCGTTCGCATACTGGCGAAAACCAAACTTGGTCCGGTTGTTCAAGTATACGTACTCGTTTCCATACTTGTGTGGTTAAAGTTCTAAAATCGGTTGTGACATGAACAAATACATTTATATAATAAGGAATGAATTCTTTGCAAACCGTGGCTATAATGTTCATGAATTGATTCAAGTGAATCAAACCGATTTTGCTTCAATTGTTTTCTTGTATACTTGTATGAGAATACATCAATTGAACAACTCTTTAACTAGTTTCATTTGAACTAGTTATGGTTAAGATGAATAATGTTGATATGAGAGTGTTCATATATCTAACCTCGGTTAACTATTGTTGAGCCAACATGGTGTACACGTTTAGGTACGGTTACATAAACCTAAATTAGGGTACATTTCATTTGTGTATAACAAGCTAAGTTCGATCTAACGGTTGGAAGATATTAGCTTGAATCTGATCAGGTTTTCATCTAACGGTGAATATTGAATGCTTTATTACCAAGGTAACTTAGATTGCAAACCCTGATTTGAAAACTATATAAGGGAGAACTCTAGTAACCGGGAAACCTAATCCTCACACCTCTTGTATGATATTAGTTGTGACTAGAGTCGATTCTCCTTTAACCTTAGGTTTTTCACGAAACCCTGTAGGTTAACGACTTGAAGACTTCATTGGGATTGTGAAGCCAGACCCAACTATTTTCTCTGTAGTTGCGTGTTCTGATATTACTTCTACTATCGTGATTGAGTATTATCTTTGCTAAGATTTTCTTGAGATTTATCTCCGATAAGTAAGATTAAAAGTAGTCACAAACATCTTCGTCTCATCGTTTGTGATTCCACAATATCTTGTTTCGCTACCGTACGATTAAGATTATTGTGAGGTGATTGATAATACTAGGCTATTCTTCGGGAATATAAGTCTGGTTTATCAATTGGTTCATGTGCACCTTGATTTATCAAAAGACGGAACCATACTTGTAGGTATTTCTGTGGGAGACAGATTTATCTATTCCAATAAACTTTTCAGTGTGAGACAATTTTTTTTATCAAGTCTTCGACTTTGGGTCGTAGCAACTCTTGGTTGTGGGTGAGATCATCTTAAGGAATCAAGTGCGTAGAATCCTGTTGGGGTTCAGAGACGTAAGGAGCGCAACTGTACCTTGATCAGTGTGAGATTGATTAGGGCTCAACTACATTCCAGTCCGAAGTTCATGGGTAGTAGGTTAGTGTATGTAGAGGCTTAATACAGTGTGGTGTTCAAAGATGGACTAGGTCCCGGGGTTTTTCTGCATTTGCGGTTTTCCTCATTAACAAAATTATGGTGTCTATGTTATTTCTTTTCCGTATTATATTTTATTATATAATAAAAATATCACAGGTTGTGAGTTGAATCGATTAATTGGTAAATCCAAGCTTTGGTTGTTGATTGAAATTTATTGATCCTTGAACATTGGTCTTTGGTACCGTTCAAGTTATTTCTCTTATATCGGGCTCGCAAATTCCTATTTGCTGATTGTAGATTGAATTGAGAGATTGAGATATAAAACTCTTTGATATATTTTTCTCTAGATTGAGTTTGACTGTCTAGTTGATTCTCTTGAAAGTATATTGGAGTTTGTCTATTCAGATTGTCGAACGAAATATTGGGTGTGGTTGTTAGACCCCCACTTTTTCAGCATGATCTAGCTAACATGTTGCATATGAAACCTATGAAGATTTCATATAGGTATCTAGGAGTTCCTCTGTTCCTGAACAGGCCCAAGTCTCAAAGTTTTCAGCCTTTAGTTAATAATATGCATCATAAATTAGATGGATAGAAAGGAAAAACTCATATCTCATGTAGGTAGAGTTATCCAAATACAAGCAGTTTTGAGCCTTGTGGCAATGCATCAAATAACATATTTCCCGCTGCCCAAATAAATTATAAGAAATTAGACACCTTACAAAGAGGGTATTGGAGGGGACATAGGCCAAAACAGATAGGTTTGAATCCAAGAGCTTAGATTAAACTATGTGTGCCGAAAAGACATGGAGGTTTAGGTTTTAAAATTTTATCTAAGTTTAATTTAGCTTTATTAACCAAAATGGCATGGAGAATGGTTACCGAACCAGATTTATTGGCAGTTAGAGTTCTTAAATCTAAGTACTTTCCTAATCATCACCCAATACATCATGTAAGTAAAAAGAAAGTTATATGGATTTGACAATGCTTAGTTAAAGGTCTGGACATAGTTAGTGAAAAAACGGGGGTCTAAAAACCACATCCAATATTTATTTCGGCAATTTGTATGGACTAACTCCAATATAATTTCGTGAGAATCAACTAGACAGTCAGAATCAATCAAGGAAATATATCCAAGAGTTATATCTAAATTTCTCAATACAATCTGCAATCCAACAGATAGAAATATGTGAGCCTGATTGATATGAGAAATAACTTGAACGGTACCAAAGAACAATGTTTAGGTGTCAATCAATTTCAATCAACAACCAAAGGTTGGATTTACCAATTGATTGAACTACTTACAACCTGTGATATTTCAATTATATAAACAAATATAATGCGGAAAAGAAATAACATGGATACCAGAAGTTTTGTTAACGAGGAAACCGCAAATGTAGAAAAACCTCGGGACCTAGTCGAGATTTGAACACCACACTGTATTAAGTCCTAAAGACACTATCTTACTACAAGTTAACTTCAGACTGGGATGTAGTTGAGCCATAACCAAGTCTCACACCGATTAAGGTACTGTCGCGTTCCTTACGCCTCTGAATCCCAGCATAACTCTACCCACTTGATTCCCTTAGCTGATCTCACACACAACTAAGAGTTGCTACGACCCAAAGTCGAATACTTTATAAACAAATCTGTCTCCTACAAAAAATATATTTTGATAGATAAATCTGTCTCCCACAAAAATACCTACGAAGTTTTTGTTTCGTCTTTTGATAAATCAAGGTGCACAGGAACCAATTGATAATCCGGACTTATATTTCCGAAGAACAGCCTAGAAATATCAATCACCTCATAATAACTTAACTATATGGTAGTAGAACAAGTTATTGTGGAATCACAAAGAATGAGACGGAGATCTTAGTGATTACTTTTTATATCTTACCTATCGGAGATAAATCTCGAGAAAATCTTAGAGAAGATAGTACTTAATACGATAGAACAAGTAAGATCAGAAAACACAACTACAGAGAAAATAGTTGGGTCTGGCTTCAGAATCCCAATGAAGTCTTAAAGTCTTTAACCTATAATGGTTTTAGGAAAACCCTAGGTTAAAGGAGAATCGACTCTAGTACACAACTAGTATCGCACATGAGGTGTGGGGATTAGGTTTCCCAGTTGCTAGAGTTCTCCCTTATATAGTCTTCAAATCAGGGTTTGATAGACTTGAAACAAAGCAATCAATATTCACCGTTAGATGAAATCCTGATTTAAGATTCAAGTTAAGTTTGCGTAAAACCAAAGCAATATCTTTCCACCGTTAGATGGTCTTAAAACCAAAGTAATACCTTCATTTAGACATGGGTAACCGTACCTAAATGTGTATATTGAGTTGGCTCGAAGTTAGCCATATGAACACTTTTGCGTTAACCACATTCATCTAACACTTCTAGATCAAATATGAATGATAATCAAATGAATATAATTGTGTTACTCATAGAGTTTTTCAATTGTTTATATTCTCATATAAGTATACAAGACACAATTGAAACAAAATCGGATTGATTCAAGAGAATCAATTCATGAACATTAAGCCACGGTTTGCAAAGATTGCATTCCTTAATTTATAAATGTATTTGTTCATGAGTATGAAGTCATACTTAACCGATTTTAGAAATTAAACCAACTTAGTTTGCAAACGGGTACGCAAACTTCAGTTACGGACTTTGGTCTTGTCCGACAGTTTGCAAACGGGTATGCATATTGTCATTCCGGACCTAACTCATGTAGAACCGTTCTCATACTGGTATGCAAACTTGATTCCCGGACTTTAACAATTAAAATTGTTCGCATACTTATATGAAAAATTGGTTTTCGGACCTGAATTATACCACAATAGTTTGCATACTGGTATGCATATTGTGTTATATCCATACAATTGTTAACAAGTTCTAAACTCCCATTTCAATCATTGAAACATCCTTAGAAGATAACAATAGCTATCTCACACAGACTATTAACTTATAAGTAATTTTCAAGTGATCGAATGATCAATACAAAACATTCTGAGTCTACATCAGATGACTGTCTCACACAAATCATGTAAGATGTTTCAAGGAAATTTTCACATGATCATCTTTTGACTTATTATTTAGTTTCCAACAAATAAATTGTTTCTAACTAAACTCATCAAGAATAATAATGAACGTAGCTAAAGCAAAAATCTTCCAACACATATTTCAAAAAAGATATAAGCGAGTTAAACTCAGCTCGAAATATCAAATGTGTATAATGTAAAAGTCTGTATAACTATACGCGTTAGTCTCAATTGGAGATAGAATAGAATAGACTTCTGAGTGATATATAAGTTTAGTATCCACATACCTTTTGTTGATGAAGTTCCTCCAATCGATGAACGCCGTGAAGTCTAAAGCTCAACTACATATTCTCCTCAGTAGATCTTCGTCTTCAATCGATGAACGCCGTGAATTCTAAAGCTCAACTACACATTTTATCCTAGTCCGAGACATAGCTATAAGTAGACTAGAAATCAAGACTTATAGTTTTGATCACCTAAACTTGACAAACAAGCTTGAGATAAAAACGCTTGTGAGTTCGACCGAGCAGTGCTCTAACAATTAAGAAATTAACTTATTTGGAAGGTAGCAACACGTGAAGATATCAGTATATGGAAAACATAATTGGGTGGATGAAGAATCTGGAGTTTTATCTCGACCAACAGAGTTTCAACTTCAATATTATAACCAAGTATCCCAACTTATAATCCCATATACTTCCGAATGGGAGGATGATGCCCTTAATGAGCTATGTGATCAAGAAAAATGGATAAAATTTATCTCATATGTCTCCCAATCTCAGGTACTGACACTCTACGTTGGTCTCTCACAAATTCAAGTAACTTCTCGACTAAATCTACCTATCAAGCTCTTCTCAAGCATCAGTGTGTTTCCACACCTCAAGAACATAAACAATGACATAGGGTTTGGCATACGAGCATCCTTCTTAAGTTTAAACTTTTCATTTGGAAGTGTTTGCATAATATTCTTCCTCTAGAAAATTGGTTATTTAGGATTGGTATTACCTTTGATGATTTGTGCCCTTTCTGTGGAATGTCTGACGAAAATTTCGATCACCTTTTTTTACCATCTTTCATTTACTTATAAACTCATATTACCTTTGATAGTTTGCTACTTGTCCTCAAAATTTTGATGTTTCGTGTAACTTTTCTTCTCTCTGAGATTGGATTTTTACTTGTTTTCAGACAAAACTATCTCAACATCAGGTTGAACAATATAGATTATATATTCTGATTACGTGGAAGGTCTGGAAAGCTAGATGCAAAAAACTTAGATTAGCATCCAGCATATGTAATTAATGTGATTCACATTCATCTCAGTAACCTCAATTAGACACAAATTTTTTATAAATCTTTACAGTCTGGCTTTACCCCTGTTGCTAGAAATACACTGCAATTTGATCTTCAACAATCTTTCTTATCTCTGCATAACAACCGCATGATAATGTTTTCGGATGCATCTTTGGGTAAAAATTCAACGGTTGCAGGTTGTGGAATCGTTCTCCTTAGATCTAATGGAAACTTTACAACATCCAAATGTTGGACCACCTCTGTAAATTCTGTCATAAAAGTAGAAGCCAAAGCTTTATTGGCTGCAATAGAGTGGGCTTCTCAGCTATAATTAGAAAATCTGTTGTTAGTTGCGGAAAATCTCTCTCTAATTCAAGTAGTAATTAGTGACCCTCACTCAATTAACTGAAAAACATTTCATATGTAAATGATCGTAAAAACGGTTTACGTCAATCTAAAAAATCTTTTTGTAAATATGTTCATAGAGAATGTAATAGAGCAACTTTCCAGCTAAACTTTCTAACAAAAGTACTGTAGAAGTTTGATAAACCTCCTAAATTTATAGATGATTTACTCTATCAGATGTAATCTCTTTTGTGGTGGGATATATGTTGTTTGCCTTCGAGAAAGAAAAAGAAAAAAAATCTTGGTCCCTATGGATATAGATTTGAGCAGTTCCTATGGAATGAACAAACCTGGAATTTGTTCATTTTGCTTCCAATATGGAATGAACAAACATGAAAAATGGATGTTCAAATCAACAAATCTGTTGATTTGAACATCGAGATGGAACAACCAACACACGTCTGTGATAATGACGGGTGCTGATACATGAAAAATATTATCTCTTAGCTGGGCTAGTGTGCCCCCAAAAGGAAGGCAAACCCAACATGAAACATGGAAACTAAAGCCCAAGTCCATTAAAGAAGTATCCATAAGATGGAAAGGACATGGAAGAAATTAATAGGAAAAAGGAGGTCGTATTAGAGAAGGAATGACATAAGTAGTAATTAAGGAGGTTTAGGACATGTGACATGACATCATAAGAGGAAGGGTTTTTGAAAATTATATATAAAGAGGCATATAATACAATAGAAGGGGATCTTTTTTCTCTCTCTCAGTCCAGGGAATGGGGTATGTTGTGGCTAAGACTTGTGGAACCAGAATCAAAATCACTCCTCGACATTTGACAACCACACCCGGAAGCTCGTCTCTAGCCCAACCCCTAAATCCCACATTTCTTCTCTATCCGCGCCCCTTCATTTCTCCACTTAAAACAGCCACCCGTCTCTTTCACTCTGGGTGTTTCTTCAATTCCGATGACATTTCTCTCCGCGTCTGTGTTTTGTCCGCAAACAGCGCGTCCCTCTACGTCTTACTTTGTTTCCCTTCTTAACTATGATCCTTTTACACCCCTTCTCTCCATGATAGCCGCTTTCCACTGGGAAGCTGAGAGACTTTCCTTTTACCGCGTCACAACCTCCGCGTCATCACATACACGTCACCAAACTCTCTCTCGAACAATGATAAGCCCCAAACTTATTAATCAAGCATCAATGGTGAAATGAGAAGAATACACGAAATCAGAAAATAGAAGTATCCTGTTATAGGGGCGGCATGGTTTATTAGAGGGACGGCAGTGTGATAATAGTGTCCTTCTAGTTGGTTAGGAGGTATCCAAATGGCTTTGTAAATTGTCTAGATTACCCTCCCCATATTTTAGCCTAAATCAAAGCTAAATTGAAAATCTGTTTTCTTTCTTCTTCTCTTCTCCTCCCGTCAACCGTAACCTCCATTAAAACTCAAAATTTCATCGTTTTCGATTAATCAGTGATTCGAAAATTAATCAAGTACAATGACTTATACGAGGTATGTTATGAAAAACTCAGTTAGGGTTTAGTTTATTTTGTTCGATTTAAGTTTAATTTATATCAGAAATTAGGATTTTAGGTGAAAATTGGAATTCAAATTTCTGAGTTTATGTGAGTTAGTTGATTTTGACTCTATTATGAACCGTAACTGGAGAATTTGATGTTGTTACGGTTGGTAATAGTTCAATTACCAACCGTATGTTCTTACATCTGAGAATTTTTTTCAGTTACGGTTGGTAACCATTTTTATTTACCAACCGTGACTCAGTTACGGTTGGTATCGACCATTTGGTTACCAACCGTAACTCAGTTACGATTATTATCGAGCATTTAGTTACCAACCGTAACTGGTTTTACAATTGGGTTTTCCCCAAATTTAACCAGTTACGGTTGGTAGTTCATAGTTACGTACCGTAACTATGAATTACGGTTGATTACGAGCAAAATGTCAACCGTAATTAGCTCTAAAAATGTAAGAAATTGAATTTTTTTTACGTATTTGAGCAACAAAAAGCTAGTTGGGACTAATTTAGAAGTATACCTGGTCATTTTCAGGTATTGGGTTTTCGCTTTGTTGGTTAATTTCTTCAATTGATTGAGATTGACCTTCACTTTGGGTTAAAACTTCTCTACTATATCCATTTTTTTTAAACTCTAAAATCTGATTTTGTTTTGATTTTGAGTTAATATAAGTGAAATTAATCATTAACATTAAATTTGATTATCATCACTAAACTAGGTTATCAATTATGAGGGTTAATTTATCATTTTCAGTTTTTTTTATAAGGGACGCCTTGAATGATCATGTAATGATCCGTTTTGTCCTATTAAAATACTGCCCCTCTAATAAACCATGCCGCCCCTATAACGGGTTACTAATAGAAAGGATAGGAGATAACAGACGACAGGGATATTAAACCATTTCATTCAACAACATCTCTATACTTACGTACATACACATATATAGGTTCCTACTACAACCGTATAAACTACCCGAACTTCCTTGCCTTAACCATACATGTCCAGATACACATACCTATACCAGACCATAATACAAGAGCCTATCAAACAGCCCCTGCATCTCGGTCTCTTTTCTACTACTAACGCCTCTTCCCACTTCGCCGCTTGGACAATAGCACCATCACTTAAGAAACGCCGGGAAAAGATGCTCGTCACCCTCATTTGATGATCCCAGCAACAAAACCAGCAGAAAAGATAAGTTAAATTAACATTTTATTTAGATCTTGGATTTGTTTGATAAAAAAAACGTTTTGGACTTTTGACCTAAATTTCCAAGTTGTCCGCGAAATTAAAATTCATTTTAATTTGTATTCTGGGAAAAAATAAAAAGAACTAGGTATCAAAATTTCTTTCGGTTATAAAAAAATACCCATTTAATCTTTTCAAAAGCAGCTTAGCTTATTTTCTTCTTCAACCTGATTTGGATCTTATGTTTGTTGTCCAGTATATACTTCAATTGCTTTCGGCAGTTGTATTTCTAATCTTGATAAATTGTTTGTCCCTAGAATCAACTAACCAGATCTCTTCACCAAAGCCCCAAACATTGGAGGAGAGTCGATGACAAGGGAAAGAGTTTATTGTGTCGAGAAATTTCTTAAAGATCTTCCATGAATATACAACAGTACAAGGAACCCGGGCAAAAATAATGAGGACGAGGACACACGTATGACGCGGAAGCAGTTAGTTCAAACGCCTGCCCATTAATCCTCTTGCAATCTTAAAGATCGGCTAAGTAGAGGAGAATCACGAGATCGGAACGTGATTGCAACGCTGCTCTGGCTACGATGGTTATGGCATCATCCAAAAACGGCGGTTATCACATCATCCAGAAGCGCCTACCACAACGCGGCTCCAGTTATCGTCATTTTCTTTTTAACGCGTGCCAGAACAAAAGGTGACGCGCCTGCTCCCGCTCCAAGCACCACATCTCGGTACCCCAACTTGGCCTCACCCACTTTCTATATACTACATGTTTAATTAAGTCCATGAAATTATCCACGTGACACTCATTTAGGGGAGGAACATCTACATAATTCACTAGGAATGCATCTCACATTGGTATAAATAAAGCATGAAGCGTAAATGGGGGAGACGCGAACCTATTATAAACATGTACATATACGATGTTAATGCATTTGGTCCAGATGGTCGCCATATATTTAATACCTAGCATAGTTAGTTAGTCAGAAGCATAAAACGGGTATGTTAAATGTTGATATTTGTGCTTGATGATGTGTAACCTAGTCGCATATGTAGGTTTTCATTTCATTAATCTTACAAAACATCGATATTATCTTGCTTGGAATCTCATGAACAGTTATACAACAAACTTCTAGCAACGTGCTCCCGGCACCATGCTAGCAAGGGTCCATAGAGACCGCCTGAACAAATACAAATTTATAAAAGGCCGCGAAATACGATCGAGCCGATATTATAATTTTGTAAAAGGTTGTGGAACGTTAATGACTTCCGATTGATTGACAAAAGGTTGCGGGAAAGCCAACGGCGCCTGATCGACTGACAAAAGGTTGCGGAATGTTAGCGACGTCCGATCGACTGAAAAAAATTTGCGGGAAAGCCAATGGTGCCCGATCGACTGACAAAAGGTTGCGGAACGTTAATGACGTCCGATCGACTGACAAAAGGTTTTGGGAAAGCCAATGACGCCCAATCGATTGATAAAAGGTTGCGGAACGTTAATGACGTCCGATCGACTGACAAAAGGTTGCGGAAAAGCCAATGGCGCCCGATCGACTGACAAAAGGTTGCGGAACGTTAATGACGTCCAATCAACTGACAAAAGGTTGCGGGAAATCCAATGGCGCCCGATCGACTGACAAAAGGTTGCAGAACGTTAATGACGTCCGATCGACTGACAAAAGGTTGCGAGAAAGCCAATGGCGCCCGATCGACTGACAAAAGGTTGCGGAACATTAATGACGTCCGATCGACTGACAAAAGGTTGCGGGAAAGCCAATGGCGCCCGATCGACTGACAAAAGATGGTGGAATGTTAATGACGTCCGATCGACTTACTAAAGTTGTGGGAACGCCAATGGCACCCGATCGACTGACTAAAAGCCGCGGGAATGCCAAAGGCACCCGATCGGCTGACAAACTTACTAAAATACAGGAATGTCAATGGCGCCCGATTGATTAAAAATTTGCAAGAACGCCAATGGCGTCTGATCGACTGATGAAAGGTAGTACGAATGCCAACAACGCCTGCTCAACTGACAAATAACGGAAAGGTCAAGACCGACCAATGGACGGGAACAAGCGCGTTCATCTTATGCCCCGCCCACCTGCACCTCAAGGTGTTAAATAAATTCAAGGGGGAATAGGCGCGTTCATCTTATTCCCCGTCTAAGCGAGCGTGTTCCCCCTAACCCCACCTCCTAATAGAAATAAAAGGGGGAGTGGGCATGTCCACCCGCACCCCAAGGTATTAAATAAATTCAAGGGGTAGTAGGCGCGTTCACATTATGCCTCGCCCACCCGCACCCCAAGGTGTTAAGTAAATTCAAAGGGGGATTAGGCGCGTTCATCTTATGCCCTCCCACCAGTGGTAGGACTAGAAGATGCTTAAAATTATATTAAACTGCAAGTGCACAGTGTCGATAAGCAACACAGGGCAAGCACAAGTCGATCCACAGAGACAAGGTGGGTGTAGGTTGAAGCGATGGTCTTACTATTACTGATTCAAACAAGAGTGACAAAAGGGTTTTGGTTGTGTGTCGAAACGACTAGATGATGTTGATGAAACACAAAAGAAGAAAGATTTAAAACGATACAATGATAAGCTAGGGATTTGAATGCACCACCTAGATGTATAGAAATTCCCTAGTTTGATACACTAGTTCTCTTTTTAATCAAGGAGCTATAGAAGTTCTAGCCTCAAACTACATTGAAGATGTGATGAATCACTAGTTCAAATGGATAATTTAACCTCAGAAAAATATGTCGATCCCTAGTATTACCTATCTTTCTAAGACATGGATAATCACAAATTGAGCTAAATCAGTTTACATAGTGCTTGAAAACATACACAGAATTACTCTAACTACCATGGATGCATAACATACAAGGTGAAAGTACTTTGATGTTTTTCAGAGATTAAATAATGCTTTCAATAAAATTCCATGGAGAACAAAGTAAAATCAAACCAAGTATTTCTAATTGTCAAGGGGTTTCATCTCTGCCCTAGCAGAGAATTTTAAAACATAATACAAAATGAAACTAAATCTAATTTACTACTGCAAGTTGCACCGGCTACTCCGGGCTTGGTTTTTCATTCACAACCTTCATCTTCCTTTATACAAAATTATCCCCCAACTGTTCAATTCTACTGACAACCAAAAATACATATAAAATTAGGGCATTAATGCCAGACCATTTGTTACCACTCACCATGCAAATTCAGAGAACCATGCATTCAATCAATCAATTATGTGTTGTTGCTGCCAATATGGTGCCTTGCAGGAAACATAAATCAACAATTTATTCTCTCTTATACGCAAACTAATCCACCTACCTATTGCTAGGTTATTGAAAATACAATGGCAGTATGGATGATTTGACAAGTGAGGGAGAGAGATGGGAATAGGGATAGACTGAGATGAGACTAGAAGATCTATTGATAGAGAGGGCACTGTCGGTCGGGTGGGATAAGATTTTTGTTCTGATCTTGGAAATGATAGTTGGTGAAGGTGATAAAAGGATTACTAGGGTGTTAGGCATTAATACCAAGTTCAGGTATATGAGAGAATGATACTTATGACTTGTGTTATATCTTTGAGGCATGACCATCTTGACGTGTAAGCTTTGGCAAAGTCAGTTGGTCCTCCACTTTAACCCTTATGGTCACATGTCTTCTTTTGATCTCCATTTCTCACGTGAACACCAAGTCCTCTCTGATCTTTCCCTTTGTATCAACCCACTTCTTTCTTGCTCACCATTTACCCAACCACCTAGAACACCAAAAAAAATGAGATTATTCCGACAAAATTACTTTTTGACAGACATATGCGCAAAATACAAGATTTGTCATAAGATGGAATAAATGCCTCTGAAATGATCTACAAATATGCATAATTAGGCACCGATCACACCCCCAAACCTGAATTTTGCTCATCCACGAGTAAAACAAAATCTAAGAAAAGTTCTAGGAAAAAATATAAGCTTAGATTCCATGAAAGTGATACCTGCATTCAGTTTTAGCTTACAAAAGATGGATATGTCAATCTAGCTTTCAGAGGCACAATTCTAGCACTGAAACAACTAAGGACATGTGATAAGAGTATAAAGTGTATCTGCCTTAGACATGCATAGAGAATGATTTACTCTTGGAAGTCATGACTGCCAATTGCTAAGAGATAGTTTTTAGGCTAAGAACTGAATTCAAAGCCAAGCTAGCTGTCCGGCTTTACGAGAATTGTGAATGTTCACCTAAGAGTTGGTGATATTTCAGTTTACCCGCGTTGTACATCGATGGCTACACCCTCCTTTCATATTACAAGACTATTTACAACACATAACACATTGACTGCATATATATATATACACTACTCTCTCATTTTGAGGCAAGAGAGAAACATTAACTTTTTTTATTGAAATAGACACAACAACAGATAATGGATAGTTTTTCTTTTCTTTTCTTTTCTTTTTCTGATTTTTTTTAATGACTTTTTTCAACTGAATTTTCTTTTTCTTTCTGAATTTTCTGATGACTTTTAGCAACTGATTTTGGAATGATGAAAGATACACAGAAGACGCAACAAACTTTACACAAAAACTGAAAAATACATTACATGACACTTTTAGAAAGAGGTAGTCCTTTTCGATGCACCCGGTCAAATTCAATGGTTGCTTTTCTTAATGTATCCTCCAACTTCTATCCCAACCAACCAAAGAACAAGCTAGTCAAGTCTCATTTAGTATTCTAGATGATTGGCAGCCTACTTAACCTATAAAATACCGACGCTATACACGCTTGGTTGATCGTGCATGTGCAAAATTTTCTATATCACATGTGAATTGTGCTAGAATCAGGGGTGCCTCATCATCTAGACTAAGAATCCTAAGATATTATACATGCACAGATATCACAAATGAAGATAAATGAGCTCCATTTTTCATTTTTTCATTTTTTTATAACAAAAAGAAAGAGTTTTGTTCTCAATTATAGCATGCCATAAGTCATACGCTATCTACTTTTCACCCCCAAACCTAAACTAAACATTGTCCTCAATGTTTCAAAATATAAACAGAATTGAACAACATACCGTTAGAACAATGCTAAGTAGAGAAAAGGAACGAGATTACCAGATTTGATGAAAGAAAGAACCAAATCCACTATTCGCAGCTAGAATCCAACATTTATCAGCTGAGATCACATTGGATTAACATACTATATACAAAAAAAACAAACATAAGATTCAACGGAAACATTACAAATGATGATGTGCAAACCTACTTGATTATATACAAGAAAACTTCACCATATACATACAACCTAAAGAGTTGAGGATCAACCCAAAAGATGATGTGCAAAAACATCAACAGCCTTACAAATGCGCAACATGAGATTGCAACTGCATATATACACGAGATACCCCCAAACCTAAAGTTGTCAACATATGTGTTTTTGAGCACAAAATCTTGCAATCTTAGGGGTTCTGCATGCACAAAATCTAATTCAAAATGGACTTTATTAGGGACGGTCACAGGCATATCAATGCATTCTGAATGTGGCTCTTCAGAGATACTATATTTAGCTGCAAAATGGTCCAAAATAACTTGAGAAGCACACAGTTCCAGACCTAGATTAGGAACTCTCGGAATAGTTGGTTTAAAAATTTTGTGACAAACCAAACCTAGGTTGGGTACAATTCCATAAAATTGAGATATGGACAGGGAGATACATACATCCAATTTTTTTTTATGCATTTGACCATAAATATCGTTACACACTCTTCCTAAGTCAGAAACAAGAACTGCAGTATCATGCTCACAGTCATTGAACAAATTAGCAAGTCCAATCTCAGAATCATCATCATCAAAAATTTCAGTCTCATGCTTAAGAAAACCAGAAGAAACTTCATATTGTAACCTAGGCAGGGAATCAGACACATCAAATTTATTTTCATGCATGGGATCATTGATGTCTACAAACAATTAAACTTTTCCTACATCATACACAACATGTATATCATGCTCACCTTCACTCAAGAATTGTACAAGCCCCAATTCAGAATCAACATCATCCAATATTTCAGTGTTACGAACAAGAAAATCAGAAGAGACATTATTTGTCAAAGTCATGGCAATGGATCCCAATGTCTCGGAAACAAAAGATTCCATAACAACATTTTCAGAGTGGACATATTCTTCTAAATCATCATCATCATCATCATCGTAACATGAGTTTATCCCATCAAAAATCATAATATTTCCAGTCCATTCATTTGTTTCTAAAACAGGTTCATATGCAATATCAGTTGCACGAGTAAGACTAGACACACTATTTTCACAATTTATTTCATTAGGACAAACAAACATTTCATGTTGAAATTCATCCCTTCCTACATTTTGTAAATGAATCAGATTCATCTTTAATATCATATTAAGTTGTTCAATGGAAGGGGAGCCTTCAATAGTGGGTATCCTCGCTTCATATAGATATTCAGTACATGGTTGTGCATGAGGTTCACTACCGAAGGAAAATTCATATGTGTTGCTATATGGATGATCATGCAATGCTTGCAATTCAAATCTGGCATTATTTTTTCAACGAGTCTGAGATTTTCCATCACAGATTGCATACAAGGGCTCAGGGGAGTACAAAATTGTTCAACTTCCCGTTGTGGTGATTCGTACATGTGTGAATAGCCATTGGGGCCTGTGTAATGCAAATCAGAACCTTGAAAAGGTTGGCAATATTCCCTATAGCTATTGACATCATGGTCTACTGGATTCTTATAATGTGAAGCATGCTCATTTGCAAGTTCTCTAATTGGTTTATGCGCTGATTTCTCATCCCTAACACCAGTCCAAAATCCTGACATGTTTTTTTTAAAGAAATGAAACAACTACTATCCTGAATGCTACTAGCAAATCCTAAACAAAATGATGCATGCAAACATTATATATAAGCTAGCAAGACTAAACACAACAGTGCAAGATTACAAAAATAAGAATTAACAAGAAAAATTAAAAATGCTATTGATGTACTAATGGCAGAGAGCACCGACGTCTATCGATCTAAACTGGGTCTATTGGATTTAAGGCAATAAAAATATGGTAAACTAACGAGAGGCGAACTCGTACTTGTTAATAAAAAAATGAAGCTCAGACGTTAAACCCAATATTAAACCATTCAGACTAAGTAATTATCAAGCAAAGACGTCATTTTGTTCTCGTGTTTAAGAAACTTACCTCCGGTGCGCATCCGAAAAAGGCTATTCGGAACTGAATGTTCCCTCTTTTTGGTTGAATCTCCTTGCTTCTTACCTATTTAATGGAAGTTTCTCTTAACCACAAACAACTCCAGCGACAGGCTAGAGTAGGTACCACAAATCTGGCTCTTTACTTAACTTCTTCAGGCCGATGTAGAGGTCTTTCAGTCACCTGACAGGCTGACAGCACTGCCAGAACGACCGAGAATGTGAACAGCAATAACGACCTGCCTTCCTTTTCTTCTTTCTCTTTGATCACTGTCGATTTCTTTCCTAGCACCTAGTAGCACTAAACAATCAAAGCTTTAGCACCTGTGTGAAACAAATTCTATACAATCTAAAATATAAATGCAAATCATCAAAAATGAAAAACTGACCAGCAGTACGTACGCCACTAACAGAAGAAAAACAAACCCCCAAAAAAATAAAAAATTACAGCATACAACCAAAACTGGACACAAATCCTAATGAGTCAACAATGATAGTGAGATGCTCTATACTACCGAAAATGGAAGACACTCCGTACGTACTAACAAAATATGAACAATATATTACGAAGATGATTTATGGTTTACAAAATTATTACTAACAGAACTGTGAAATCCTAACACGAGCTAATAATTCCAAAACGATCTATATACACTACTGGACTAAGCTATACAATTAGCTAAGAGACAAAATCTAAAGTGCTACCATGAAAAATATTACTCCCTCCGTTACTTTTTAATAGGCCAGTTTTTTTTTTTGAGAAAATTAAGGAAATTAAGAGAACTAATTATTGAAAGTGGTCCTCTACATACTTGTCAATAAAAGAAGTGAAGTGAAATGGTCCCCATGACACTTGTCAGCCAAAGAAATAAGTGAAATGGTCCACATAACACTTGTCATCAAAAGAAGTTAAAAGAAAAATGGTCCCAGAAAATTAAAGTAACATTTGACTTTCCCAATTAGGAAACTGGCCTATTTTTTTGAAATATTTATTTATAGAAACTGGCCTATTAAAAAGTAACGGAGGGAGTAGTAAATAGCTATGTACAGACAGTTTCAAATTGAAAAAGAAAAAAAAAATGCAAAATGCTTGATATATTACAAGAGAAAGAAGTGCAATTATTTAGTTGATGATATACTAACTTCTACGATGCTTGACCTACAAGTTCAGTTTACATGAAAGAGAACTTGCAACATTAAGGTACAAAATGCTCACAACTAACAAAATTTAGGGGGGGGGGGGACTAGAGAGTCACAGATACAGAATATGATAAGATGCAATCTTCTACACGACTACAGATGGTGATGCACGGTAATTTTAAGAGATTTAAGAGGTTTAACAGCATGTACAAATTAAGTTATTGGAAATCACTATGAAATGATGCAGACAACCCAAACTAGGTGTGAAAATAAGACCATGATTAGGCTAACCCAACTGAAATAAGATGCGAGTAAAAAAAAAGAAATAAGTTAACTAAATGCAGATTATATCACAGATGGAGTTCACAACAGAGCTATGCTAAAGATGGCAGCGAAACAGAAAGGTATGCTACAGTACAATGATGCTGGCAACTGAAACAGAATGGAAATATGCAAACAGTCTAAAAATTAAAGACTACAGCTAAGTTTAAACAAATACATGTATACATCCTACAAAAATTACTAAAGATGTGAAACGGAATTTATATACACAGATGCAGCAACGTAAAGGAGAAACTAAAAATTACAGCTAAACTAACACTAAGATGCAGACTAAAACTACAAAGAAATTATGTGAAGAACATCTACAGGTTCTCTAACCTAAATCAAACAGTAGAAAGAACAACAGTTATGCAGGAAATCAAAAATCGAGACGAGTATATACACAACCCAACTTGAACCTAGTGAAGTAGAGATAGATCTACAGAACAGGATGCAATGACAGATAGTTTTAAAGAAATGCAAGATAGATGAGTAAAACAGATGCCCTTTTTTTTTAGAATGATATGATGCTAGATGCAGGGAACTTGCTGAAAGAAAATTAAAAATATTCAGTTGGTTACAACAGATAAACTGGGTTAGAATGAAACTGCAGATTGGCTTAAACTGAAATCATGCTATGGTGATACAGTACCCAGAAACAACAACGCTCTCTCCACCTAGGGAAGTGACAGAATATATTACAACAAACCGAAAAGTTACAGCTAAAGATGCAAAACTAAAATGCAGTTACTATAGATAAATGAGTTGATAACTAAGTTACACTAGCAATGACTGAAAAAAAAAATTACAGACACATATATACATGGTTAAGCTGAAAATCAGGAAAGTAGAGATAGAAAATTTCAGTTACATAGCTACCGAGTTCCCGGCAGCGATGCCAAAAACTTAGTAGGAATAGAAGATTCCTATAATTATATTAAACTGCAAGTGCACAGTATCGATAAGCAACACAGGGAAAGCACAGGTCGATCCACAGGGACAAGATGGGTGTAGGTTGAAGCGATGGTATTACTAATATTGATTCAAACAAGAGTGACAAAAGGGTTTTGGTTGTGTGTCGAAACGACTAGATGATGTTGATGAAACACAAAAGAAGCAAGATTGAAAATGATACAATGATAAAATAGGGCTTTGAATCCACCACCTAGATGCATAGAAATTTCCTAGTTTGATACACTAGTTCTCTTTTTAACCAAGGATCTATAGAAGTTCTAGCCTCAAACTACCTTGAAGATGTGATAAATCACTAGTTCAAATGGATAATTTAACCTCAGCAAAATATGTCAATCCTTAGTATTACCTATCTTTCTAAGGCATAGATAATCACAAATTGAGCTAAATCAGTTTACATAGTGCTTGAAAACATACACAGAATTACTCTAACTACCATGGATGCATAACATACAAGGTGAAAGTACTTTGATGTTTTTCAGAGATTAAATCATGCTTTCAATAAAATTCCATGGAGAACAAAGTAAAGTCAAACCAAGTATTTCTAATTGTCAAGGGGTTTCATCTCTGCCCTAGCAGAGAATTTTAGAACATAATACAAAATGAAATTAAACCTAATTTACTACTGCAAGTTGCACCGGCTACTCCGGGATTGGTTTTTCATTCACAACCTTCATCTCCCTTTATACAAAATTATCCCCCAACTGTTCAATTCTACTGACAACCAAAAATACATCTAAAATTAGGGCATCAATGTCAGACCGTTTGTTACCACTCACCATGCAGATCCAGATAACCATGCCTTCAATCAATCAATCAATTATGTGTTGTTCATGCCAATATGGTGTCTTGCAGGGAACATCAATCAACAATTTCTTCTCTTTTATACGAAAACTAATCCACCTACCTATTGCTAGGTTATTGAAAACACAATGGCAGTATGGCTGATTTGACAAGTGAGGGAGAGAGATGGGAATAGGGATAGACTGAGATGAGACTAGCAGATCTAGGGTTGTCTATGTTCTCAGATGATAGAGAGGGTACTGTCGGTCGGGTGGGATAAGATTTTTGTTCTGATCTTAGAAATTATAGTTGGTGAAGGTGATAAAAGGCTTACTAGGGTGTTAGGCATTAATACCAAGTTCAGGTATATGAGAGAATGATACTTATGACTTGTATTATATCTTTGAGGCATGACCATCTTGACGTGTAAGCTTTGGAAAAGTCAGATGGTCCTCCACTTTAACCCTTATGGTCACATGTCTTATTTTGATCTCTATTTCTCACGTGAACACCAAGTCCTCTGTGATCTTTTCCTTTGTATCAACCCACTGCTTTCTTGCTCACCATTTACCCAACCACCTAGAACACCAAACAAAATGAGATTATTCCGACAAAATTACTCTTTGACAGACATATGCGCAAAATACAAGATTTGTCATAAGATGGAACCTTTAAGCACTTGGGATACAATAAATGCTTATGAAATGATCTACAAATATGCATAATTAGGCACCGATCAACCAGCACCCCAAGGTATTAAATAAATTCAAGGGGGGAGTAGGCGCGTTCATCTTATGCCCCGGACACCCGCACCCCAAGGTATTAAGTGAATTCAAGGGGGAGTAGGCGCGTTCATCTTATGCCCCTCCCACCAGCACCCCAAAGTATTAAATAAATTCAGGGGGAAGTAGGCGCGTTCATCTTATGCCCCGCCCACCCACACCCCAAGGTGTTAAGTAAATTCATGGGGGAGTAGGCGCGTTCATCTTATGCCCCGCCTACCTGCACCCCAAGGTGTTAAGTAAATTCAATAAGGGAGTAGGCGCGTTCGTCTTATCCCCACCCACCAGCACCCCAAGGTATTAAATAAATTCAAGGGGGAGTAGGCGCGTTCATCTTATGCCCGCCCACCCACACCCCAAGGTGTTAAGTAAATTCAAAGGGGGAGTAGGCGCGTTCATCTTATGCCCCACCCACCAACACCCCAAGGTATTAAATAAATTCAATGGAGGAGTAGGCGCGTTTAACATACATCTCGTCCTCCTGATTCACATCGAGAAAAACAAGGGGGGGAGTAGGCATGATACGCGCTACCAACTTGTGGAAACCCTGTATAATTTTGCCTTTAACTCTGCCCCACACGTGAATGAGAGATTTTCTTCATGATCATCATATTTCTTACATGCTTCGTCTTGATGAATCGGTTTGATAATCCGTAGGATACCTACTTAATCTCCCAACGCCAGCAGGCGCGCTAGATCGTCCTGAAGGTAAGATGAGGATGCAAACTAAAGACATCCCCAACTACGCGGAACAATCAGAGAAAAGAAAAAATAGGGTCTAAGTAAATTTAACATTTATGTTTTCATTATACTCACACTGAGATCCCCAAATCGCGCTGGTAATACATTCTGAAGGTCTAAGAAAATTTCCAGTTATTTCAAGAAAAATTATTGGGAAATGCCTATCCATACACCAGCGCGCATGATGAAAAATTTCTTGCAAAAAACAATCTCATTTCATAAATTTCTCAAACTTATGGACTGGGGACTCGACTCGAGAAGACAGTACAAGAGGCGCAAGAATGGGATGTAATATGACTATCGGGTTATTTGACAATTAACCCAATAGTCAGGGGACTAATGTTGATACATGAAAAATATTACCCCTTAGCAGGGATAGTGTGCCCCCAAAAAGGAGGCAAACCCAACATGAAACATGGGGACCTGGAGACTAAAGTCCAAGTCCATTAAGAAAGTATCCATAAGATGGAAAGGACATGGAAGGAATTAATAGGAAACATGAGATTGTATTAGAGAAGGAATGGCATAAGTAGTAATTAAGGAGGTTTAGGACATGTGGCATGACATCATAAGAGGAAGGGCTTTTGAAAAGTCTATATAAAGAGGCATATAATACAATAGAAGGGGATCTTTTTTCTCTCTCTCTCTCTGGGGAATGGGGTATGTTGTGGCTAGGACTTGTAGAACCAAAATCAAAATCACCCCTTAACAACGGGCTTCATTTCTACCAACGCTGGCGTCTGAAGAAATAACGCCAGCGTTTGTACTTCCAACACGCGTTTTCACTTAAGGCGCCGGCATCCGCATTGGAGACGCTAGCGTCTGACCCAATGTCGCCAATGACTCAATCTGAACGGTCAGGAAAATCTTGTGATCCAACGGCTACATTTTTTGAAATTTATAAATACTCCTCATTTCAACTCTAAATTCACACATTCTACACATTCTTCACTCTCAAATCATCTACAAAAATGCCTCCCAAAGTTCGTTTTGTTAAATTCACTCAACAAGAGGATTTAGCTATTTGTAGAGCCTACGTTTTTCAAACACAAGATGTTGCCGCTGATGTTTCTACCGGTAGGAATGTATCACAATCAACGTCCTGGGAGAAAGTTTTTGAAATGTTCGCTGCTGAAACGATGAATATTCATTGGCGTGATTTTCACGGATTGGCACATCGTTTTAGTGTAATTAGTTGTATGTGTCGGAGTTCATCTTTCAACTAATGGAGAATCACAAAAATAAGCTCAACGGTGAAGTCGAACATGAAGTGGAACCCAGAACTCTAGCGATGTGGCTAGCATCTCACCGTGGTCGTCCTTTCGACTTCCATGCTTGTTTCAACATTCTTAGGGTGCTCAACAAATACAATCCCTACATCGCCCTAGGAATTCCACCACCCGCCGAGAATTGACGCTTATGTAATAGTTCTTTTAATCTAATGTTTTTCTTTTATTCTCATGTATGATGTGGTTGTTCAATGCAATATGTTTTTATTTATGAAATTGATGGTGCAATGTTTAATCGAGGAAAATTTTAAATTACTTGATATTGATGGTTTTAGATAATCGAAATAACAAAAAATAAACAACAAATTAAATAACGTAATACCATAGTGAATCGATGTGTCCAACAACTTCAATCATCCCACTCCACCAAAAAACACCTGAGACACTCCCAGAAATTCCTTCCATATGTTTCTTCTTCAGAAGAAGTCCGCAAATGCATAAAAGTCCTGCAACCAGGCTTTCAGGATGAACTGATTCTCTGTGGACAATGTTTGTATTCGTGATCTCCATATCCACAATACTTGCAGTGTAATAACTCCTTCTTAAATTTGGCTTTAAGTTTGAAGTTTTTGCAGAGTGTTGCAATCTTTTCTTCTTCTTCTTTTTTAATGTTCATAGCATCATCTAGCATATGTGGTTCCTATGGATAATTGGGATCTTGACATTGCAAATACCTGAGCTTTTCCGGTTGTGATTCAATCACCATTTTGATGCCTGAACAACCTTCCCGCGGACACTTTGAATACATCCAAGGACATTGCATAAGACTGTGGTATCCATGAAACATAATGGACAAACCTCTTTTGCTTCGACACATAATATTTGCTTCGCTTTGCCTTTAGAAAACATGGTGGACGATGAGAAAGAAATCGGCTAGTTTGCTTTAGAATAAAACCTAATGATGTATTTATAATAGAAAATAGGCGTTGGTAATTCAAACCGACGCTCAAAGGAAAGTCACAGACGGTTTTACTACAAACGCCAACAGTTAAATTTCCAACGACTCACTTTTCTTTCTCGACTTATAAATTTCATTCCTCCCATCTCCAAAATCACATCTTCTTTTTCTTCTTTTTTGCTAAATCTCCCCTCCTTGCAGAACTGTCTGTTAGAAATCGTAGTCCCAAGTTTACTCAAGAAGAGGATATAACTCTATGCAAAGCATATTTCTTTCATAGGGTAATCACTGGTATTGTTATTTCTCAAGACGGTTCTTTTTGGGAGAACGTTTTTTCAATGTTCGTCTCACTTACGGGAAACCTAGGAAACCGAGATGCTCATCGATTACGTGCTCGTTTTAAAACTATTAGGCTTGCTGTCCAGCCATTTGTTGTCCTGGTAATGGAATTGATCGAGAAAAGTTCAGCGGTGTAACTGAAGATGAAGTGATCCAAACAGCTCTTGATAATTGGGAGGAAGCTCACGGTAAATCTTTTCATTACGAAGCGTGTTTCAGAATTCTAAAAGATGGTCCATCTCAAGCACATCACGCGAATGCCGCTGCCGGAATTTACAATGGAAGAAGATGTTGATCTTGTTCGATGTTGGTTACATCGTATGGTGAGACCAATGAACAATAACAATTTCTGGGAAAGAGTATTGGGACATTTTGTAGCATCGCGGAACGAAGCCATAAGAAACAGTAAGAGCCTAGAACTAAGAATTGCATTCATCACTAATGAAGTCAAACATTATACGGAAGTATTGTGGATGGTTCATCGTAGCAATTCTGGATTATCCAACGAAGAACTGGTGAGTATCTTACCTTTGTCCTCATGGACTCAACTACATCATAAAAATATCTGAACTTGTTATTTATCTGTTTTAAACCATCACTCAGACCAAGTTTACCGAAGTAAGCGGGAGAGAGTTTAGGCATTTTGAATGCTATGAACTTTACAGAGAGAATGTCGCTGGATTTGATGTAGTTTGATGTTTTTGTTGTAGTTTATTAAAATGTAGTTTGATGTTATTTGCAAGTTTAAATTGTAATAAGTTTCATTTAATCTGAAGTGGAAATCTATTTTAAAATATAAACATTTTCATTCATTGATATTACTGCCAGTTCTTTTACAACATATAAACTCAGACAATAATAAAGACTTCAATTAAAATCAAGTACAAGTTTTGGCCTCCTGTTTATCCTCATTTGACGTATTTTCCATTCAACGCGCTCTTGACAGTTTCTTCTTTGTTTTTGAATTTTTTGTTGTTAACTTTCAATACTGGAGCTCTTCTTTGCCTTTTAGCGGATCATTTTCTTGGAGCAACTTCTAAAACTTGCACTTCCCTTTTACAACTTTCAATCTTTTTAAAACTCCCACATATCTTAAAAACATCAGCTTCAAGTTTTGCATCGCAAAAAAGTGTGATAGCCTTTTCAGCCGTTTTAGAAGAGAAAATTCAAGTGAATTTTGGTGTGAGTGAATTGTTTGAAGATGGTGGTAATTTATAGAGATAAAAAGTGAATTTCGAATTTTAAAAACTTCCCGTTGGCGTTTGTAGCAAAAACGCCAGCGATTTATCTTGAGACGCCGCGTTGGTTCTTCCAACGCCAGTGTTGGATCTAGTGACGCCAACATCGTAACATGAATCGCGCGTCTATTGGTCTAACTCTTAATGCTTTAGCATAGTGGAAAACCTAGTCTGGCCATCCACTTGGCTGAACAAAAGAATGGATTTGTTTATTCCCGTAGGAATTGCTCGGAGTAATAGTATTCCATTAGTTCTATATCTTTGGACAGGTGATTTGGTGATCCAACTGTATTAAATCTATCTCTAGTTTCCATAACAAAAGGTTTTATCAAACGAAAAAAGACAAGAAAATATATTCAAAATTAAGGAAACAATTTTCTTGAAAACACATTCAAAGAAAATTCTTACAACGTACACCTAAAGCCAACGGTGAAGTCGGTTCACTCGTTTTAGTGGAAAAAAATGCTGGCGTTCAAATGAACATCCACGCGTTACTTTCTTTCTCCTCCACTAAGTTATCCATTTGACTACCTTCCTCGTACATCATCACCAGTGATCAACAGCCGTCAGATCTTAACATCATCGGGTTATAATACATCATGATATGGTTTTAACCGGATCCGTACCGGTATAAAAAACACACCATTCGCAGAAATTGAGGTTAGTGGGTCCAGATTTACCTGGTGCCGTATTATATACGAACTAAATAAACCTTATCAACCTTGGATCATATCGAGATTCACATGTTAAAAATTTTAACGGTTAAGATCCTTGGATGGAGTATAACTGAACGATAAAAAAGAGACACAGAATCTCGGTTTTTCAAATTTAATTCAATGGAATAAATAAATAAATAAATAAAATATTTATTAATTCTCTGAAAGAGAAAGACTCCATTAATTAACGCCAATCTAGAAAACAGTTTCTTCTTCTTCTTTTCTAGCTGACCTAAATTATTTTCTTCCTCCAAACAATCTTTTTAGGGTTTTTATAATTCAGTTACTGAATTAAAAAACCCCAGTTTTCAATTTCGTTTTCATCGTCAACAAATTTCAGGGTGTGAAAGCTAGGGGTTTTAGATTGTATATGAAGATGAAGAAAGCGAAGTTTGATACATTTTTGTCATTTACAAGACAGAGATCGGTACAAGTTTTGATTTTTATTGGGTTTTTGTATTTATTTATGATGAGTTATGAAATTCCATTAGTATTTAAAATTGGGTTTAGTGAAGTTTCATCAGGAGAAGACAATTTCAATGGGTTTATAAATGAAGTCATTCAGCTTGATACTGCAGAAGAGTTGGAAGCAAAAGAGTCACCAATTCAACCCTTAAAGAAGGTTTCTTATAGGGTTTCTCAATCTACATTTCCAGAACCCTTTCAAGAAAAAAGGAGAATTCTATCTGGGTTGAGATATCAAGAGAGTATATCTAATACTAGTAAACAAGGGGTTTCTGAGCTACAGAAATCTGTGAAAGATGCATGGGTGATTGGGAAGAAATATTGGGAGGAGTTACAGTCAGGGAAACTGAAGATTGATGAGGTAAAAAAGGTTGAAAATTTATCAGAATCATGTCCACATTCAGTTTCATTATCTGGTACTGAATTTTGGAACAAGGGGAAGGTTATAGTGTTACCATGTGGATTGACATTGGGATCACATATAACTATCGTTGGCAAACCACATGGTGCACATCCTGAGTATGATCCAAAGATAGCCTTGGTAAGAGATGCTTCCGAATCAGTTATGGTTTCACAGTTTATGATGGAACTGCAAGGTTTGAAAACAGTTGATGGAGAAGATCCACCTAGGATTCTGCATTTTAATCCTAGGTTGAGAGGTGATTGGAGTGGTAAACCTGTTATTGAACAGAATACTTGTTATCGGATGCAGTGGGGCACGGCGCTTAGGTGTGAAGGCTGGAAAACTAAAGCTGATGAAGAAACTGGTATGCTCTTTATTTTTTGTAGTTTGATTTTTAGCTGCCTTAGTGTGCAATTCTGGACTAGTTAAAAGGTACACAAATTTTAGTTTAATTCTATGGAGGAATTGTTTATAGGGATAATTTAGCTGGATTCTGTTGTGTTGAGTTATGATCTTTGTGTTCAGAGTATGATATGATTTGTACCCTGAAATTTGTCGGTAACTTGAAGGGTTTTGCCAAAGTAATGTGTATGAAGAATTACGTGTTTCTGCAGAAAATAGTTGAAAAAGAACCTGTCAATTGTGAATAGGTCTTATTCATTGAGTAATTCTTTGTAATTGTGCAGTTGATAAACAGTTATTTCTTTTTAAATGTGCAGTTGATGGACAGGTGAAGTGTGAGAAGTGGATAAGGGATGATGATAACCGTTCGGAGGAATCAAAGGCGACTTGGTGGTTAAACCGGTTGATTGGGCGCACTAGGCAGGTTACTGTTGACTGGCCATATCCGTTTGCAGAGGACAAATTGTTTGTTCTTACCCTTAGTGCTGGCTTGGAAGGTTATCATGTTAGTGTTGATGGAAGGCATGTCACCTCTTTCCCTTACCGCACTGTGAGTACCAACGTCAGATCTAATTATTTTCTGTGGCAAGAATACAGATTTATCATTTTTGATGGGTTCACAAAAAAAATTGAATTTTTTCTTTTTTCAGTTTATTTATTTAGTTAGTTCTCATGAATGTTAACAGGGTTTTGTTCTTGAGGATGCAACTGGGCTATCCTTGAATGGTGACATTGATGTGCATTCCATATTTGCTGCTTCCTTGCCCACAGCTCACCCAAGTTTCGCTCCACAAAGACATCTTGAGATGTCAAGTAAATGGAAAGCTTCACCTCTTCCTGATGGACCAGTAGATCTTTTCATTGGAGTCCTCTCTGCAGGCAACCATTTCTCTGAGAGGATGGCTGTGAGAAAGTCTTGGATGCAGTCTGATCTAATAAAATCATCGAATGTGGTCGTGCGTTTCTTTGTTGCATTGGTAAGTTTGCGGCCAAGTGGTGTATCTTGGTTCTATTAGGTATTTTTAGTAGAAAAAACTGGTTTTCAGAAACTAACATAGTGTCGGCTTTTGTCTTTGACAGAATGGAAGGAAAGAAGTAAATGTAGAATTGAAGAAAGAAGCAGAATTCTTTGGTGATATTGTTATTGTTCCTTTCATGGATAGTTATGACCTTGTGGTTCTGAAGACTGTTGCCATTTGTGAATATGGGGTGAGTTGTGAAGCTAGACTAGATGTTCGCACTGTTCATCTCTTACTACTGGGTGAAGATTATTCATCTTGTATACTCTTGTCTGCTCACAGGTTCACACTGTATCCGCAAAATACATAATGAAATGCGATGATGACACATTTGTGAGAGTGGATTCAATGATCGAGGCAACAAAGAAAGTTCCAGAGGGTAGGAGCCTCTATGCAGGAAACATAAATTACTACCACAAGCCCTTGCGTTATGGTAAATGGGCCGTCACATATGAGGTATGCTGTTTCACATATCTGTTGCTCTGAAGAACTTATCTATATGTATATCCTACTCCGGTAATCTGGCGTGTTCAAGTGCTGTGTGTTTATTATTCTTTTTGTTTGCGATGTAATTAATCATGTGTAGGGCTCACTTTTTTTTTGTTACTGGGTTTTAGGAATGGCCAGAAGAATATTATCCACCCTATGCAAATGGACCAGGCTACATAGTGTCATCTGACATTGCAGAGTATATTGTATCTGATTTTGAGAAAAACAAGCTTAGGGTAAGCTTCATAAACACTAGTCGTTTTTGATTGCTGTCTAAATACCATGGAGATGAAAAATATTGGTGGGAATGTAAATGAATTCTCTAACTGAATTCTGCCTGATACAGCTGTTCAAGATGGAGGATGTTAGCATGGGGATGTGGGTTGAGCAGTTCAATGTGTCAAAACCAGTCCAGTATGTTCATAGCTTGAGATTCTGCCAGTTCGGGTGCATTGAAGATTATGTCACGGCTCACTACCAATCCCCCAGGCAGATGATATGCCTGTGGGACAAATTGCAAACAGTGGGAAGACCTCAGTGCTGTAATATGAGATGATGATGCTGGAATTAATAACAGGGATGTTGTTCTGGTGGTAATGGTGATAATGATGTGAGAGATTGGTCTCTTAAAAGAGAAGCAAGTTTTGCAGAATCAGCGCCTTATGATGTATATTCTTTATGTCTGGGGAAGGTCGGGAATAGTGAGTTTCATGTGGCAGTTCTTATGCCCTTCCAAATTCATTCATTTTTTTTCTTCTTCTAGGTTTACTTTTGCTTTTCTTTTGAAGGCGAGGGAACGGGTTGTTGATAGAGGGTAGGAACAAGTTGACAACTCTTAGGTTCTGTAATCTATAGGAAATACCACACAGCAGATGAAAATGAAACTTTAGGTTTCTTCATTTTAATTTTCTATGTTCAGTTCGTATGCCCTATTCTAGTTGATAAATAGTTCAGCAGAGTAGAAGAAGAAAAAAATCAAATGCTTAGTCAGTCTCACTGCTGTTCTACAGGCCACAGGAGAGGTTGGATTGCCTTGTAAGCCCTGCATGAAGAAAAGCAACCCCTGCTATTTGAATGTTACCCATGAAACAGTTGCAATAGTGAACAGGCTCAACCTACATGACTGGTAGGGCTTATCGTGCCCGAGGAGCGAAAGGCATGTACGGGGTACTAGTACTGGTGTTCGACGGGGTACTAGCACTGGTATTTCGAGGATGTTACCGGAAACAGTCCATAACGGGGAGGATGTTACCGGAAACAGTCCATAACGGGGAGCGAGTTTGACCGTGTTAAAAGAAAATATTTGTCGTGCAGCCACCTCATCATGAGACAGTTACATTTTGTATCGTGTAGATCTAAATAGGGTCAACCGGGACTTTAACATATACATTGGATTGTGTGAAGTTATAACTACAATTGACCAAAGAGACTTAAGTGGAAAATCCCCGATACCACCGGCAACAGTTTCGGATTATTAAAGTTTTTTTTTTTTTTTTGATCGGATGATTCCCAAATCAACCCAGATTTCATTTAAAACACTAATAACGGTAAAGTATAATGTAGTGGTAATATCTTCATAGCCATTATAATTAGCCCAATATGCCACAAACAATAGACAAAGTTAATAATACAATGCAGTTATTACAGATCGTAAGATGTAAACGACACAAAAAGAACAAAAAGTATTACAGACTGTAAGATGTAAACGACACAAAAAGAACAAAATCTTTGATATTTCTGACCAAAAACCTAAACTTGCACTCTAATGGATGCTTTTCATCACATTATTTTTTTTTTAACCTATAGATTGATAGGTTCCGACGCATAGTCCAAATTTTCAGCAAATGAGGATGGATGACATATGAAAAGATACTAATGGGAAGAAAATGCGCATAATTCATTTTTCAAAATGATAGGAGATTACTATCTAAAACTCTGTATCTTCATTTATTTTTACTCTATATAAGATGCACACAGTAGAGAGTAATATTCAAATCATAAGATCAAATTCTGGTATCATCGATTGAGAAAAGCGGGAAAAAAGAAGAAGTTGGTCTTATTTCGTTATAATTAAGAACACATTTTCATTAATAATACAAAAGAGAAAATGATTACCCAAGAAGCTATCAACAAAACTAATATGCTAAAAAAAAACAACAACTAATAAATCCATAAAAAGAAACTCCATTTTGAAGTTCTTGTAATAGTTTAATGCTAAGAGACTGGTAAACAAAAGCTTCATCATTTTGAACCGTTCCACAAAAAGATCATAATATCTTGGAACCTGCAAAAACAAAAGCATTTCAATCAAACTTAGAAAATTATACATATAGGGAGAAAATAAGAAAGCTTTAATTAGCCGGAATAAATGAAAAATATACAATGCGAAGAAAAACAAAAGGGGTACTTGAAACTGATTTTCTCTCTTAATCAGGGTTAAGTCTTGCATTACAATAACAAAAGCATGTAACTTTTGATTAATGGGGAACTGAGACAACTAGCTCAACTTGAAAAATTATACTATACACAAGAAGCCATAGCTAAACAACAACATACAGACAACATCATAATATCATGGGCGGAGATATAAAATAATTTCATACGGTAACTCTCAGGAGAAGGAAGTGAAATGCTATAGAATGCCTAAAAGACAGCAATGATGAAGTTACTTTCAACAAAAAAAGAAATTCATGTCATTCTAAATGATTATTTCCAAAACTTATTTTCTGCTGACCCAGTTGATAACTCTCATCATGAATCCTCTTCAATTCCATCCAATCCAGAACTCTCATCATGAAGTGTAATTGATATTGAAAATGCTAATCTGATTCTGCTTCCCTCTAAAGATGAAACCCAAATCCCCAAGACCAGAGGGAATTGTAGCAAAAAAAGAAGAAGAGAAGAATTGGGACATTGTGGGAAACCAAGTAACCCTCATCATCCAACAATTTTTTGAATCCGGAGATATGCATCCGGATATAAACAAGACTTTTCATTTCTTATACCAAAAACTAGACATTCTAAAAACCCTAGTCAATTCATACCCATTGGACTTTGTAACACTAGTCACAAATTAATATAAAAAATTCTAGCTAATACATAGAATGAAAAATATCCTGGACAATATAATTTCCCATTTCCAAGCGGCATTCCTTTCTAAAAGATAAATCTCTGATAACATAGTGATACCACATGAAATTATCTGTTTTTTCAAAAAGAAAAAAGCAAGAACATGAAGTATAGGTATTAAAATTGACATTGAAAACGCGGGGGTACCAAAATAGACCACCAAATTTTTCTTAGGAAACCTGTATGGAAAACTTAAATAAAATTCCGAGAGTTCAACTTAATGAATATCAATAAAGAAATTTTATTTAGAGTTATATCTCTTTCTCTCACAATCAGAAAGTTTACAGAGACAAGTCTCTTGATTTATGTGTGAGAGTATACTTGGACGATTCCAAATATCAGAATCCAAGAATCAATCAAGTCGTATCCAACAAACAAGGATGGATGTATCTACTTTGATTGATTTACGTATAACCTGTGATATTTCAATTATAATGATAAAAAAAAAGAAATAACATAGACACCAGAAGTTTTGTTAACGAGGAAATTGTAAATGCAAAAAAAACCCGGGACCTAGTCCAAATTGAACACCAAACTCTATTAAGACGCTACAGATACTAGCCTACTATCAATTAACTTCGGACTAAAATTTAGTTGAGAACGAATTAAACCCTCAAAGCAATTCAATTACAATCTTGCTCCTTACGCCTCTTGAATCTCAGTAGGACTCCGCGCAATTGATTCTCTTAGCTGACGTCCTTTACAACCTAAGAGTTGATTCAACTCAATTGAAGATTGTTTGTTAGATCACTTCTCGGTCGAACTCGCAAGCGTTGTTATCTCAAGCTTGTTTTTCAAGTTTAGTTGATCAAAACTATGTACTAGATTTCTAGTCTACATATAGCTATGTCTCGGATTAGGATAGAATGTGTAGTGGAGCTTTAGACTTCACGATGTTCACTAATTGAAGACGAAGATCTACTGAGGAGCTTGGAGGAACTTCATCAACAAAAGGTATATGGAGAATAAAACTTATCTAAGTCTATTCTATACTATCTTAAAATGAGACTAAGTCGTATTGCTGTATAGAATTTTACATTATACACATTTGATATTTCTAGCTAAGCTTAACTCACTTATCTATTTCTCGAAATATGTGTTGGGAGCTTTTTAATTTAGCTATGTTCATCATATTCTTGACGAGTTTAGTTGGAAACAATCTATTTGTTGGAAACTAAATATAATGTCAAAAGATGATCATGTGAAAATTACCTTGAACATCTTCTACGATTTGTGTGAGACAATCATTTGATGTTAGCTTGGGAAGTTTCGTATTGATCATTGGATCACTTGAAAATTATTTGAAGACAATGGTTTGTGTGAGACAACCATTGTCGTCTTCCAAGGATGTTTCAGTGATTGAAATGAGAGTTTAGAACAATTACCCATGTCTGGATACAACACAGTATGCATACTTACTATGCGAACTTTTTGTAATGATTCAGGTTTGGGAACCTTGTTTGCGTACCTAGCATGCGAACGGTTTTACCTGAGAAGGTTCGACAACCTTGTTTGCGTACATAGTATGTGAACGGTTTCACTTGAGTTGGTTCCGGGACGGTTGTTCGCGAACCGGGTTTGCGAACGGCTTGACTAGGCCAAGGTCTGCAGTTGCTGTTCGCATACCCGGTTGGCGAACACAGTGGTGAAGTTCTATAATCGGTAATGTATGATTCTCATACTCATGAACTAATACATTTATAATCTTAGGAATGCAATCTTTGCAAACCGTGGCTTAATGTTCATGAATTGGTTCTTGTATAAGTACTTTGTACAATTACGAATCAAACCGATTCCGATTCAACTTGTTCATGTATATTTCTTTGAGATAGTGCACAATTGAAAACTCTATTTGAAACACAATTAGATTCATTTGATTATCTTTCATTATTTATTGATCTTCATATTTGATCTAGAAGTGTTAGATGAATACGGCTAAGAAAAAACTGTTCATATGGATAACTTCGGTTAACTATTATTGAGCTACCTCAATATACACGTTTAGATACGGTAACTCATATCTAAATGAAGGTATATTTCATTTGTGTGTAACAAGCTAAGACCATCTAACGGTGGATATTGATTTCTTTGTTTTTAAGCAGACTTAGCTTGAATCTTAAATCAGGTTTTCATCTAACGGCTAATATTGAACGCTTTTTTACTAAGATATCTTAGCTTTAATTGAAAGCTACCATGATTTGAAAGACTGTATAAGGGTGAACTCCAGAAATGGGAAAACCTAATCCCCACACTTCCATGTGTTCCTAGTTGCGTACTAGAGTCTGTTCTCCTTTAACCTAGGTTTTTCCTAAAACCATTATAAATTAATGACTTGAAGACTTCATTGGGATTTGTAAAGCCAGATCCAACTATTTTCTATGTAGTTGCGTATTCTAATCTTAGTTGTTCTACCGTATTGAGTTTTATCTTCTCTAAGATTTACTCGAGATTTATCTCCGATAGGTAAGATATAAAAAGTAATCGCAACAGTTCTTCGTTTCAGACTCTTGCATAACTTTTTCTGTTAATCAGTTGGGTTATTGTGAGGTGAATGATATTTTTAGGCTGATCTTCGGGAGTATAAGACCGGATTATCAATTGGTTCCTGTTCACCTTGATTTATCAAAATACGAAACAAAAAGCAAATAAAGAATAGGAATATTTGTGGGAGACAGATTTGTTTATAAGTCTTCGACTTTGGGTTGTGGAAACTCTTAGTTGTGGGTGAGATCATCTAAGGGAATCAAGTGCACAGAATCCGACGTGGTTTTAGAGGTGTAAGGAACACAACTGTACCGTAATCGGTGTGAGACTTGGTTAGGGCTCAACTGCATTCTAGTACGAAGTTAACTTGTCGTAGGCTAGAGTCTGTAGCAGCTTAATACAGTGTTGAGTTCAACCTGGACTAGGTCTCAGGGTTTTTCTGCATTTGCGGTTTCCTAGTTAAAAAAATTTCTGGTGCCTGTGTTATTTTTTTCGCATTATATTTTTATATAATTGAAATATCACAGGTTGTGCGTATTTAAATTAGTTGATAAATCCGACCTTGTCTGTTGGATAGAACTTGATTGACACTTGGGCATTGGTTTTGGTACCGTCCAAGTTATTTCTCACATCAATCAGGCTCGCAGATTTCTATCTGTTTGATTTGCTGATTGTATTGAGAAAGAAATATAAACTATTTGATATAATTCTTGATTGAGTCTCGCTTTTAAGTTGGCGCTCTCGGAATTCCATTGGAGTTTAGTCCATACCGATTTCCGAACGAATTATTTGGTGTGGTTATTAAACTCCTGCTTTTTAAATTGGTATCAGAGCAGGCAAACACGCTAAGACCTCAAAAGTATGTGTTTGTAGCAATCTGAATATATGGACAAAAGTGTTATCTCTGACAAACGTATCACCAAGAATAAAATTTTTGTTTATATGATATCGATTAAAGAGAAAGACTTATCCGACTCAAATATAGATGAATGTCTTGTTCGCATGAAACAGACAAATATTGATAAGTGCTATCCTTTTTATCTTACTGATGAGTCTGACTCGGAAGTAGAAAGGGAAGCAGCCAAAGAAAGTGTAGTAATTCTAAGACAAGCTAGAATTCAATCCACTGAAGTTATTAGGCTGGACTACAAAGTCAATATGCTTATTGGTATGGTTAATGATCGTGACTCTCAGTTAAAGATTCTCCGTGAAGAAAAAGCCGAAGTAAGCTTGTCAAATAATTTACTCAAGGCCAAACTGAAAGAGAATGCTTTAGAGATTAAACAATTATTGAGTAAACCTATTCAATGTAAGGTTTGTTCTGAAGATTCTACTATACCTATTGCTTCTAATAAATCTGAGATGTTAGAAACATGACTAATCCTAATCGTGGTTCTCTAACGAAATCAGTTTCAGAAGATAAGTTGCAATCCCTTCCTTTTAAAGATGTGCTTACAACTTCCCTAATCAAGGAATTGCTGCATCTCATGGAAGGAAGAAAACTTCTAACGATTTTTTTAAACCTACTCTCTCTAATCACTCCGCTGATCAGAAAGTATGTTTCTTTTGTGATACAAAGGAACGCGTTCGACGAAAATGCAAACTAAGGTTGGATGATAACTATATTGATCGACTCCAACACACCTTACATTTAATACTCAAAGATGTAACTGATATTCGTATGTCTAAACCAATTGGTTTTAGGACTCACCCTAAGAATTGTTCCAGAAAGATCAGTTCAATTTGTTCCTCAAATGTTCGAACCTACAATGTAGATTTGATACGAATCGGTCAAGGAGGTTAAAAAAGAATCCTTCTCAAACTAATTTTGGGGATGGTTTTCAAAGTGTGAAAAAGGTACCATAAGGTGTAAAAATCAATGGAGATGTGAAGGACAACCTAAATCTGATAATTGAAGGGTACAAAGATCTTATCAACAAGCTGTCAAATTCCTCCAGACAAACTTCTTCAGGTAAGGATTCCAACTTGGTTTCATATCTCTATGGTAGTAAATTATATGATAAATTTTCACATCAAAAAGGGTTTCCTCAAAAAATTAGAAGGAAAAAGAGGTTTAACCATAAACATTATTCATTGGATGAGCATAAAGCTCATAATTGTGTTAATTAATCGCAAGGTTGAAATCTTACTCATGTTGAGTAAGATATGATAATGATCATGTATACTTGATGGAAAAATTGTCTCTGTTTAGTTGAGTTATTCTCTTATCGTTCATAGCTAGACTATTGTCTACAGACAAGCTTGCATGGGTATTTTGTCTTGGATAAAGTTTACCCCCAAAGTTTTGTTGTTTTTGTATCTTAGGATGTTTACAAATGATTTTTGTGCTAATCTTGTGCTCTCAATTTTTTTCTCTTGTGAGAACTTAAAAATTACTGAGCTAAGACTTGTGAAAGGAAATTTCCACTTAGCAAAATATTGATGTGTAACCATATGCCTTTTGGATGGGTTTTTACAGCATGTGTAAAGTTTTTTTTTCTTTTGGTTTATATTGGTTTTCGTACGGGTACCTATGTTACATGTCACGAACCAATTTTTAGAAACCCTAAAATTACTCATGTGAAACCGTTTATATACCTATCCTATTGAGTTGAGTTCTCTCACTCATGTCAAGAATGTCATATCCTTCTCGCACTTGCGATTTTATGAAAGGTTTTCTTGAAAAGGGTATCGGTTTCGAATCCAAAGACAAGAAGAAAAGAACTCTTGTAGAAGTTGACGTTGTCGAATCTCAAAACTATGAAGATCATCCTGATGTCTCAGGCTACTATTCGTATACCATCAAGATGTAGAGCATGATGAGATAGTTTCTGCTGAAGTTGTTCATGATTTTGTTAAATACTTTGAGGAAGCGAAACTGCAGCTCGTTGATACTATGAAAGGTCTCGATGTGTTACGAACTGAGTTGAAAAAGGTTAATTATGATCTTGCTCTCATGAAGACGCATGTTAAAGACCTTGTCAATGAGGATATGTTCTCCGAAGAAGCAATAAATGTTGTAAATGACAAGATCAAAGGTCTTAAAACCCATAAGAGTTCCGAAAGTTTAGTTTTATTTTAGCACGGTTTTGTTCTGGTTTTTAGTATTTGACTTTATTTTGTCTAGAAACTTCTTATGAGAATTTATTTTTATGTTTAAGAAGGATAACTAGGGTTTGGAATAGTTTTAATTGTGATTACACATAGATATTTCAACGATTTTCATCTTTCAATGTTTTTAGATTTATTTATTTAAATTCTAAAGTTACTTGGAAGATAATTTTTTCATATTTAATCTTTTTGATTTCATATATTGCAAATTGCTTATGAGTTACATTCGTGAACTGTGCTTATCTCATATATGTTCAAACCTTAAGTCTATTGTGTCATTATGCAAATATTGATGAAAGATAGAATGAAATTTTGAAAGTATTCCACAGTATTGATCTTACCCTGATTCACTTTTATGTGAAAGTACTGTATGGCTCCGTAAGTTTTCTTATGTTGAGCGTTTCCGATTAAATTAATCAATAAGGTCTCCTTGTGGTTAATTTATTCGAGTTTATTGGATACAAATCCATGTGATTTGTTAATGTCCAAAGAAATCCTTATTTTCTAGTGAAAGTAAGGTCGCTCATGTTGTTCTCTCGGGAATGACATTAAATGGGGGGAGAGTTCTTAATTGAACTTGTGCTTAATTGCCATATCTTTGTGGGGAGTGCGGTTGTGGAATATTGTAGGAGTTATCTTGTATCTTTATAAACTCCTTGATGAATGCACTAAGTTTCGACTATGTGAAATCATCGAAACAAAGTTGATATATTCTCTTTTAATCATGAAGTATCTTTTTGAAAATTTCATTATGATCCCGTAGTTTTTGTACCTTTGCCAATTTATATTGACAAAAAGGGGGAGAATTATTTGGTGGTTCACACTACATACATATGGTTTACGGATCATTATGTAAGGGGGAGTGGTTTTCATGGTAAGATGAAGTATTAACTAAGGGGGAGTGATACATATCACCATAGTATTATTATTTCAAAGTTGTGATACACTTGAACTTTTATCATCTATAGTAATACTATGACACTATATAAAAATGATTGAGACCATCTATTTTCTTATTGTTATGGATACGGATCTTCAACAACAATGATGCTGAGTTGAACACGTTCAGATTCGCTGAAGTACTTGGAGTAACGAAGAATTGAAGGAATGTTGAAGAGCCAAGGAAATCAAACATGATGGATGAGAAGCTAAAAAGTTTATTTATTTTGTAATCCATATGTATTGATAGTTTTATCACTAAAATTGATAAAAGGGGAGATTGTTAGAGCACTGCTCGGTCGAACTCGCAAGCTTGCTATCTCAAGCTTGTTTGTCAAGTTTAGTTGATCAAAAATATATACTTGATTTCTAGTCTACTTATAGCTATGTCTCGGATTAAGATATAATGTACAGTTGAGCTTTAGACTTCACAATTTTCACCAATTGAAGACGAAGATCTACTGAGGAGCTTGGAGGAACTTCATCAACAAAATTTATATGGAGACTAAAACTTATCTATCACTCAGAAGTCTATTCTATTCTATCTTCTAATCAGACTAAGTTGTATAGCTATATATACTTTTACATTATACACATTTGATATTTCGAGCCGAGCTTAACTCGCTTATCTATTTCCCGAAATACATGTTGGAAGATTTTTGCTTTAGCCATGTTCATCATATTGTTGACGATTTTAGTTGGAAATAATCTATTAGTTGGAAACTAAATATAATGTCAAAAGATGATCATGTGAAAATTACCTTGAACATCTTACATGATTTGTTAGAGACAGTCATTTGATGTTAGCTTGGGAAGTTCGTATTGATCATTCGATTACTTGAAAATTACTTGAAGCCAATGGTTTGTTTGATAAAACCATTGTCGTCTTCCAAGGATGTTTCGATGATTGAAATGAGAGTTTAGAACAATTACCCATGTCTGGATAGTCCGAGATGGTTGTTCGCGAACCGGGTTTGCAAACGGCTTAGGAATGCAACATTTGCAAACCATGACTTAATGTTCATGAATTGATTCTTGTATAAGTACTTTGTACGATTACGAATCAAACCGATTCCGGTTCAATTTGTTCATATATATTTGTTTGAGATAGTGAATAATTGACAACTCTATTTGAAACACAATTAGATTCATTTGATTATCTTTCATGATTTATTGATCTAGAAGTGTTAGATGAATACGAATAAGAAAAAACTGTTCATATGGCTAACTTCAGTTAACTATTATTGAGACAACTTAATATACACGTTTACGTACGTAACCCATATCTAAATGAAGGTATATTTCATTTGTGTGTAACAAGCTAAAACCATATAACGGTGGATACTGATTGCTTTATTTTTAAGCAGACTTAGCTTGAATCTGTTGGAGCACTGCTCGGTCGAACTCGCAAGCATTGCTATCTCAAGCTTGTTTCAAGTTTAGTAGCCAAAACTATAAGTCTTGATTTCTAGTCTACTTATAGCTAAGTCTCGGATTAGGATAGAAAGTGTAGTTGAGCTTTAGACTTCACGACGTTCATCGAATGAAGACGAAGAACTACTCAAGGGAACTTGTGGAACTTCATCAACAAAAGGTATGTGGAGACTTGAACTCATCTATCAATCAAAAGTCTATCTACTTTATCTCTTATTTTAAACAAAAAGTGGTATTTCTATATAGACTTCAATTATACACATTTGGTAGTTCGAACCGAGTTTATCTCGCTTATCTGTTTTTCGAAATATATGTTGGTAAGCTTTCTCTTTAACCAAGTTCATCTTTTATTCTTGACGAAAGTCAAAAGATGATCATGTGAAAATCGCATGGTAACATCTTACATGATTTGTGTGAGACAGTCATTTGATGTAGGCTCGGAATGTTTCGTATTAATCATTCGATCACTTGAAAATTGCTTTGAAGCTAATAGTTTGTGTGAGACAACTATTGTCGTCTTCCAAGAATGTTTCAATGATTGAAATGAGGGTTTAGAACATGTAACCATGACTGGATATAAACATAGTGTATTCACATTTGTGTAAAGTCCAAAACCGGGAACCATGGTATACGTACCCCTACACGTACTGGTTGGTTGTTGGAAGTCCGGAAACTAAGTATGCGTACCCGCACGCGCACTAGAGGAAGTTCAAGTTCCGTGAATTTCTGATGGAGTTTGGTAGTGTAAAGTGGTATGCGTACCCGTACGCATACGGGCGTAACCAAACTTAGTCTGACTACTTAGGTATGCGTACCCGTTTGCACACTTAAGTAGGCTATGTTCTAAAATCATATTTTTCATGAACTAATACATTTATATAATAAGGAATGCAATCTTTTGCAAACCTTGGCTATAATATTCATGAAATTATTCGAGTGAATCAAAATCGATTTTGCGTTAATTGTGTCTTGTATACTTCTATGAGAATATAAACAACTTAACAACTCTCTAACTAGTTTCATTTGAGTCATTTGAACTAGTTATGATAAAGATGAATACGGTTGATACGAAAGTGCTCATATGGCTAAACATTGGTTAACTATTGTTGAACCAACTAAGTGTACACGTTTAGGTACGATTACCTTTATCTAAATGACGTTACATTTCATTTGTGTATAATAAGCTAAGTTCGATCTAACGGTTGAAAGATATTAGCTTGAATCTAATCATGTTTTCATCTCACGGTGAATATTGAATGCTTTGTTACCAAGGTAACTTATTGCAAACCCTGATTTGAAAACAATATAAAGGAGAACTCTAGCAACTGGGAAACCTAATCCCCACACCTCATGTGTGATACTAGTTGCGACTAGATTCGATTTTCCTTTAACCTTAGGTTTTTCAAGAAACCCTGTAGATTAACGACTAAAGGACTTCACTGGGATTGTGAAGCCAGATCCAACTATTTTCTTTGTAGATGCGCGTTCTGATCTTGCTATTTTCTATCGTGATTGAGTACTATCTTCTTTAAGATTTGCTCGAGATTTATTCTCCGATAAGCAAGATTGAAAAGTAGTCACAAATATCTTCGTCCCATCGTTTGTGATTTCACAATATCTTGTTTCGTTAATCGATTAAGATTATTGTGAGGTGATTGATAATACTAGGCTGTTCTTCGGGAATATAGGTTCGGTTTATTAATTGGTTCCTGTTCACCTTGGTTTATCAAAAGACGGAACAAAACTCATAGGTATATCTGTGGGAGACATATTTATCTATACAATAGACTTTTCCGTGTGATAAAAATTTGTTTATCAAGTCTTCGACTTTGGGTCGTAGCAACTTTTAGTTGTGGGTGAGATCAGCTACGGGAGTCAAGTGCGCAGAATCCGAGGTGGTTCAAGAGGCGTAAGGAATGCAACTGTACCTTGATCAGTGTGAGATTGGTTAGGGCTCAACTACATTCCAGTCCGAAGTTAACTTGGAGTAGGCTAGTGTCTGTAGCGGCTTAATACAATATGGTGTTCAAATCTGGACTAGGTCCCGGGGTTTTTCTGCATTTGTGGTCTCCTCGTTAACAAAACTTCTGGTGTCTGTGTTATTTCTTTTCCACATTATATTTTGTTATATAATTGAAATATCACGGGTTGTGCATTGAATCGATCAATTTGTAAATCCAACCTTTGGTTGTTGATTGAAATTGATTGGTCCTTGAACATTGGTATTTGGTACCATTCAATTTATTTCTCTTATATTCAACTGGGATCGCAAATTCTTATTTGTTTGATTGCAGATTAAATTGAGAAATTGAGATACAACTCTTAGATACACTTATGTTGAGATTGAGTCTGATTGTCTAGTTGATTCTCTCGAAAGTATATTGGAGTTTTCCATACATATTGCTAAGAGAAATATTGGGTGTGGTTGTTAGACCCCCGCCTTTTCAATTGGTATCAGAGCAGGCAAACACGTTTAAGACCTCATAAGTCTGTGTTTATAGCGATCTCACTTTAAGGACAAAGGTGCTATCTCTATTAACGTACCACCAGTCTTAGATGGTTCGAATTACTTATGGTGGAAAATTGTTATGCACACCTTTCTTCAAGCGTGTGATTTTCAATCATGGGTTTACGTTGTTAATGGCTATGATCCTCCAATGGTTACAGTAGACGGTGTATCTATTGCTAAGGATATTGGTAGATATGAACCTAACGAAATTCGCGCTGCAAAGCAAAAATACGACGGTTTAAATGCTATCATACATGCCATTACCCCAGATCTTCAGCACCATGTGACTACGTGCACTCGGTCTAAAGATCCATGGGATATCTAAGAAACTGTATTTGAAGGAAATACCTGTAAAAAATAAGCTAGGCTTCGAAACCTAAATTCTTATTTGGAAAACCTTCGCATGGAAGATGAAGATTCATTTGATGAGTTTAATCACAAAGTGTCTAAAAATTTTAATGCATCTTTTGCGTCTTGAAAAAGACACTGTGATGAAAATTCTCAGATCTTTTCCATCTAGGTACGATTCTAAGAAACATGCCATCGTTGAAGGAAATAACCTTGATACACTTTCAAGAAATACTCTTATTGGGAAGTTAAAAATTCTTGATCTTGATCAGAACACAGTCAGAATTTCTGTGTTCAATGATGTGACCAATACAAGCGAAGCTTCTAACTTGTGTTGGGATGATGAATGTTGTTCCAATCATGTTGATTTTGATAAATCACTGATTACACAGAAGATCAAGGATTTGTTAAAAATAAGTAAAGGTTGTGAGAAAGGTCTCTCTCATGATAATGTGTCTGATGATTCAATACAAGAAAACTCATCCCAGGTTGCCAATACCTTACATACTTCCCTTGTGTGCAATGAACTTTCGGCTCTCGCAGCAGAAACTTCTTTCTATTCAAGTTCTGATTCAGAGTTTGAGTATGACACTGAGATTGTTGATTTCTTGAATAAGTGTTAAGAGACTCACCAAGAAAACCTCCAACTAAAAGCTTCGCTGGAAAGACTTGAATCATCACTTCAGGAGAAAGATCTTGAGATAAACTGTCTTAATGATGAATTCACCAGGACCCTATCTCTGAAAAAAAAAAAAAAGATTAATTATCTTAAATGTGACCTCCAAAGTCTATCTGGAAGTTCTGACAAAATCTCAGCAATGTTATTTGGTCAAAAGTCTTTTGGAAACACAAATGGGTTAGGGTTCAAAAGCAAACCTGTGAGCACAAAAAACTCCTTTGTTCCAGGCCGGTTTGGAACAATTGATCATGAAAGTTGTGATAAACATGAGGCAAGTAATCAAGAGAATAAATAATCCTTGATTTGTTCGTATTGTGGAAGTGCAAGTCATGTTCAAAGTAAGTGTTGGAAATTCAAGAGGAACAACAAACGAATTTCCAAACTTCGAAGTGACATGTAAACGATGAATCTAGCTCTGAGTAATCAACAGAATTCTCCTGATAACAAGAAGAACTCTAAAAGAACCAGATTTAGACGAGGTAAGCAGTGTGTTTATACAACAATCCTTGATAGATCACGATGTGATAAAATTTATGAGCATTCGGCTCACTCTGTCACTATCTAATTCTAGTGACGTTCGCATCCTCTGTTTTAAATTGAGAAAATGAGGATTGCATCAAGGTTGCTCAAGTTTCGTATAATTGGTAATTACTTATTTTATTTTTGCTAAGAAAATATCTTATTGTTAAGAATATATTATGAATCATGAACCGTACAAGACTTGGTCAAAGTTCTTCCAGGGTTTGGATGATCGTAAGTCTATTTATATTTATTTGGGATTAAAATACTCTTCACTTATCTTTTCTTTGAAAGATACAGTTTCATGGCTCCTGTAACTAGAGGTACCACAAAAAGGGTTGCAGTTGAAGCAATTAATGTGTATCTTTGTGAAGGAATTTTTTCCTCAAGGAAGAAGAAGGAGAGATCTACAAATGATGAAGGTTCTTCCTCTAATTGCCTCTTGTTTGTTTGTCATTTTGATAATAACTTTAGAGGTATAGTGAAGGACTCATCAACAAAAGAAATGATTTAAAATCTCAAATCATTTTATCTTCAGAAAAGATAGCTCACTACGAACATATGTTGTCTCTAACAAAGAATACCTTGGGTAGACTAAAAGAGAACTTAGTGAGTAACTGATATTTCTGAAGATTTAGAGGAATTGAACGATCCCATAATAAATGGGTTTTTCAACAATGAAAAGGAATTCTCAGTAGATGCTCCGAGAAAGCTCTACGATATCTAGGAAACTTCTTATGAAAATTTATTCTTGCATTTTAAGAAGGATAACTAGGGTTTGGAATAGCCATTATTGTGAGTACACATAGCTATTTCCAACGATTTTCATCTTGCAATGTTTTTAGATTTATTTATTTAAATTCTAAAGTTTATTTGGAAGATAATTTTGCAGTATTAATCTTTATGGTTTCATATATTGCAACTTATTATGGGATATGTGTATTTGCGTCCGTGAACTATGATTATCCCATGTATGTCAAAAGTTAAGTCTTTGATATGTCATTATGCAAATATTGATAAAAGATTGAATGAACTTTTGACGAACAAAAGTTAAGCCTATTATGTCATTATGCAAATATTGATGGAAGATAGGATGAACTTTTGTTTACAAGATTAAGTATATTGCACGTCTCTATGCAAATATTGATGAAAAATAAAATGAATCTTTGAATATTCCGCAGTATTGGTTTTCATGATCCACATCCTTGTGTAAATACTGTGCGTCTCCGTAAGTTTTCTTATGTTGAGCATTTCCGATTAAATTAATCATCGGTTCTCTTGTGGTTAATGTAATTGAGTATTTTGGATACAAATTCATATTTCATGTGATTTGTTAATGTCCAAAGAAATCCTTCTTTTCTTGTGAAAGTAAGGTCGCTCTTGTTGTTCTTTCGGGAATGACATTTTATGGGGGAGAGTTCTTATTTGAACTTGTTCTTAATTGTCATATCTTTGTGGGGAGTGCGGCTGTGAAATATTATAAGGGTTATCTTGTATCTTCATAAACTCCTTGATGAATGCATTTAGCTTCGGATATATGATTGCATCTAAACAAAGTTGATATGTGGTTCTCTTTTGGTCATGAAGTATCTCTATAGAAATTTTATTAGGATCCCATTAGTTTTCGTACCTTTGCCAATTTATATTGACAAAAGGGGGAGAATTAATGTGTAGTTCACACGACAAATACATATGGTTTACGGATCCTTATGTAAGGGGGAGTGGTTTCTATGTGAGTTGAAGTATTGACTAAGGGGGAGTGATACATATCACCATAGTATTGTTTTCAAAGTTGTTATACAATTGAACTTTTACACTGTGAAATATTACTATGACACTGTATAACAATGATTAAGACCTATTGTTTTCTCATTGTTATAGCTACGAATTCAACAACTATGATGCTGAGATGAACACATTTAGAATCATTGGAGTACTTGGAAGTGACGAAGATTTCAAGTAATATTGAAGAACCAAGGAGATCAAGCATTTATATGAGAAGCTACAAAATTTATTTATTTTGTAATCCATATGTATTGATAGTTTTGTCACTAAAATTGACAAAATGGGAGATTGTTAGAGCACTTCTCGGTCGAACTCGCAACTTCTCGGTCGAACTCGCAAGCATTGCTATCTCAGGCTTGTTTGTCAAGTTTATTTGCCAAAATTATAAGTCTTTGTAGTCTACTTATATCTAAGTCTCGGGTTAGGATAGAAAGTGTAGTTGAGCTTTAGACTTCACGACGTTCATCAAATGAAGACGAAGAACTACTCAAGAGAACTTGTGAAACTGCATCAACAAAAATTATTCCAAGACTTGAACTCATTTATCACTCAAAATTCTATCAACTCTATCTCCTATTTGAGACAAAAAATCGTATTGTTATATAGACTTCAATTATACACATTTGGTATTTCGAGCCGAGTTTATCTCGCTTATCTATTCCTAAAAATATGTATTGGTAAGCTTTCGCTTTAACCAAGTTCATATTTTATTCTTGACGAAAGTCAAAAAATGATCATGTGAAAATCACCTTGTAACATCTTACATGATTTGTGTGAGACAGTCATTTGATGTAGACTCGGAATGTTTCGTATTAATCATTCGATCACTTGAAAATTTCTTTGAAGCTAATAGTTTGTGTGAGACGGCTATTGTCGTCTTCCAAGAATGTTTCAATGATTTAAATGAGGGTTTAGAACATGTAACCGTGATTGGATATAAACATAGTGTGTATTCACATTGGTGTAAAGTCCAAAACCGGAAACCATGGTATGCATACCCGTACGCGTACTGGTTGGTTGTTGGAAGTCCGGAAACTAAGTATGCGTACCCGCACGCGCATTGACGGAAGTTCAAATTCTGTGAATTTATGTTGGAGTTTGGAAGTTTAAAGTGGTATCCGTACCCATACGCGTACTGGTGTAACCAAACTCAGTCCGGCTACTTTGGCATGTCTACCCGTTTGCATACTTAAGTAGGTTATGTTCTAAAATCGGATTTTTCATGAACTAATACATTTATATAATAAGGAATGCAATCTTTTGCAAACCGTGGCTATAATGTTCATGAAATTATTCGACTGAATCAAAATCAATTTTCTTTCAATTGTGTCTTGTATACTTCTATGAGAATATAAACAATTGAACAACTCTCTAACTACTTTCATTTGAGTCATTTGAACTAGTTATGATAAAGATGAATAAGGTTGATATGAAAGTGCTCATATGGATAAATATTGGTTAACTATTGTTGAACCAACTAAGTGTACACGTTTAGGTACGGTTACCTTTATCTAAATGACGGTAAATTTCATTTGTGTATAACAAGATAAGTTCGATCTAACGATTGAAAGATATTAGCTTGAATCTAATCATGTTTTCATCTAACGGTGAATATTGAATACTTTGTTACCAAGGTAACCTTGATTGCAAACCCTGATTTGAAGAAAATATAAAGGAGAACTCTAGAAACTGGGAAACCTAATCCCCACACCTCTTGTGTGATCCCAGTAGCGACTAGAGTCGATTCTCCTTTAACCTTAGGTTTTTCAGAAAACCCTGTAGGTTAACGACTTAAAGACTTCATTGGGATTATGAAGCCAGACCCAACTATTTTATTTGTAGTTGCATTCTGATCTTCTTGTTTTATATCGTGATTGAGTACTATCCTCTTTAAGATTTGCTCGAGATTTATTCTCCGATAGGCAAGATTGAAAAATAGTCACAAACATCTTCGTCTCATCGTTTGTGATTCCACAATATCTTGTTTTTTTTATAGATTAATATCATTGTGAGGTGATTGATAATTGTTAAAGCATTGCTCGGTCGAACTCGCATGTGTTGTTATCTCAAGCATGTTTGTCAAATCGGTCAGTTCATGGACTTAAACATTTAAATCATAAGGAATGCAATCTTTGCAAACAGTGGCTATAATATCCATGATTGATTCAAGTTGAATCAAACTAATTTGGTTTCAATTGTGTTTTCTAAACAATTGAACAACTCTTTAACTAGTTTCATTTGAGTCATTTGAACTAGTTATGGTTAAGATGAATAAGGTTTATATGAGAGTAATCATATGGCTAACCTCGGTTAACTATTTGTGAACCAACCTGGTGTACACGTTTAGGTACGGTTACATAAACCTAAATGAGGGTACATTTCATTTGTGTGTAACAAGCTAAGTCCAATATAACGGTTGAAAGATATTAGCTTGGTTGAATCAGGTTTTTCATCTAACGGTGATTATTGAATGCTTTGTTGCCAAGGTAACTTGGATTGCAAACCCAGATTTGAAAAATATATAAAGGAGAACTCTAGCAACTGAGAAACCTAATCCTCACACCTCGTGTGTGTTACTAGTTGCATAACTAGAGTCGATTCTCCTTTAACCTTAGGTTTCTTCTCGAGACCCTGTAGGTTAACGACTTGAAGACTTCATTGGAATTGTGAAGCCGAACCAAACTATTATCTTTGTAGTTGCGTGATCTTATCTTCCTGTTTCTATCGTGTTGAGTGCAATTGAAATAATTGGCTCGAGATTTTATATCTCCGAAAGGAAAGATATAAAAGTGATCACAAACAAACTTCGTTTCATCGTTTGTGATTCCACAATAACTTGTTTCGCTAGTCGATTAAGTTTATTGTGAGGTGATTGATAATACTAGGATGTTCTTCGGGAATATAAGTCTGGTTTATCAATTGGTTCATGTTCACCTTGATTTATCAAAAGACGAAACAAAAAGTCTTGGGTATTTCCGTGGGAGACAGATTTATTCAATCATGTAGACTTTTCTGTGTGATACAGATTTGTCTATCAAGTCTTCGACTTTGGGTCGTAGCAACTCATGGTTTTTGGTGAGATCAACTAAGGGAATCAAGTGTGTAGTATCCTATTGGGATCAGAGACATAAGGAGCGCAACTGTACCTTGAATCAGTGTAGATTGATTAGGGTTCAACTACAGTCCAGTCCGAAGTTAATTGGTAGTAGGCTAGTGTCTGTAGCGTCTTAATACAGTGTGGTGTTCAATCTGGACTAGATCCCGGGGTTCTTCTGCTTTTGCGGTTTCCTCGTTAAAAAAATTCTGGTGTCTGTGTTATTTATTTTCCACATTATATTTTGTTATATAATTGAAATATCACAGGTTGTGCGTTAAGATCAATCAATTAGAATATCCAACCTTTGGTTGTTGATTTACATTGATTAACACTTTAACATTGGTCTTTGGTACCGTTCAAGTAACTCCTCTTATATTCAACTAGGCTCGCAGATTTCTATTTGCTGATTTTGGATTGAATTAAGAGTTAGAGATATTAAACTCTTTGATATAATTTATTCCAGATTGAGTCTGACTGTCTAGTTAATTCTCTAGAAAGTGTATTAGAGTAAGTCCTCTCAGATTTCCAAACGAATTGTTGGGTGTGGTTGTTAAACCCCCGCATTTTCAATTGGTATCAGAGCAGGCAAACACATTAAAGACCTCATAAGTCTGTGTTTGTAGCGATCTGATATGGACAAAGGTGTTATCTCTATAAATGTACCACCAGTCTTCGATGGCTCTAATTACTTGTGGTGGAAAATTGCTATGAGTGCCTTTTTTCAAGCGCGTGATTTTCAATCACGGGTTTATGTAGTTAATGGCTACGATGCTCCCGTTTTGGCAGTAGGTAATGCAACCGTTCCAAAGAAAATTGGTGAATACAATGTTGTCGAGATTCTTGCTTCAAAGCAAAACTCCAACGGTTTGAATGCCATCATACATGCCATTACCCTAGATCTTAAGCACCATGTGACTACGTGCACTAGGTCTAAAGATGCTTGGGATATCTTAGAAACTGTATTCGAAGGAAATACCAGTGAGAAGGAAGCTAGTATTCAAAACCTTAATTCTGATTGGGAAAAACTTCGCATGGCAGATGAAGATTCATTTGATGAGTTTAATCACAAAGTATCTGAAATTGTTAATGCATCTTTTGCATTAGGTAAGACTATTCCTAAAAAGGACATCTTGATGAAAATTCTCTGATCGCTGCCATCTAGATACGATTCTAAGAAGCATGCCATCGTTGAGGAAAATAACCTTGATGCTCTTTCCAGAAACATGTTGGTTGGAAAGCTAAAGATTTTTGATCATGATCATACATCCAAAATCGGAAAGGATGTTGCCTTCGCACAAAAGAACACAAAATTACTTGACAAAAGTAAAAGTGTTTATGTCTCTGAGGATGATCTTTCTGATACCGATTCATCAGATGAAGATCTTGACAAATCAGTCTCTACGATTACAAGACAGTTTAGGGATCTCTATGGAAGAGAAGTAAACAGTTTTCAAGAGACAAACCCTAGGTCGTCAGTTAAACCTCACAACCGCATTCCTCCTAAAAACAGGGATGCTGACGAGGCTGATGACGATGAGTGTCCAAATCGTAGAAAATACACTGGGAACAAAGGTCTTGCTGCAACTCTTGATGAAATGTATGATCACTATGATTCCAATGAAGATGAAAAATCAAGTATTGCACTTCTTTGTAAAGATATCGATTTTGACAACTGTAGCAATGCATACATCAATCTTGATATTCTTCCAAAAGGAAACTCAACCAATCTGGAAGAAGAAATTAACCTTTCTGTTGGAAACTCTTTTTCTGATTTTTCAGGTTCCACTCTGTGCCTAGCATCTTGCACATCTCGGGAGTCTGAATCAGCGTATCCATTGACATGCTCTTATTGTTCACTCAAGGGTCATGAACTTTCAAAGTGTTATAAGTATAAACACAAGATAAGACATGTCAAGAGACTTCAACGAAGAGAAAATCTCCTAACAAACAAGCTCAAACTTGTTCAAAAAACCGCTGAGGTATGTAAGATTTTATCCTCTTCAAAGAAGTTGGTTTCCAAATATAGGTCAAGACCACTAGAGAAAAGGGTATGGTCTAAACAATTTGATAGACATGGTTCTATGAATTCCTTTCAAAGAGGGGATGGTGGACAAATTTTTGTTCACCACAGCACAACTTGATGTGTTGTTTTAGTGCATCTTGTCTCATGTGCCTGATCAAAAAGAGACAAGATTTTGCACACCTCAGGCTTAAGAAAAACTTTTTGTGTTCGTTTTCTTAGAGTTGCTATTTGATTTGGAATTCTTTCTTTTCAATTGATATTAGAAAATACTTCCTTGTGTTTTCAATAAAAGAAGGTTATTCTCGACAATTCTACTCTTTTTAGGGTCGTGAATTGTGCGTGTGTGAACCTGGGTGGCTAAAAGGTTCCGTAACCCTACATTTCTTTTTCCTTCTCTGAAACTCTTTTCATATTAAGATTGCCTGTTGAGTTTAAATTGTGATTTCCTTTCACAAATCCATATTCGTATGGAGACTCCAAGAATCATGTGTTCTGATGGAAAAGATGTTAATATGATTGTTAATCCATCAATCGTGAAGGAAAAATAAAAATCTCAATTTCCTCCAACCTTGAAAAAAAAAAGAAGGAATGTGAGGAAGCCAAGAGTTGTTCCTTCAAATTCTCAGAAGTTTTCTGAGGTTCTTGAAGAGTTGAAGGAAGCAATGAAGGAGACTAATCAAATAAAGGCTTTTGTTATGAGAACTCTCGAAATTCATAAGGCCCTGGTTCGACATCTTCAGCCTAGAAGGTTTGTTGGAATTGACTCCTTTCTCCATGAACCTTATGTTTCCATGGCTGTTGATGACAGGGAGTTCGGGGACGATAAAGAATTCTTCAGAGGTCTCAATGTCTAGTAAATCTTCTTTTTATGTTTTTAGAAGGATAACTAGGGTTTGGAATAGTCATTATTGTGAGTACACATAGCTATGTCCTACGATTTTTCATCTTCATGTTTTTAGATTTATTTTTTTAAATTCTAAAGTATTTTGGAAGATGATTTTTCCAATTTTAATCTTTATGATTTCATATATTGCAAATTTTTATGGGATATGTTGTTTACGTCCGTGAACCTGTGATTGTCCTATACTTGTTCAAAAGTTATCTCTATTATGTCGATATGAATGTATTGATGGAAGATAGAATGAACTTTTGACATTACAAAAGTTAAAGCCTTTTATGACATATTTTGATGGAAGAAAGGATAAACCTTTTGTTTACAAGGATTAAGTCTACCGTACGTCATTGTGCAGATAGTGATGGAAAATAGAATGAATCCTCGTCTATTCCGCAGTATTGGTCGATCTCCGATCCACATTTTTGTGCAAATGTTGTGTTTCTCCGTAAGGTTTCTTGTGTATGAGCATAAATGATTGAGTTGATCAGTCTTATGATTAAATTATTTTTTGCTCTGTAAGGTTCCTTATGATTGAGCATGACCGACTAGATTACTCATTTTCTTTTGGTTATTTTAACTGTTGCTCCAAAAGTTCTCTTATGTCGAGCATGACCAATTGAATTGATCACTTTCTTGTGGTTAATTTAGTTGTGTATCCCGATTGAATTAATCATGGATTTTCTTGTGATTAATTTGGTTGTATTTTTGATTGAATTAATCATGGGTTCTCTTGTGGTTATTTCAATTGAATTTTTTGGATTCAATTCATGTTTTCATGTGATTTGATTATATCCAAAGGAATCCTTCTTTTATTGTGAAAGTAAGGTCGCCTTTGTTGTTCCTTCAGGGATGACATTTTATGGGGGAGAGTTCTTTTTGAACTTGTGCTTAATCTCCAAATCTTTGTGGGGAGTACGGCTGTGGAATATTTAGGGGCTATCTTGTATCTTTATTAACTCCCTTATGAATGCATTTACCTGCGGCTTTATGATGGCATCTAAATTTTTTGGTATGTTAATACACCTTTTGGTCATGAAGTATCTCCGTGGAAATTTCATTAGGATCCCACAAATTTTCGTACCTTTGCCATTTTTTTTGACAAAAAGGGGAAGAATTAATGTGTAGTTCACACTACAAATACATATGGTTTACAAATCATTATATAAGGGGGAGTGGTTTTCATGTTGAGATATGTATTGACTAAGTGGGAGTGATACATATTACCGTAGTATTGTTGTCAAAGTTGTGATACAATTAAACTTTGATGATGTGTAATAATACTATGACACTGTATAAAAATAATTGAGAGCATTTTGTTTTCTCATTGTTATAGCTATGGATCTTCACCAATTGTGATGCTGAACTTACAACCTTTAGGATCATGGAGTACTTGGAAGTGACGAAGATTTCGAGTCGCGTTTTTGTAATCCATATGTATTTGATAGTTTTGTCACTAAAAGGGGGAGATTGTTAGAGCATTGCTCGGTCGAACTCGCATGCGTTGCTATCTCAAGCATATTTGTCAATGTTAGTGATCAAAACTATAAGTCTTGATTTCTAACCTATTTATAGATGTCTCGGACTAGGACATAGATAGTGTAGTTGAGCTTAGATCTCTCGACGTTCATCTCTTGAAGACGAAGAACTATTAAGGAGAGCTTGTGGAACTTCTTCGACAAAAGGTATGTGGAGACTTTAAATTATCTATCACTTGGAAGTCTATTTATACTATCTCCTATATTGAGACATAAGTCGTGTTACGATATAGCTTTCTCTATACACATTTGAGATTTCAAGATGAGTATATCTCGCTTACATATTTCTCGAAATATGTGCTGGTAAGCTTTTGCTTCGACCAAGTTCATCTTATATCATGAGAAAATTTCCGAGTAACATCTTACATGGTTTGTGTGATACAATCATTTGATGTAGGCTTGGAATGTTTCGATAATTATTATTTCATATCTTGAAAATTGCTTTGGTGCTAATAGTGTGTGAAAATGACTATTTTCATTATAGAAGAATGTTTCAATGATTGAAATAAAGAGTTGATGATGTAACCATCTTTGGATATAAGCATATATAGTATGTTCGCACATTAGTGTATAAATCCATAAACCGGAAGCCAAGAGTATGGATATGTGTGTATACGAAATTGGTGAAGGAGACAGGTTAAGCATGCGTACCCGTACGCATACTGGAGGAAATTCTTGAACCGAGAATTTCTGCTGAGTTTGGTTTTTGACAAACTCTTAACTAGTCACCTTAAGTATGCATACCCGTGCGCATATTGGCGGAAGTTTTCGAACTGAAAATTTCTGCTGAGTTTGGAAACTTTACAAACTCAAAACCGGTTGCTTAAGTACGCATACACGTACGCAGACTTAAGCTGGTTACTTTGTCAAATCGGTCAGTTCATAGACTTAAACATTTAAATCATAAGGAATGCAATCTTTGCAAACCGTGGCTATAATGTCCATGATTGATTCAAGTTTAAATCAAACCGATTTGGTTTCAATTATGTTTTCTAAGCAACTGAACAACTCTTAACTAGTTTCATTTTGAATCATTTGAACTAGTTATGGTTAAGATGATTAAGGTTTATATGAGAGTAATCATATGGCTAACCTCGGTTAACTATTTGTGAACCAACCTGGTGTCCACGTTTAGGTACGGTTACATAAACCTAAATGAGGGTACATTTCATTTGTGTGCAACAAGCTAAGTCCAATCTAACGGTTGAAAGATATTAGCTTGGTTAAATCAGGTTTTTCATCTAACGGTGATTATTGAATGCTTTGTTGCCAAGGTAACTTGGATTGCAAACCCAGATTTGAAAACTATATAAAGGAGAACTCTAGCAATTGGGAAACCTAATCCCCACACCTCCTGTGTGTTACTACTTGCATAACTAGAGTCGATTCTCCTTTAAACTTAGGTTTCTTATCGAGACCCTGTAGGTTAACGACTTGAAGACTTCATTAGGATTGTGAATCCAGACCAAACTATTATCTTTGTAGTTGCGTGATCTTATCTTCCTGTTTCTATCGTGTTGAGTGCAATTGAAATAATTGGCTCGAGATTTTATATCTCCGAAAGGAAAGATAAAAAAGTAATCACAAACAAACTTCGTCTCATCGTTTGTGATTCCGCAATAACTTGTTTCCTTAGTCGATTAAGTTTATTGCGAGGTGATTGATAATACTAGGATGTTCTTCGGGAATATAAGTCTGGTTTATCAATTGGTTCATGTTCATCTTGATTTATAAAAAGACGAAACAAAAAGTCTTGGGTATTTCCGTGGGAGACAGATTTATTCAATCCTATAGACTTTTCTGTGTGATACAGATTTGTCTATTAAGTCTTCGACTTTGGTTCGTAGAAACTCTTGGTTATGAGTGAGATCAACTAAGGGAATCAAGTGTGTAGTATCCTATTGGGATCAGAGACGTAAGAAGGGAAACTGTACCTTGAATCAGTGTGATATTGATTAGGGTTCAACTACAGTCCAGTCCGAAGTTAATTGGTAGTAGGCTAGTGTCTGTAGCGGCTTAATACAGTGTGGTGTTCAATCTGGACTAGGGTCGGGGTTTTTTCTGCATTTGCAGTTTCCTCGTTAACAAAATTCTGGTGTCTGTGTTATTTCTTTTTCGCATTATATTTTGTTATATAATTGAAATATCACAGGTTGTGCGTTAAGATCAATCAATTAGAATATCCAACCTTTGGTTGTTGATTTACATTGATTGACACTTGAACATTGGTCTTTGGTACCGTTCAAGTAACTCCTCTTATATTTAATCAGGATCGCAGATTTCTATTTGCTGATTGCGGATTGAATTAAAAGTTAGGGATATTAAACTCTTTGATATACTTTATTCTAGATTGATTTTGTCTGTCTATTTGATTCTCTAGAAAGTGTATTGGAGTAAGTCCTCTCAGATTTCCAAACGAATTGTTGGGTGTGGTTGTTAGATCCCCGCATTTTCAATAATAATAAGCTGTTCTTCGGGAATATAAGTCCGGTTTATCAATTGGTTCCTGTTCACCTTGATTTATCAAAATATAGAACAAAACTCATAGGTATATCTATGGGAGACATATTTATCTATGCAATAGACTTTTCTGTGTGATACAAATTTGTTTATCAAGTCTTCGACTTTGGGTTGTCGCAACTCTTAGTTGTGGGTGAGATCAGCTAAGGGAATCAAGTGCGCAGAATCCAGCGTGGTTCAAGAGGCGTAAGGAACGCAACTGTACTTTTATTAGTGTGAGATTGGTTAGGGCTCAATTATATTCCAGTCTGAAGTTAACTTGGAGTAGGCTAGTGTCTGTAGCGGCTTAATACAGTGTGGTTTTCAAATCTGGACAAGGTTCCGGGTTTTTCTGCATTTGCGGTTTCCTCGTTAACAAAACTTCAGGTGTCTATGTTATTTCTTTTACGCATTATATTTTGTTATATAATTGAAATATCACAAGTTGTGCGTTGAGTCGATCAATTGGTAAATCCAACCTTTGGTTGTTGATTGAAATTGATTGATCCTTGAACATCGGTCTTTGGTACCTTTCAAGTTATTTCTCTTACTTCAATCGGGCTCGCAAATTCTTATTTGTTTGATTGCAGATTGAATTGGGAAATTGAGATACAACTTGGATATACTTTTCTTGATATTGAGTCTGACTGTCTAGTTGATTCTCTCGAAAGTATATTGGAGTTTGTCCATACAAATTTCTAAGTGAAATATTGGGTGTGGTTGTTAGACCCTCGCTTTTTCAGAATCTTAGATAAGGTTTTCATCTAACGGTGACTACTTAATGCTTTGTTACTAAGCTATCTCAGCTTTGATTGAAAGCAACCATGATTTGAAAGACTATATAAGGGAGAACTCTAGCAATGGGAAAACTTAATCCCCACACTTCTGTGTGTTCCTAGTTGCTTACTAGAGTCGATTCTCCTTTAACCTAGTGTTGATGGTGGTTTTTAGCTTAGGGTTAAAATCGTAAAACCTTGTATCTGACGTCACTCTGCAAGGAAACGGTGTCGTGAGTGCTAACCTCTCCACCAGCAAATTTATTGAGTCATTCAATATATTTACATGAAATTTATCCAGACTGGCGAATGTAGCAACCATCCCAAACACTTTGTAAATTTTGGCACTTCGCCAATACAAGACTCACTGAGTACTTTCCTATGTTATGTTCCCCGGCAGAACCCTTAATATCGGTATGGCATGACGGATTTATGTTCACTCGCAGCGGAGTAGCATGAACCACCAAGTACCAAAGTTAAGGCCATCGTACGAAATGCTCATACGGAAAGCACACTGCGTTCTGTAGATAAGGATTTTTGTGGCAGCATACAAAATCCAGCCAATTATTGTGATAACTCATAAAAAATTCATAAACCCGACTAATTTGCAAAATTAGGGTTTCGCTCCCAGCGCAGTACATTAGACCCCGTTGGCCGAAAAACTATGCTTAGCCAAACTAGGCGATTAAATCCGCCACAACACACTGGAAATGTGGCCACGCCCTAGCTTTCTGGCCCCACTTCCCATCGACCAATCAGGTCGCTTTAAGTCCTCCACACTCACGCATAAGTGTAGCCACCCCTATGCCTGGACGACCCTCTTACATTAACCAATCAGGTTACTTTAAACTCGCCACAGTGTTGAAATGAAGGAAATCGCGCCAGATGGACGCAAAGCCAATTGGCTCCCTAAAAGCGCACCAGCATGCCAAACAAGCCAAACGCACATACCGGGCACACATGCCAGATGCACATGCCAAACGCGCCAAACATGGCCACTCACCCCATGCGACGTGTCATATAGGGTAATTAGGGTTTCGACAAGCCAAACCTTAATTTAGGCAAGATTTCCACACCAACGTGCCAAAATTTCAGTGGCTATGGCTAAGCGCGCAACTGTGCTAAAGGCATGCATGAGCCATGTCACAATACCGCTAGCGCAAGTTAAAAGCGCCACTTCCAATTAAAGGTAGCCATGATGGACAACTACCTTTCCTCCTGAGAAGCAATCTCAGTCATCCAAGTTCGCCACTAAACTAACAGGCTTGTGGCAACTTTGAGCGACCATGCCTCCAAACCCTAAACTTTGGCCACAACATCAAATCCCAGTTTGTCCATGGCGCCTAATTTCGGTCACAGTGCCAAACCCTAGCCTTGGCCACGGTGCCAAGCCCTAACCTTGGCCATGCCGCCAAGCCTTAACTTTAGTCACGGAGCCAAATCTTAACCTTGGACATGCTACAACACTACAGACGTGGCCATGCCACTAACATGTTGTTATTCCACAGCCACTGACATGCCACAATGCCACAGCTACTAGCATGTCGCTATGCCACGGCCACTGGCATGCCACCATGCCACAACTACTAGCATGCCGCCATGCCACGACTACTAGCATGTCGCCATGCCACAGATACTAGCATGTCGCTATGCCACGACCACTGGCATGCCACCATACCACGGCTACTAGCATGTCTCTATGACACGACCACTGGTATGCCACCATGCCGCGGCTACTAGCATGTCGTTATGCCACGGCCACTGGCATGCCACCATGCCACAGCTACTAGCATGCCGCCATGCCACAACCACTAGCATGATGTTATGACATGGCTTCACTAGGCGCTACTATGCCAATGGCACCACTTCTCTATACAACAAGATGCTGCCATAATCAATGGCCACTCTTCCTCATGAGATGTAATCTCAGCCATCAAAATTCGCCACCGAGTCTTTCAGCTCGTGACAAGTTTTAGACGAATAGCCAAAACGAGCCTAGCATCATGTATGCTATTTACCTACGGCAAGCCTCTCATTTTTAACTTGCCACACATAGCAAAGTGCTACATGTTTTCCATGAAAACACTCGAGACATCAAAACATGTCGCAAACTGGGGGATACTCATCAGGGTATTGGTCTGGCGGTTTACAGCGTGCGGCGTGCAATACGCCTGTTACAAAAAGTGCCATAAAGCGGGGCGGTTAGTAATGGAAAGAAGTAATGGTGTAAACGTATCTTTCATTATGGAAACATAAATTCTAGGCGTTACCCGTTACTCCCTTCTTCCACCACTCAATCATTTCCACTTCCCACGAGACCAGGGTACGTTTTGTTGCGACTTGTATAAGTAACGGTGTAAACGTTCAGCTGGATGTGCGACTAGCAAAGATTCTTTGGGAACAATCACGCCCGTCGTCACGACAACATTTTCCGCCATGGGAGACATAGAAGCATCTTTATGATGATCAACCTCCATCTCCAGATTACCAACAGGTACGGTTTCCATCATTGGAGACACTGTTACATCTTCATTGTCGTGAATCTCCATCTCAGAATTATTTTCAGAAGCGGCCTCCTCATGTAAATACCACCAATTGAATATTTATTCGGTATAAGTAAATAGTCCAAGAGGAAAACGTGTGGGAGACTCACCGACTCTTCTGTGGGCCCACTGGGATTGGAAGAGGACTCGCTGCCCCGCTCTGAAGAACTTTCCCCATCACCGTCAGACTCTGAGTTTCCTTCTTATTCCTCTTCACTGCTGAGAGGATCAGTATCGCCAGACTTTTCTTCAGAAGGCATCACCTTTTGGCCACTTGCAAGTCTGGTAAAGACGTTTATCTTGTTGAGACCCTGAATCAAGAGGTAAGAGATGTTCAGTGGCAACAATTCAGAATATTTATGCAATACGACCAAATCAGGAAGAAAATCATACATACTCGCATATTGGAAGAACTAAAAGTCGAAAGAGCCGTCGAATCCGACTGAAAACCACCCGCACGGTTTTTAGACCTTCGCTCCTTCTTCTGGGACTGTCCACATCCGAGCTAGGAGATTTTCGCTTAGCAGTAGAAGGCTCCCTCGACAATGGATGTTCCGATAAAGTCGCAGGGTAAGGCTTACCACGAGAATTTTCCACCACGTCATTCACAAATCCATGGATGACAAGAAAATCATCATGCCAGAACACGTTGTGCCTGGAGGTTGTCACTGGACTTCGTTCTGAGAGCAAGAAAGGAATACTTTACCTAGCGTGCGAACACGGGCATCAAGGAAATTTGGAAACAATTCTTCCGGAGAAACCGGCTGGCGAGTAAATGGGACCCCTTGGTCAAAACCCATATGCCGAGCCTCCCTGTCAATATTATAAGGGACTGCCTTGAAAGACCCTCGAAAGAAAGATGGCACGTGTTCGGGATACAACTTCACATAAATACAACCTCTCCAACGCTCATATTCTCTCCAGCAAAAAGCAAAGTCAAGTTCGGAGCAGCGGCGAAAGTGTCCGGCTGAACTATGGACGCATGGACTGGATCCCAAGGATGAAAGCTAACAACATCGACATTGTCAAGAAAGTCGATGATCTTTGATCCAGATTTTGGACACTTATTCAACCAGCACAATATTCTGGAGCCGCCGCAATACTCAGGAAGTGAAGCCGACGGTTTGGGAGCATATTTTGCGAAATGCTCCCACAACCATGTTTGGAGAAAAGCGTCGTGAACATACGAGTCCACTTTCATATAACCATTTGAAGCGTACATGTCCGCGACCAGATGATCCAAATGGGTGTACAAAGAACCAAGAAACAATCCACCAATAGGAAGAATGACGCCTTTTGCCAATTTGATGGAAAATTTAATGAGCTCCTGCCTTATCTCCTTCTTACCAGAGTCGTCATCGAAAATATCTCTAGACAGCCACAGAGCTAAATATGCAGCAACATGGAGTGTATCATCCAGCACTAGATCCGACTCCGGCTCATCAGGGAACCACTCAGATACCCACCAGCTATAGAAGCACTTCGTCTCGTAATCCTTCCGAGCGAATCCTTTTGACTTCTCTACAATATTGGCACGCATTTTTTCTTCATCGTCGGACAACGTGATATCAAGAATCCCTGTTATGGGAAGGTTCAACAAGATGGCTACACTCTCTAAAGAGATAGTAATTTCACCCCACCTACATATGGACGTGTGAGTATCCGTACACCATCTGGAGATAAAAGCGATCAAGCCTGGGATATCTTTCCTAATTTGAAGTGTTGTAGAATCCATGACAGCATCGATGATTTGTGCCTTGGTCAAATTGGCCCTCACACAGTCTTGACTTATCATGAATTGAATCCATTTATCAAAAGAGAGTAATGGACTCTGACAGATTTTGAAGTCAATGGGAGAAGCAGGATACTATTTCCTCTGAAGGAAAAACCATATTACACGCCCCGGTCGAACTGACTGGACCTCTCCTTCATTTTCTGAACCGGTCAGAAGGATCGCCACATACTTGGGATGGGTTTTCCTAGGCGAAGAAGACTTTGTAAAAAATTCATCATTTGTGTTCGGCTTGGAGTTGTTACCACTTCTCGATGCGGCGCCAGATATGTTTTTAGGTGACATCTTAACAAAATTTCTTATATTATTCCCACTTTCGAGGTAACTACAACAAAGCAAGACAAGAGTTACTACTTTGAAGAAAAAACATGCATGGAGATTTTGTCAGGATCTGGGTACAATAATCAAGGGACAACAACGAATTTCCTATGAAGAATTTTTCCTTGGCCGCATGTTATGGTGCTCACGACCAAAGAATGGGTACTGATGCTCGCTTGACGGGATATGTGTGCTGCCGCGAAGAAAAAAAACACCGTCTTGGCCGAAACCATTCAATACCACGGGAGCCATGCTCTCGGCCAAATCATTCCTTGCCGCGGGAGTTGCACTCATGAACAAAGGAAACCCTAACAACTAGGTTCTATGGAAGGAAAGAATATAGTTTTCTACGCTCAAACAATTACCTAGCATGTTAATTGGTTTCGTTGCTATTCACTTTATAGCTAACCCTAATATAATACTGCTGGCGCGAAGAGGAGTTATTCATATCAAAAATATTCTATGGAAGTCACTCATATGGCTAGGGTTTACACCAAAACAGAAGAACAAAGAAGGAACGCTGGAACACATACCTGAAATAAGCTCGCCCGCTGTGTTGATATTGCTTCGCCGCTAGCTCCAAGATGTGAGAACAAAATCAATGTTACGAGATTAAGAGGACGGGTAGCACCTTTTATAGGCACAACACTTTTAGGGGGTTGAATGGAGGAAGGTTTCCTATTTGGGTTATACACTGAAAGAGGCAGCCGGACCCGCGCTAGCAAAGCTCCATGGCGCCAACATGCCGCGGCCAAGTTAGCGCCATCACTTCGCGTCCCAAACCGACGCTCCATAGATCCATCTTCACCGCTCCACGACCAAGCCAGCACTACGCCAACGCTCCATGGCTCCATCTTCACCACTCCACGGATATTCCAAGCTATCCACGCCATTGGCCCTTCCAAGTGAGCCACGCCATCCACCGTTCCAAGCTAGCAGCGTCGACGGCTCCACGGACAAGCCAAGCCAAGCCAGCAGCGCCAACGGTTCCAATGCCCTAGGCAGCACTAACAACTTGCATCCTTATCAGCACCAACTTTTTCGCTCCTGACAAGTGTCATCTGCAGCCCAAGCCAACTCCAACCGCGTCCTAACCAATGCCCTAGCCAGCAGTGCCATGAACCATTCCTTAACCAGTAGCCAAAAACGCCGCACTAGTGCCAACATCCCACGGATAAGAAGAATTTATGCAGAAGCTGCCAACACAAGGATCGCGGATCCCCCATGCCTTCCACCAGAGGTTAGTGGAATTTCCTTGGAAATCTCTTCACGTGTTGCTCTTTCAATTTTACTCTTGTCTGTCACCATCTCATGCTTACCCCGCAACAACGCCACTGTTACGTGCTAAGCAGGGGACTTAATGTTGATGGTGGTTTTTAGCTTAGGGTTAAAATCGTAAAACCTTGCATCCGACGTCACTCTGCAAGGAAACGGTGCCGTGAGTGCTAACCTCTCCACCAACATATTTATTAATCCATTCAATGTATTTACATGAAATTTATCCAGACTGGCGAATGTAGCAACCATCCCAAACACTTTGTAAATTTCGGCACCTCGCCAATACAAGAATCATTGAGTACTTTCATGTGCTATGTTCCCCGGCAGAACCCTTAATATCGGTATGGCATGACAGATTTGTGTTCACTCGCAGCGGAGTAGCATGAACCTCCAAGTACCAAAGTTAAGGCTATCACACGAAATGCTCAGACGGAAAGCACACTGCGTTCTGTAGATAAGGATTTTTGTGGCTGCATACAAAATCCAACCAATTATTGTGATAACTCACAAAAAAACTCATAAACCCGACTAATTTGCAAAATTAGGGTTTCGTGCCCCGCGCAGTACATGAAAAAGCGGGGGTCTAATAACACCACCCAATATTTCACTTAGAAATCTATATGGACAAACTCGAATATACTTTTAAGAGAACCAACAAGACTGAGTCAACTAAAAGTACATCAACGAGTTTATATCTCTCTTTCTTGATTTGATTTCCTCAAACAGAAACTGCAAGTACTAATCAAATACAAGGAATAACTTGGATGGTACCAAAGACCAATATCCAAGGATCAATCAATGACAATCAACAACCAAAGGTTGGATTACTCTAATTGATGATCTAACGCACAACCTGTATTATTTCAATTATAAAGATAAAACAATGTAATGCGGAAATTGAAATAACACAAACACCTGAAATTTAATTAAAGAGGAAACCGTAAATGCAGAAAAACCTCGGGACCTAGTCCAGATTGAATACACACTGTATTAAGCCGCTACAGACACTAGCCTACTCCGAGCTAACTTCGGACTGGACTGTAGTTGAACCCAATCAGTCTCCCATTGATCCAAGGTACAATTGTACTCCCTACGCCTCTGATCCCAGCAGGATACCGCGCACTTGATTCCCTTAGCTGATCTCACCCACAACTAAGAGTTGCTATGACCCAAAATCGCAGGCTTTGACAATATACAAATCTGTCTCCCACGGACAAGTCTATCAAAGGATCAATATGTCTTCCATAGAAAAACCCTAAAGTTTTTGTTCCGTCTTTTGATAATAATCAAGGTGAACAGGAACCAATTGATAATCCGGTCTTATATTCCCAAAGAACAGCTTAGATAAATCAATCACCTCACAACAATCTTAATCGTATGGTAGAAAAACAAGATTTTGCGGAATCACAAACAATGAGACGAAGATGTTTGTGATTACTTTTTATATGTTTCCTATCGGAGATATCAATCTCAAGCCAATCAATCTGATTGTACTCGTACGATAGAAGATGCAAGATCAGATGACACAACTACGATAAAAGTAGTATCGGTCTGGCTTCACAATCCCAATGAAGTCTTTAAGTCGTTAACCTGGTTTTAGAAGAAGAAAACCAAAGGTTAAAGGAGAATCGACTCTAGCACGCAAACTAGTATCACACGTGAGGTGTGGGGATTAGTTTTGCATAGTTTCTAGATGTCCCCTTATACGGTCTTTCAAATAAGGGTTTCGCCTTGTTCACAAAGAAAACAATATCCACCATAAGATGAAAACCTGATTTAGATTCAAGCTAATATTTCTCAACCATTAGATCGAAAACTTAGCTTGTTATACACAAATGAAATGCTCGCTTCTAGGTTTTTTAACCGTACCCAAACATGTACATTGTTGGTTCAACAATAGTTAACTAAAAGGTTAGCCATATGAGCATTTCATACCAACTAGTTTGTCAACTCCAGTATAATTTCTCGGGATGATAAGTTCGTAAGTTCGTGGACTGAGTTCGCGGACTTGGAAACAAGCCATTCTTACGGTTTCTCTTGATCAACAAAGTTCGCAAACTTTGGTTCAAGAGATAGGACTTATGCACATATGTGTTTCCACAACAATACTTATGTCCATCATTGGTTATGTAATCTAAACTCTCATTCCAATCATTGAAACATTCTTAGAGGACGTTATATAGTTGTGTTGATGGTGGTTTTTAGCTTACATGACGTCACTATGACCATTAACACATTTACTGAATCGATCAGCATGCCTACGTAAGAATTACCATAGTACCTTTTTTTATGTGTCATGTTCCACGGAAGAACCCTTAACATTGACCGACATCATCTATGTCAAACCCTAATTCTCATGTTACCGCGCCAAGGCACGCCAACCATGCCAGCCGCACCACTGTGCCAATGGAAAACCATTCCAGCCACATCTCCGCGCCAAGGCATGCCAACCATGCCAGCCGCACCACTATGCCAATGGCAAACCATGCCAGCCACATCTCCGCGCCAAGGCATGCCAACCATGTCAGCCGCACCACTGTGCCAATGACAAACCATGCCAGCCACATTTCCGCGCCAAGGCATGCCAACCATGCCATCCGCACCACTGTGCCAATGGCAAACCATGCCAGCCACATCTCCGGGCCAAGGCATGCCAACCATGCCAGCCGCACCACTGTGCCAATGGAAAACCATGCCAGCCACGTCTACCGCGCCAAGGAATGCTAACCATGCTAGCAGCACCATGCGCCAATGGCATGCCAAAACCTTTGCCCCACCATCCCACCGCACCTTGAATTGGCCCCAACCATGCTAGCCGCACCATGCGCCAATGACATGCCAAACCCATGGCCCCACCATGCCAAGCCAACCGCACCTTGCCTTGGCCCCACCATGCCAATCCATCCGTACCAAAGCCTTGGCCCCACTATGCCAAGCCATCCGTGCCAGTGTCCTAGGCCCCACCATGTCGGCCTTCCCTATGCGGCTACCAAAACGAAAGCGTGCGACGATTAACGACCACCCTTCCATCCTAGATGCAAATCCTAGCCGTCCAAGGTCGCAAAACAACGCATGGTAACCTTTGGCCCAAAACCCTAGTTTTGGCCACGCCAAACCGCGCCAAGGCATGCCATGCCACATGTGCCAATGGTATGCCAACCACCTTGCCGCGCCATACCATGCCGGCCTTCCCCATGCGGCTACCAAAACTAAGGCGTGCAACGATCAACGGCCACTCTTCCATCCTAGATGCAAATCCTAGCCGTCCAAGGTCGCCAAATACGCATGGTAACCTTTGGCCCAAAACCCTAGTTTCGGCCACGCCAAACCGCGCCAAGGCATGCCATGCCACATGTGCCAATGGCATGCCAACCACCTTGCCACGCCATACCATGCCGACCTTCCCCATGCGGCTACCAAAACGAAGGCGTGCGACGATCAACGGCCACTCTTCCATCCTGGATGCAAATCCTAGCCGTCCAAGGTCGCCAAACAACGTATGGTAACCTTTGGCCCAAAACCCTAGTTTTGGCCACGCAAAACCGCGACAAGGCATGCCATGCCACATGTGCCAATGGCATGTCAACCACCTTGTCGCGCCATACCATGCCGGCCTTCCCCATGCGTCTACCAAAACAAAGGCGTGCGACGATCAACGACCACCCTTCCATCCTATATGCAAATCCTAGCCGTCCAAAGTCGCCAAACAACGCATGGTAACCTTTGGCCCGAAACCCTAGTTTTGGCCACGCAAACCGCGCCAAGGCATGCCATGCCACATTTGCCAATGGCATGCCAACCACCTTGTCGCGCCATACCATGCCGGCCTTCCCTATGCGGCCACTAAAACGAAGGCCTGCAACAATCAACGACCACTTTTTCATCTAAGATGCAGATCTTAGCCGTCCAAGGTTACCAGCTAACACATGGCAACCTTTGGCCCTAGTTTGGTCGCGCCTAAATAAAGCCAAAACCCTAAATTTTGGCTGCGCCTAAACTGGGCCATATTAAATCTATACTGATCATACTTTCATGCCACTGGATACCAGACGAAAGGTTACAATAATCAACGGCTACCTTCCTCTTAGGATGCAAAATCTCGACCGTTGAAGGTCACCACCGAGCCGGCAAGTCTCCCAAGCTCAACTTGCAAGAAAACAACAACATGCTACATGTTTTCCACGAAAACACTCGAGACATCAACACATGTCACAAATTGGGGGATGCTCATTGGGTATTGGTTTGGCGGTTTACTGCGTGCGGCGTACACTACGCTCGTTACAAGAAAGTGTCATAAGGATGAGGAGGTTAGTAAATACAGGGAGTAATGGTGAAACGCTTTCTGTTATGGAACATCAATTCCAAGAGTTACCGGTTACCACCTCCTCTCATTTGCTCACCCGTTTTCCATTTCTTGATGAGACCAGAGTACGTTTCACTTCGACTTGTATAAATAGGCATTACCTATTTCCACTGAACAACAAGTTCAGGTCAGGAGGATACAACACTCAGAAAACATTTGCTAGATTTCCATCTATTAGCTTCCCACTTTCTGATACTAGTCGTGAAAAAACTACTCTTCCAGAATCAACTATTCTGGTCTCAACACTTTCTTCGCTTCCCTCCTCAAAACCAACCCTTCTCCTTCACTTTGTGACCAAAGCAAGTCTGGAACGACCATTTCTCGGTTTAGGCCGGATTTGTACAGATTGATCTCTCGAATCTAAAGTACTCCCTTGCAGTACATTGTTTAGGGTTTAAATTTGTTTCTCACCCACACACCCGAAATTACCAAAATCAGCAGAAATCGTTTTCACCCTCAAACAATTGGCGACCACAGTGGGAGATTGATCTTTCGGTTACAATGTCAATTTTCGACCATCGATCTCATGTTTCGACCCAGACATCAAGGCGGTAGAAGCAGGCGATTGACGACTCAATTACCAGACGACCTGATTATCAATCTTGACACGGAGAGGGATGACTGGGGACTGCCTAAAGGTTAAAAGCGAAAGATCCAACCAGGGATCGACGACTCGATTCTCATATGAGACGACTGGGGACTTTCCACAATCACGGCGGTGCCTCCCGTAAAACTCGGTCTTACACCTGGAAGATTCCGTTTTCATCAAGAGACCTGAAAAACCGAGTAAGTCTTACCTAGAAAAAATACATGGTTTGCTATTTCAATTTTTCACGGGAATGATGAAACCGATAGCCATGTTATATTTCACCCCATGTCATCTACCGACACGCAACCCTCATGGTTCCATGGTTTTCCTGGGATGTTTGCGTCACTTGCAATCGTAACCAAGACAACATCATTCCCAAAACAATCCACTCCAAAAGAATAATCCAAAACCTTCAAGGTAACATTTATATATCAACCCAAAAATCCAGGAAATCAAAACCATAAACTAGGCGTTTCATTTGCCTTTCAAAAAAAAACTAAAAATAAGAAGTTCAGAAGACAGAAATACATTCAAGGAAAGTTTTTCAACAATGGCTTGCTCTTCTTAGAAAGAGCCTCCTTCGTGCTTTGGAGAGCCTCACTCTTCAACTTCAGCTTCCTGGATAATTTATCGACTTCCGCTTCTTGCTTCTTCATCATATCCGCAGAAGGACCTTCGACTGTTTCGACCAACAAATTTTCAACCTCAGAGAAACCTTCAGCGAACCAAGGAACATTGCACTCGAAGTTTACACACATGTCACGATGGAACCTCCAGATCGAGATTACATCCTCAGAAACAATATTACCGGTCACGTTGCACATGTCGTCAATCGAAGACAAAGCTTCCTCCACACGCTTAACCAACGCAAATCGACTAGTAACCTTCTTGGTCGTGGCGATATGTCTGTAGCTTTCCCATATCTTGGTGTATAGTGCCGCATGTTTGGCTGGCATGCTAAATCCCCTGATCAACACATGATCCGGATAAGGAACCAGGTATGGAAGGTTGAAAGTGGCGCCCGCGTCTACATCAGCAACCGGCAAGGTATTCCTAACGAAAATTGCACCTGCGGCCACTGGAGTACTCTCCATTGTCTGAGTCACAACGACGTTTTCATCTCGATCAACGTCCATTCCAAGGTCGCCCAGTGCGGCTGCCACAATTGGAGACAAATATGTATCACCACCAGTCTCCGTCTAAGGGCCATCTTCAGAAAAGGTTTCCCCCTATGACATCACGGATTAGATATTTTCCAAAGAGAAAGAAAAAAAAACATGCGGGAGACTCACTGATTCGCTTTCAGACTGGCTAGAGAGAGATTCAGCACTGCTGTCGGAAGAACTACTCTCGCCATCACTGAACTCTGATCTATCATCCTTCTCGGGTTCCCCATCTCCAAGGATAGGCTCAGCACCACCACCCTCCGTCTCGAGAAGCGATGTTTTCTGACTACTTGCAAGTTTGGTAAAGGCGTTCACGCTGCTGAGACCCTAGGCAAGATACAAAGACGGATACTCAGGAAATAAACAAGGATATACACGATCCAACTAAAGTCAAGAGGAAAATCATACGTACCCGCATATTGGACTAATTGAAAGTCGGTAGGGCTATCGAAACTGACTGGGAACTATCTGCACGGCTTTTAGATCTTTGCTCATTCACGTGGGGGCTATCTGCATTCGGGCTAACGGATTTTCGCTTGGGATAAGAAGGATCCCTCATTAGTGGATGCTCCGCTAAAACCGCAGGAGAAGGCTTACTGCGACGGTTTTCTACCACATCATTCAAGAATCCATGGAAAACGAGAAACTCATCCTGCCAAAATATGTTATATTTGGAGGTTGTTGATGGATTTCGTTCCGCAAGCAGGAAAGGGAGACTTTTACCCGACACAAGAACAGTAGCATCGAGAACAGTTGGCAACGAGACTTCTGGAACAACCGACTGACGAACAAGTGGTACCCCTTGGTCAAAACCCATATGTTGAGCCACCCTATCGATATTGTAAGAGACTGTTATGCAAGATCCTCAAAAGAAAGACGACACATAACCGGGCGTGCAGCTTCGCATGAACACCATCTCTCCAACACTCATATACTCTTTATCATAAGACAAAGACATGCTCGGAGAAGGAGCAAAGGTACTGATCTGAGTTATGGACGCATGCACCGGAGCCCATGGACGAATATTGACCGTGTGCGAGTTGTCAAGGAATCCAACCAGGTTCAAACCAATCTTTGGGCGCCTATTCGACCAACGCAGTATCCTAGAGCCACCCCAAGACTCGGGAAGTACGGACAACGGTTTTGGAGCATACCTTTCGAAGTGCTCCCACATCCACGCTTGGAGAAAGGCGACATGAATATACGAATCCACTTTCATGTAACCATTTGAAGCGCATATGTCCGCGACCATCTGATCCAAGTGTGTGTACAGAGAACCAAGAAACAAGCCGCCAATAGGGAGAACGACACCTTTTGCCAATTTTATGGAAAACTTGATAAGTTCCTGTCTTATTTCCTTCTTACCTGAGCCGTCATCAAAAATATCTCTGGATAAACAAAGAGCCAAGAACGCCGCGACATGAAGCGTATTATTCTTCTGATTCGGCTCCAACTCATTGGGAAACCACTGAGACACCCACCAGCCATAGAAGCACCTCGCCTCGTTTTCTTTCCGAACGAATCCTTTTGATTTTGCAACAAGAGCGGCGCACATTTCTTCTTCATCTGCAGACAATTTGACATCGAGGTTTCCTATTACAGGAAGGTTCAACAACACGACCACGCTCTCTAAGGAGATAGTCATTTCACCCCACCTGCATATGGCCGTGTGAGTGTCTGGACACCATCTGGAAATAAAAGCAACCAAGCCTGGAATATCTTTCCTAATTTGAAGTAATGCGGAAGTCGCGACAGCATCAATGATCTACGCCTTGGTCAAACTGGCTTTTACACATTCCTGGATCATCATGAATCACATCCATTTATCAAAGGGACGCATTGGACTCACAGAGATTTTAAAGTCAATAGGAGAAGCATGATACTCTTTTCTCTGAAGATAAAACCTTATTACACCTCCTGGCCGAACCGATCAGGCCTCTCCTTCACTTTTCGGACCAGTCAGAAGAATCGACACATACTTGGGATGAGTTCTCTTAATCGTGGAGGATGTTTTAAAGAACTCATCATCTATGTTTGGCTTGGAATTGCCAACATCTTTCGGTACAGCAGAAATTTTCTCAAATAACATCCTAACTAAAATTCTCTCACGCTACTTCCACCTTCGAAATAACTACAATGGAACAATACGAAGAGAAATTATTACGGAAAGTTCATGGAAATTATTTTATCAGACACAGGAGATCCATCTGGACGCAAGCCAATTTGTTTCAAATTCATAATGCGCACAGGCAAATAAATGGGGACTGACAGACCCTCCATCACCACCTCATGCCAATACCATACCCTGCAGCGGGAAATTTTCTCCCAGCCGAGGAGGCGCGCCCCACCACGGGAACCATACACACGGTCACACCAGGAAAAAGGAGTAAACCCTATAAGCTAGGTTTTCGCGGGAAGGGAATGATAATTACCATCTCATGCATGCCTATTTTGCACGGTAATTGAGGCAGCCAACATCACTACGGTATTCATGCCTAAATGTTACTACAAGTTCATTCAAAGCATACCTACGGCTAGGATTCATACCAACGCAGAAGGAAAACATTTCTACAAGTTCATGAAAAGGTACGCCTACAGCTAGGGTTTGCACTAACAAAAAAAAACAAGAAAAGCAAGTTAAAGAGTCAGTGTTGGAATACATACCTGGGATTCGCTCGTCCGTTTTACTGTTACCACACGTCTAGAATAAAAAAAAAATAGGTGTAAAGTAAAAGGAGAGGCCGACCCTCCTTTTATAGGCGTGATACTTGGGAGTTTGAATAAGGAAAGGACTTCCTATTTGAGTCAAGTAAGGAAAAGAGGCAAACGGGCCCACGAAGACCAATCACCATGCCAAGACCGTCCGCGCTATTTCCTTGGCCCCACCATGCCAAGCCGTCCGCCATGCTTGCCTCGCCAGGACCGCGCCATGCCTCGGCCCCACATGCCAAGCCGTCTGCGCATGCTTTGCCTCACCAAACTGCGCCATTGCCTTGGCCCCACCATGCCAACCCGTTCACGCCATGACTTGCCGCACCAACACCGACAACTCACCAAGCCAGCGTCATGATGTTCCCTAACCCATCCAAGGTGATGCATAGCCATACTAAGCCGACGATCTTCATCTCACCACTTCACGGTCTACACCACGAATAGAATCTACGCAAGGCCGCCAAACACGAGGATCATGGACTCTTCTTACCTCTCGAAAAAAGGTTAGTCGGACCTTCCTGACCATCTTTCCACGACTTATCGTTTTTATTTTTGTTCTTTCCCGTCACCATCTTATACTTACCTCGCAACAATGCTCATGTTCCGAGCTAAGTAGAGGACTTAATGTTGATGGTGATTTTTAGCTTAGGGTTAAAATCGTAAAACCGTACAACTGACATGACGTCACTATGACCATTAGCACATTTATTGGATCGATCAGCATGCCTACGTAAGAATTACCAGGGTACCTTTTTTTTATGTGTCATGCTCCACGGAAGAACCCTTAACATTGACCAACATCATTTATGCCAACCCTAATTCTCATGCTACCGCGCCAAGGCATGCCAACCATGCTAGCCGCACCACTGTACCAATGGCAAACCATGTCAGCCACATCTCCGCGCCAAGGCATGCCAACCATGCCAGCCGCACCACTGTGCCAATGGCAAACCATGCCAGCCACATCTCTGCGCCAAGGCATGCCAACCATGCCAGCCGCACCACTATGCCAATGGCAGACCATGCCAGCCACATCTCAGCTCCAAGGCATGCCAACCATGCCAGTCGCACCACTGTGCCAATGGAAGACCATGCCAGCCACATCCCCGCGCCAAGGCATGCCAACCATGCCAGCCACATCTCCGCGCCAAGGCATGCCAACCATGCCAGCCGCACCACTGTGCCAATGGAAAACCATGCCAGCCACATCTCCGCGCCAAGGCAAGCCAACCATGCCACCCGCACCACTGTGCCAATGGAAAACCATGCCAGCCACATCTACGCGCCAAGGCATGCCAACCATGCCAGACGCACCACTGTGCCAATGGCAAACCATGCCAGCCACGTCTACCGTGCCAAGGAATGCCAACCATGCTAGCCGCACCATGCGCCAATGGCATGCCAAGCCCTTGGCCCCACCATGCCAAGCCAACCGCACCTTGTCTTGGCCCCAACCATGCTAGCCGCATCATGCGCCAATGGCATGCCAAACCCTTGGCCCCACCATTCCAAGCCTACCGCACCTGGCCTTGGCCCCACCATGCCAAGTCTTCCGTACCAAACCCTTGGCCCCACTATGCCAAGCCATCCGCGCCATTGGCCTTGGCCCCACCTTGCCGGCCTTCCCTATGCGGCTACCAAAACGAAGGCGTGTGACGATCAACGACGACCCTTCCATCCTAGATGCAAATCCTAGTCGTCCAAGGTCCCCAAACAACGCATGGTAACCTTTGGCCCAAAACCCTTGTTTTGGCCACGCCAAGGCATGCCATGCCACATGTGCCAATGGCATGCCAACCGCCTTCCCGCGCCATACCATGCCGGCCTTCCCCATGCGGCTACCAAAACGAAGGCATGCAACGATCAACGACCACCCTTCCATCCTAGATGGAAATCCTTGCCGTCCAAGGTCACCAAATAATGCATGGTAACCTTTGGCCCAAAACCCTAGTTTTGGCCACGCCAAACCGCGCCAAGGCATGTCATGCCAGATGTGTCAATGGCATGCCAACCACCTTGATGCGCTATACCATGTCGACCTTCCCTATGCGGATACCAAAACAAAGTCCTGCAACAATCAACGACCACTTTTTCATATAAGATACAGATATTTGCCGTCCAAGGTTACCATCTAACACATGGAAACCTTTGGCCCTAGTTTGGTCGCGCCTAAACAAAGCCAAAACTCTAACTTTTGGCCACGCCTAAACTGGGCCATATTAAAGCCATACTGATCATACTTTCATGCCACTGGCTACCAAATGAAAGGTTACAATAATAAATGGCTACCTTCCTATTAAGATGCAAAATCTCGACCGTTGAAGGTCACCACCGAGCCGGAAAGTCTCCCAATCTCAACTTTCCCGACAACAACAACATGCTACATGTTTTCCACGAAAATGCTCGAGACATCAACACATGTCACAAACTGGGGATGCTCATTGGGTATTGGTTTGGCGGTTTACAGCGTGCGGCGTACACTACGCTCGTTATAAGAAAGTGTCATAAGGATGAGGCGGTTAGTAAATACAGGGAGTAATGGTGAAACGCTTTCTTTTATGGAACATCAATTACAAGAGTTACCGGTTACCACCTCCTCCCATTTACTCACCCGTTTTCCATTTCTTAATGAGACCAGAGTACGTTTCACTTCGACTTGTATAAATAGGCATTACCTATTTCCACCGAACAACAAGTTCAGGTCAAGAGGATACAACACTCAGCAAAAATTTGCTAGCTTTCCATCTGTTAGCTTCCCACTTTCTGATACAAGTCGTGAAACAACTACTCCTCCAGAATCAACTATTCAGGTCTCAACACTTTCTTCGCTTCCCTCCCCAAAACCAACCCTACTCCTTCACTTTGTTACCGAAGCAAGTCTGGAACGACCATTTCTTGTGTTAGGCAGGATTTGTACAGATTGATCTCTCGAATCTAAAGTACTCCCTTGCAGTACATTGTTTAGGGTTTAAATTCGTTTCTCACCCACACACCCGAAATTACCAAAATCAGCAGAAACCGTTTTCACCCTTAAACAAGTTGTTACACCATTTCTCGTCAAAGCAATTTTCAAAGTGATTGAAACATATCATGACTTTCGTCACTAGGTAAAGATAAACATGGTCGAAGCGAAAAGCTTACCAACACATATTTCGAGATATAGATAGGCGAGGTATACTCGGCTCGAAATACCAAATTTGTATAATAAATTCTATATATATAGCATACGACTTTTTGTCTCAAGAAGTAGGAGATAGAGTAGATAGACTTTTGAGTGACAGATATGTTCAAGTATTCACATACCTTTGTGTCGAGAAGTTCCACCGGTTCCTTGAGTAGTTCTTCTTCTTGTATGATGAATTGCCATGAAGTCCTTGAGCTCAACTAAACTTTCTATCCTAGTCCGAGACTTAGCTATAGTAGACTAGAAATCAAGACTTATAGTTTTGATCACTAACATTGACAAACATGCTTAGCAACGCATGCGAGTTTAAACGAGCAATGCTCTAACAATCTCCCCCTTTGTCAATTTTAGTGACAAAACTATCAATACATATGGAATACAAAAAAGATAAAGAAACTTTAGTAGATTCTATTCCACATGTCTAATCTTCAACATTACTCGAAATCTTCGTCACTTCCAAGTACTCCAATGATCCCAAAGGTTGTAAGTTTAGCATCACCGTTGTTGAAGATCCGTAGCTATAACAATGAGAAACCATCGGTCTCGATCATTGTTATACAGTGTCATAGTATTATTACACAGTGTCAAAGTCCAATTGTATCACAACTTCAACAATAATACTATGGTGATATGTATCACTCCCCCTTAGTCAATACTCCATCTCATATGGAAACCACTCCCCCTTAGTCGTTCATATACTCAACATAAGAGTAATGTTACAGAGTATGAAAATACTCAACTAGATTAATTACAAGAGAACCCATAATTAATCTAATTGGAATACAAAACCAAACTAATTAAAAAATTAATCAATTTAATTGTCATTTGTTTTGCTCGACATAAAAAGACTTATGGAGCAATAACTAAATAACCAAACAAGATGATTAATTTAGTTCAAAAATACTCAACATAAAGTACCTTACGGAACAACCAATAAAGCTAATAAAAAAATTAATCAACTTGGTTGTATCGTGCTCAACATAATACAAATTACGGAGCCTCACAGTATTACATAAAATATGGATAAGTGAAGATCAATACTGTGGAATACACAAGGATTCATTCTATCTTCCCATCATTATTTGCATAACGACGTTATTAGACATAATCCTTGAAAACAAAAGATTTTAACCTATCTTTTGTATTTGTCAGAAATCCATTCATTCTTTTACCAGTACATGAATACCGACCACGAACGACTTTACTTTTGACGAAGTATGGGACAAACATAGTTCACGGACGTAAACACCAATCCCATAATAAATTGCAGTATAACAAATCATAAGGATTAAATACTGCAAACCATCATCCTCCAAATATTTTTAGAATTTAAAACCAATAAACCTAAAAAAGAACAAGAAGATGAAAAATAATAGTTATGTGTAGTCACAATCATTGTTATTCAAAGAACTAGTTATTCTTCCAACTAAACCAAAAAGAAGACATACTAGGAAACAATATCTTTGAGAAATTCCTTATCATTCCCGAACTCCTTGTCGTCAACAGCCATCGGAATATAAGGTTCATGGAGGAAGGAGTCAATACCAACAAACCGTCTTGGTTGATGATGTCGAACTAGGGCCTTTTGAATTTCCAAAGATCTTAAAACGCAAGCCTTTATTTCACTAATCTCTTTCTTACTTCCTTCAACTCATCAAGAACATCGGAAAACTTCTGAGAGTTAGAAGGGACAGCCCTTGGCTTTCTTGTATTCTTCCTCTTTGTTTTCAAGGAAGGAGTTACTGGAGATTTATCTTTTTCCTTGATTGATGGCTTAACAATCATATTGACATCTTTTCCATCCAAAGACATGATGCTTAGAGAACAGTTATAAACAACTGGTTTTTGTGAGTGGAATTCACAATCTCATCAAGCAGTCTTAAGATATAAAAGATATCAGAGAGGAAAAAGGAATGTAAGGTTCGCAACCTTTAAACAGGTTCGTGGACGCCCAATTCTAAACCCTATAAAGAGTAGAATTGTCGATAATAACCCTTTACTTTATTTTGATATACAAACAACTAAGAAAAGAAGAAGAAAAACTTTTCCTAAAGCCTAATTGGTACACAACCTTGTCTCTTTTGATCAGGCACATGAGACAAGATTTACCTAACAACACAATCAATTTGTGTTGTGGTGAACAACAATTTGTCCACCATTTTCTTCTAGAGAGGAATCCTCAGACTTATGTATATCAAAGAGATTTGACCATACTTTCTTCTCTAATGGTCTTATTTTGTCTTTGGAAACCAACTTCTTAGACGAAGATAAAATCCTACATACCTCAGCAGTCTTCTGAGCAAGTTTAAGCTTCCTTGCCAATCGATTTGATCTTCGTTAAAGTTGGTTGGCGTGCCTCACTTGATGTTTGTACTTGTAACATCTTGATAGTTCATGACCCTTCTGACAAAAAAACGAGCACGTCAAACTTGGATAGTATTCAGGCATCTGTGGTGTGAAAGCAGCAAGACACATAGTAGATCCTAAAACATTACAACCAGAGTTTCCAAAGGATGGGTCAATTGATTCTTCCATCTTGATTGGATTCTCTTCTTCACCGAAACCATCAAGGTTGATATATGTATTGATACAATTATCAAAATCAATGATTTCACATAGAAGACCAACACTTGATTTTCTATCTTCATCAGAATCATAGATCTCAGACATATCATCAAGTGTTACAGCTAGACCTTTGTTCACACTGTATTTTCTACGATTTGGGCACTCGTTTGCAAAATGACCAAAACCTTTACACTTAAAGCACTGTGGCATATCCTCGTCATCAGCCTCGTCAACATATGATAGACACATTTTTTGTGTCTAAGTTGTCTTCAATTTTCTGTATTGTTGGTACTCGAATTTGTGCTTATTTTGGTGTTTTGTGTGTTTGTAGATATTTTTGGGAAATAAACATTTTTGGAAAAATCGGCTCGAAAAATTATGCGGAGCACCCCCGGAGGACATGTGTTATGCGGACTCTCATTTCAGTTAAGGGGTACCTCAGTTGGGCACCTGCTAAGAGCACCCTAGTTTTGTTTATGGGGAAACCATCTTCTTCTTCAAGGGAATATGTTTTTGGCGGGAAAGTCGCATTCAAATATTTACCACCTGCGTAACTTTCTGTATCATATTTGGAGGAATTGTAGCGATATTCAATCGCTAGTTTTGACTGGGATAGACTTGATTTGATTCAGCAGGGACGGTATATGTGAAGAATTCAACTAAGTTGGGATGGATGATCGGGATCTTGATAAAACATGGGAGGATAGTTTTCTCGGGTTTTATGGTAAGGATTGAAGGGAGATTTAACCGGAGTTCGACGCGGGATTTGATAGACCTGTTTCACTGAAACAAGACTGTTAAGTGAGCTAAAATCGAATACCAAGGAAAGTTACATGTTTTTCCCACGAAACAGAAGGTGAAGTATTCTCGGGATTATTCCGAGATACTTTTGGAATATCTGTGTGTTTGGAGAATTTAAAACACGTACTCAACGTGTTTATACTATGCCAGATGCAAGAAGCCACGAGATAACATGAAGAATGAGGAATAGAAGGAAATAATCCCGTGAAAATATATGTTATTACTACGGAGATATTTGGGATTTATGAGGGAAGAATCCTGTCATTGTGGAGTATAAAAAGGGTATTGGATTAGCAGAGAGGGGGACAGAGAGTTTGGGAAGGCTTTGGATCATCACATAGGCGAAACACGATCACCAGAGAAAACTGCTGCTGCTGCTGCCATTGAAGAACACGAAGAACATTGACCCACAGAAGCAGTCATTTCTGCTACAGTGTTTGCGGATGCTCAGCGACAATCTTAGAGCTACAGTAACAGTGACACATACTCTGTATCATTCTTTGGTTTACAAAAATTATAAGCGTTACAAACCCGGTTTTGAATTATGTCTCCCTTTTCATCATTTTTAAACACCATTTGAGCAATGAAATCAACTTTTGAGCGTGTTTCCAACATGATAATGAGCTAAATCTCCCACAACCAAGGCAATGAGGAAACTATTTACGCATGAATAATTGGTAACTATTTTATTTTCTCTAATTTATAATTTATAATTCACTCAATCACTGCTTTTACAGAGTTTTAAATTGTTTGCATAATTTTCTTAATTAGTTGTGATTCAATCTGATAGGTTATACTTTGTTTAGTCAATTGATAATCTATGCTTAGGGAATACAATCGATATTTGAGGATTTGTCTGATTATTTGTGAATGAAGAAATAAGGGACTTAAAAGATAATTTAGAGTTTTGGACTATTTGCCATAATTTATTCATGTGTGATAGTGGAATCAGTGTCTTGGTTATTCCTAATAATCTTGAATTAAGTTTTGTTTGTTTTTAAACTTCATTAAATCTAAAATCTTTTGCTTTCACAAGTCTCAACAAACTTTTTACTACAACTCAATTTGAAATCACATCAATTTTTGGCGCCGCCGACGCGGACTTGTCTTTAGGCTAGAGTTTTTTAGATTTTTTTTTTTAGGTTTTTATTTGTTTTTCATTTTTATTTTATTTGTTCTTCTTTATGTTTCTGGGTTTTTGTCTTTTCCTTACATATTTTGGAATTTGGAGCGAAAGAAAAATTTGCCAAAGCTTTTGGTGAATACTTAAAGATTTGGAATAAAAGCAAAGCGAAAGGAAAGGAGAATAAAAATTAATTAAAAAAAAGTGAGAGAGAGATTTTTTTTTTTTTTTTAGAATTTCTTTTAGATTATCTTTTTCTTTTGGACTTTATTTTCGGACTTTGGACTGTGGACTTTGGGACTTTATTTTTTTTTTTAAAAAACCCTACGGAAGGGTAGTTTAAATATAAACTGTTTGCAGAGAAGGACGTCGACTACGATATCGCCTCGGCCTCTCGGGTTCGTACATGACATAGGAGTCGTGGCCCGAGTCGACTTCAGCGGTTCATCCCTCGTCTGGTACAGGAGGTAAGTTTGTCGAAACACTCGCGAATCTCCTGTCAGCGAGTTACTGTATTCCTTCGTTTGCATATATGCTGAGGATTTGAAAACGGCTGCTTTAATTTCCTAGTAAAGGGCAAGGACTAGCCATAAAAGATAAGGGTTCGGATTTCATCACCGTTCCCTTCTTGCCCGCCTTAGGAAAACGAAACCAAACGCGAACCTAAGCCTAAAATTTGACTAGAACGAGACCTATAGGGTAACGATCTTAATAGGAAAGTCATTCGAAAAATATTGGTTACTCTTTTAAGCATGCTTCAAAGTTCATGATGGTTTCTGCGAGTTGAATACGCCGCCTTGTAACGCCGGTGAGGCCTTGGGTATCAAAACTCCATTGAGCTTCCCTCGTCTCGATTCAACTTACTTAAACTCGGATTGGTTCAAGAGGGGTTTGCTTAAATTGTAACGAATTCCCTTTCGAATGATTAGAAGCTGGTCTAGGAACAATCTAAGTGGAGCCATCATGCTTTTTGTTTGCTAGAAATCAGTAGGTTTGCTGTGGTGGAGTCAGCCTTGTTTGTGTTTACATAGAACTTCCCTTCCTTTTAGGATTTCCTTCTTTATCTTTTGTTTTTCTAGTGTATGACCAAGGTAATTAAAGAGCGGGCTTGGAAAAGAAATACTCTAGGTCGTTTGATTAGTGATAAACCTAGTAGTTCTTATTGTGAAGGCGGGGAGCTCGAAGACTCTTCTTTTGAGAGCCCTGTTTTTAGAAACTTCAGTTTTGAGAATCTGTCTCTTCATGAGGAAAATACCCCTAGTACTTCAGTTGTGTCAGCGATGGAAACTTTGAAAGATTACATGTTCCCAACTAGGTCCACCCGAGCTTCGTGCATTAAATTGCCAGCCACTACGGATAATTTCGATATAAAACCTAGTATTCTTCAGATGATCCCTATATTCTTAGGGAAAGATGATGAGAACCCTTATTTTCATATTAGGGACTTTGAGGAAATTTGTGGGATAATTAGAATAAAAGACCTTACTGATGAAGTCTTGAAACTTAAGATGTTTCCTTTTTCTTTGAGAGATAAAGCCAAGACCTGGCTGAACAACCTACCATCTGAATCCATTGAAACATGGCAGGAACTTATTGCTGCTTTCTATATGAAATTCTACCCTAAGCATAAAACTGTGTCTGTTAGGCAGAAAATTAGTGCTAGTGTGCAACAAGAGGGAGAGTCTCTTTATAGGTTCTTATAGAGATTCGATGATCTCCTATCCCAGTGTCCTCACCATGGATTTGCTAAGATGAAACTCGTAGAGATTATTTATGATGGTTTAGACTATTCAACCAAATCCATGGTTGAGTCTATGTGCGCTGGTGAGTTCACTAGTAAAAGTGTTGATGATGCTTTCACCTTCTTAGGAGCTGTCGCTGAAAAATACAAACAGTGGGAGTCTTGTGTTGAACCCCCCAAAAGACGCTTGGTCAATAGAAGTAGCACCAATGTGGTAGATACAAGCTTCGGGTCTGATGCTAAGTTTGTTGCTTTGTCTAGAAGGTTAGAAGTTTTGGAATTGAATAATCCTAAACATAGGTATCTTGTTGAACCTGATGATAGGTTTAGAGCATCTCAAGTGTCTAGTTGTGGAGTAGAACCCAATAACTCGTTTTTGGGAAGGTCAGGTTAGTGAAGAACAATCCCATGTTGTCGATAACAATGCTAGGTTTGAGAACCGTCAGAAGTGACCCATACTCAGAGACTTACAACCCTGGTTGGAGAAACCATCCTAATTTTTCTTGGTCTAAGGGTCAAAATCAAGGACAGTCTAGGAATTTTCATCCTCCCCTAGGTTTTAGTTATTCTAAGAACTCTTCAGGTCAAACCCAGTTTCAGAATGAGAAAAAGATCTCCACCTTAGAAGAAACCCTTACTATGTGAGAAAAGACCATGAGATGTTGTCAAAGAACCACTGTGGTTTTCAAGAAGAAACTAGGCAGAATTTTAAGAATAATTCCCAGTCTCTTGCTAACTTAGAACTTCAAGTTGGCCAAATATCTAAGTTTCTTAGTGAAAGAGAAGATGGAAGATTCCCTAGTCAAACTGATCCTACCCCTAAAGGAGAGAAATCGTACAATCATGTGAATTCTATAACAACCCTTAGGAGTGGAAAGAAAGTTGACAATAAGGTTGCCATGCCTGACAGTGAACATGCTGTAGTTCACCCTGCTGAGCCAGAAAATGAGGAGACTGATAGAGTCTCCAAAGAGACCAATGAGGGTCATGATGAGCCCGACTTTGTTCCCACATCCCCGTTCCCCCAGCTGCTAGTTCCAACTAATAGGGAGTCCAACTTTAATGATATATTGGAGGTTTTTAAGCAGGTTATTATCAACCTCCCCTTGTTAGATGCGATTAAGCAGATTCCCGCTTATGCCAAGTTTCTTAAGGATATGTGTACGCGAAAGCGAAAACTTAGTGTCCAGAAGAAATCCTTCCTAGCTAGTCATGTGAGTTCTATTATTCAGAATACCACTACTCCTAAGTATAAAGACCCAGGGTCCCATACTATTTCTTGCACCATAGGTAAACACCGTGTCGAGAAAGCTTTGCTTGACTAAGGAGCCAGTGTGAACTTACTGCCATACCATGTGTACCTTAATCTAGGACTTGGTGAGATGAAACCTACCTAGATGACACTTCAGTTAGCTGATAGGTCCATTAAAATTCCTCGTGGTATGATCGAGGACGTTCTTATTGAGGTCGACAAGTTTATATATACAGTGTATTTTGTTATCCTAGATACCCAACCTGTCCTTGACCCAGAGAACCAAATACCAGTGATTTTAGGTCTCCCGTTTTTAGCTACATCCAATGCGATCATTAATTGTCGAAATGGTATTATGAATTTGTCTTTTGGTAATATGACTATTGAGCTGAACATTTTTAATATTAGTAAGCTACCCTCTGAACTAGATGACTCGAACATACAAGAGGTGAACATGATAGGAACATTAGTCGAGGAGTCATTACCAAACACTTTGTTAGAAGATCCATTAGAGAAATGCCTAGCCCACTTTGGGATTGATTTTGATGATGATGATGTGATTAATGAGGTGAATGCTTTGTTAGATTCAACCCCTTTGATAGACACTAGTAATGGCTGGAAACCTAAGTTCGAACCTCTACCCGTTTATGAGTCTACCCTAGTTCCTTCGTTAGAAAATCCTCCTAAGTTGGACCTTAAACCATTACCAGATTCTTTGAAGTATGTGTTTTTAGGCCCATCTGAAACTTTACATGCGATTATAGCATCCGACTTGGAAAGTAATCAGGAAAGTATGCTAGTGACTGTCCTTCAGAATAACAAGGAAGCTTTAGGGTGGACCATAGCATACATTAAAGGTATAAGTCCTACTAATTGCATGCATCAGATCTATTTAGAGAGTGACACCAAACCTTCTAGGGAGATGCAACGTCGGTTGAACCCTAATATGAAAGAAGTAGTTCGAACCGAGGTACTTAAGCTGTTAGATGCAGGCATTATCTACCCCATTTCAGACAGTAAGTGGGTAAGCCTCGTTCAGGTTGTTCCCAAGAAATCCGGTATTACTGCAGTCCAAAATGATAACAATGAGTTAATACCAACCCGGGTGACCACGGGTTGGCGTGTCTGTATTGACTATAAGAAATTGAACAAGGTCACTAGGAAGGACCACTTTCCCCTTCCCTTCATCGACCAAATGCTAGATAGATTAGATGGGCGTAGCCACTATTGCTTTTTAGATGGATACTGTGGTTATAATCAGATTGTCATAGCCCCAGAAGACCAAGAGAAAACCACTTTTACATGTCCTGACCTTTCATCGTTGTATGTTGAGCATATTTTCTGACATGGTAGAACGGTTCTTAGAGGTCTTTATGGATGATTTTTCATTGTTTAGTTCGTCTTTCGATGAGTGCCTGCATCATTTGTCATTAGTTTTGACTAGGTGTAAGGAAAAGAATTTAGTGCTTAATTGGGAGAAATGTCACTTCATGGTTCGTTCAGGAATTGTTCTAGGTCGTATCGTATCTTCGAAGGGTATAGAGGTAGATAGAGCCAAAGTTGACCTCATTAAAACTTTACAGGTCCCAAAAACCATAAGAGATATTAGGTCATTCTTAGGGCATGCAGGTTTTTATCGTCGATTCATTAAGGATTTTAGCTTAATTTCTAGACCTCTTTGCAATTTTCTTGCAAAAGACGTTAAGTTTGTCTTTGATGATGCTTGTTTAGAGGATTTTGAGAAGCTTAAGAATTTACTCACTACCGCCCCCATAGTCCAGGCACCCAACTGGAACCTACCCTTTGAGATCATGTGTGATGCTTCATATTATGCTATTGGTGTTGTGCTAGGTCAGCGAGAAAATAAGTTAATTCATGTGATTTACTATGCTAGCAAAACTCTGAATGTTTCCCAGTTGAACTATACCACTACGGAGAAGGAACTATTAGCTATTGCGTTTTCCTTAGACAAGTTTAGATCCTACCTCTTAGGTTCTAAGGTCATAATCTTTACTGATCATGTTGTTTTGAAGTATCTTCTTTCCAATAAGGATACTAAAACTAGATTGATTAGATGGATCCTATTGTTGCAGGAATTTTCCTTAGTCATTAGAGATAAAAAAAAGGTGCAGAAAATGTAGTAGCAGACCACTTGTCTAGGCTTGTTGTGGATACCCTTAATGATTCTCCTCCTGTTAGGGATAGTTTTACTAATGAAAAACTGTTCTTTGTTACCCAAGCACCTTGGTATGCGAATATAGTGAATTATCTTGTTACTCGTCGAATGCCCCAACATTGGGGCAAACAAGATCGTTCTAGGTTTTTAGCCGAGGTGAAGCACTTCTTTTGGGAACTTATTTGTTTAAGTATTGTCCAGACCAGATTATTAGGAGATGTATACCTGAGAATGACCAGACCAGTATTATTTTCTTTTGTCATGATCATGCTTGTGGGGGTCACTTTAGTGCTAAGAAGACAGTTGTTAAGATATTGCAGTGTGGATTCTATTGGCCTTCGTTGTTTAAAGACTCCCATAGTCACTGTGTTACTTGTGAGCGTTGCCAGAAATTAGGAACCATTTCCCATAGGAACATGATGCCCTTGAACCCTATTTTAGTTGTTGAGGTCTTTGATATGTGGGGTATTGACTTTATGGGTCTGTTTCCTAATTCTTTTGGTAACCTTTACATCCTTGTCGTTGTAGACTATGTCTCTAAGTGGATTGAGGCGGTTGCGTGTAAAACCAATGACCATAGGGTTGTGATTGAGTTCTTTAAAAATAATATACTTACACGTTTTGGTACACCGCGAGCTATAATTAGTGATGGAGGGTCGCACTTTTGTAATGGACCTTTTAGGATTTTGATGAAGAAATATGGTATTACACATAAGATAGATACCCCATATCATCCACAGACTAGTGGTCAGGTAGAGGTTTCCAATAGGGAGATAAAGCGTATATTAGAGAAAACAGTTAATCCTAATCGGAAAGACTGGTCGTCTAGGCTTATTGATGCCTTATGGGCTTACCGTACTGCGTTGAAGACCCCCATTGGAATGTCGCCTTATCGACTTGTGTATGGAAAGGCATGTCATTTACCTGTTGAGTTAGAACATATAGTTTATTGGGCTGTTAAGCAGCTAAATTTTTCACTTGACAAGGCAGGAGCCCATAGGAAACTCCAGCTCAATGAGTTGGAAGAGATTCGTATAGATGCTTACGATAGCGCGAAGGAGTATAAGAACATAATGAAACTTGTACATGATAAGAATATTTAAGAAAGTCATTTTCTCCAGGTCAAAAAGTTCTTCTGTATGATACCCGCTTGCATCTTTTCCATGGGAAGTTACGTTCTCGGTGGACGGGTCCTTTTATTGTTCGCACTGTCTTTACTCATGGAGTTGTTGATATCGAGACACCAGATGGTAGTAGTTCTTCGAAGGTTAACGGTCAGAGATTGAAACCTTTTTTAGAGCCCTTTCCTACAGGTGATGTTGAGGAGGTCCCTCTGGAGGACCCTGTTTACCCTTGATTGACCATCGAGGCAATTGTATGTTGTATATTAGTTTTTGATTTCTCTCTTCACCCAGGTACTATCTTTCCGACTTCTTTCTTTACTGATTCCTCATGTTACTTTCCTTTTTGGTATTGCTCTTTCATTAGAAACATTGAGGACAATGTTAGATTTAAGTTTGGGGGTGGGGAAGAAACTTTTTGTTGGCTTTTAGTTGCAATAAATAAACTCCAGAGCCTAGAAATTTATGCTTATTAAGGTTGGCACTAACCAATCTAAGTGGATGGGAACATCTTGGTTGTAGGAGTTGAGGAACCAATCTGATTAGATGGAAACATCTAAAGAGTATATACATAAAAGCACAGAGCTCAGGTGTTAGAATTAAAAAAAAACATGGTAGTTTCGCCATAACTCGTTGAATCCTAATCCCTTCTATTTTTATTTCTTAAGTGATTTGGTGGGGCACACGGCTCAAGTTGTAACCATTGCTAGGTGAAATAGGGTGATTGAGATACCAAAAAAAAAAAAAAGTTTGAGACCAGACCAACCAGAATAAATTCAATAAAGACGACCACTGGTGCCCTTGTATATGCCAGTTGTGTTGATATTAGTCAGACCGGTATCTCAGTCCATTAGGATAGGTTCATCTTGGTAGAGGCCTTCAGACAGATATGGGAAACACCGTTCACTTTGAACCATCTATTTTTATATTTATCCATCTTCTTATCTTTCCATGTGATTGGAGTTATGATGTCTAGAAACTATCTGAGTAGAGCTCTGTCACTTATATATGAATTTTAGTATGTTGAGTGCAAACTCGTGTACAACAATTGGAATTTCGCATCAGGGTACTTCCTCCTATAGTCAATGATTGTATGCCAACCAAGGAGATTCTTTAGTGCCTTCCAAGGTTATGCAGAGATAGATAGGGTCTGGAGTAAAGGTTTTGTAGGTACACCTCTGGTAAACCCTCCGGAGACAACACTCCCCCGCTAGGGCCACCTAGCGGTTTAACGGCTTACTGCACGTGCTAAGTGTAGTCATTTTATTTTCTAGATTAGATTTTCTCGAGGACTAGAAAATAATAAGTTTGGGGGTATTTGATAAACACATTTTTTGTGTCTAAGTTGTCCTCAATTTTCTGTATTGTTGGTACTCGAATTTGTGCTTATTTTGGTGTTTTGTGTGTTTGTAGGTATTTTTGGGAAATAAACATTTTTGGAAAAATCGGCTCGAAAAATTATGCGGAGCCCCCCCCCGGAGGACATGTGTTATGCGGACTCTCATTTCGGTTAAGGGGTACCTCAGCGGGGCACCTGCTAAGGGAACCCCAGTTTTGTTTATGGGGAAACCATCTTCTTCTTCACGAGAATACGTTTTTGGCGGGAAAGTCACATTCAAATATTTACCACCTGCGTAACTTTCTATATCAGATTTGGAGGAATTGTAGCGAGATTCAATCGCTAGTTTTGACTGGGATAGACTTGATTCGATTCAACAGGGTCGGTATACGTGAAGAATTCAACTAAGTTGGGCTGGATGATCGGGAGCTCGATGAAACATGGGAGGATAGTTTTCTCGGGTTTTATGGTAAGGATTGGAGGGAGATCTAACCGGAGTTCGACGCGGGATTTGATAGACCTGTTTCAATGAAACAAGACTGTTAAGTGAGCTGGAATCGAATACCAAGGAAAGTTACGTGTTTTTCTCACGAAACAGAGGGTGAAGTATTCTCGGGATTATTCTGAGATACTTTTGGAATAAAAACCGAATAAAGAATAGACATGTCTGTGGGAGACATATTTTTTTATAAGTCTTAGATTTTAGGTCGTAGCAACTCTTAGTTGTGGGTGAGATCAGCTAAAGAATCAAGTGTGTGGAATCCGACGTGGTTCTATAGGCGTAACGAACACGACTATACCTTAATCGATGTGATACTTAGTTAGGGCTCAACTAAATTCCAGTCCTAAGTTAACTTGTAGTAGGCTAGAGTCTGTAGCGGCTTAATACAGTGTGGTGTTCAATCTGGGCTAGGTCCCTTGGTTTTTCTGCATTTGCGGTTTCCTCGTTAACAAAATTTCTGGTGCCTGTGTTATTTCTTTTCCGCATTATATTTTTATATAATTGAAATATCACAGGTTGTGCGTAGTTCAGTCGGTTGATAAATCCGACCTTATCTGTTGGATAGAACTTGATTGACACTTGGGCATTGGTATTTCTCATATCAATCAGGCTCGCAGGTTTCTATCTGTTTGATTTTCTGATTGTATTGAGAAAGAGATATAAACTCTTTGATATAATCCTTGATTGAATCTAGCTTTTAAGTTGGTGCTCTCGAAGTTACATTAGAGTTTAGTCCATACAGATTTCTGAACGAATTATTGGGTGTGGTTGTTATACCCCTGCTTTTTCACTGTTAACTAATCTTCCTCCCACGGTAAGCATATATGATGATTTCCTTTTTGATCGTAGATCATGAGACTGTAAATCGATAGCAATGACAAAGTCTAGCTAACCTCAAAATCCGGACTTATGCTTCCCGAATAGCAACCTAGATTATTATTCACCTCACAAGTATTAAACTTGTGGAATCAACAAAGTCTGAGATCATGAAGAGAACTTTGTGATTTGTATCTATCTTGATTGATGGAGCAAGCTCAACAATCAAACAAGATCAAGAAACTCGAACTATCAAGATAAAAGATAGTGGACCTGACTTCACGAATCCCTGTGACGTCTTTAGGTTTAAGCTAAGACAGATTTGGAACCAAGCAAACAATATACCCTATTAGAAGAATCTTTGAATCTGATTAACATAACAAGATATACACTCTGCTTAGGATGAACCGTAACTGAACCGTGTCCAAAGACAACGTTCATAATGCTTAGCCTAAACTAGCCAACCGAACTATAATCTTGATCATTTTCATATAACACTGAAGACTTTAATCTTGAGTCACAATTATGTGGTCAAATATGTCTATAGTTTTTTTAAAGATTATTCAAATGCTAATTATCTGAGAGAAATAATTTTATGTGCATCTGAATTTAATCTACGGGGTAAGTACGTGTACTTAAACCTTGTTCGTGAACATATTTGTCATGGTACATATACCCTTAAGACAAATTAAAGTTACGGAACTTACATAAGTTTTCCGGCTAGCATACCAGCTATGGATACCACATCGGTTCTAAAACCGACCGTTCTTTTCCGGTATGCCTACTGGTACACGTACCATTTCGGGTTCACGAGTTCACAGACTTTTTAAGGTATGTACACTGGTATGCATACTAAAAAGTTACTGTCGACATATAGATACTCCAGTAAGTGTACTAGGTACATGTACTGTGGTTTTGGACTTATAACAATTTTCCCAGTTTGTAAGACTGGTATGCATACTTTCATGTATCCAGATTTCGAGTAGTTTTATATTTCTCTCTAAATCAATTCGAAATATTCCCAAATAACATCATTGACACATATCATGGTTCCAGGCTATTTTCGAATGATAATTTGAATCGCGATTTTAATTATGAACAATAAATTGTTTTTAACTGAAGTTCATCAAGTATGAACAAATGTTCATTAAGCTTAGTTAGTATATTTCGAGAACTAATTTCCAACATAAACTTGACTCGAAATTCTTGATATGCTTAAGATAGTCTAATTAGTTAGGCGACAGCGTCTCATAGATAGAAAGATGAACATAACTTGAGAAATAGGTGGTTTAGTCTTCACTTACCTTTTGTTGAAGAAGTTCTCCAAAAGCTTCGGTTGATCATCGCCTTCAAACGGTAGAATGCAATGATGATTGCCGTGATGTCCGTTTCTCAACTACACTTTTATCCTAATCCGAGACTTAACTAATTGTTAGACTAGAAATCAAGATATAGTTTTGACAACTAAATTTGACAACAAGCTTGATATATCAACACTTGTAAGCTCAACTGAGCAATGCTCTAACAATCTCCCCCTTTTTCAATTTTAGTGACAAAACTATCAATACATATGGATAACAAAAATAAAAGCTTCGTTGAACTCTTCGTTATTTCAAGTTGCGATTATTCTGAACGTGTTCAACTCAGCATCGTCGTTGTTGAAGATCCATAGCAATAACAACTTTGAAAACAAATATTATCAATCGTCGTTATACAGATACATAATATTATTATCTTCTCCAAAGTTCAATTGTATCACAACTTCGATATAATACTACAGTGATATGTTTCTTCCCCATAATCAATACTTACATCTTTTGCATAATAGGTGAAACCTATAGACATTGATTCACTCCCCCTTACATAATGATATACAAACCATATGTATGTAGTGCGAAACTACTAATTAATTCTCCCCCTTTTTGTCAATAAAAATTGGCAAAAGTACGAAAATCAAGGGATCGTAATGAATACAACCAAAAGATAGTTCAAGACATAAAGGTATTACATATCAACTTTATTTAGATGATATCACATAGTATGAAATACTTAGCGCTCATATAGGAGATTTTAAGATACAAGTATCCCATTCAAATTCCATAGCCACACACCCCACAAAGATATAGCAATTAAGCAAAAGTTCGTTTAAGACGAAACAAAAACCGAATAAAGAATAGACATATCTGTGGGAGACATATTTTTTTATAAGTCTTAGACTTTAGGTCGTAGAAACTCTTAGTTGTGGGTGAGATCATCTAAGGGAATCAAGTGCACGGAATCCGACGTGGTTCTACAGGCGTAACGAACACGACTATATCTTAATCGGTGTGAGACTTGGTTAGGGCTCAACTACATTCCAGTCCGAAGTTAACTTGTAGTAGGATAGAGTCTGTAACGGCTTAATAAATGTGGTGTTCAATCTGGACTAGGTCTCTTGGTTTTTCTGCATTTACGGTTTCCTCGTTAACAAAATTTCTGGTGTCTGTGTTATTTCTTTTCCGCATCATATATTTATATAATTGAAATATCACAGGTTGTGCATAGTTCAGTCGGTTGATAAATCCGACCTTATTTGTTGGATAGAACTTGATTGGCACTTGGGCATTGGTATTTCTCATATCAATCAGGCTCGCAGATTTCTATCTGTTTGATTTGTTGATTATATACAAAAGGAAATTTAACTAACACATTATCTACAAGAAAATTTGGTTTTTAATGGGATTGGACTTTTTGGGAAAAATTTGGTTTTGTCGGGAGACATTTGGTTTTGATGGGAAAAAGAAAAATTTTGGTTTTTTTTTGTTTTTTTTGTTTTTTTTTTTTTTTTAAAAAAGAAAATAAAATTTGGTTTTTGAATGGGAGCAAGCCCACTGTTGGTTTTGTGTTTGCTTTGGCTCAGCTGGTTTGAAAACGTTTGGTGAAACTGAGTCCAAAATCTCGGCCTAGAATTTGGGTACTCGGCTCACTAACGAGTTAACCTAGCGGGATCGGTTACAAGCTCAGCTGGGTTTAAAAACCCAGAATACAAAATACCAGTCCAAATTAAACAAGCTCACAAAAATTAAATACAAGCCCACAAATTAAACAAACAAGCCCACAAAAATTAATTACAAACCCAACAGAAAATAAAAATCCCAAAAATTGGCTTTAATATTACAAGCCCACAATTAAAAATTGGAAGCCCACAATTCGGGTTCTCTTAAATGGGTTACCTTTTAAGCACAGCCCAGCTGCTCTGATATTGTTGCAAAAACCCAGTTGGGCTTTGGTTCTTTTCCTTGGTGGCGTCCCAGCGGAGGAAAAACTGGTTCAGAACAGCAGGTCCAACAGCAAATGAAGTGAAGCAGATGCAGATGCAAACGCTATGCAGTGAAATGCAAAAATAGCTAATAAAACTACTAGAGAAACAAAGCACCAGTCCCCGGCAGCGGCGCCAAAAACTTGGTGGGCCCGGGAAAGCGTATAAAATTGAAGCGAAATGAAAACGCGGGCCTACAGTAATACCGCAAGTGCACGGTCGTCAGTTGTAGCTCGTGCAAGTACGGGTCGATCCACAGAGACTGGGTGTGTTTGGAGTTTCTAGCTATTTGGGCTCTAAATTGCTATTGGGCTTCTAATTGTGCTTTGGGCTTAGTGGGTTTTTGTAACAATGAAATGGTTTTGGGCTCAGTGGGCTTTTGGATTGACTGTGAATTTATGGGCTTTTGGTCTTTTGAATTGCACTGGGCCTTGGGATCAAACCTGGGCTTTTAGCCTTTGGTTTCAATGAACTGAACTTGGGCTCAGTGTTGAAGTGAGCTTTGGGCTCTAAATTGCTTGTATGAGGATCTGGGCTTGACAGTGACAGGCCTTAGCTTGGAAAGTGAACTGTGAGCTGGGCTTGATAGAGCTATCAGTTTGGTTTTTGAATGAGTCCACAGTGAACTGGACTGGGCTCTTAATGATCAATGCACTTAGGCCACAGTGAGCTTCAATGGACAAATGGGGAGCAAAACAGAGAAACTAGAAGAGCAAAAGATAGCAAAATAAAGAGAATAAAAGAGAACACAGACAGAGATGAGGAACAGGGAAGAATAGGGAACAATAACTAAGAGATTAACAATGGCAGTGCAACAAACTAACAATGATCATGGGAAAGAAGCAAACATCAGTGGCAAAAGGATGCAAATTTACAATGGCAAAAGCAAACAGCACAAAGTATTATGAGAAGGTGACAGAACAATGAAACTAAACAAAGAACAATGGAACCAAGGCCTAAGCCAAGGGCAGGGGTGTGAAGAAGTAACAAAACAGTTAAGTTGCAAGTGACTGTGAAAACAGAATGTGGGTTAAGCTAAGGCTTTGAATCCACCCTTGTGTCCTAGCCAAACAATGTGATCCTAGGTTGAGTTGAAAATCCTATGCATACATCTAGAATGGGAGGAAAATCAGCTTGCTCACTGATATGCCTCTAGTATTGACTGTCTTTTGACAGCACAGTCAATCACAGGCATACCAGAGCACTAATTTCTTCCCATTGCACAAGCAAAACACTGCACTAAGGCTCTAACCTAGCATTCCACTACCTAACAGTCCACTAAAGCTTCATCTGAGCCTCAGCAGTGAACTCAGAACATGAGAAAACAGATGGAACAACACATGATTAACATGAACAACACAAAAATTGGAGAGACTGGCTAATCCAGTTCTCCCAAAACATCACATTAACAACAACATCAACAGGACATTAAAACAGGGAAAGGAATTAAACACATGAACATTACATCAAATGGAGAAACATGGATAGCAAAACATGGATAGCAAAACATGAATTGAAACAAGATAAACTAAAACTGAATTTGGAATTAAAATTGAAAATTAAAATTAAATCTACAAATACAAAACAGGGAAAAAAAAATCTACCCAAGAGGAACTGGCTAGTCCAGCCCTCATGGGGATACACTGTCTAGTCCAGAGATATCTATTGATACCCCCCTTGTGTTCAATTTATACAAAAAGGGACCTATGAACCCTAAATTAAAAACCCTAATTTTACAGACCTATGGTTTGATTTTTTTTACCTAATTTGGTTGACAGGTCTTCACCACATCGTCGACCCATGCTTTATCTCTCTGCTCTGATTCTTCTCACGCTCCTGCTGCTGTGTCTAGCATGAATTACTTCATCAACTCCACACCCTAGGGTTCAGATGCGTGAGTGTGGGTTTGATGAAACAATAAAGGCTAGGTGGATGGGTTTTTGCAGATATGGGGGGTAGTTGGTGGCAGTTGGTGTAGGTGGTGGCGATGGCAGTGGCAGTAGCAGGTGGAGGTGATGGTGGCGGAATGGGTGTTGCAGAGAGGAGGTGGAGAGAAAGAGAAGAAGAATAAGGAAATGAAAGAGAAGTCGATAGATTTTAGGGTATAGGGTTAGGTCTTTTCGGTGTGAGGCGGAACAGAAGAATCTGATGATCAGCGTGTGAAAGACGTTGGATACGAAGATGGTTGGTAGATCTAACGGTGGTATGAGAGATGAATCACTTCGACCGTTGGATTGTGAAATACAACAAAGTCAACGGTGCTAGATGATGTTAGGTACTTTAGTGTAAAGCGGGAGTATCTAATTTTGATGCACAGGCATAGGAGCGACCGTTGGATTCAAATATAATCTAATCTGAAGGCTTGGAATTTAAGCGCTGTGGTGTTTGTCAGAGACTTCAAATTTTGATGATCTATGAATGAGCGACCGTAGGATGATGAGTTGGATCCAATCTGACGGCTGATAATGGAGGCGGTTTTGGTTATAGAAAATGGGTTTGGGTAAGCGTTTTGGGACTTGGGTATGCCAAGCCCATATCTTCTTTAAGAACAATTCTTCTTCTTCAAGACCATTCCTAGCCTCTTGGTTTTGTGCACAACGTTCTTCGCGGCTTCCTTGCGTAACTCCTCCCGGCTTTTCACTACTTTTCTGCTCTATTCCGCTCCGCAATTCATCCAAACTTTATTTATTACCTAAAAATATAAAATTAAGTAAGAAAAATATTTATTCTTGAAAACAATGAAAATACAGAATATGGGATAAAATGTAGAATTAATGCACAAAGGATGAGTTAAATGCCAACAAAAAGGGATAGAAATATGCACTTTTTAGGACTCATCAAATACCCCCAAACCTGAATTTTACTTGTCCTCAAGTAAAACAAAACTAAGGAAATCCTACCTATACCACTGTCGCTGGTCTTTCGAATGCATTTAGCATATGCACTAAGCCTTTTAAACCACTAATTGTCCCTAGTGGACGAGTGAAGTCTCGTGAAGGTTTGCTTAGAACGTACCTACAAAGTTCTAGGTCAAAATATAAGCTCAGATTCCATCAAATGTGACATGTGCAAGTCAGTTTAAGCTCACAGCAAAATGGAGATGTCAATCTAGCTATCAAAGGCACAATCGTAGCACTGATAACAAAAAAAAGACAAGTGATAAGAGTGTAAAGTGTATCTACACATGTGTCTAGAATGACCTGAAGTTATGACTACTAATCACCAAGAGATAGTTTTTAGGCTAAGAACTGAATTCTAAGCCAAGCTAGCTGTCCGGCTTTACGAGAATTGTGAATGTTCACCCAATGAGTTGGTGATATTTCAGTTTACCCGCGTTATACATCGATGGCTGCACCCTCCTTGCTTATTACAAGACTATTTACAACAAAAAGATGACTCTTTACATGACTCTTATTTACATTGATTACTCTCTTTTATTTTTGGAACAAGAGAGAACTATTGTCTTTAACATGACAAAACATGGAATAAATAAATACTTGATTGAATTTTTTTTTTTTTTTTTTTTGATTTTTTTGATTTTTTTTGATTTTTTTTTTTGATTTTTAATGAAGAAATAACTTTGATCTTTACAACATAGTGACACTTTTGATACATGAACAAAAAGAAAAACATAATTACATGACTCTTAGCAAGAGGTGGCCCTTATCGAATGCATCCGGTCAAATTCTATGGTTGCTTTTCTTAACGTATCCTCCAACTTCTATCCCAGCCAACCAAAGAACAAGCTAGTCAAGTCTCATTCAGTATTCTAAAGTGATTGGCAATCTAACTTCCTATCAAACACCTTGAAGATCGAGGCTATACATGTATTGGTAGATCGTGCGCGTGCAAGTTTCTTATCACTATGTGAATTGTGCTAGAATCAGGGTGCCTAAATATCTAGACTAAGACTCCTAATAATTACATATTTGCACAAGAGTCAACATTTCAAGGTAAATGAGCTCCATTTTTATGTTTTATCATTTTTCTAATTTTTTTGGAATTTTTCAATTTTTTCAAAAAGATGGAGTTTTGTTTTCAATTATGGCATATTATCGTGGTATCTACTCTATACCCCCAAACCTAAACTAAACATTGTCCTCAATGTTTAAAAATATGGAAAGAATTAAAATGCAACATATGGAAAGGGACATGCTGAGTAGAGTAAAAGGAGAGAGAATACCCGATTTCGGCGAAAGCAGAATTAAAACTCCGTTATCCAAGGCAAAACTCCAACATATTCGGAGTCACAATGGATGAGCACAAAATATATACAAAAGGAAATTTAACTAACACATTATCTACAAGAAAATTTGGTTTTTAATGGGATTGGACTTTTTGGGAAAAATTTGGTTTTGTCGGGAGACATTTGGTTTTGATGGGAAAAAGAAAAATTTTGGTTTTTTTTTTGTTTTTTTTGTTTTTTTTTTTTTTTTTAAAAAAAGAAAATAAAATTTGGTTTTTGAATGGGAGCAAGCCCACTGTTGGTTTTGTGTTTGCTTTGGCTCAGCTGGTTTGAAAACGTTTGGTGAAACTGAGTCCAAAATCTCGGCCTAGAATTGGGTACTCGGCTCACTAACGAGTTAACCTAGCGGGATCGGTTACAAGCTCAGCTGGGTTTAAAAACCCAGAATACAAAATACCAGTCCAAATTAAACAAGCTCACAAAAATTAAATACAAGCCCACAAATTAAACAAACAAGCCCACAAAAATTAATTACAAACCCAACAGAAAATAAAAATCCCAAAAATTGGCTTAATATTACAAGCCCACAATTAAAAATTGGAAGCCCACAATTCGGGTTCTCTTAAATGGGTTACCTTTTAAGCACAGCCCAGCTGCTCTGATATTGTTGCAAAAACCCAGTTGGGCTTTGGTTCTTTTCCTTGGTGGCGTCCCAGCGGAGGAAAAACTGGTTCAGAACAGCAGGTCCAACAGCAAATGAAGTGAAGCAGATGCAGATGCAAACGCTATGCAGTGAAATGCAAAAATAGCTAATAAAACTACTAGAGAAACAAAGCACCAGTCCCCGGCAGCGGCGCCAAAAACTTGGTGGGCCCGGGAAAGCGTATAAAATTGAAGCGAAATGAAAACGCGGGCCTACAGTAATACCGCAAGTGCACGGTCGTCAGTTGTAGCTCGTGCAAGTACGGGTCGATCCACAGAGACTGGGTGTGTTTGGAGTTTCTAGCTATTTGGGCTCTAAATTGCTATTGGGCTTCTAATTGCTTTGGGCTTAGTGGGTTTTTGTAACAATGAAATGGTTTTGGGCTCAGTGGGCTTTTGGATTGACTGTGAATTTATGGGCTTTTGGTCTTTTGAATTGCACTGGGCCTTGGGATCAAACCTGGGCTTTTAGCCTTTGGTTTCAATGAACTGAACTTGGGCTCAGTGTTGAAGTGAGCTTTGGGCTCTAAATTGCTTGTATGAGGATCTGGGCTTGACAGTGACAGGCCTTAGCTTGGAAAGTGAACTGTGAGCTGGGCTTGATAGAGCTATCAGTTTGGTTTTTGAATGAGTCCACAGTGAACTGGACTGGGCTCTTAATGATCAATGCACTTAGGCCACAGTGAGCTTCAATGGACAAATGGGGAGCAAAACAGAGAAACTAGAAGAGCAAAAGATAGCAAAAGAAAGAGAATAAAAGAGAACACAGACAGAGATGAGGAACAGGGAAGAATAGGGAACAATAACTAAGAGATTAACAATGGCAGTGCAACAAAACTAACAATGATCATGGGAAAGAAGCAAACATCAGTGGCAAAAGGATGCAAATTTACAATGGCAAAAGCAAACAGCACAAAGTATTATGAGAAGGTGACAGAACAATGAAACTAAACAAAGAACAATGGAACCAAGGCCTAAGCCAAGGGCAGGGGTGTGAAGAAGTAACAAAACAGTTAAGTTGCAAGTGACTGTGAAAACAGAATGTGGGTTAAGCTAAGGCTTTGAATCCACCCTTGTGTCCTAGCCAAACAATGTGATCCTAGGTTGAGTTGAAAATCCTATGCATACATCTAGAATGGGAGGAAAATCAGCTTGCTCACTGATATGCCTCTAGTATTGATAAGACGCATTTATGTGTCTATTTTGTTCTCAATATTCTGTATTGTTAGACTCGATTAAGTACTTATTGTGTTATTTTGTGTTTTTGTAGATGTTTTTAGAGAAATAAGCCTTTGCGGCGAAATGAGCTCAAAAAAGTGATGATTTACACCCCGGAGAAAAGTACTAAAGGCACCCCAGAAATGCACCGGAAGCGTCCCAGAAATGTACCGGAGGAACCCAGAAAAATTACTATTTCCACCCCAAAATTACTATTTCCACCCCAATTGCTAAAGGGACACCCGTACAGGATTAGGGGGAGGACACTTTTCTTCTCATAATTCAAATTTCATTTTTGGCGGGAAAATATATTCTCTCTCTGGCAGATTTTCAATCAACAAAATGAAGGTGTTGTGGTGCGATTCAATGGCTAAAAATTGGTAGGAAGATGTGATATAGCTTAAGGAATACAGTATGTGTGTCAGAATCGATCGAATTTGGCTAGAATCGGCTAAACAAGTCATCATCAGAGAACATGGCAGTCACGGGTTTGAGAGGATTTTTTGAGGGATTCGGACGTGTTATGATGATGCATGGAGGACTCTAGCACACTTTTGGACCGTGTAGAAGCTAAATAAGGGAGTATCAGAGGCTGTTTACGCGTGGAGAATCATTTCAGGGAAGAAAATATTCGGAAAATATTTTCTTTAAACACCGAGTAATGAAGATTATATGGAGTAATTGAGGGAGATTCAACGAGCTGTAGGTGTATAAATATGTTCCCTGGGAGTACTAGAGAGGCTGTCGAGAGTTGGGAGAAGAGAGGAGAGCCACAGACGCAGAAATCAAGAGTTGATCAAACTCTGCTGCTGCTGATGAAGAACACCAAGAACACGAAGAACGGACTCGCAGCAGCAGTCGTTTATCAACAGTGAAAATGACTCACATCCGTGGGTCGTAGGTGTGGGTCTTAGCATTTCAGCGACAACAGCACCTCAGCTTTGTCGTTAATTTTGGACGCCTTCTGTGGGTCGCAGAATCCTGTTTTAGAACATTTACTTATCTTTCTCTTTATTGTAAACATCAATTGAGCTTAATAAAATATTTTGAGAGGTTTTCCAACATGATGAGTTAATTCCCTCGTAACCAAGGCAATGGAGGAAGCTATTCACGCAACATAAATGGGTAACTATTTCATTTAATTATATAATTCACCTAATCGCTGCTTTTGCAGAGTTTTAAATTGTTTGAATGATTGTCTTAATTATTTGTTATTCAGTTTGATAGGTTATTCTTGGTTTAATCTCTTGATAATCTATGCTTAAGGTTTACAAATAATGTTTGAGAATTTGTATGATTGATAGTGAATTAAAGATAAAAGAGGACTTAAGAATTGAATAGAGTTTTGAAATATTTATCATTCAATCTTGCGTAGTAGTGGAATCTAGTGTCTTGGTTACCTCTCGCCCAAAATTGTTAATATTTTGTATATATTTTTATAAGTCTAAAAAAATCCTTTACCTTCACAAGTCTTAGAGTTCGAACCTTTATTACTACAACCCCCATTAAATCTTTAATCATTTTGGCGCCGCCGACGCGGATTTGTGCTTAGGTAGAATTTTTTTTTTTTTAGGTTTACTATTTTTTTTTAGAATTATTTGTTCCTTTTTACTTTGTCTTTTTGTCTTTGATTTACAGGTTCGAAGTGGAGCACTAAGGACTTGGAGAGGAAAAAGCTTAAAGCGAAAAGCGAAAAGAGAAGAAAAAAGGACAATTTTAGGATTTAATTTTTAATTTTTTTTTTTAGAGTGTGTGAGGAAAACTGTAATTTTTTTTATTTTGGACTTTCTTTTTTATTTGGACTTTATTCTGGACTTTGGACATTATTTTTAAAACCCTACGGAAGGGTTATAAATTAAAAAAAAAAAATTAAATACAAACTGTTTGCAGGGAAGGACGACGATTACTATATCGTCTCGGCCCCTCGGGTTCGCACACGGCATAGGAGTCGTGGCCCGAGTCGACGACAACGGTTCATCGCCCGTCTGGTACGGGAGGTAAGTCCAATCGAAACACCCGCGAATCTCCTGCAAGCGGGTTACTGTCTGCCTTAAGGTGATAATTGTTTGAGGACGAACCGGACTGTCTTTATTTTCCTAGTAAAGGGCAAGGCCTGGCCTAAACAAGATAAGGGTTCGGATTTCATCACCGTTCTCTTCTTGCCCGCCTTAGGAAAACGAAACCGAACGCGAACCTAAGCTTTAAAATTTGGAATAGAACGAGACCGATAGGGTAACGAGCTTAATAGGAAACTCGTTCGAAAAATATTGGTTGCTCTTTAAGCAAACTCCAAAGTTCATGATGGTTTCTGTGAGTTGAATGCGTGACTGCGCCGCCTTGTGATAGCGGTGAGGCCTTGGGTATCAAAGCTCCACTGAGCTTCCCTCGCCTCAATTCAACTTACTTTGACTCGGATTGATTCCAGAGGGGTTTGCTCAAATTGCAACGAATTCCCTTTCGAAAGATAGAAGCTGGTCTAGAAACAATCTAAGTGGAGCCATCATGCTTTTTGTTTGCTAGAAATCTTTAGGTTTGTTTTGGTGGAGTCGAGTCGGCTTTGTTTGTGGTTGTGTAGAATTCCCTTGCAATTAAGAATGTCGAACTGGTATGATAGAAGCCAATACAATGAGTATCGACCTGAATTTGAATATGGACATCATCAGTTTTATGACCATGGTGGGAATAGTAGTTGGGAACGCCAACCTTTTCAAGGTTATGGTTCATACCATAGTGAGCCCAATTACTATCCACACACGAATTGGTCTTACGAGCAAGAAAATCAGGAATATTATAGTACTAGTCATGCGTTTTTGGAAAATTACTTAAAAACTAGTCCTGATTATGACATTTATAAACCTGTTCAATCTCTAGAAGAAACCTACCAACAAATTCGAAGGGAGTATGAACGTGCAGATAGTTCAAGAGAAGAGAGTACACAACGGTCTAAGATATTCAATGAGACTTGTGAACATATAAGTGTTATGCTCAGTGAAATTCAAGCACGTTTAGAGGCAGAAAATGAACAGTTAGCTAATGCTGCTCGAAATAATCTAAATTTCCAAAATAGGGTTTCTAATTCTACCCTTGATATCAATAGTGAATATTTGCCTAATTTAGAGGACGAGGTTAGAATTGGTAACACTACTTGTTTTGATAAGGTTCGATCATTTTCATGCTATTATAATGATGATGATGATGAGAATAGTAGTAATGAAGAATCTGAAATATGTAGGCATAGTGATCAGGAATCTATTAATCCAATTGAGCTTTATAGTGATTATATTATTTCTAGTTCAAATCCAAATAATTTTTATGATTATTCACCTATTCAAAAGGACGAGGATTTGATTAGGGATACCACCTTTTTAGACGATGTAGTTCATGATCCTTTAGCCTACATAGTATTGGACAATCCATTATTTGATGAACTTATTAGTGGATCGGAGGAAGTAACTATGATTAACACCTTAGTTAATGAGCCTTTACTAGAAACTTTTTCTCATAATCCTTTATATGATGGTGGTTTAGAGGAACCGGTTTATCCTGAGAATCACCCACAAGATTACAACTTAGAAAAATCAATTGCCCATTTTCAAGAATCTGATGACATAGAAATTAGGGAAGTTGTGACCAGTCTATCTAGAGACACTGAAGACTCTAAGTTTGGGGGTAATCATCATTCTCCGTGTACTTTAACTCTTAGAAAGATCCCTTACTTGGGACTTGACATCAATGCCTCAACCATCTTACAAGATTATCTTCATACTCGTTTTCCCGAACCTCATGATGTCCAGGAAGAATTTCAGTCGTTAGAAACCCATCCTCTGGTTGATGTGGTTTGCCCAGGATATGATACCCAGATTGACTTTGTTTTCCCACCAAATACTTTTCTACCAATTGTGGGAACATATAAATTTCAGATGTGTCAATTATTAAGTTTTGAGACTAAACCTAATTACTTTAGGAGATTAGGGTCGACACATCTGTTTAAGGAAGACCACCACTCTCTTTGTGGTCAACTGTGTAAGTCAAATCTGATTGACTTTAAGGATCCCCATTTATTCAGGTTGTTATTATTTTTAATTGAGTTTTTCCAGACTTTTAAACCTGAACTGTTGGATCTTAGCTATGAGGAAGTGCATCCAATGAAAATTTTCTATCAAGATCCTTTCATAGAACCTGAACCTGAACCACAATGGGACATAGGTATCTTAATCAGGAAACTAGATAAGGGTATGCAGTACATGTTCATTTTCTTGGCTTGTTGCAGATTCCTTTTACTTGTGATAGCTCTATTTGGTTTCGATAACCCACAATTATTTCGGCTATTGCTATATGATTCGAGGAGATTAAACCTTTCTTAGTCTGGCTGAAGACTTTAAACTTAGCACTTCTTGGGAGGTAACCCAATCTCACGCAACACGGTAATATCCTTCAATAAATCTTTTACTTCAAATAGTAACCGTTTCTCCTTGTTCATGTTTTTAATTTTATCTTTAGAACATTGAGGACAATGTTAGATTTAAGTTTGGGGGTATGGGGAGAAACTTTTTAGTTGCGTAATAAATAAACTCCAGAGCCTAGAAATTTACGCCTATTAAGGATAGCACTAACCAATCTAAGTGGATGGAAACATTTTTGTTTTAGGAGTTGAGGGACCAATCTGACTAGATGGAAACATCTATAGAGTCTATTCATAAAAGCACAGAGCTCAGGTGTTAGAAATAACATGATAGTTTCGCCATATCTCGTCGAGTCCTTTTCACTTTCTATTTTTAGTTTTCTTTTATTTCAAGTGATTTGGTGGGGCACACGATTCAAGTTGTTACCTTTGCTAGGGTGAAATAGAGTGACTGAGTTACCTTTTCAAAAAAAAAAAAAAAAAAAAAATTAGACCGGACCAGTTAGACCAATCGGAATAAGTATTAACACTTGGATAGCAATATGCGTGTGTTCTCCTGTTTCCGTCGCCTAAGCAAGCGTGGAATGCAGGACCCGTGGGAACTATCGTGTAATCTGCTGACAAGAAGCATGCGCTTGGATCCAAAAGATCTCTTCATGCCGTTAAGTTAAAAAAAAAAAAAATGGTTATTGTTATGTGTAGTCAACTGCTGGTTCCCTTGTATTTGCCAGTTTGTTGATCTAAATTTAAGTTATTGACCACTGGTTCCCTTGTATATGCCAGTGTGTGAATATTAGTCAGACCGGTATCTCAGTCATTTAGGTTAGGTTCTCTTGGCAGAGGCCTTCAGACAGATATGGGAAACACCGTTCACTTTTCAACCATCTACATTTTCTTTTTCCATCTTCTTAATCTTTCATGTGATTAGTCTGACTCCGAGTATGATGTCCATCGTGAAACTATCTTAGTAGAGCTCTGTCACTTATATGAATTTTAGTATGCTTGAGTGCAACTCGTGTACACCAATTGGAATTTCGCATCAGGGTTCTTCCTCTTAGAGTCAATAATTGTATGCCAACCAGGAGGTTCTTTAGTGCTTTCCAAGGTTCTGCGTAGATAGCTAGGGTCTGGAGTATTGGTTTTTGTGGGTACACCTCTGATAAACCCACCCGAGATTAACTCGGTCACTTTTCAAGAATAAATTTTGCTCGGGACTAGCAAATAATAAGTTTGGGGGTATTTGATAGACGCATTTATGTGTCTATTTTGTTCTCAATATTCTGTATTGTTAGACTCGATTAAGTACTTATTGTGTTATTTTGTGTTTTTGTAGATGTTTTTAGAGAAATAAGCCTTTGCGGCGAAATGAGCTCAAAAAAGTGATGATTTACACCCCGGAGAAAAGTACTAAAGGCACCCCAGAAATGCACCGGAAGCGTCCCAGAAATGTACCGGAGGAACCCAGAAAAATTACTATTTCCACCCCAAAATTACTATTTCCACCCCAATTGCTAAAGGGACACCCGTACAGGATTAGGGGAGGACACTTTTCTTCTCATAATTCAAATTTCATTTTTGGCGGGAAAATATATTCTCTCTCTGGCAGATTTTCAATCAACAAAATGAAGGTGTTGTGGTGCGATTCAATGGCTAAAAATTGGTAGGAAGATGTGATATAGCTTAAGGAATACAGTATGTGTGTCAGACTCGATCGAATTTGGCTAGAATCGGCTAAACAAGTCATCATCAGAGAACATGGCAGTCACGGGTTTGAGAGGATTTTTTGAGGGATTCGGACGTGTTATGATGATGCATGGAGGACTCTAGCACACTTTTGGACCGTGTAGAAGCTAAATAAGGGAGTATCAGAGGCTGTTTACGCGTGGAGAATCATTTCAGGGAAGAAAATATTCGAAATATTTTCTTTAAACACCGAGTAATGAAGATTATATGGAGTAATTGAGGGAGATTCAACGAGATGTAGGTGTATAAATATGTTCCCTGGGAGTACTAGAGAGGCTGTCGAGAGTTGGGAGAAGAGGGAGAGCCACAGACGCAGAAATCAAGAGTTGATCAAACTCTGCTGCTGCTGATGAAGAACCCAAGAACACGAAGAACGGACTCGCAGCAGCAGTCGTTTTCAACAGTGAAAAGACTCACATCCGTGGGTCGTAGGTGTGGGTCTTAGCATTTCAGCGACAACAGCACCTCAGCTTTGTCGTTAATTTTGGACGCCTTCTGTGGGTCGCAGAATCCTGTTTTAGAACATTTACTTATCTTTCTCTTTATTGTAAACATCAATTGAGCTTAATAAATATTTTGAGAGGTTTTCCAACATGATGAGTTAATTCCCTCGTAACCAAGGCAATGGAGGAAGCTATTCACGCAACATAAATGGGTAACTATTTCATTTAATTATATAATTCACCTAATCGCTGCTTTTGCAGAGTTTTAAATTGGTTTGAATGATTGTCTTAATTATTTTTTTATTCAGTTTGATAGGTTATTCTTGTTTAATCTCTTGATATCTATGCTTAAGGTTTACAAAATATGTTTGAGAATTTTGTATGATTGATAGTGAATTAAAGAGAAAAGAGGACTTAAGAATTGAATAGAGTTTTGAAATTTTATCTGCAATTCAATCTGCGTAGTATGGAATCTAGTGTCTTTGGTTACCCTCGCCCAAATTGTTAATATTTTGTATATATATTTTATAAGTCTAAAAAAATCCTTTACCTTCAAAGTCTTAGAGTTTCGAACCTTTATTACTACAACCCCCATTAAATCTTTAATCAAGTATTGACTGTCCTTTTGACAGCACAGTCAATACACAGGCATCCAGAGCACTAATTTCTTCCCATTGCACAAGCAAAACACTGCACTAGGCTCTAACCTAGCATTCCACTACCTAACATCACTAAAGCTTCATCTGAGCCTCAGCAGTGAACTCAGAACATGAGAAACAGATGGAACAACACATGAGTTAACAGGACAAACACAAAAATTGTGAGAGACTGGCTAATCCAGTTCTCCCAAAACATCACATTAACAACATCAACAGGACATTAAAAGGAAAGGAATTAAACACATGAAACAACATCAAATGGAGAAACATGGATAGCAAACATGGATAGCAAAACATGAATTGAAACAAGATAAACTAAAACTGAATTTGGAATTAAAATTGAAATTAAAATTAAATCTACAAATACAAAACAGGGAAAAAAAATCTACCCAGAGGAACTGGCTAGTCCATCCCTCATGGGATACCTGGCTAGTCCAGAGATCTATTGATACCCCCCTTGTGTTCAATTTATACAAAAAGGGACCTATGAACCCTAATTAAAAACCCTAATTTTACAGACCTAGGGTTTGATTTTTTTTACCTAATTTGGTTGACAGGTCTTCACCACATCGTCGACCCATGCTTTATCTCTCTGCTCTGATTCTTCTCACGCTCCTGCCTGCTGGTCTAGCATGAATTACTTCATCAACTCCACACCCTAGGGTTCAGAGGCGTGAGTGTGGGTTTGATGAAACAATAAAGGCTAAGTGGATGGGTTTTTGCAGATATGGGGGGTAGTTGGTGGCAGTTGGTGTAGGTGGTGGCGATGGCAGTGGCAGTGGAGTAGTAGCAGGTGGAGGTGATGTGGCGGAATGGGTGTTGCAGAGGAGGTGGAGAGAAAGAGAAGAAGAAGAAGAAGAAGAAGGAAATGAAAGAGAAGTCGATAGATTTTAGGGTATAGGGTTAGGTCTTTTCGGTGTGAGGCGGAACAAAAGAATCTGATGATCAGCGTGTGAAAGACGTTGGATACGAAGATGGTTGGTAGATCTAACGGTGGTATGAGAGATGAATCACTTCGACCGTTGGATTGTGAAATACAACAAAGTCAACGGTGCTAGATGATGTTAGGTACTTTAGTGTAAAGCGGGAGTATCTAATTTTGATGCACAGGCATATGAGCGACCGTTGGATTCAAATACAATCTAATCTGAAGGCTTGGAATTTAAGCGCTGTGGTGTTTGTCAGAGACTTCAAATTTTGATGATCTATGAATGAGCGACCGTAGGATGATGAGTTGGATCCAATCTGACGGCTGATAATGGAGGCGGTTTTGGTTATAGAAAATGGGTTTGGGTAAGGGTTTTGGGCCTTGGGTATGCCAAGCCCATATCTTCTTTAAGAACAATTCTTCTTCTTCAAGACCATTCCTAGCCTCTTGGTTTTGTGCACAACGTTCTTCGCGGCTTCCTTGCGTAACTCCTCCCGGCTTTTCACTACTTTTCTGCTCTATTCCGCTCCGCAATTCATCCAAAATTTATTTATTACCTAAAAATATAAAATTAAGTAAGAAAAATATTTATTCTTGAAAACAATGAAAATACAGAATATGGGATAAAATGTAGAATTAATGCACAAAGGATGAGTTAAATGCCAACAAAAAGGGATAGAATATGCATTTTTAGGACTCATCAACAGGTCGATTTAATCTCCAAGAAATCTCCTTTTTCTTTTGCCAAAGTTACGGGTTTTATCTATTCTTTCCATATCCTCTTACGCGGCTTCAAAAACTCCATGTTTTGCTTCTCACGCGTCTTCCAAGTATAATCCAATGTCCCAGACTCTCTCAAAGATAGTCTTAACTTCAACAGAGAATCCTATTTCCTTATCTACCTGATAGTTTCCATATATCAACCAAAATCGTGAAAAACTTCACCTCCCTGTTTTAGACAACTCGATGATTTCCTCCTCTATTTTCGAATCTAGGGATTACCATCCCTGTTTTGATGAATCTAGTGAATCCCAACAAATATCCACGTCAAACTCCGACTAAATCTCTCCTAGACATCAACAGAACTTCGATAAACTTCCACCTCCTCTGTTTCACTCCAACACGGTTGTCCAGCCCAAAATACTCGATCCAAACATACACACCAACCCTGTCAGGCTCTAACAGGTCCATTCCAACGAAAATAAGCCATTGAATCTCCATAGAAATCGCTCAAAACTCCAACCCTAAATCTGCCTGCATCTGCACTATTTTCCCGCCAACTTGAAATTTGAGTTTGGGAAGAAAGGTGGTCGCCCCCAATCCAGAGTGGGGGTGCGAATAACAGCTGCCTTGGGGGTGTCCCGGGGGTCCGAATAGCAAGTGTCCTCCGGGTGCTTTCCGGCAACTTTTCGAGCCAATTTTTTCCAAAAATGTTTATTGGCCAAAAATACCTACAAATAAATAAAACACCATAATAAGTACAAAAATGAGCCCTAACAATATATAGAATCGAGACAAATCGGACACAAAAATGTGTCTATCAAATACCCCCAAACCTATTATTTGCTAGTCCTTGAGCAAAAATAAAATAGAAATAAAATCCTAACTCACTGTCGCAGGCATCGTCGATTGCATTTAGCGTATGCAATAAGCCTTTAAACCCCTAGGTGTCCTAGTGGCGAGTTGTCTCGGAGGGCTTACCAGAGGTATACCCACAAAACCTTTACTCCAGACCCTAGCTATCTACACAGAACCTTGGAAGGCACTAAAGAATCTCCTTGGTTGGCATACTTATTGACTACAGGAGGAAGTACCCTGATGCGAAATTCCAATTGTTGTACACGAGTTCGCACTCAAGCATACTAAAATTCATATAAAGTGACAGAGCTCTACTCAGATAGTCGCACTATGGACATCAATATCCGGAGTCAAAACTAATCACATGGATAGATCAAGAAGATGGATATAGAGAAAAACATAGATGGTTTTGATGTTTACTAGGTGAACGGTGTTTCTCATATCTGTCTGAAGGCCTCCGCCAAAATGAACCTATCCTAATGGACTGAGATACTAGTCTGACTAATATCAACACACTGGCATATACAAGGGTACCAGTGGTCGATAATCCTAACTCTAGGTCAACACAACTGGCATATACAAGGGTTCCAGTGGTCGACTTTATTGAATTTATTCCAGTTGGTCTGATGGTCTGGTCTCAATTTCTCTTTTTTTTTTTTTTTTTTTTTTTTTTGTATCTCAATCACTCTAATTCACCCTAGCATTGGTAACAACTTGAATCGTGAGCCCCACCTAATCACTTAGAGAAACATAGTTTAAAAACAAAACAAAATAAAAACAGAAGTGAAAAGGACTCAACGAGATATGGTGAAACTATCATGTTATTTCTAACACCTGAGCTCTGTGCTTTTATGAATAGACTCTTTAGATGTTTCCATCTAGTCAGATTGGTTCCTCAACTCCTACAACCAAAATGCTTCCATCCACTTAGATTGGTTAGTGCCATCCTTAATAGGGATAAATTTCTAGGCTCTGGAGTTTATTTATTGCAACGAAAAGGTAACAAAAAGTTCTACCCCACCCCCAAACTTAAATCTAACATTGTCCTCAATGTTTCTAATTAAAGAACAGTACCAAAAATATAAGTAACATGAGGAAATAGTAAAGAGAGAAGTCGGAAAGATAGTACCTGGGTGAAGTGTAACCAAAAACCTAAAAAATATATACAACATACAAAATCGCCTCGATGGTCAATCAAGGTAAACAGGGTCCTCCAGAGGGACCTCCTCAACATCACCTGTAGGAAAAGGCTCTAAAAAGGGCTTCAATCGCTGATTAACCTTCGAAGAACTACTACCATCTGGTGTCTCAATCTCAACAGCGCCATGAGGAAAAACAGTACGGACCACAAAAGGACCGGTCCACCGAGAGCGCAACTTCCCGGGGAATAGATGCAACGAGTGTCATACAGAAGAACTTTTTGACCTGGAGAAAATGACTTTCGTAAAATATTCCTATCATGCACAAGTTTCATTTTGTTCTTATACTCCTTAGCTATCGTATGCATATCTCTACGAATCTCGTCCAACTCATTGAGCTGGAGCTTTCTTTGAGCTCCTGCCTTGTCAAGTGAAAAGTTTAAGTTCTTAATAGCCCAATAGGCTCGATGCTCTAACTCAACAGGCAGGTGACATTTTCCAACACTAAACGATAAGGTGATCATTCCAATGGGTGTCTTAAACGCAGTACGGTAAGCCCATAAGGCATCAGTAAGCCTCGACGACCAGTCTTTATTTGGATTAACTGTTTTCTCTAGAATACGTTTAATTTCCCTATTGGAAACCTCTACCTGACCACTAGTCTGAGGGTGATATGGGGTTGCTACTTTATGGGTAATACCGTATTGTTTCATTAAAAGAGCAAACGGTCTATTACAAAAGTGTGAACCTCCATCACTAATTATAGCTCGCGGCGTACCAAAACGTGTAAGTATATTCTCTTTCAAAAACTGGACTACGACCCTGTGGTCATTCGTTTTACACGGAACCGCCTCAACCCACTTAGACACATAGTCTACACGACAAGTATGTAAAGATAACCAAACGAAATAGGAAATGGACCCATAAAATCAATGCCCCACACATCAAAGACCTCAATCACTAAAATAGGGTTCAAAGGCATCATATTTCTACGGGAAATGGTTCCTAACTTCTGGCAACGCTCACAAGAAACACAATGACTATGGGAATCTTTAAACAACGAAGGCCAGTAAAATCCACACTGCAAAATCTTAGCAGCAGTCTTCTTAGCACTAAAATGACCCCCACATGCATGTTCATGACAAAAGGAGATAATACTAGACTGGTCACTCTCAGATACACATCTCCTAATAATCTGGTCCGGACAATACTTAAACAGATAAGGATCGTCCCAAAAGAAATGCTTAACCTCGGCTAAAAACCTAGAACGATCTTGCTTACCCCAATGTTGAGGCATTCGACCAGTAACAAGATAATTCACTATATTTGCATACCAAGGTGATTGGGAAACAGAGAACAATTGTTCATCAGGAAAACTATCCCTTATAGGAAGGGAATTATTAGGGGAACTAACAACTAGCCTAGACAAGTGGTCTGCTACCACATTCTCTGCACCCTTTTTGTCTCTAATGTCTGGACAAAATTCTTGTAACAAAAGGATCCATCTAATCAATCTAGGTTTGGTATCCTTCTTAGACAAAAGGTATTTCAAAGCAGCATGATCAGTATAGATTACGATCTTAGAACCTAATAAATAGGATCTAAACTTATCCAAGGCAAACACGATGGCTAGCAATTCCTTCTCGGTAGTTGTATAGTTCATTTGGGCATCATTCAGAGTTTTGCTAGCATAGTAAATCACATGGAGTAATTTGTTTTCTCGCTGACCTAGCACAACGCCTATAGCATAATCTGAAGCATCACACATAATTTCAAAGGGTAGGTTCCAGTTAGGTGCCTGGACTATCGGGGCAGTAGTGAGTAAAGTTTTAAGCTTATCAAAAGCCTTTAAGCAAGCATCATCAAAGACAAACTTAACATCTTTTGCAAGCAAATTGCAAAGAGGTCTAGAAATCAAGCTAAAATCCTTAATGAATCGACGGTAAAAACCTGCATGCCCTAAGAATGACCTAATATCTTTTACGGTTTTTGGGACCTGTAGAGTCTTAATAAGGTCAATTTTGGCTTTGTCTACCTCTATACCCTTTGAAGAAACGATGTGCCCTAAGACAATTCCTGATTCAACCATGAAATGGCATTTTTCCCAATTAAGCACTAAATTCTTTTCCTTACACCTAGTCAACACTAATGTCAAATGATGCAAGCACTCATCAAAAGATGAACCAAACACTGAAAAATCATCCATAAAGACCTCTAAAAACCGTTCTACCATATCAGAAAATATGCTCATCATACAACGCTGAAAAGTCGCAGGGGCATTATAACCCGAAAGGCATGCGTCTATACGCAAAGGTACCAAAGGGACAGGTAAAAGTGGTTTTCTCTTGGTCTTCTGGGGCAATAACGATCTGATTATAACCGGAGTAGCCATCTAAGAAGCAATAGTGACTATGTCCAGCTAATCTCTAGCATTTGGTCGATAAAAGGAAGGGGAAAGTGATCCTTCCTTGTGACCTTGTTCAATTTCCTATAGTCAATACAACACGCCATCCCGTGGTCACTCGGGTTGGGATTAATTCATTATTATCATTCTGGACTACAGTGATACCTGATTTCTTGGGGACAACCTGAACGGGCTGACCCACTTACTGTCTGAAATTGGGTAAATAATACCCGCATCTAACAACTTAAGCACCTTTTTCGAACTACCTCTTTCATGTTAGGGTTCAGTCGACGTTGCATCTCCCTAGAAGGTTTGGAGTCTTCCTCTAAATGAATCTGATGCATACACACAGTAGGACTTATACCCTTAATGTTATAGTCCACCCTAAAGCTTCCTTATTGTCTTGAAGTACTTTTACTAGCCTACTTTCCTGATCACTATCCAAATCGGAAGCTACAATCACAGGTAAAGTCTCAGATGGGCCTAAAAACACATACTGTAGAGTATCGGGTAGTGGTTTAAGGTCCAACTTTGGGGGCTCTTCTAAAGAAGGAATTAGGGTAGTCTCAGAAACTGGTAACGGTTCGAACCTAGCTTTCCATCTATCAGTGTCTAACACAGGGGTAGAATCTAATAGAGCATTCACTTGTTCAATAGTGCTATCGTCATCAAAATCTAAACCAAAATGGGATAGACAACTTTCTAATGGGTCTTCAAATAAAATGTTTGGTAATGACTTCTGAACTAAGGCTTCTATCATGTTCACCTCTTCAACACATGTGTCATCTAGCTCATAAGGTAGCTTACTGACATTAAAAATGTTCATCTCTATAGTCATATTACCAAAAGATAAATTCATCACACCATTTCGACAGTTAATGATCGCATTCGACGTAGCTAAAAATGGGCGACCTAAAATCACAGGTATCTGGTTCTCTGGGTCAGGGACAGGTTGGGTATCTAGGACCACGAAATCCACTGGATAATAAACTTGTCGACCTCAATAAGACATCCTCAATAACACCTCGAGGAATTTTAACAGACCTATCAGCTAACTGCAGTGTATCTGAGTAGGTTTCATTTCACCAAGTCCTAGCTGTAAGTATACAATGGCAGTAGGTTCACACTGGCTCCTAAGTCAAGTAAAGTTTTTCTACCCGGGTTTACCTATTGTAGCAATGGTAGGGAACCTGGGTCTTTGTACTTTGGAGTTGTGGTGTTTGAATGATTGAACTTACGTGACTAGCTAAAAAGGCTTTCTTATGGACGCTAAGTTTTCGCTTTCGCGTACACATATCCTTAAGGAACTTGGCATAAGCAGGAATTTGCCTAATTGCATCTAATAAAGGAAGGTTTATGGTAACTTGCTTAAAAACCTCCAATATGTCATTAAAGTTCGATTCCTTCTTTGTTGGTACTAATAGCTGAGGAAATGGGGCTCTAGGCACAGAATCAGACCTCTCAGGAACTGAGTTGGCATCATCAGAAATTTTATCAGTTTCCTTAGCTAGTGGTCCTGAGGGGTGAACTACAGTATGTTCACTATCGGGCATGGTTACCTGATTGTCTACTATTCTACCACTCCTAAGGGTTCTAATAGCATTCAATTGATTCGATGGTTTTGTACCTACTTCATGAACTCCTCTAGGATTGGGATTAGTCTGACTAGGGAACCTACCATTATCTCTCTCACTTAAGGTCTTAGCTATTTGGCCGACTTGAAGTTCTAACTTAGCAAGGCTCTGAGCATTAGTTTGAAAATTCTGCTTGGTTTCCTGTTGAAAACTAACATGGCTCTGTGCTAACATTTCCTGAGTTTTTGCTAACATCTTAATAGATTCCTCTAAGCTAGTCGTTTTATTTTCTGGGCCTGATGTATTCCTAGTGTAGCCAAAACCTGGGGGAGCATTAGAATTATTAGACTGACCCTGACTCTGGCCCTTAGACCATGAAAAGTTCGGATGGTTCTCCAACCAGGATTATAGGTTTCTGAATATGGGTCAAACTTCTGACGATTATCAAACCTAGTGTTATTATATAGAGCATTGGCTTGCTCTTCATTATTCTGGCCTTCCCAAAAAGGCTCCAATCTACCACTAGTGTTACCCACTTCTAAAGCTTCTAACCTTTTCGCTATAGCAGCAATTTTGGCATCTGATTCATAGCCTCCTTCTACCCTATTAACGTTTCCTCTGCCGAGAAGAATTGTTTTCTGGGGTCCCCTACTACTTTCCCATTGTTGGGTCTTTTCGGCGACTTCATGCAAATATGTCATCGCGTCATCAACTGTTTGGTTCTCAAATCCACCAGTACACATAGATTCTACTGTGGTTGTGGTGGGATAATCTAAACCCTCATAAAGGATCTGAACTAACCTAACCTTCTCTAAACCATGATGAGGACATTGGGCTAATAAATCATTGAACCTTTCCAAATACCTATACAAAGTTTCTCCCTCCTGTTGAGAAAACGTGCAGATTTGCGTCCTAATAGACGATGTTTTGTGCCTAGGGAAAAACTTGTTCAAAAAGGCAGATGTAAGTTGTTCATACGTTTCGATTGACCCGGAAGCCAAACTATATAGCCACGATTTAGCTTTATCTTTCAGGGAAAAGGGGAATAACCTAAGTTTCAAAGCATCATCATCTAGGTTTCTAATCCTGAGGGTACTACAAATTTCCTCAAAGTCCCTAACATGGAAATAGGGGTTTTCATTTTCTTTCCCTAAAAAGATTGGGAGCAGCTGTAAGGTCCCAGGTTTAAGTTCATAAGTTGCTTCCGTCTCAGCTAACCTGATACATGAGGGACGAGTAGTCCTAGTTGGATTCAACAAAGCTTTCAAAGTTGCCATTTCTGGCGCTATCGGAGCAACAGGATTCTCTCCTCAGTCAAAGGACGTTCAAAAACAGACTCTTCAAAAGTCGGACTCTCTAGATTAAGGTAATCGAGACGCTTCGAACTACTAGGTTTCTCTTTAACAAATCTACCTAGTGCGTTCTTTTACGTTCAGGCATACAATAGAATTTTCTAAATTGGAAGGGTAAGCAAACACAGATCAAGGCCGACTCAACCAAATCAAACCTATTGATTTCTAGCAAACAAAAAGCATGATGGCTCCACTTAGATTGTTTCTAGACCAGCTTCTAATCCTTCGAACGGGAATTCGTTACAATTTAAGCAAACCCCTCTGGAATCAATCCGAGTTAACGTAAGTTGAATAGAGGCGAGGGAAGCTCGGTGGAGCTTTGATACCCAAGGCCTCACCGGTATTACAAGGCGGCGCAGTCACGCATTCAACTTACAGAAACCGTCAAGAACTTCGAAGTATGCTTAAAAGAGTAACCAATATTTTTCGAATGACTTTCCTGTTAAGCTCGTTACCCTATCGGTCTCGTTCTAGTCAAAATTTTAGGCTTAGGTTCGCGTAGGTTACGTGTTCCTAAAGCGGGCAAGAAGAGAACGGTGATGAAATCCGAACCCTTATCTTGTATGGCCAGGCCTTGCCCTTTACTAGAAAAATAAATGTTGTATTCAGTCCTCAACATATATGCATACGAAGGAGTCCAGTAACTCGCTGACAGGGGATTCGCGAGTGTTTAGAATCTTACCTCCCGTTCCAGACGGGGGATGAATCGGTTGTAGTCGACTCGGGCCACTGACTCCGATGTAGTGTACGAACCCAAGGTGCAGAGACAATATCGTAATTGTCCTCCTTCTCTGCAAACAGTTTATATTTAAAGTACCCTTCCGTAGGGTAATAAAAAAATAATGTCCCAAAGTCCAAAAGTCCAAAAAGAAAAGAAAAATTACAAAATAATAAACCCTAATACAGTTTTTTTTCTAAAAGAAAATAAACAAACCCTAAACTAAAATTGTCTAAAATAAAATTGTCTTCTTTTCTGTTCTTTTTGCTTTAATCTTTAGCTCCAAGTCTTTATGAAATCACCAAACTCTTTGGCTCAATTTTCTTTATGATCCAGAACCTGTAGACACAAGATAAATACCCAAAAACATAAAAAAGAACAAAATAAATAAAATAAAAAATAAATAAATCTAAAACCCTAAAAACAAGTCCCCGGCAGCGGCGCCAAAAATTGATGTGATTTGTAGATAGTGGTAAAAAGATTCAATTCTCGAACTTGTGAAGGATAACTTTAGACTTAAATTCAAAACTAAATAGAAAACTCAGTAATAATTATAACAAACACTGACAAAGTTGGTATCAATATTAAAAGAACATTGAGGCTAAGATTCCACTATTTTCCAAGTTTAAGGTGATTTAATCCAATATTTGTATTCATGCAATTTTCTCGTTCAATTTGATTCTTACTATTGCGACAAGTAGATTTTCAAAAGCAATAATTGTAAATACCAAGTATGAAGCATCAAAATTCTTAAACTAAGCATACTCCATCAAAATAGATCACAATTACTCAAATAAAAATCAGATTCGATATTAGTTTAAGGCAAATAATCATAATAAAATTGCAATAAATAGATAAAAGAGAATATACCACTTCTTGTTGGAAAAATAGCTTCCTATAGTGTCTCGGCAATGGGGTTTAGCTCCTCATATTAACCATGTTCTCAAAATATGTTTTTATAGCTCAAAAGTGTACAAGGATGTAAAAAAATGATAACACGGCCGATTCTCAACAGTGTGAAGGTGTTTCAGAATCTCTGTTACAAAAAGGAAACAATAGCTAAAGACCTAATGAAATTATTGTTGATAAACAATAGATGGGTTCTGCTGTTGAATAGCGATAGTGTTCTGCGACAGATACTTGTGCGTCAATGTTCTTCGTGTTCTTCCTCTTCAGCAGCAGCAGCAGAATAAGGTATTTTCCTGTAACTCGATCTCTAGAGCTCTGTGGTGTTCTAAACTTCTCTGAAAGGATTTGTCCCTCTTCTATGAGTTATCCCAACTCCTTTTATAGCCCACAGGTCGATTTAATCTCCAAGAAATCTCCTTTTTCTTTTTGCCAAAGTTACGGGTTTTATCTATTCTTTCCATATCCTCATACGCGGCTTAAAACACTCCATGTTTTGCTTCTCAAGCGTCTTCCAAGTATAATCCAACGTCCCAGACTCTCTCAAAGATAGTCTTAACTTCAACAGAGAATCCTATTTCCTTATCTACCTGATAGTTTCCATATATCAACCAAAATCCCGTGATAAACTTCACATGTAGGAAAAGGCTCTAAAAAGGGCTTCAATCGGTGACTGTTAACCTTCGAAGAACTACTACCATCTGATGTCTCAATCTCAACAGCTCCATGAGGAAAAACAGTACGGACCACAAAAGGACCGGTCCACCGAGAGCGCAACTTCCCGGGGAATAGATGCAAACGAGTGTCATACAGAAGAAATTTTTGACCTGGATAAAATGAATTTCGTAAAATATTCATATCATGCACAAGATTCTTTTTTTTCTTATACTCCTTAGCACTATCGTATGCATCTCCACGAATCTCGTCCAACTCATTGAGCTGGAGCTTTCTTTGAGATCCTGCCTTGTCAAGTGAAAATTTTAAGTTCTTAATAGCCCAATAGGCTCGATGGTCTAACTCAACTGGCAGGTGACATGCCTTTCCAAACACTAAACGATAAGGTGACATTCCAATGGGTGTCTTAAACGCAGTATGGTAAGCCCATAAGGCATCAGTAAGCCTCAACGACCAGTCTTTCCTGTTTGGATTAACTGTTTTCTCTAGAATACGTTTAATTTCCCTATTGGAAACCTCTACCTGATCACTAGTCTGAGGGTGATATGGGGTTGCTACTTTATGGGTAATACCGTATTGTTTCATTAAAATAGCAAACGGTCTATTACAAAAGTGTGAACCTCCATCACTAAATATATCTCGCGGCGTACCAAAACGTGTAAGTATATTCTCTTTCAAAAACTGGACTACGACCCTGTGGTCATTCGTTTTACACGGAACCGCCTCAACCCACTTAGACACATAGTCTACAACGACAAGTATGTAAAGATAACCAAACGAAATAGGAAATGGACCCATAAAATCAATGCCCCGCACATCAAAGACCTCAATCATTAAAATAGGGTTCAAAGGCATCATATTTCTACGGGAAATGGTTCCTAACTTCTGGCAACGCTCACAAGAAACACAATGACTATGGGAATCTTTAAACAATGAAGGCCAGTAAAATCCACACTGCAAAATCTTAGCAGCAGTCTTCTTAGCACTAAAATGACCCCCACATGCATGTTCATGACAAAAGGAGATAATACTAGACTGGTCACTCTCAGATACACATCTCCTAATAATCTGGTCCGGACAATACTTAAACAGATAAGGATCGTCCCAAAAGAAATGCTTAACCTCGTCTAAAAACCTAGAACGATCTTGCTTACCCCAATGTTGAGGCATTCGACCAGTTTTAAGATAATTCACTATATTTGCATACCAAGGTGATTGGGAAACAGAGAACAGATGTTCATCAGGAAAACTGTCCCTTATAGGAGGGGAATTATTATGGGAACTAACAACTAGCCTAGACAAGTGGTCTGCTACCACATTCTCTGCACACTTTTTGTCTCTAATGTCTGGACAAAATTCTTGTAACAAAAGGATCCATCTAATAAATCTAGGTTTGGTATCCTTCTTAGACAAAAGGTATTTCAAAGCAGCATGATCAGTATAGATTACGATCTTAGAACCTAATAAATATGATCTAAAATTATCCAAGGCAAACACGATGGCTAGCAATTCCTTCTCGGTAGTTGTATAGTTCATTTGGGCATCATTCAGATTTTTGCTATCATAGTAAATCACATGGAGTAATTTGTTTTCTCGCTGACCTAGCACAACGCCTATAGCATAATCTGAAGCATCACATATAATTTCAAAGGGTAGGTTCCAGTTAGGTGCTTGGACTATCGGGGCAGTAGTGAATAAAGTTTTAAGCTTATAAAAAGCCTTTAAGCAAGCATTATCAAAGACAAACTTAACATCTTTTGCAAGCAAATTGCAAAGAGGTTTAGAAATCAAGCTAAAATCCTTAATAAATCGACGGTAAAAACCTGCATGCCCTAAGAATGACCTAATATCTTTTAGGGTTTTTGGGACCTGTAGAGTCTTAATAAGGTCAATTTTGGCTTTGTCTACCTCTATACCTTTTGAAGAAACGATGTGCCCTAAGACAATTCCTAATTCAACCATGAAATGACATTTTTCCCAATTAAGCACTAAATTCTTTTCTTTACACCAAGTCAACACTAATTTTAAATGATGCAAGCACTTATAAAAAGATGAACCAAACACTGAAAAATCATCAATAAAGACTTCTAAAAACCGTTCTACCATATCATAAAATATGCTCATCATACAACGCTGAAAAGTCGCAGGGGCATTATATAAACCGAAAGGCATGCGTCTATACGCAAAGGTACCAAAGGGACAGGTAAAAGTGGTTTTCTCTTGGTCTTCTGGGGCAATAACGATCTGATTATGACCGGAGTAGCCATCTAAGAAGCAATAGTGACTATGTCCAGCTAACCTCTCTAGCATTTGGTCAATAAAAGAAAGGGGAAAGTGATCCTTCCTTGTGACCTTGTTCAAGTTCCTATAGTCAATACAGACACGCCATCTCGTGGTCACTCGGGTTGGGATTAACTCATTATTATCATTCTGGACTACAGTGATACCTGATTTATTGGGGACAACCTGAACGGGGTTAACCCACTTACTGTCTGAAATTGGGTAAATAATACCCGCATCTAACAACTTAAGCACCTCTTTTCGAACTACCTCTTTCATGTTAGGGTTTAGTCGACGTTGCATCTCCCTAGAAGGTTTGGAGTCTTTCTCTAAATGAATCTGATGCATACACACAGTAGGACTTATACCCTTAATGTCTGTTATAGTCCAACCTAAAGTTTCCTTATTGTCTTGAAGTACTTTTACTAGCCTACTTTCCTGATAACTATCCAAATCGGAAGCTACAATCACAGGTAAAGTCTCAGATGGGCCTAAAAACACATACTGTAGAGTATCGGGTAGTGGTTTAAGGTCCAACTTTGGGGGCTCTTCTAAAGAAGGAATTAGGGTAGTCTCAGAAACTGGTAAAGGTTCGAACCTAGATTTCCATCTATCAGTGTCTAATACATGGGTAGAATCTAATAGAGCATTCACTTGTTCAATAGTGTTATCGTCATCAAAATCTAAACCAAAATGGGATAGACAACTTTCTAATGGGTCTTCAAATAATATGTTAGGTAATGACTTCTGAACTAAGGCTTCTATCATGTTCACCTCTTCAACACATGTGTCATCTAGCTCATAAGGTAGCTTACTGACATTAAAAATGTTCATCTCTATAGTCATATTACCAAAATATAAATTCATCACACCATTTCGACAGTTAATGATCGCATTGGACGTAGCTAAAAATGGGCGACCTAAAATCACAGGTATCTGGTTCTCTGGGTCAGGGACAGGTTGGGTATCTAGCACCACGAAATCCACTGAATAAATAAACTTTTCGACCTCAATAAGAACATCCTCGATAACACCTCGAGGGATTTTAACAGACCTATCATCTAACTGCAGTGTCATCTGAGTAGGTTTCATTTCACTAAGTCCTAGCTATAAGTATACATGGAATGGCAGTAAGTTCACACTGGCTCCTAAGTCAAGTAAAGGTTTTTCTACCCGGAAGTTACCTATTGTGCAAGCAATCGTAGGAGAACCTGGGTATTTGTACTTTGGAGTTGTGGTGTTCTGAATGATTGAACTTACGTGACTAGCTAAAAAGGATTTCTTATGGACGCTAAGATTTCTTATCAGACCTCTCAGGAACTGAGTTGGCATCATCAGAAATTTTATCAGTTTCCTTATCTAGTGGTCCTGAGGGGTGAACTACAGTATGTTCACTATCGGCCATGGTTACCTGATTGTCTACTATTCTACCACTCCTAAGGGTTCTAATAGCATTCAATTGATTCGATGGTTTTGTACCTACTTCATGAATTCCTCTAGGATTGGGATTAGTCTGACTAGGGAACCTACCATTATATATCTCACTTAAGGTCTTAGCTATTTGGCCGACTTGAAGTTCTAACTTAGCAAGGCTCTGAGCATTAGTTTGAAAGTTCTTCTTGGTTTCCTGTTGAAAACTAACATGGCTCTGTGCTAACATTTCCTGAGTTTTTGCTAACATCTTAATAGATTCCTCTAAGCTAGTCGTTTTATTTTTTGGGCCAAATGTATTCCTAGTGTAGCCAAAACCTTGGGGAGCATTAGAATTATTAGACTGACCCTGACTCTGGCCCTTAGACCATGAAAAGTTCGGATGGTTCCTCCAACCAGGATTATAGGTTTCTGAAAATGGGTCAAACTTCTGACGATTATCAAACCTAGTGTTATTATATAGAGCTTTGGCTTGCTCTTCATTATTCTAGCCTTCCCAAAAAGGATCCAATCTACCACTAGTGTTACCCACTTCTAAAGCTTCTAACCTTTTCGCTATAGCAGCAATTTTGGCATCTGATTCATAGCCTCCTTCTACCCTATTAACGTTTCCTCTGCCGAGAAGAATTGTTTTCTGAGGTCCCCTACTATTTCCTATTGTTGGGTCTTTTCGACGAATTCATGCAAATATGTCATCGTGTCATCAACTGTTTGGTTCTCAAATCCACCAGTACACATAGATTCTACTATGGTTGTGGTGGGATAATCTAAACCCTCATAAAGGATCTGAACTAACCTAACCTTTTCTAAACCATGATGAGGACATTGGGCTAATAAATCATTGAACCTTTCCAAATACCTATACAAAGTTTCTCCCTCCTGTTGAGAAAACGTGCAGATTTGCGTCCTAATAGACGATGTTTTGTGCCTAGGGAAAAACTTATTCAAAAAGGCAGATGTAAGTTGTTCATACGTTTCGATTGACCCGGAAGCCAAACTATATAGCCACGATTTAGATTTATCTTTCAGGGAAAAGGGGAATAACCTAAGTCTCAAAACATCATCATCTAAGTTTCTAATCCTGAGGGTACTACAAATTTCCTCAAAGTCCCTAACATGGAAATAAGGGTTTTTATTTTCTTTCCCTAAAAAGATTGGGAGCAGCTGTAAGGTCCCAGGTTTAAGTTCATAAGTTGCTTACGTCTCAGCTAACCTGATACATGAGGGACGAGTAGTCCTAGTTGGATTCAAAAAAGCTTTCAAAGTTTCCATTTTTGGCGCTATGGAGCAACAGGGATTCTCTCCTCAGTCAAAGGACGTTCAAAAACAGACTCTTCAAAAGTCGGACTCTCTAGATTAAGGTAATCGAGACGCTTCGAACTACTAGGTTTCTCTTTAACAAATCTACCTAGTGCGTGTCTTTTACGTTCAGGCATACAAAAGAATTTTCTAAATTGGAAGGGTAAGCAAACACAGATCAAGGCCAACTCAACCAAATCAAACCTATTGATTTCTAGCAAACAAAAAGCATGATGGCTCCACTTAGATTGTTTCTAGACCAGCTTCTAATCCTTCGAACGGGAATTCGTTACAATTTAAGCAAACCCCTCTGGAATCAATCCGAGTTAACGTAAGTTGAATAGAGGCGAGGGAAGCTCGGTCGAGCTTTGATACCCAAGGCCTCACCGGTATTACAAGGCGGCGCAGTCACGCATTCAACTTACAGAAACCGTCAAGAACTTCGAAGTATGCTTAAAAGAGTAACCAATATTTTTCGAATGACTTTCCTGTTAAGCTCGTTACCCTATCAGTCTCGTTCTAGTCAAAATTTTAGGCTTAGGTTCGCGTAGGTTACGTGTTCCTAAAGCGGGCAAGAAGAGAAAGGTGATGAAATCCGAACCCTTATCTTGTATGTCCAGGCCTTGCCCTTTACTAGAAAAATAAATGTCCGTATTCAGTCCTCAACATATATGCATACGAAGGAGTCCAGTAACTCGCTGACAGGGGATTTGCGAGTGTTTAGAATCTTACCTCCCGTTCCAGACGGGGGATGAATCGGTTGTAGTCGACTCGGGCCACTGACTCCGATGTCTAGTGTACGAACCCAAGGTGCAGAGACAATATCGGAATTGTCCTCCTTCTCTGCAAAACGTTTATATTTAAAGTACCCCTCCGTAGGGTAATAAAAAAAATAATGTCCCAAAGTCCAAAAGTCCAAAAAGAAAAGAAAAATTACAAAAATAATAAACCCTAATACAGTTTTTTTTCTAAAATAAAATAAACAAACCCTAAACTAAAATTGTCTAAAATAAAATTGTCTTCTTTTCTGTTATTTTTGCTTTAATCTTTAGCTCCAATTCTTTATGAAATCACCAAACTCTTTGGCTCAATTTTCTTTATGATCCAGAACCTGTAGACACAAGATAAATACCCAAAAACATAAAAAAGAACAAAAAAAATAAAAATAAAAAATAAATAAATCTAAAACCCTAAAAACAAGTCCCCGGCAGCGGCGCCAAAAATTGATGTGATTTGTAGATAGTGGTAAAAAGTGATTCGATTCTCGAACTTGTGAAGGATAACTTTAGACTTAAATTCAAAACTAAATAGAAAACTCAGTAATAATTATAACAAACACTGACAAAGTTGGTATCAATATTAAAAAAACACTGAGGCTAAGATTCCACTATTTTCCAAGTTTAAGGTGATTTAATCCAATCTTTGTATTCATGCAATTTTCTCGTTCAATTTGATTCTTACTATTGCGACAAGTAGATTTTCAAAAGCAATAATTGTAAATACCAAGTATGAAGCATCAAAATTCTTAAACTAAGCATACTCCATCAAAATAGATCACAATTACTCAAATAAAAATCATATTCGATATTAGTTCAAGGCAAATAATCATAATAAAATTGCAATAAATAGATAAAAGAGAATATACCACTTCTTGTTGGAAAAATAGCTTCCTCTAGTGCCTCAGCAATGGGGTTTAGCTCCTCATATTAACCATGTTCTCAAAATATGTTTTTATAGCTCAAAAGTGTACAAGGAGGTGAAAAAATGATAACACGGCCGATTCGCAACAGTGTGAAGGTGTTGCAGAATCTCTGTTACAAAGAGGAAACAATAGCTAAAGACCTAATGCAATTACTGTTGATAAACGATAGATGGGTTCTGCTGTTGAATATCGATAGTGTTCTGCGACAGATACTTGTGCGTCAATGTTCTTCGTGTTCTTCCTCTTCAGCAGCAGCAGCAGAATAAGGTATTTTCCTGTAACTCGATCTCTAGAGCTCTGTGGTGTTCTAAACTTCTCTGAAAGGCTTCGTCTCCCTTCTATGAGTTATCCCAACTCCTTTTATAGCCCACGGGTCGATTTAATCTCCAAGAAATCTCCTTCTTCTTTTTACCAAAGTTACGGGTTTTATCTATTCTTTCCATATCCTCATACGCGGCTTCAAACACTCCATGTTTTGCTTCTCAAGCGTCTTCCAAGTATAATCCAACGTCCCAGACTCTCTCAAAGATAGTCTTAACTTCAACAGAGAATCCTATTTCCTTATCTACCTGATAGTTTCCATATATCAACCAAAATCCCGTGATAAACTTCCACCTCCTCTGTTTCACTCCAACGCGGTTTTCCAGCCCAAAATACTCGATCCAAACATACACACCAACCCTGTCAGGCTCTAACAGGTCCATTCCAACAAAAATAAGCCATTGAATCTCCATAGAAATTGCTCAAAACTCCAACCCTAAATCTGCCTACGTCTGCACTATTTTCCCGCCAATTTGAAATTTGAGTTTGGGAAGAAAGGTGGTTTCCCCTATCCATCGTAAGGGTGCGAATAACAGCTGTCTTTGGGGTGCCCCTTATCCAAACCGGGGGGTCCGAATAGCAAGTGTCCTCCAGGTGCTTTCCGACAACTTTTCGAGCCAATTTTTTTCCAAAAATGTTTATTGGCCAAAAATACCTACAAATAAATAAAACACCATAATAAGTACAAAAATAAGCCCTAACAATATATAGAATCGAGACAAATCGGACACAAAAATGTGTCTATCAAATAGCCCCAAACCTATTATTTGCTAGTCCTCGAGCAAAAATAAAATAGAAATAAAATCCTAACTCACTGTCACAGGCATCGTCGATTGCATTTAGCGTATGCAATAAGCCTTTAAACCCCTAGGTGTCCCTAGTGGCCGAGTTATAGTCTCGGGAGGGCTTACCAGAGGTATACCCACAAAACCTTTACTCCAGATCCTAGCTATCTACGCAGAACCTTGGAAGGCACTAAAGAATCTCCTTGGTTGGCATACTTATTGACTACAGGAGGAAGTACCCTGATGCGAAATTCCAATTGTTGTACACGAGTTCGCACTCAAACATACTAAAATTCATATGAAGTGACAGAGCTCTACTCAGATAGTCACACTATGGACATCAATATCCGGAGTCAAAACGAATCACATGGATAGATCAAGAAGATGGATATAGAGAAAAACATAGATGGTTTTGATGTTTACTAGGTGAACGGTGTTTATTATATCTGTCTGAAGGCCTCCGCCAAAATGAACCTATCCTAATGGACTCAGATACTAGTCTGACTAATATCAACACACTGGCATATACAAGGATACCAGTGGTCGATAATCCTAACTCTAGGTCAATACAACTGGCATATACAAGGGTTCCAGTGGTCGACTTTATTGAATTTATTCCAGTTGGTCTGATAGTCTGGTCTCAATTTCTCTTTTTTTTTTTCTTTTTTTTTTTTGTATCTCAATCACTTTAATTCACCCTAGCATTGGTAACAATTTGAATCGTGAGCCCTACCTAATCACTTAGAGAAACATAGTTTAAAAACAAAATAAAATAAAAACAGAAGTGAAAAGGACTCAACGAGATATGGTGAAACTATCATGTTATTTCTAACACCTGAGCTCTGTGCTTTTATGAATAGACTATTTAGATGTTGCCATCTAGTCAGATTGGTTCCTCAACTCCTACAACCAAAATGCTTCCATCCAATTAAATTGGTTAGTGCCACCCTTAATAGGGATAAATTTCTAGGCTCTGGAATTTATTTATTGCAACTAAAAGGTAACAAAAAGTTCTACCCCACCCCCAAACTTAAATCTAACATTGTCCTCAATGTTTCTAATTAAAGAACAGTACCAAAAATATAAGTAACATGAGGAAATAGTAAAGAGAGAAGTCGGAAAGATAGTACCTGGGTGAAGTGTAACCAAAAACCTACAAAAATATTATACAACATACAAAATCGCCTCGATGGTCAATCAAGGTAAACAGGGTCCTCCAGAGGGACCTCCTCAACATCACCTGTAGGAAAAGGCTCTAAAAAGGGCTTCAATCGCTGACCGTTAACCTTCGAAGAACTACTACCATCTGGTGTCTCAATCTCAACAGCGCCATGAGGAAAAACAGTACGGACCACAAAAGGACCGGTCCACCGAGAGCGCAACTTCCCGGGGAATAGATGCAAACGAGTGTCATACAGAAGAACTTTTTGACCTGGAGAAAATGACTTTCGTAAAATATTCCTATCATGCACAAGTTTCATTTTGTTCTTATACTCCTTAGCACTATCGTATGCATCTCTACGAATCTCGTCCAACTCATTGAGCTGGAGCTTTCTTTGAGCTCCTGCCTTGTCAAGTGAAAAGTTTAAGTTCTTAATAGCCCAATAGGCTCGATGCTCTAACTCAACAGGCAGGTGACATGCCTTGCCAAACACTAAACGATAAGGTGACATTCCAATGGGTGTCTTAAACGCAGTACGGTAAGCCCATAAGGCATCAGTAAGCCTCGACGACCAGTCTTTCCTTTGGATTAACTGTTTTCTCTAGAATACGTTTAATTTCCCTATTGGAAACCTCTACCTGACCACTAGTCTGAGGGTGATATGGGGTTGCTACTTTATGGGTAATACCGTATTGTTTCATTAAAAGAGCAAACGGTCTATTACAAAAGTGTGAACCTCCATCACTAATTATAGCTCGCGGCGTACCAAAACGTGTAAGTATATTCTCTTTCAAAAACTGGACTACGACCCTGTGGTCATTCGTTTTACACGGAACCGCCTCAACCCACTTAGACACATAGTCTACAGCGACAAGTATGTAAAGATAACCAAACGAAATAGGAAATGGACCCATAAAATCAATGCCCCACACATCAAAGACCTCAATCACTAAAATAGGGTTCAAAGGCATCATATTTCTACGGGAAATGGTTCCTAACTTCTGGCAACGCTCACAAGAAACACAATGACTATGGGAATCTTTAAACAACGAAGGCCAGTAAAATCCACACTGCAAAATCTTAGCAGCAGTCTTCTTAGCACTAAAATGACCCCCACATGCATGTTCATGACAAAAGGAGATAATACTAGACTGGTCACTCTCAGATACACATCTCCTAATAATCTGGTCCGGACAATACTTAAACAGATAAGGATCGTCCCAAAAGAAATGCTTAACCTCGGCTAAAAACCTAGAACGATCTTGCTTACCCCAATGTTGAGGCATTCGACCAGTAACAAGATAATTCACTATATTTGCATACCAAGGTGATTGGGAAACAGAGAACAATTGTTCATCAGGAAAACTATCCCTTATAGGAAGGGAATATTAGGGGAACTAACAACTAGCCTAGACAAGTGGTCTGCTACACATTCTCTGCACCCTTTTTGTCTCTAATGTCTGGACAAAATTCTTGTAACAAAAGGATCCATCTAATCAATCTAGGTTTGGTATCCTTCTTAGACAAAAGGTATTTCAAAGCAGCATGATCAGTATAGATTACGATCTTAGAACCTAAAAATAGGATCTAAACTTATCCAAGGCAAACACGATGGCTAGCAATTCCTTCTCGGTAGTTGTATAGTTCATTTGGGCATCATTCAGAGTTTTGCTAGCATAGTAAATCACATGGAGTAATTTGTTTTCTCGCTGACCTAGCACAACGCCTATAGCATAATCTGAAGCATCACACATAATTTCAAAGGGTAGGTTCCAGTTAGGTGCCTGGACTATCGGGGCAGTAGTGAGTAAAGTTTTAAGCTTATCAAAAGCCTTTAAGCAAGCATCATCAAAGACAAACTTAACATCTTTTGCAAGCAAATTGCAAAGAGGTCTAGAAATCAAGCTAAAATCCTTAATGAATCGACGGTAAAAACCTGCATGCCCTAAGAATGACCTAATATCTTTTACGGTTTTTGGGACCTGTAGAGTCTTAATAAGGTCAATTTTGGCTTTGTCTACCTCTATACCCTTTGAAGAAACGATGTGCCCTAAGACAATTCCTGATTCAACCATGAAATGGCATTTTTCCCAATTAAGCACTAAATTCTTTTCCTTACACCTAGTCAACACTAATGTCAAATGATGCAAGCACTCATCAAAAGATGAACCAAACACTGAAAAATCATCCATAAAGACCTCTAAAAACCGTTCTACCATATCAGAAAATATGCTCATCATACAACGCTGAAAAGTCGCAGGGGCATTACAAACCCGAAAGGCATGCGTCTATACGCAAAGGTACCAAAGGGACAGGTAAAAGTGGTTTTCTCTTGGTCTTCTGGGGCAATAACGATCTGATTATAACCGGAGTAGCCATCTAAGAAGCAATAGTGACTATGTCCAGCTAATCTCTAGCATTTGGTCGATAAAAGGAAGGGGAAAGTGATCCTTCCTTGTGACCTTGTTCAATTTCCTATAGTCAATACACACGCCATCCCGTGGTCACTCGGGTTGGGATTAATTCATTATTATCATTCTGGACTACAGTGATACCTGATTTCTTGGGGACAACCTGAACAGGGCTGACCCACTTACTGTCTGAAATTGGGTAAATAATACCCGCATCTAACAACTTAAGCACCTCTTTTCGAACTACCTCTTTCATGTTAGGGTTCAGTCGACGTTGCATCTCCCTAGAAGGTTTGGAGTCTTCCTCTAAATGAATCTGATGCATACACACAGTAGGACTTATACCCTTAATGTCTGCTATAGTCCACCCTAAAGCTTCCTTTTGTCTTGAAGTACTTTTACTAGCCTACTTTCCTGATCACTATCCAAATCGGAAGCTACAATCACAGGTAAAGTCTCAGATGGGCCTAAAAACACATACTGTAGAGTATCGGGTAGTGGTTTAAGGTCCAACTTTGGGGGCTCTTCTAAAGAAGGAATTAGGGTAGTCTCAGAAACTGGTAACGGTTCGAACCTAGCTTTCCATCTATCAGTGTCTAACACAGGGGTAGAATCTAATAGAGCATTCACTGTTCAATAGTGCTATCGTCATCAAAATCTAAACCAAAATGGGATAGACAACTTTCTAATGGGTCTTCAAATAAAATGTTTGGTAATGACTTCTGAACTAAGGCTTCTATCATGTTCACCTCTTCAACACATGTGTCATCTAGCTCATAAGGTAGCTTACTGACATTAAAAATGTTCATCTCTATAGTCATATTACCAAAAGATAAATTCATCACACCATTTCGACAGTTAATGATCGCATTAGACGTAGCTAAAAATGGGCGACCTAAAATCACAGGTATCTGGTTCTCTGGGTCAGGGACAGGTTGGGTATCTAGGACCACGAAATCCACTGGATAAATAAACTTGTCGACCTCAATAAGAACATCCTCGATAACACCTCGAGGGATTTTAACAGACCTATCAGCTAACTGCAGTGTCATCTGAGTAGGTTTCATTTCACCAAGTCCTAGCTGTAAGTATACAATGGCAGTAAGTTCACACTGGCTCCTAAGTCAAGTAAAGGTTTTTCTACCCGGAATTTACCTATTGTGCAAGCAATGGTAATAGAACCTGGGTCTTTGTACTTTGGAGTTGTGGTGTTCTGAATGATTGAACTTACGTGACTAGCTAAAAAGGCTTTCTTATGGACGCTAAGTTTTCTCTTTCGCGTACACATATCCTTAAGGAACTTGGCATAAGCAGGAATTTGCCTAATTGAATCTAATAAAGGAAGGTTTATGGTAACTTGCTTAAAAACCTCCACTATGTCATTAAAGTTCGACTCCTTATTTGTTGGTTCTAATAGCTGAGGAAATGGGGCTCTAGGCACAGAAACAGACCTCTCAGGAACTGAGTTGGCATCATCATAATTTTTATCAGTTTCCTTAGCTAGTGGTCCTGAGGGGTGAACTACAGTATGTTCACTATCGGGCATGGTTACCTGATTGTCTACTATTCTACCACTCTTAAGGGTTCTAATAGCATTCAATTGATTCGATAGTTTTGTACCTACTTCATGAATTCCTCTAGGATTGGGATTAGTCTGACTAGGGAACCTACCATTATCTCTCTAACTTAAGGTCTTAGCAATTTGGCCGACTTGAAGTTCTAACTTAGCAAGGCTTTGAGCATTAGTTTGAAAATTCTGCTTGGTTTCCTATTGAAAACTAACATGGCTCTGTGCTAACATTTCCTGAGTTTTTGCTAACATCTTAATAGATTCCTCTAAGCTAGTCGTTTTATTTTCTGGGTCTGATGTATTCCTAGTGTATCCAAAACCTGGGGGAGCATTAGAATTATTAGACTGACCCTGATTCTGGCCCTTAACCCATGAAAAACTAGTGTTATTATATAGAGCATTGGCTTGATCTTCATTATTCTGGCCTTCCCAAAAAGGCTCCAATCTACCACTAGTGTTACCCACTTCTAAAGATTCTAACCTTTTCGCTATAGCAGCAATTTTTGCATCTGATTCATAGCCTCCTTCTACCCTATTAACGTTTCCTCTGCCGAGAAGAATTGTTTTCTAGGGTCCCCTACTACTTTCCCATTGTTGGGTATTTTCGGCGACTTCATGCCAATATGTCATCGCGTCATCAACTGTTTGGTTCTCAGATCCACCAGTATACATAGATTCTACTGTGGTTGTGGTGGGATAATCTAAACCCTCATAAAGGATCTGAACTAACCTAACCTTTTCTAAACCATGATGAGGACATTGGGATAATAAATCATTGAACCTTTCCAAATACCTATACAAAGTTTCTCCTTCCTGTTGAGAAAACGTGCATATTTGCGTCCTAATGGATGATGTTTTGTGCCTAGGGAAAAAATTGTTCAAAAAAGCAGATGTAAGTTGTTCATACGTTTCGATTGACCCGGAAGCCAAACTATATAGCCACGATTTAGCTTTATCTTTCAGGGAAAAGGGGAATAACCTAAGTTTCAAAGCATCATTATATAAGTTTCTAATCCTGAGGGTACTACAAATTTCCTCAAAGTCCCTAACATGGAAATAGGGGTTTTCATTTTCTTTCCCTAAAAAGATTGGGAGCAGCTGTAAGGTCCCAAGTTTAAGTTCATAAGTTGCTTCCGTCTCAGCTAACCTGATACATGAGGGACGAGTAGTCCTAGTTGGATTCAACAAAGCTTTCAAAGTTGCCATTTCTGGCGCTATCGGAGAAAAATGGATTCTCTCCTCAGTCAAAGGACGTTCAAAAACAGATTCTTTTAAAAGTCGGACTCTCTAGATTAAGGTAATCGAGACGCTTCGAACTACTAGGTTTCTCTTTAAAAAATCTACCTAGTGCGTGTCTTTTACGTTCAGGCATACAACAGAATTTTCTAAATTGGAAGGGTAAGCAAACACAGATCAAGGCCGATTCAACCAAATCAAACCTATTGATTTCTAGCAAACAAAATGCATGATGGCTCCACTTAGATTGTTTCTAGACCAGCTTCTAATCCTTCGAACGGGAATTCGTTACAATTTAATCAAACCCCTCTGGAATCAATCCGAGTTAACTTAAGTTGAATAGAGGCGAGGGAAGCTCGGTGGAGCTTTGATACCCAAGGCCTCACCGGTATTACAAGGCGGCGCAGTCAGCATTCAACTTATAGAATCCGTTAAGAACTTCGAAGTATGCTTAAAAGAGTAACCAATATTTTTCGAATGACTTTCCTATTAAGCTCCTTACCCTATCGGTCTCGTTCTAGTCAAAATTTTAGGCTTAGGTTCGCGTAGGTTACGTGTTCCTAAAGCGGGCAAGAAGATAATGGTGATGAAATCCAAACCCTTATCTTGTATGGCCAGGACTTGTCCTTTACTAGAGAAATAAATGTCTGTATTCAGTCCTCAACATATATGCATACGAAGGAGTCCAGTAACTCGTTGACAGGGGATTCGCGAGTGTTTAGAATCTTACCTCCCGTTCCAGACGGGGGATGAATCGGTTGTAGTCGACTCGGGCCACTGACTCCGATGTCTAGTGTACGAATCCAAGGTGCAGAGACAATATCGTAATTGTCCTCCTTCTCTGCAAACAGTTTATATTTAAAGTACCCTTCCATAGGGTAATAAAAAAAATAATGTCTCAAAGTCCAAAAGTCCAAAAAGAAAAGAAAAATTACAAAAATAATAAACCCTAATACAGTTTTTTTTTTCTAAAAGAAAATAAACAAATCCTAAACTAAAATTGTCTTTTTTTCTGTTCTTTTTGCTTTAATCTTTTGCTCCAAGTCTTTATGAAATCACCAAACTCTTTGGCTCAATTTTCTTTATGATCCAGAACCTGTAGACACAAGATAAATACCCAAAAACATAAAATAGAACAAAAAAAATAAATAAAATAAAAATAAAATAAATCTAAAACCATAAAAATAAGTCCCCGGCAGCGGCGCCAAAAATTGATGTGATTTGTAGATAGTGGTAAAAAGTGATTCGATTCTCAAACTTGTGAAGGATAACTTTAGACTTAAATTCAAAACTAAATAGAAAACTCAGTAATAATTATAACAAACACTGACAAAGTTGGTATCAATATTAAAAGAACACTGAGGCTAAGATTCCACTATTTTCCAAGTTTAAGGTGATTTAATCCAATCTTTGTATTCATGCAATTTTCTCGTTCAATTTGATTCTTACTATTGCGGCAAGTAAATTTTCAAAAGCAATAATTGTAAATACCAAGTATGAAGCATCAAAAGTCTTAAACTAAGCATACTCCATCAAAATAGATCACAATTACTCAAATAAAAATCATATTCGATACTAGTTCAAGGCAAATAAGCTTAGTTAGTATATTTTGAATGATAATCTTGAATCACGATTTTAATTATGAACAATAAATTGTTTTTAACTGAAATTCATCAAGTATGAACAAATATTCATTAAGCTTAGTTAGTATATTTTGAGAACTAATTTCAAACATAAACTTGACTTGAAATTATTGATATGCTTAAGATAGTCTAATTAGTTAGGCGACAACGTCTCATAGATAGAAAGATGAACATAACTTGAGAAATAGGTGGTTTAGTCTTCACTTACCTTTTGTTGAAGAAGTTCTCCAAAATCTTCGGTTGATCATCGCCTTCAAACGATAGAATGCAATGATGATTGCCGTGATGTCCGTTTCTCAACTACACTTCTATCCTAATCCGAGACTTAACTAATTGTAGACTAGAAATCAAGATATAGCTTTGACAACTAAATTTGACAACAAGCTTGATATATCAACACTTGTAAGTTCAACCGAGCAATGATCTAACAATCTCCCCCTTTGTCAATTTTAATGACAAAACTACCAATACATATGGATAACAAAAACAAAAGCTTCGTTGAACTTTTCGTTATTTCAAGTTGCGATGATTCTGAACGTGTTCAACTCAGCATCGTTGTTGTTGAATATCCATAGCAGTAACAACTTTGAAAACAAATATTCTCAATCGTCGTTATACGGATACATAATATTATTATCTTATCCAAAGTTCAATTGTATCACAATTTCGATGTAATACTACAGTAATATGTTTCTCCCCCTTAATCAATACTTACATATTTTGCATAATAGGTGAAACTTATAGACATTGATTCACTCCCCCTTACATAATGATCTGCAAACCATATGTATGTAGTCACTAATTAATTTTCCCCCTTTTTGTCAATAAAAATTGGCAAAAGTACGAAAATCAAGGGATCGTAATGAGTACAACCAAAAGATAGTTGAAGACATAAAGGTATTACATATCAGCTTTATTTAGATGATATCACATAGTATGAAATACTTAGCGCTCATCTAGGAGATTTTAAGATACAAGTATCCCATTCAAATTCCATAGCCACACACCCCAGAAAGATATAGCAATTAAGCAAAAGTTCATTTAAGAACCCACCAACCCACCCACCCACCACCACACACACACACACACACACACACACACACAATTTGATGTCATTCCCAAGAGAACAACATGAGTGACCTTACTTTAATGAAAAAGAAGGATTTTTTCGAACATTAAAAAATCACACGGATTTGTATCCTTAACATCAACTTAAATTAATCTCAACGCAGGTTACAAACAAATATATAATTTTAATTGGTATAGCTCAACAAAAGAAAATCTTACAGAGTGTATAGTGCAGTAATAACACAAAAGTGTGATCACGAGTAGATCGATATTGCGACAAATTCTCACAAAGTTTGTTCTATTTTATAGTTTATAAGAAAATAATAGATTTAACTTTTGAGCATATATATATATATATATGAGATATCAGTTCACTTTACAAAAATTAAAGGACACATATATCTCATAGAACTTTGCAATATATCAAACCAATAATGATTACATACTGCAAGTTCATCTTCCAATAACTCTAGAAGTTAAATAAATAAATCTAAAAACATGCAAGATGAAAATCATTGAAAATAGCTTGTGTAATCACAATATTGTTATACCAAACCCTAGTTATCCTTCTCAAAATAAAAAATAAATTCTTACAAGAAGTTTCCTAAACAATAAAAAATAACAAAAATTAAACAAGATTTTTCCAGACTCTTTATCGGTTTTGAGACCCTTGAATTTGTCATCAGCTGTATCTAAGAGCTATTTAGAGAAAATGTCCTCATTGAGAAGATCACAAACATGAGATTTTATGAGAACAAGGTCAGCAAAAACCTTTTTCAGCTTGGTCCTTAACATGTCTAGACATTTTAGCGTTTCAACAAGTTATAGTTTTGCTTCCTCAAATTACTTAAGAGAATCATAAACAACATTAGATGACATCATTTCTTCACGCTCAATATCTTTATGATCGTATGAAAAATAGTAATTCACTCCAGGAAGATCTTTGGATGATTCAACATCTTCGTCATTAACCTAAGTTCTCTTCTGTCCTCTTATAAATGAGTTTGTAAAGAGGCATTCTCCAGGTTGGCAGTAGGCTCGTGACCTAACTAGAAATCAGGGTTTTCGTACAGCTATAGAAGAAAAGTGTGTGTACCTTTTCATGGTACGGGACCCGTCATTCCTAAAGTATTTTAGACACGGACTTTTGAGGATAGTAAACAATTTATTATAAAGAGAACATAATAATTTTCGATACTGCAATTATCTACCTTTTCTATGGAAAATATTCTTTCTTGAATATCAATGCATCTTAGCTCAATAAACAAGTGAGTTTAGAGCACAAGAGGATTATTGTTCATGTAAATATTTTTATCACTTTTCTGGAGCTTGGATTAACAAGAAATTTTAACATTCTTATCTGATTGAAATCATCGTAGTACACCTAAGAAATTTTAACATTCTTGTTTGATTGAAATTATCTTAGATAATACATAAAGGTTGCAATATGAAAAAGATTATAGCTCATCAGATCTAAGTAATACTTGAAATAATAGTACACATGTCACGCAGTAATCCCTATCCAACAGGATTTTTATGGATAAGGTTCCAAGACTTGTGCCTAATTTGCACAAGGGGGAGCCATACGCTGACCAGAGGAATTATGCTATCGTTTACCTTTGTTTTTACCTCTTTTTTTTTTTGTTAAGAATATCTTTTTGTAACATGAAAAATAATCATAAAAAATAATGTCTAAGAGATACGATAGAATCCTTACCTAAAATTGCTTGCCTCGAAGAGAATGACATTTTTTCAATACGATCCTTATATCCTGTAATGATCAAATCCATGTTAGCTTGTTGAATAGTTTTATTGACGGAAACATCAACTTTCTCAAGAGGCTTATGAGTATCCTTGCAAACCCATAATTGTCAATAACACATACACCAGAAGTTTTATTAATGAGGAAACCGAAAATGCAGAAAAACCCCGGGACCTAGTCCAGATTGAATAGCAAACTGTATTAAGCCGCTACAGACACTAGCCTACTACCAATTAACTTCGGACTGGAATGTAGTTGAGACTGAATTAAACCCTCACATACGCTTCTTGAACCCCAGTAGGACTTCGCACAATTGATTCCCTTTGCTGACGTCCTTTACAACCTAAGAGTTGCTTCAACTGAATTGAAGACTTTAAACCAATATTCCTCCCACATATAAGCCTATATAGTGATTTCCTTTTTGATCATAGATCAAGGTGAGACTGGAAATCGATAGCAATGACAAAGTCTAGCTAACCTCAAAATCCGGACTTATGCTTCCCGATGAGCATCCTAGATTATTATTCACCTAACAAGTATTAAACTTGTGGAATCAACAAATTCTGATACGAAAAGAACTTTGTGATTTCTATCTATCCTTGATTGATGGAACAAGCTCAACAATCAAACAAGATCAGGATAATCGAACTATCAAGATAAAAGATAGTTGGACATGTCTTCACGAATCCCTATGAGATCTTTGTAGTTGCTAAACCCTAAAAGGGTTTTAGGAAGATGACGACTCTAGTTTACAACTAGGACACACAAAACTAGTGTTGGGATTCAAAGATCCTAGTTGCTTGAGGTTTCTCTTATATAGACGTTCAAAGCATAAGTTACTTTAGGTTTAAGCTAAGATAGATTTGGAACCAAGTAAAAAATATCCACCGTCAGATGAATCTTTTAATCTAATTAACATAACAAGATATACACTCTGGTTAGGATGGACCGTAACCGAACCGTGTACAAAGACAACGTTCATGAATGGTTAGCCGAAACCATCCAACTGAACTATAATCTTGATCATTTTCATTTAACACTTAAGACTTTAATCTTGAGTCACAATCATGTGATCAAATATGTATATAGTATTTTTATGTGCATCTGAATTTAATCGATAGGGTAAGTACGTGTACTTTAACCTTGTTCGTGAACATATTTGTCATGGTATGTCTACCTTTAAGACAAATTAAAGTTCCAGAACTTACAAAAAAATTCCGGTTTGCGTACCGTACTAGGTATGGATACCACACCGGTTCCAAAACCTCCAGTTCTTTTCCGGTATGTGTACCGTTTCGGGTTCACAAGTTCACAAACTTTTGAAGGTATGCATATTGGTATGGGTACCAAAAGGTTACTGTCGGTTCCGGTACGTGTACTACGGTTTTGGACCTATAAAAATTTTCCCAGTTTGTCAGACTGGTATGCATATTATCTTATATCCAGATTTAGAGTAGTTCTATACTCCTCTCTAAATCAATTCGAAACATTCCCAAATAACATCAATGACACATATCATTTTTCCAGCCTATTTTTGAATGATAATCACGAATCACGATTTTAATTTGAACAATAAAATATTCTTAAACGAAATTCATCAAGTATGAACAAATGTTCATTAAGCTTAGTCATTATATTTCGAGAACTAATTTCCAACATAAACTTGACTCGAAATTCTTGATATGCTTACGATAGTCATTATATGCGAAAACGTCTCATAGATAGAAAGATGAATATAACTTGAGGAATAGGTGGTTCAATCTTCACTCACCTTTTGTTGAAGAAGTTCTCCAAAAGCTTCGGTTGGTCTTCGCCTTCAAATGGTATAACACAATGATGACTGCCATGATGTCCATTTCTCAACTACAATTATATCATAATCCGAGACTTAACTAATTGTAGATTAGAAATCAAGATATATTTTTGACAACTAAATTTGACAACAAGCTTGATATAGCAACACTTGTGAGTTCGACCGAGCAATGCTCTAACAGATATGTCAAAAGCTTTTAACAGGGTCAACTGGGATTTTCTGCTAGCATCCCTTAAGGCTTTTGGTTTTAACTCTTCCTTATGTAACCTCATTAACAATCTCAACCTTTTCCATTGCAGTCTTGTTAAATGGCTCTCTGGTGGAGTTTTTTAAACCTACAAGGGGCTTAAGACAGGGAGATCCTTTATCTTCACATATTTTCATCATTTGTATGGAGATTTTCTCCAGACTTCTTATTTTTCATGAATCTGAAAAGCTAATACATGGAGTCAAATTAACATAAGGAAAAAAAAACCTATTTCACTTCTTTTTTTGGCAGATGACTGTCTTCTTTTTATAAAAGCTGATCTATATAAATGTAAGAACATATTAAACACTATTGACATCTTTAGCAAAGCTTCAGGTCAGCTTATTAACTTTGATAAATCAGGCGTATTTTTCAGTAAGTAAGTCCACCCAAAACATCAAAGAATGATATCTAAGCTTCTTAAAATAAAAAAAAGATTGGTTGAAAGGATACTTATCTAGGTGACCCGATATTTATATACAAAGCTAACATATATACTTTTGAGATAGTTGTGGAGAAAATGGAACATAGGCCTCAAGGATGGAAAGGAAAGGTTTTGCCTCAAACTAGTAAAATGGTCTTAAATAAATTAGTTATGGAAAGTATGGGTAATTTCCAAATGAGTTGCTTTATCCAACCAAAAAACAGCACCAAAAAATTGATGTTGTACAAAGGGACTTCTAGTGGGGAAAAGAAACCAACTCCAGCGGATACTGCCCAAAAGCCTACACATGTCAATGCAAGCCAATGTATAAGGGTGGACTGGGATTTAGAAGTGCACATAACACTAATCTAGCTATGATAGCTGAAATATCCAGGCGTCTATTAACTTAACCATATTCCTCTGGGATTCTCAATTAAAACCTAAATACTTTACAAAGAAATCTGTTTTTAGTATTAAAACGTTTCAAACCAGCTCATTGATGTGGAAATGTATTAGCAAAAGAATAGCTCTTGTAGAAAAAAATAACATATGGGAGGTAGGAAATGGTAACAACATAGGTATTTGGGAGGATAATTGAATACCAAATCTTGGAAATTCTTTGCTTCAATACAAAAACAGTACCAATAGCCATTTAACACTTGTGTTAGAGCATTACTCGGTTGAACCCACCAAGCATTGGTATGTCAAGGTTGGTTGTCATATTTTAGTATCAAAACTCATAAGTCGTTTGATTAGATTATAGAGTCAACTTCGTTAGGTTAGACTAGGAAGTCTAGAAATGTTGAGACATACAAGTATTGCTCTGAAGACCTGAAGATTCCGAAGACATATCAACATCGACGATAATATCATCCATCCACTTGAGGTTATTAAATACATGACTTGACTTGTTTCCATTTCTATATTGTAAGCTTTCAAGTCGTTTCTGATTGAAAACAAAACATGTACAGTTATACATATGAAAGTATAGTATAATAGACTTGATCATCGGATTTTATTGCAGTATTTTACGAAGTATATGATCAAAGTGTCAAGAAACAATATATCAATAGTGATAAGTGATTTATATTGGTATATTTAGTTACGAAGTATAATGCTTATCTTTTGAACTTCGTACCTAATTGTGATATCGACATAATATTTGTAACTTGTTATTAGATTGTGTAGTGAACATAAGTTTGATTTCATACCTAGAAAATATTTTTAATTACATGAGTTTAAGGAAGTAAAAGTACGAACTTGTTTCGTTGTCGAACGGAAATCAAAAGGATTGATGGTATGATTTTCATTGAAGATATTAAGGTTGGGCTAATCCTAACCTATATAGGGAGTCAAGGTAGAACCGATCCTAGATTATGTTGGGAGTCAAGGCAGAAACGATCCCTACCTATATTGGGAGTTAAGGTAGAACCGAGCTTAACTTGCTTTAGGAGTCATGGTGGAACCGGTCCAATAGGAAAAATTGATTTCTCTAAGTCACGTGCACTTTAGGGTTTTTGTGATTTGGAAACTGGGTTTGCAAAATAGGAAAGTTCAAGATGTCGACATAGTGAGTAATTTGAACATGTGCTGAAATCTTTTTGTTCAAAGATAATCCTCGATACTCAAGGTGAGATCCCAAACCTAAATAGTAGAAAATATTTTTGAGATTTTTCGAAATTAATATGTTTTGTTTTGCCAGCAATCAAAACATAACTCTAGAAAGATATATTAGTTAGGTGACAGCTAATATTGATTTGTCCATGAAGATTTCCGTTATACAATTGGATATTGGTTGGATTTTATAAAATCGAAATTAAGTGTTTTATTGTATATTTTAAGAATATTTTTTGTTATGGAAATTCCTTGGTATCCAAACTACCTTGGTCAATAAATAGTAAAGTCTTTTCTTCTGATAAACTTATCCTGAGCGACGCAAGCTTCATCTTTGTTGTTTCTAGTATAGCCGACTAATAGTATTCTCGTAATACTATCTTGGAGAGACGAGTAACCTAATTAGGCGAAATCCCTTATGTCCGCTAGTTTCAAGACTTCTTTGGTATCAATAAGCATCTACTAGTACCGTTGGTGGGAAATTAGAATTGCATTGTTATTGTAGTTTTCGATTATTAATTTGATTGACTAATTACACCTGGTTTGATTATTCTTATGAGCCTTCTCTTCCGAGATAAGGTTACTCAAACTAGATCAAAGGATTAACGTTGAATTATGATCATCCATTCTAAACAGACTTCGTTATGTGCGTGATCAATCATAAGTCAGGAATCAAGTTTGTTATTGTGTAGGTACAGAAGATTATTGAATATTGAATATTGAAGACAAGAAGATTTTTCTTATATATTTTGTATCTTCGTGATTTGCTTCGTGCACAAACTTGATCGGCTGGGATACGAATAGATCTAGTTTATCTTTTGATAGAATTATTATTGACTAGTCGTATTTAGATCGGCAAGCTATCATTTGGTGGTACTCTTCAGTATCTGAATCTGGTAGTTCATTTTGACTCGATCCGGTTAACTTGTTTAATACAAATCTTGGAAGATCTAAATCCCGGCAAAGGGGTTTAATTGATTTTAAATAGAAAAGACTTTGTTACTCTCATCACAAATATCTCCGGTTGATTTCCTGAGATAGGAGAGTGGTTACCGAACAGATTAGTCCTTTACTGTTTGGAGGACGATCGAAAGAGTTGAGTGTTTAAAGTCTTCAGAGAGACTGAAGCGACTTAATATAGTGGACTCCATCTTAGGATTCACGTGCGTTGGTGGTGATGGTGGTTTTTAGCATAGGTTTAAAATCGTAAAACCTTAGTCAGACAGTGACGTCACACTTGAGTAATAATTTCGCCACTAGCACATTTATTAAACCATTCAACATGTCTGCCTAAAATTACCGGGGTACCTTTTTTTTATGTAAACGCCATGCTCCACGGCAGAGCCCTCGGTACTGACTGGCATCATCTCTACACATGCCAGCCGCGCATGCTAGCCAAACGTGCCAATCACGCGTGCCACATATTTTAAACTAGGATTTCGACACGCTAAACCCTAATAGCCATATCTTCGCGCCAAAGGCATCCCAACCATGCCAGTCGCACCACCGTGCCAATGGCATGCCATGTCAGCCATATCTCCGCGCCAAAGGCATGCCAACCATGCCAGCCGCTCCATCATGCCAATGGCATGCAATGCCAGCCACATCTCCGCGCCAAAGGCATACCAACCATGCCAGTCGCACTACCGTGCCAATGGCATTCCATTCCAGCTACATCTCCGCGCCAAAGGCATGCCAACCATGCCAGCCGCACCCCCGTGCCAATGGCATGCCATGTCAGCCACATCTCCGCGCAAAAGGCATGCCAACCATGCCAGCCACAACACTGTGCCAATGGCATGCCATGCCATCCAAATCCCCGCGCCAAAGGTATACCAACCATGCCAGCCGCACCATAGTTCCAATGACATGCCATGCCAGCCACACCTCCGCACCAAAGCTATGCCGTCCATGCCGCCATGTCGCTGCCTACCAAACGAAGGGTTGCAACAATCAAAAGCCACCCTTCCTTCTGAGATGCAAATCTCAGCCGTCCAAGTTCTCCACCAAACGCGTGGAAACTTTTTTCCCAATGCCAATCCCTAATTTTGGTCACGCCTAAACAATGCCAAAACCCTAATATTGGTCGCGCCTAAAACTATGCCAAAATCCTAGCTTGGTCGCGCCCAGACCATGCCAAAGCCATGCCGGCCATGTCTCCATGCCGCTGGCTGCCAAACGAAGGGTTACAACAATCAACGGCCACCCTTCCTTCTGAGATGCAAATCTCAGCCGTACAAGTTCGCCACCAAGCGCGTGACAACTTTTGGCCCAATGTCAATCCCTAATTTTGGTCGCGCCTAGACTATGCCAAAACCCTAAATTTTGGTCGCGCCAAAAACTATGCCAAAATCCTAGCTTGGTCGTGCCTAAACGATGCCAAAGCTATGTCGGCCATGTCTCCATGTCGCTGGCTGCCAAACGAAGGGTTGCAACAATCAACGGCCACCTTTCCTTCTGACAGGAAAATCTCAGCCGTCCAAGTTCGCCACCAAACACGTGACAACTTCGGTCCAATGCCAAGCCCTAATCTTGGCCGCGCCTAAACTATGCCAAAACCCTAATTTTGGTCGCGCCTAAAACTATGCCAAAATCCTAGCTTGGCCGCGCCTAAAACATGCCAAAGCCATACCGGCCATGCAACCATGACGCTGGCTGCCAAACGGAAGGTCGCAACAATCAACGGCTATCCTTCCTCCTGAGATGCAGATGTCAGCCATACAAACTTGCCACCAAACGACTTGTGCAATCTCTTGGCCACGGTGCCAAAACCATAATTTGGCCACGGTGCCAAAGCCCTAATTTGGCCACGCCAAAGCCATGCCTCCATGCCTCTGGCTGCCAAACGGAAGGTTGCAATAATCAACGGCTATCCTTCCCCCTGAGATGCAGATCTCAGCCTACAAACTTGCCACCAAACGACTTGTGGAAACCTTTGGTTGCACTTCCAACTCTTTTGCCACGGCACACACTTAGCCATGCCAATTCTTTGGTCACGGCACCAAACCCTAATTAGCCACGCCAAGAGCATGCACAAGCCATGCCAGCACCGTGGCCACGCCACTGGCTACCAACGGAATGTAACCACAATCAACGGCTAACCTTCCTCTCAAGATGCAAAATGCTCACTACGGTATTGGTCTGGCGGTTTACAACGTGCGGCGTACACTACACCCATTACAAGAAAGTGTCATAAGAGTGAGGCGGTTAGTAAATACAAGGAGTAATGGTAAAACGTTTCCTTCATTATGAAAACATCAATTCCAGGCGTTACCCGTTACCGCTTTCTTCCATTTACTCAACCGTTTCCACTTCTTACGAGACCATGGTACGTTTCTTGCGACTTGTATAAATAGGTCTCACCTATTTCCACAAAACACAAGTTTTTGGTCAGGGAGAATACAACACTCAGAAATCACTTGTTAGCTTTCCCATCTATTAGCTTTCCACTTTATGATACAAGTCGTCAAACAACTACTCTTCCAGAATCAACTATTCTGGTCTCAACACTCTCTTCGCTTCACTCCCTAAGACCAACCCTTCTCCTTCACTTTGTGACCGAAGCAAGTCTGGAAAGGCTATTTCTTGGTTTAGGCAGGATTTATACAGATTGATCTCTCGAATCAAAGTACTCTCTTGCAGTACATTGTTTAGGGTTTAGGCTCGTTTCTCACCCACACAATCGAAATTACCAAAATCAGCAGAAACTGTTTTCACTCTCAAACAATTGGCGACTACAGTGGGAGATCAATATCTCGGTTGCAATATCGATTTCCAATTTCCAGTTTCACCTTTCAATTGCAACTTCAACATGGTAGAACTCAGATCCGGGTCAGCAACAAGCCCTGAGATCACCAACACGGAACCCGTCCCTGGTACTGACACTCCTTCTTGTGACATCAATATGTCACCTACTAATCCTAGCAACACAGAAAGCGCTCCTCCAGGTGTTACACCACCAATCACCAGAGCCAGAGCTGCTGCCGCCCTTAATATTTCTACGCAGCCTGCTAATCCCAACAGCACGGAAAGAACTCCTTCAGGTGTTACACCACCAGTCACCAGGGCCAGAGCTGCTGCTACCGCCTTTAATGTTTCGTCGAGTATGGTGCCTCCAGTTACTCCGCCATCAGGACGAGAAACCGGAGGATCCAGAGGAAGTCGACCCCATGTCACCATCACTGATTTGATGGAAAGACATGAGGTTCTTGCTAGAGCCCAGGCGGACATGGTTTCGACTCCTAAAGAGTTACTTGTATTTCTCAAGACCCTAACGGAGCGGCTACCACGGGAGTCGCGACATCCAGAGTCGATGAGGAACGCCTCCAATACCCCTGGCACCAGCACCTCAACAGGGCACACCTTTGCAGATGAAGAAACTCGCGCCAGAACCCCATTGGAGAGAAATCAACCGTCCAATTTTTTCACGCGAGAAGATTTAGAGCAACTTCTTCGGAATCGAATCAAAAGTGATGATATAGACATGCATCGTCAACAAGCAATACACCGCCGGTCCCTCCTCTGTGAGCGTAGTAGACGAAGAAGGAAAAAGGAAGGCCCCCGCGGCAGACCAACAGCCTAAGCGCGCGGCATCAGCACGACGGGCGGCTCCGCCACGGAGGGCCGCCGCCAAAGCTCCCATGCGTCATCACGAAGCTGAAGAAGATGTCATGGATTTCCCGTTCCCGATCGAGGAGGTGATTGAACTCTTATAGGCATGGATCCAAGATGACGTCATCAGACTACCACCTCTCAGGCGCCCACCGACCGAAGCCGAGATGGCAAACCCCAAATACTGCCGCTACCACAGGTTTGTTCACCATCCGACAAGTGACTGCAACATTCTGAAGCATATCTACAAGGAGAAAGTCGAAGCATGGGAACTTCAGCTTGGAAACGAAGGAGTACATAGAAATCCACTTCCAGTCAGAAATTGCGGGATCTCTGGGGACTCCGTACACGAGACTGTACAATCCATGATGCAGAATATATGCGAAATTCTCTACTTTTCCAAGGCACGGCGTCAAGATATCTTTACAGCCCTCAATCATGTTGTGTCGGGAAAAAACGACTTTTTCCTGTTACGGAAGCCACGCCAGGAGCCCAAGCTCTTTCAAGGAACGATGCTGAAAAGCACAACTGGGGACTGCTGATCACGGCCTATCTAAGAGGCGCTGAGCTCGACAATCGACACGGCCTCTGAATTCAATGTCGTTACCATCAAGACTCTGAGAGCTGCAGAAATTTTGAAGCAAGAGGCTACCCACTCCCCAACCATGGTCAAGAATTCATAAGGAGAAGAAATGAACGCATACGGCTACATTAACCTCGAGATCAAGGTGGGAGACGTTATAACGCATAGCAAATTCCACATTGTCAAAGAACTAGGTTATGACATTATCCTTGGGCGTTCGTGGGTATTTGACAACGAAGCAGAATTGGGAGCATCTCCTCTGCCAGTGTCGACACCCGAAAAAGTTCCAACAAGCCGTCCAACCTGCTGCCGTATCAACAACTTACCAATAGAACTCGATCACCCGGAGAAAGCCTGCTGGCGCTCGCTCATAGATTCCAAACACAAGTAAACTGGTCAAAAAACCTTCTCTACAACCATTCACTTCTTCTCTTAGCCCGTCATGGGGACTTGGTCCGATTATCATTACGGACATTGTTAAGAGATGTGAGTGGGATGTTGGGCCTTTCAAGCGCTTCACCAAGAATTTGGAGGCTGCAACAAAGTTTCAAATTGGAGACATGGTAGTCAAGGAAACCTCATTTCAAGTCAGAAATATAACGGTGAAGATAGCTGTTCGGAATGATTCACCCGAAGAAAATGAAGACGAACCATATCTAGTGGCAGATGTTCTTTTGGGCGGTTACTGCAAACTCATCAACACTGACAAGTTGGAAGGCATAAAAGTTTACTCGCGATGGCTCAAGACCTTCAATACCTAAAGCACAGTGCTACTTCCTCAATATTTGAATTCCCTCCAAGATGAATGCACCGCTTGCATTCTTAATTAGGTTTCCTATTTCTATTTGAAGCATACTTTTCCTTTCAAACGAGTTTTCTGGATCTCAAAAAAAAAAAAAAAAAAAAAAAACAAATAAATCCCGAAACATCGTGAAACCATTACCCATCAAATCACAACCAGAAAAGCCGAAACCCTGCAAAAATACTTTATTCGAAACTTTAAAGGGAAGAATATACAAGGAATCATCAGACGACAGGAAAGGTATGGAATATCAAACAACTTATTTTGATGAAGGTTTTGGATCCTTTCGAAAAAGAGGTTTTATTCAAAGAAGCTAAATAAGCGGGATGTTATTTGGCGAAACCCTAACTTCGCCATGAATACAAAGAAGATAAAAATGAGTCTGTGAAACATCAAAGCGGCTACACGCCAAAGTGAAACGGCAAAAAGGAAAATTGGTCATCGAAAGCAGACGCCTGGATTTCCAACGCCTCTGTCCGAGCCCTTTCAAGCACTTTCCCCAACAATCTTTCAGACAACAAACGTTTCATTCAGAAGCCGCCTCCGTAACAGCAACTCCAACATCCCACCCAGAAACCGCCTCAGCAGCAACAGTTTCCGCCTCCTGTCCAACACCCACTACAGCTTCTCCAAAGTCCCTGATAACAGTTTCGACGTCCACTCCAAAAGCTGCTTCAGTTTTGTCAACCACAGCGGCGTCTTCCTCGGAAAAATTTTCAGCGGGCTTTCGAGGATGTCCGGGTTCATCCGCACTAGAATCAAGGATTATGACACCATCTCGGGCAGGGAAATTAAGCTGGCTCTCCCCTAGAAGTTTCACAGACTCAGTCTTCCGATGTTTCAACCGAGAGGCGAGTCGTTCAGCCCTAGCACTGGGTTGTGAAGAAGTTTCGTTTCCCTGAGGTATCTCAACGCGCTGGGATGCTTCACCATCTCCCCGCTTTTCCTCCATGTCCATCAGAGTCATGAAAGCCCGAGCGTGCATCCGCACTCCACATAAATAGGTGGAAGGCATGTCCTGAATAATTTCGCCAGCTTTACGAAACATAAAATTAATTCTGTCCAATGCCTCCTCATGAGAAGAAAACCAGTTTTTGTCGATCCCAAAGATTCTCTCCGAAGAATCAGAGGTACGGTTGTCACTGGAAGATCCCATTATGTACTACAAAATCAAAAAATGGGATAAGTTTTCGCCCTATCTGCACCAGCAATCTACATGAACAAGAAAACAGAGTGAGGAACCAGGAGAAAGCAAGAGACGATACCTGTAAAGAGGATAGACGTGATTTCAAGACGATATGTACGAACGAAGGATTCAAGATCGCCTCTTATATTCAGCAGAGCGATGAAATCCGAAAAAGGAAAACTTTCTACTAGTCGTGAATTAAGGCGTGATATCAGCTGGAAAATATATTTGTCTATGCGAGTCAATTAGGGTTTGATAAAAAAAAACGTAGAAGTACGTGTTTGGAACACGCTGGCCTGCGTTATCGCTTCTGCTCTACTGCCAGCCCGGAACTTGGAAGCGAAACCGGCAGTATAACATGAGGAGGAGAGCTAACACCTTTCATATGGACGTGATACTTTGGGATATGAATAAGGAAAGGATTTCCTATCTGATCCACGCATGGTAAGAGGCAATCGGGCCTGAAAGCAACGCCAACAGTCCGCGCGACGCAAATCCAACAACCCACGCCATACCAAGCCAGTGCCGTCCCAAGCCAGCGCTCATCCCAAGCCGATCCAACGCTAACGGCTTCATTCCAAGCCGACCAACGCCAGCGGCTCCGTTTTAAGCCACACCATGCCAACGGCTTGCCAAGCCAAGCAGCAACGCCAACAACTCCGTGTTCCCCAGCCTAGCCAAGCTGACACCAACTGTTTGCATCCCGGACAGCAACCACCACTACCACTCTGCGGCCTAGCTAGCAGCACCACGAGCAGAATCACGAATTATCCTTACCTCTCGAAAAGGTTAGAGGGATATTCCTGACCATCTTTTCATGACTTGCCATTTCGATTTTGTCCTTGTCTGGCACCATCTTATGTTTACCTTGCAACAATTTCCCTGTTCTGAGCTAAGAAAGGGACTTAATGTTGATGGTGGTTTTTAGCTTGGGGTTAAAATCGTAAAACCTTAGTCAGACAGTGACGTCACACTTGAGTAATAATGTCGCCACTAGCACATTTATTAAACCATTCAACATGTCTGCTTAAAATTACCGGGGTACCTATTTTTTATGTAAACGCCATGTTCCATGGCAGAGCCCTCGGTACTAACTGGCATCATCTCTACACATGCCATCCGCGCATGCTAGCCAAACGTGCCAATCACGCGTGCCACATATTTTAAACTAGGGTTTCGACAAGCTAAACCCTAATACCCATATCTTCGCGCCAAAGGTATGCCAACCATGCCAGCCGCACCACCGTGCCATTGGAAAGCCATGCCAGCCACATCTCCGCGCCAAAGGCATGCCAACCATGCCAGCCGCACCACCGTGCCAATGACATGCTATGTCAGCCACATCTCCGCGCCAAAGGCATGCCAACCATGCCAGCCGCACCACTGTGCCAATGGCATGCCATGCCAACCACATCTCCGCGCCAAAGGCATCCCAACCATGCCAGCCGCACCACCGTGCCAATGGCATGGCATGCCATGCCAGCCACAACTCCGCGCCAAAGGCATGCCAACCATGCCAGCCGCACCCCCGTGCCAATGGCATGCCATGCCAGCCACATCTTCGTGCCAAAGGCAAGCCAACCATGCCAGCCGCACCACTGTGCCAATGGCATGCCATGCCAGCCACATCCCCGCGCCAAAGGCATACCAAACATGCCAGCCGCACCATAGTGACAATGGCATGCCATGTCAGCCACACCTCCGCACCAAATCCATGTTTCCATGCATCTGGCTACCAAACGAAGGGTTGCAACAATCAACGGCCACCCTTCCTTCTGAGATGCAAATCTCAGCCGTCCAAGTTCGCCACCAAACGCGTGGCAACTTTTGGCCCAATGCCAAGCCCTAATTTTGGTCGCGCCTAAACTATGCAAAAACCCTAATTTTGGCCGCACCTAAAACTATGCCAAAATCTTAGCTTGGTCGTGCCCAAACCATGCCAAAGCCATGCCGGCCATGTCTCCATGCCGCTGGCTGCCAAACAAAGGGTTGCAACAATCAACGGCTACCCTACCTTCTGAGATGCAAATCTCAGCCGTACAAGTTCGCCACCAAGCGCGTGTTAACTTTTGGCCCAATGCCAAGCCCTAATTTTGGCCGCGCCTAAACTATGCCAAAACCCTAAATTTTGGTCGCTCCTAAAATTATGCCAAAATCATAGCTTGTCCGCGCCTAAACCATGCCAAAGCTATGTCGGACATGTCTCCATGTCGCTGGATGCCAAACGAAGGGTTGCAACAATCAACGACCACCTTTACTTCTGAGAAATAAATCTCAGCCGTCCAAGTTAGCCACCAAACGCGTGGAAACTTTCGACATAATGCCAAGCCCTAATTTTGGCCGCGCCTAAACTATGCCAAAACCCTAATTTTGGCCGCGCCTATAACTATGCCAAAATCCTAGCTTGGCCGCACCTAAAACATGCCAAAGCCATACCGGCCATGCAACCATGTCGTTGGCTGCCAAACGGAAGGTCGCAACAATCAACGGGTATCCTTCCTCCTGAGATGCAGATCTTAGCCGTACAAACTTGCCACCAAACGACTTGTGGCAATCTCTTGGCTATGGTGCCAACTCTTGGCTACGGTGCCAAAACCCTAATTTGTCCATGGTGCCAAAGCCATGCCGGCCATTCCTCCATGCTGCTGGCTGCCAAACAGAAGGTTACAACAATCAACGGCTATCCTTCTCCTTGAGATGCAGATCTCAGCCGTACAAACTTGCCACCAAACGACTTGTGGCAACCTTTGGTTGCACTGCCAACTCTTTGGCCACGTCACACACTTATCCATGCCAATTCTTTGGTCACGACACCAAACCCTAATTAGCCACGCCAAGAGCATGCACAAGCCATGCCAGCACCGTGGCCACGCCACTGGCTACCAACCGAAGGTAACCACAATCAACGGCTAACCTTCCTCTCAAGATGCAAAATCTCGGCCGTCGAAGGTCACTACCGAACCGGCAAGCCTCTCAATCTTAACTTGCCAAACAATAGCAACACGCTACACGTTTTCCATGAAAACACTCGAGATATCAAAACATGTCATAAAATGGGGGATGCTCATCAGGGTATTGGACTGGCGGTTTATAGCGTGTGGCGTATACTACACCCGTTACAAGAAAGTGTCATAAGAGTTAGGCGGTTAGTAAATACAAGGAGTAATGGTGAAACGTTTCCTTCATTATGGAAAATCAATTCCAGGCGTTACCCTTTACCGCTTTCTTCCATTTACTCAACCGTTTCCACTTCTTACGATACCAGGGTACGTTTCTTGTGACTTGTATAAATAGGTCTCACCTATTTCCACCAAACAAGTTTTTGGTCAGGGAGAATACAACACTCAGAAATCACTTGTTAGCTTTCCCATATGTTAGCTTTCCACTTTATGATACAAGTCGTCAAACAACTACTCTTCCAGAATCAACTATTCTGGTCTCAACACTCTCTTCCCTTCCCTCCCTAAGACCAACCCTTCTCCTTCACTTTGTGACCGAAGCAAGTCTGGAACGGCCATTTCTTGGTTTAGGCCGGATTGGTACAGATTGATCTCTCGAATCAAAGTACTCCCTTGCAGTACATTGTTTATGGTTTAGACTCGTTTCTCACCCACACACTCGAAATTACCAAAATCAGCAGAAACTGTTTTTACCCTCAAACAGTTTACAAATTGGTTATAGGCGTAGGGATACTGAGGAAACTAGGTAATTAGGGGTATTTTAATTGGTTTCAACTACACGAACTTGGTAGTGTCTTTGTATAGCGGCTTAATTTTGAGAGTATTCAAAACTGGACTAGGTCCCGGGGTTTTTCTGCATTTGTGGTTTCCTCGCTAGAAAAAAATCTTATTATGTCTTTACTTTTACTTTCCGCAGTTAAATGTAAATACATTGTATGTTATTCCCAAACACATGGGTTGATCCATATAGTTTAAGGTTCTGTTTCGAACTAGAAACTATATACCAAGTGTATACCTTGTGGTTGCTATCTTCTTGAAAATTTCTATCTAAAGTAGATCACTCAAGGTATTGGATATAGGTTGATATCGAAAAGATTACGGTGTACTTGGTACCCTCGTCATTTCAACTTGTGATTGACCTTATTGATCCAATTATCTAAAAGTTGGATATTACTTTGATTATCTCTATGTTTGACACCAATATTGCTGGAAAAAATTTGTAAATTTAGGATCTCACCGAGCAAGGTAAATAAACTTAAAGCCGATAAACTGAGATGGCTTCCGACTAATTCAAGGGGATTTACTGTGAAATCTATGTATGCAAAACTGACTGAGAACATAATCAATTCCGATAATCTAAACATGACTGATTAATTATGGAAAGACTTATGGAATCTAGATGTCTCCCAAAGAATCAAAATCCTCACTTAGAAATGTTTACAGAATGCGGTTTCTACAAACTTTAAACTGGCTAAGATACTTAAAGATGTCTCCCCAAAATGTACCTTTGGATGTGACGAAGATGAGACTTTAAAACATCTCTTCTTTCATTGCAATTTTTCCAAATCTGTCTAGGGTTTAGCACCTAATCCAGTCCAATTTTATTTTAATAATGATGTCACCTTTCTAGACATATATAAAACTCGGACAGCAAAACCTAACAGCTTTATAAGCATAGAAACCATTCTGACTAAAATATGGTTCTTATGGAAGGAAAGATGCAATAGAGCTTTCCAAGATAAACATAGATCAGCAAATTAGTTAGCTTTAGACATTCAGAGACATATTCAATCCTGGCAGAATGATTTAAGAGTAGAGCACAAAAATCGACAAAGAAAAATCTTCCCCATAACCATAATGAAGTCTGAAAGTTTCCTGAAAACCAACAATATCAAATAAATGTGGATGCAACTTGGATTTATCCTAATAAACCCGTAAGATTTGCTTTTATCCCTAGAGATGAAGCAGGTGAATTTGAACTGGGTAGAGCAGGACCAACTAGAGCAGCATCTCCGGAAAAAGCAGAGGCAATATGGATGATTTAGGCAGCGCGATCGGCAAGAGAGCTACAACTCACCAATTTCAGTATATAAGGAGACTGCAGAAATATTTTTTTTCATACATAGCGTAGCAGACCTTCTAGCAAAGGAAACTAAACATTTCATTTATATGGAATCTCTTTCCACCCTCTTGCATTAACAATGCTCTTGCAGTAGATAAATCTAATGCGAGGAAGACACTCAATCCTACTACATTCGATGGCTCTTCTTCCTTTGTAAAAGTAAAAGAAAAAAAAAATTGATCAAGGAACTCTAAAATTCAATACAATATATTAACTGCCCTTAAGAAGGGGTCGCTAACACATGAAATGTTACATTAGATAAGAAAATTTTAATTACATTCCGCTTTGTTTTGGTACACAACTTTCCTCCAGTAGGAAACTAACAATAAAATCTTCATAAGAACGAGGCAAATAGTTCGGAAAAATTGGCAGAGGAAAGGACTCAATGTCATTGCTTGATGAGGAAAGGACTAGAAGTATTTATCTTCATCTCTCATAAATGCTTTAGGACTATCATCAAAACCTGTACCAGGGGCAAGCTCATTTAGGTCCAGAAATCGCCTTTTCCCAACACCGTCAATTTCTAGAACTGCAGCGTGTGTTTCCTGAAATGCCGGAGTAGGATCTTTATAGTCCTGAACTGGTTGTTGTTGCTGTTGATCAATGTTCATTTCGTCGAAAGCTTCAACCGGTTGATCAACTTTTGTTTCTTGTTCATCCTTGTTTTCACCTTCTTGGGAATGCTGAATTCCGTTTGAGTATTCCTCACTATTACTGGCATCTGAGTGCACCTCTGGTATTGACTTTTCCAGTTTTGCAGAATCAGCTTCAGATTCAGACATTTCAATTTGCCGATAATTTATTCGATTCCTGGTGGACCTTCTGCTCCTCCTCAGCCCCGACTGCAGCTCATCAACAGATCGCAGTTTCCTGGTTCTGTTCCTGCTGCTATTGCGATTCTGTGACTTTCTAGGCCTATTTGGCTCCTCTGAATCAGTACTGCTTGGAGATTCTTCCTCTTCCTCTTCTTCCTCGTCATCCACATTTTCTTCATCCCAATGATACTCCTCATCTCCTTCAGAGCTACTGGAAACCTTTCTCTGTTTGCGACTCCTCAGATATTCTTCATCATAAATTGCTTCTCCAACAATATCATCATCACTGTCGAAGTCTTCGTTATCTGAAACAGCTTCAACAAACTCTCTAGCTGAATATCTCTGAGGTCTCTGCCTTCGCCGGTTCCTAGAATACCATGTGTGTCAAATAAAAAGCAAGTACACAGTATAATGATTTGGAACCAAAATAACTGGTTAAGCATGGACAATACCCCCGGTCTAGAGGTCCAGATTGGTTGTCTTCATCATTTTCATCATAATCTGTTGAAATTGGAGACGTCTCATCATAGGAGGCATGCCGAGGGGTACTGGAGGGACCATTCGATCTACCGTTGGTAGATGGCTCAGGCTTTGCAACTGATTCTTTTTTGACGACGGGTTCTGGAGAGGGTTGTTTTCGCCTAAAACCAGTAGACCATTTGAACTTCAGATCACAGGAATATTTGGGGTCTTGTGAAAAAATACATTTGATGCTAGAAGATAATGCAATATTCATGGAAAAGAAAATCAACAAAATGATTCTAAGAGATGAAATGCATACTTGGTTACTTTTATAGCCTCATTGATGGACCGATCAAAATCATCTGTGGAGTTGTTCGAAGGAATCACATCAGTCAAGGGTTCAAAACTGCAAAGGGACTCAAAATAATAGACACTGGATTTAATTTAATTTTCCGTTCTTACCAAAAGTATATGTCACTGGTTTTCGGTCACGAAGGGCGCGTCCTGGGCCAAGGCCATCTGCACCCACACAGTTGTCAAGAAGGATAGCCTCTCTCTGCTGCTTTTTCAGCAATCTCTCTTTCCTCTGCACATATTTCATAAACATAAATAAATAACTGCAGAAGTATACCTCAAAGTAATACAAGGAAAACATATTTTTTTTAGGGCAAAGGCGAGCAAAAAGATAACAGCCATCCCCCTGAATGAGGACAAAGAGCAGTTATGGAACAGATTGTATGAAACATGAACTGTACCCAATTTCAGGGGGGGAACAAAAACGATCTGGTGAAAGAACACTCCAATACCTTGTGAATCTTCTCAATCTCTGGAAGCATGTCATTTTTTAACTTCTTTCCTACAGCAATCTCTGTTCTGTTTTTACTAGAGAAAAGCTTCTCCTGCAAGAAAGTAGACACGCTTGAATAAACAAAAGGAAAAGATGCATAAAAGAGTAAGAATGGAACATCATTTATCCTCAGAAATTTTAAGAATAATAACTATATTGAGCCGAATTCATCGTCAAACTTTGCTTATGTGATGCTTTTCCTGCAATTAATCGCAAAGATAGATTCAATACACTGATATAACAGATGAGTAAAAGAGGACAAGTTGCTAGGCTGGTTTAAAGCCTTAAATACTTCTACAATCTCTTCAATCCCAGAATTAGGTAGTGGAAACAATTCCGAATTGTTCTCAGGTACGGGCTATGTTTAGCCCTTTTGAAGTCATAGGACGCTGCACAAGCCCAACGCAAGTTCCGTCATTCAACCTCTCCTATTCTGTCTCCTGGCTACATTCACATTAAGCTTTTGATATCATTTCCACTAAGTACTACCTTACATACCACATCCATGTACATGTCCTCACCAATGACATCATTGTGAAACCAATCCTTTTTAGTTTTCTTTTTTTTGTAGGTTGGCTTCATAAAGGACCCAAATCCCTAACATTGCAAGTCCTTATGATACCTCCATCAAACCAAAACCAATCGATTACAACCCTTCAATAATCAATCAGAACTAAAATTCTTATATCCAAGGCGGATTCTCTTATAAAGGAAACAACAGCTTTCCTTAATATCTGCCTCTTACTGACTCGAAGCACAATCTTAAACTGAACAATGCTCGGCATACTATTAACAAGCTCTACAACAAAATATTCAAATCCGGAAATTAGAAACAAACAAACCTTAAAGAATACTCACAGAAACATCTACGAATTCATCAAAATTGGTGGCAACTGTTTCCCATTGGCAATGCACAGTGGGAATTGACTGAAACCGCCCTTTTGTTGCCTTGACTTTCTTTACCTCAATTTTTCTAACTTCCCTGTATAATCGGTGACCTATTACAGGATCATCCTCATACCTGCATGAAATACAGATTGAGGTAATCGGTATGCAGATGATGCTACTCTAAAAATAGAACAATTTTTTTTAATTTACTGAGCAGTATAATCACAGAAAGGTATGCACTACTCCTAAGAGAATGTTCTAGTTTAGGTCTCGAATTTAACAACAGAACCAGTGTTTATCAAATTCGAAGCTTAATATTTACCAATATGAAGTTCCTCGTGAATCACCACCTATACGCTCTTTACGAAATACTGAAAGGTGTATGCCACGTTTCACACTATCATCAATATAGTTTCTGATATCTTCTTGCTGCAAAAGCAGGAGACACGAGTCAATACCATCTGGTCATGCCTCCGAAGTTTATAATACTTTTATATATAAAAGGACCCAGCCTAAAAGACTGCGTTTAAGAAGGAGAAACTATGTCATGCACCTAGTCAATCATAAGGCACACAAACAGTACATTCATTTTATATATAGGCAAACAGTACATTCATTTTATGTTAGTGTAGTCGTAGACACTGATAAGTTATCAAAACATGTATAGTTGCACATTCATATATGTTCAGAATGTTTTGATCTTTTAAGACATAGATTGTCACGTGTAAAGTAACATATTAAGCTCGAGCACAGAGTGAATGAAAGGTAATAACTAGGAGTTATTTGTGTACTTCCTGATGGATCTGAATACTTGAGGCTGACCACAGTATGTTATCAAAGCAAATGCGTATAAATCGTCAAAGACAGACACCATAGAGCAGAAACAAGTCCCAACAAGAATTATCAGTTGTAAAAACAACAAAAACTTTTCACCTTACATCTGGCAAACAAAAAGCTAGCACGTATTTTTTATCTTGATTGATGCAAAAGACATGTTTCAAAGTGAACCAATTAAGTAAGATAAAAACAAGCACCAACACATAACCTAAGCCATTAGTTTAATAAATAATAATACCTCAACACGTATATCACATAGCGCTTTCAGAATCACTACTCGAGTTGCAGGATCAAGCATCTTATATGCTTCGATTTCCGCCCTTGAGAAATAAAAGTTATAAAATATCAATAGAGAGGTATATATAACAGAATACAACAAAAGGGCATCGTGTTCAGGGTACATCCTAGCCATATCTGACACAGAACCCATAGCCAGTGCATCAAGTCTTGTCACCTCAACAAGTTTACCATGGAACTTATGCAGGTCCCATATGACACGTATATCAAAATGTCTATGGCTACTCACCCTTGTGATGCAACAATTGGTAATTCCCCATCTGCAACCTGCAGCACGATAACCTCATGTTAGCTCAAGAATGACTTAGAAAGTAGCCTTAACTACGTACCAATAGATTGTAATATGAACAGTTCAAGTGGTGCTAGGACGCATACCCAATGCCACCAGTCCCTTAACTTTCTGCATAATGCCGTAACCCAAGTGGCACGCCCCATGGCCATCCGAGTAACAGGAGGGATTGCCTATAAATCATGAACAATTAATGTGCACTTTAGGTATAGTCTCACAGCTTATTCATATAATGATTTTGACACGATGCCCGTAAAAAATGGATAAAAGAATACACTTCACAAGTACCAAACTAAAAAGGAAACCACTAGAAGTTACTTGCCTTAAAAATCATATTATCATCAATCTCTGCTCTAACTAGGACACCTTTCCGAGTATGGAGGTTACTCTAATGGTAATATGTAAAGATAAATATATAGACACAATAGATATCTACTGTCAAGAAAAGATACGTGAGCTACATTGTATCAAGAGCTTGTTGTACATGTTTTAAACGTGTGCCCCAATTTAATTGACAGCACAAAGATGACAATTTTCTTACTCTATTTTCAAGGTAGACTTACACTTCAAAGAAAGTCTCAAACATATAGGAGACACACTTAGCAACAAAGATGAGTGACATGAAGCACATGTACGTTAAACACATAGCTTATCTCCTATACGCTACTCAATTAAAGATGAGTGACATGAAGCACATGTACGTTAAACACATAGCTTATCTCCTATATGCTACTCAATTAAGTCGCATTCAGTTCCACACTGCAAAGATTAAGAACCCAAAACAAACACATCGACTTGAAATTTTTCACACACTACTGCATGGTAATTAACTTCAAAGTCACAGAAAACAGAATATGATCATCAAAATCCCCATTTTCTAAACCGGCATAAACCTCTAAACTTGAAAAGCATCAAAGTACTAACCTTTAGCAACGGTATGTGAATATCATCCAAAGCACTACTAGACATAATGAGTGCAGTTTCAAGCTCTTCCGCAGTAATCTCAATAGTAATGTTCAGTAGCGGCCTAAACACCTGCACACAAACCAAACAAATTAGCACCCAAACCCACAAAAAAAAAAACCTCAAAAATCCACTCCTATAATAAAAAAAAAGAAAAGAAAAAATGAGCTTAAAACCTGAAGGTTTTACTACTTACATGTAGAAAGTTAAGAAGAGAAGCTAATTCCCACATAGAGCGAAGATTCCATCTAGGTATTTGTGAAGGTGATGGTGAATTAACTAATGGGGTAATAATTTTACTACATTCTCTTTGCTCCTGTTGTTGTTCAATTCTTTCTTTCTTTGCTTGAGCAATAGCTTTTTTATCTACTGCTGGTGTTGCAGTTGGATATAGTCTTGATGCTGAACGTGCTGTACATGCTCTTTGTAATCTCTCTTTCCTTACACTGTAATGGCTATTGCTGCTGTGATTGTTGTTCTTTTCATTGGGAGTGTTAATTTGTTTCTCATCGTCATCTTCTTCTTCTAAAGATCTTTGTTGTGGCTGAGGAGAGATCGGAGTTTCAACTGCGGTTTCGGCTTCTTCTTCCATATCTTATGGAAAGATCAAACCTTTATCAATGTTTTCAAAATAGGGTTTCAGGGTTTGCATTCAAAACCAATTTGGGGGTATAAAAGACGACATTTTTATTGCATAAAACCCTAAAACAAGAAAACCCCGACCAAGATTAGGTCAAGCTTTTTTCTATTGAGTGTGTAATATGAGAAATCAATGAGAAGAAGAAGAAGACGGAGAGGAAGAAGGAGAGAATGAGGAAGGAATTTTGGGGGTAATGAAGAAGTGAAGTTTATTCATTTAACCAGGGTTAGTTTATATAGTTAATTATGTTTACAACCGTCGATTATCATGGTTTCTAAAAACAAATCATGATCTAACGGTTGATATCGCGTAATAAAGAGTGTAACTATTTTAAGGGTTTTTTGATGTACGGTATTTGGTTGATTGATTGAATTGAGGCCGTTGGTTTTGTCGGATTCATAGAAGAAGTTAATGGTTTATGATAAGTCAAGGGATTTAACGGTTTGGATTATTAAGTAATCAAAGCCTGATCTCTTTTTTAATTAATATTAATTGCGTAATTCAGTCTAATTTCCTTTATAGCTTCAGGTGATTAGAATTCAAAACAGACTCTAATTTAAACATCATGAAAGCACCAAGCTTTAAAAGGAAAAAGATTCATAATCGCTAGGAATTGAATGCCACAAATAACAGGTGAGTCTTGCAGACACTTGATCACTCCAGAAGGTTAATCAATGGAACAAAATGTTTTCCGAAGAACGCGACATTACGCCATATAAAATGGGGAATAATTAGGAATGTTCATCAAGTTGGTGGTTCAGTGACTCCCGAGTTCCCACATACGTGATCTCAGAAAATAAACGAGTTGCCTCGGATAGACTTGGCAGGGAAAGGTCCCTTGTTTGGGGAAAACCCTAAATGAATAGTAAACAAAGACAATTTACCTTAAGAGTCTACTATTCATTTGTAGCTTTTGCATTGAAAGAAGGGGCATTGTACCTCACTAGAGTAGAGTAGAGTAGAGTAGAGTACTAGTTATTATCAAGACAGTCAAGTTTGTATTCATTGTGTTTGGTTTAGCTCTGCAAAGAGCTCTGAACTTTCGTATATCAATCATGGAGGACTAATATAAGATCAAGAAAAATGTTTCTAGTCCCTCCCAACCACAATCTTAATTCCCCACCATCTTTGTGGTACTTAAAAGCCTCACATTGTTAGGGCAGATTCTAATCCAGATATCAGCGAGAATTATTTTGTTCTATATGTATTAATCCAGTTCAAACTTTTAACATTTGGAGGATATGGGCCTATTTCGTAGAGTTACGGGTTCGAAGCTTTGCCCAAACCCAGTGCATCTTTTACGTCACAGAATCTCCACAATCTCCACTCTTGAAGTGCTTTGTGTTGCCGGTAACTGCCGTCCGACGGTTAAAAAATGTATGCAATATCCACAAGCCTTCTACTGCTTTAACTAAACTTGAAAATCTGTATGGACGTAGTCTTACACTCTTCTTATTTATACACCATAAATTATACAAACATGATGAATCAGACAGAATCAAACCAAAAACAAGAAAAGAAGCTCGTCAACTTCGCTTACATGTGTGGTTACTAAAAATCTTACAAGATAAAGTCAAGGAAAACCAAAAATGAAACTAAGAATAAGAACATAATCTCATTTTTCATGGTGTTCAATAACATGCTAGCAGACGAAGGGGAAGACGGGGCAGGACTGGGTGGATTAGTTATACGCGTAGTGTTTTCTTTGGAGCATGAGTAATTGCAACGACTAGGTCGAACTACTCTATGTACACCAGTATTTGTTAACACATAGATGTCTTTATTGTTGTCTTCACCAAATGAGTATATGTAACCCAAACTAGGGAGAGAAGTTTTTGGGAGTGAGGCACATGGGATCGGCGAATCACTTGCACAACTGAAAGGAATTTTGGAAGTTGTAAAGTTCCCACTGTTTATAGGGTATTCTTGTGCTGCCCATAGAGCAGTTGCATATAAATCTCCATATAAATACCTGCAAAATTGCATTCATAACAAAAGTTGTTTCAAAATTTGATCTAGAGTAATGATGCATAGAAAGAATGTAACTGGCCATGGTATGAACAAGCTGCCAATTGGTGAAATAAACGGAGACGAACTTACCTTCCATTCATACACGGATCAGTCATGGATCGATAGAAATAACCGCCTATGATTGATGCAGATCCTTCATTCTCATTTACCTCAGAATGACTATATCCCATTACAGGATATATAAGGTTTAAATCACTCATGGACACATTTTTCGTAGCAGATTGTATAAGTTCATTAGGTCCATAGCCTTCATACATTCGCCATCCATAGTTTCCACCTTTAGAGATCAAATCAACTTCTTCATATGTCTCCTACAAGAAGATTCAGATACTATTAAGTGCCAAGCACATTTCTATACAAACTGATGAGTCAAAGAATTGAAGAAGCAAGAATATGTAAATAAACACCTGTCCAACATCAGCGCAAAGGAAGTAAGAAGGTCGCTCTGAGTCAAAACTACAACGCCAAGGATTTCTTACTCCTAGAGCCCAAATTTCAGGCTGCAAGTCTTTATCATCAGCAAATGGATTGTCCTTTGGGACAGAATAGTTTCCCCATAAACCAAGGTCATTGATTTCAGTTGCACCTGCACAAGGATGACATAGATGAAAATGGAATTTACTTCGCATGAAAAATTGCAATGGAAACAAATGATCATTTAAGAAAGTAATTTGCTTAAAAGTGCCAACTGTAACGCAAATCTCACTTGGTATATTGTTCACGTCGAGCCTCATAATCTTTCCAAGCAATGATTTCTTGTTCTGGGAAAAGTTGTAAGGATCATTTTTGCTTCCTCCATCTCCCATCATATAGTATAAATACCCATCCTCTGGTCCAAAAAGAATTTGCCCTGCATGATGTCCTGTAAATGGAAGACCCATCGTAAAAGTCCGTCTCACTTTCGATGGGTTAGCAGTCTTTGCCTGAACATTATTCAGAATGCAATTAGAACCAAGTCAGAATCTTTTGGTGACAAATAATTAAAATGCTATATGGTAAGTATGAAGCAGTATTTACCAATGAAGCCTTTGATCCAGTACTATTAGCAGAATATTCTGCAATAACAGTATGGTACCGACATGGTTGAGCCCCATCTTCGTCAGGACTGAGTTTCGAAGGATCACAATTTGCATCTGAGTTACATGAACACCTTCCAGAACATCTTGATGATTTGACTTTATCACAGTTATACGAAAGAAAAAAACGACCATTTCTAACAAAATCTGGATGAAATGCCATTCCCATTACCCCAAAAACAGTATCGAAATGTACTTCATCGGTTGCATCTAAGAATGGACTAGATTCATCGAGTTCCATTGTTCCTCCAGAGTCCACTTCAGGAAGAGTTGCCAACCATACTTTCCCTTCTTGGTTAGAAAAGAAGGCGCGGTTAGACCCATCGGGATGAGCAACCATATTCAGGTATGATCCGTTCCCGATTTTCTCCAGGCATAAACCTTTTGGTGGTTTTGGAGTTTCAGTATCATTATTTAATGAAACTGGTGCACCATCAAAACATATGGATTCATTACCAGTAGACCCCTGTGGTGCACCAAATGAGTTGCAGAAATCGGATTTTGACTGCCAAAAATCTGTCAGCTTGGAAGAAGTGGAATTCACTGGAGCACCAGCTTTACCTTGTAATGCCGGGGCGAAAGGTGAATTCAACACAGATACATCACTACATGTATCCCAAACATTTGAACAAAAACTAGTTACTTGACTCTTAGACGCAGATGATGCAGCAGTAGAGTTGCATAGAACAGGAATAGTCTGAATTCCAGATTCAATTTTAAATAGTTCTCCAGAGAACTGATCACAACTCTGCAAATAGATATCCCAAAACTTAGCGAGTGAACCCATCACAAAAGGCAAAACATGATATATATACAGATAAACCAAAGTGCAGTTCATAAAAATACTTAGTACTAGTGACCAGCTTGGGGACAATATTGGTGGGCATATCACATGGGTTGAGTCATGTGACTCGTGACAAAAAGACCTCAAGGAAACTGAATCAGGTTGATTCTGGACAATTCATGAAGTTGCAATTTAGTAGTTTACATGAAAGTTTCTAGTTAAGCAAACAAATCATACCGAGCAAAGGATGGATTTGAATAAAGAAGCACATGCAGGATCAGAAATGCTCATAGATTTGAATTGTTTCTCCAACTTTGAGTCGTCTGCAGAGTTGCAACATACTTTTCCATCATAACCACAAAACTCCAAAGAAGTGTTTGTGGTAAAAGGTGCTCCTATTTCAGTAACACACAAAGTCTATATTAGAATTCAGAAAAAGATGGATGCAATTAGAGTTGCGAAAAGGTACTTCAACTTGTAAAAGTACTTTGACCCAAACAGAACCAAATAGATGATGTTTGACATAACTAAGAATTGAGAGACAGTGGTAGCGAGAGATGCTTACTTGCGTCGGTGCACAAAGGGTATGAGGAAGAAGGATTAGGAAGCACAAACAATTGAGAGATAAGAAGCAGAACGGCAACCCAGTAACTACCCATCTCTGCAAAGATACAGAAGAAGAACAACAACAGTCTCTTCTTCCTTTACACCTTCTTCAACATTGACTAATGAGAATTAAAGATGTCAAAAAAATTCTTCAAAAAGTATTGATTGCATACTGTAATACTGAACAACCAGAAAAGCTGAATGGATTTTTTAAACTGTCAGCCTATTTACACCTCTCATTCTCATTCTCTCTCTCTCTCTCTCTAGCTCAAAATTCTTCTATTGTTGGTCTCTCACATGTTGAAACATTCATTGATAATTTGAGATACTTAGTGGAGTAGATAGGGAACAAATGAATCAAAAAAGCATATCTTTGTCAAAATATATTCTAAAACTTATGTTAAAGTGTTAATCATCTTCTATTAGGCTGCCAAAACAGTTGACTACAGCTTTTTCCTCTCACTATTTTTCAATCTAGCCATTAAAGTGGTTATGATAAAGATTGGCAAAGATATACTGAGCTTGTGAAACCAAGTTGAATGATGGTTTAAATCTCAAGTTTACAGTAACTTAATACCTACCCGCATTAAATGGCTATTCATTTACTTTTTTTTTTTCTTTTTTTTGGTTGGAAAGATTGGCACCTACAGCCGAAAGAGCTTTAATAGACACTTTGTAGGAGTCTGTCTCTTTCCCAGTGAGTCAAAAGACAGTTGGGGTGATGCAAGTTCCTCTAGAAGAAAACAGAATAGATTATTGCTCAAAATCCTATCCAAAACTGGATTTTCAACATGAAACAGGTTCAGCCCATCTCCTTACTGGTCATGGAATAACTACTTCATTGATTGAGCACCCATTCCTTCCTGTTTTTGTTGATATGACTTGAACTGTTGCTTTATTTTAACTTATACTACCAATTCATGGAAGCAATGTTTATCTGAGATTGAGATTCAAATTTAAGTCAACTATAAAATTAGAAAAACTATAATTACAATTTAACAGTACAATCCAAGATTTCAAGGTTTACATAGATTTGATAAAAACGGAATCTAACTCCACCGTTGAAAAAAAAAAAAAACAAGCGCTAAGATTCTAACCTGTAACAATAACAGGGTGAAAAATTTTCCCTTGAAGAACTTGTTTGCCAGACTACAATTTCTCAACTATCAAGTGCACCGAGGGCTTTCATGTCCTCCAAAAAGGCCATATAAGAGTCGTCAACACTTTGTGGCTTTGGTGCATTTGAGGGCTTCACAGTCTCCGGCTTCTTGATGGCTGCTACAAGTGCTGCTGCTGGTCGTGGTGTTGCGGTTGTTTGTGCTAATTGTGGGACCTTAGGTTTTGTTTTCTGGACAGCCGTCTCTCTTCTCACTCGTACAGATGCAGGAACCTAGAATTTGAACAAGACAACGTTAGAATTCAAAGGAAGCTGAAACAAATTGCAGACAGAAGACATAAACAATACCAGTAAAACGCCATCAAGGTAGATTTAGGGGTCTCAACAATAACATTCCATTTGTATTGCTTTACTATCACAAACAAGTTTGAACTGCAAATAGATTAACTGGTTCTGGATCAGTTTGGTGCTGGTGTGTTCTTGTTCCGATTCCCTACCATTTCCACTTTTAAGTTTTATCCACATGCAAAAGAAAAAGGATAATTGCTGGAACATCTCTATTAACATAGGCAACTTGAGGTTCTCATTAGATACTGACCTACAAATAACTAGATTAGCCATTTTTAGTAAATACCACAATTTCACACCCTTAGGTCCAAAGATAAGAGACTCGGATCCAAAGATATGAGAGACGGGGAATGTGTTTTAGTTTCTGTTTACAGGCAGAAAGCATATAGCAGAGAGAAATAAACTCACCATAGCTGTAAGTTCAGGAGTATGCTGTGCCAGCTGCCTCTTCACAACTGTAGATGCTGCCGACTTAACATAAGATGGCTTCTGGGGTGCTGAAGATCTAAAAGCATTGTAAGTGTCTTCCTGCTGGAAGCTAGGAGGAGGGCCAGGTGGAAGTGGTGGTCTCATCATTGGTGGTGGTCCAGGTGGAGGACCAAAGGGTGGTCTTGGCATTGGTGGCAGAACCATGCCAGGAAGTCCAGGACGAGGAGGAAGTCCTGGGACAGATAATGGTGGTCCTGGAGGAGGTGGGGGTGGAGGCAAACGAGCAATGCCTGGGGGTAGTACATCCGGCTGTATGGTATGGACTAAGGAAGGCCTTGGCACTTGCTGATTTGGAGTTGGTGGTGGAGGTGGTGGAAGCATGTTAATGACATCCTTGGTCCCTGTAAAACTATTGGCATCAGACTTAGGTGGCAATCCGGGAGGTGGGGGTGGTGGAGGAAGCATAACCAGCACCTGCAGAGAGAAAGAGAGAGAGAGAGATGTTACTGCAGAATGTTGTTGGTATTTGAACAAGTGTTAAATCACCAAACAGGTTAAAAAAAAAAGAGAGAGAGAGAGAGAAGAAGAAAAGAAAAAAAAAAGAATCTTACACGCTCAGACTCTTTAACATTTGAGCCATCTGATGGCGCAGATTGACCCATCTCACTTGCATTTGTACCAGGTGGAGGTGGCTGAGTAGAGCGGGGTGGCGGTGGAGGTGGAGGAAGTGAAGTGGGAACAGAACCTTGTTCTTTGGGTGGTGGTGGACCAGGAGGAGGTGGAGGTAGTGATGGTGGGGGCAATGCACTACCTAAGTTAGCAGCAGCAGGCTGAGGTGGCATTGGAGGTGGAGGAGGTAGAGGCAATGTAGAGACATCCCCGAGGCCTAATTCACTAGAGTCTGGCAAGGGTGGTGGTGGAGCAGGGGGAGGGGGGCCACCAAATTCCACTTCCTCTGACTCTGCATTTGAAGATGATGCTCCGCCACGAGAGGAAGCTGCAGACAAGGGAATCCTGGGTCCTGTATTAGAAGAGCAAAGAAGAGAAATAAAGTAATTGATGACAGTAAACATCCATAGAAAGAATAAACATAACAAGTTAAAGTAAGGAACACCGCGAGCAGAGCGAGAGAAGTAAGTGGGCTGTGGTCATCTAAAAATTTGCACCTATTTGTATCTAATATAAACATAAGAAGTTAATATCACATAAGAACTCAATTGACCTATTGATGATTTGTACATGGGAGGCTTTCCAGGAGGAGGTGCTCCAGTAGGGTTCAGTGTAGGATGATAATATACAGAATCCTGCAAGAGGAAAACCATTAGAATAAAAGGTTGGGCAGCAAATAGGGTTAGAAGTCATCTCGAAGGATGGGAAAAGTACCTCTGGCCTTGGATGTTTCGCTCTCTCTTCTTCTTCAGCAGTTCGTCTCCGAGGGGGCCCTAAGTGGCTGTTGAAAATAACAAAAGCATATGCAATTAAGGATGGAACTAGAGTAAGAACATAAATAAGGACTCACTAGTTAGTGCATACATGATGCACAAACAAAGAGGACTTATTCACCTGAACATAACTGACGTCTCACCCTTGTCCTTCGCTTTCTCTTCAAACTCCTGTTTAAAGGAAGAAACTGCAGTTATAATGGTATCATTGTTCTAGGAATAACTAAAGTAGTCAAGAACATACATAATAAAGTGTAAACAATAACATGCGGAAGAATTGATAGAGTGACTTAGTATCAAATATTACAGAATGAAAACAAAATCTAGATAGTCTATGCAATATTTATTCCGTTTGACTGCCTGCTCCTCAAACTTCCAAATGCGAATATGGTTGCTCAAACTTCGTAAACTATACAGCCTTTATTACTACTATAGCAGTAGAACAGATACATCCTTAGGGATCCACATTATAATTCATCAAAAATTTCTAGCATAAATTGAACAACTGACAGAGTTGGATACTGGAAGATTGAAAAAAGAAATGGGTCAGAGGGCATGTGCCTAGAATTGACACCCATCAAGACTCCAGAGTGAGTGTGTGTGCTTGTAAAACTATGAATATCTAGTTAGAAAAAGATAATGTTAGAACAAGCTTACAAAGAAGCAAACGCCGTCGTATAGATCACTTTAGGAATGTCGCATTACAACGTTTGCCAGTTATATATTACGTTCATGAATTGAAGAGACTCGGACTCCTTCTTCAAACACAATCATTAACAGAAAAATCGTCAAGTGTCGAAAAACAACAATCACCAATAGGTGTAAGGAAGAATTTCACTGCACCTTGTAACTACCCAAAAGTTACCATACAAACGGATAACTCTAATAATAAACACAATAGTTAGTTGACAGCAGCAATGCAACTGGAAACGATTTTAACTTTATTGTCACTAGAAATTCCTTTGTACTTTATTTCCACTACTACACATACATAATTTATTAAAATTGAGCAGTATATAGCTTAGTCTTTCACGCTTGAAAATCAACAGAATTCACTTAGTTTGCTAACTGCTTCATTTAATCTCTAAATTTGTACAGTATGTTTGTGTCCGGGTTTTAACTTAGAACACCAACTGATGCATTGTTCCGCTTTTGGAGACAGGGTTCAGTGTGTCCGATGAATAAGTTGTAAAATATCCGTGTTACAACTGGGAACATCAACTTAGGGGGGAAGGGAAAGATGTGAGAAGTTAAACAAAAAAGACCATACACAGATGTAAAAGAAAAACCATGTACCTTCCTTTTCTTAATAACAAGGTTAAGAGTGTCCTCAAGATGTCTCTTTTTGTGTTTCCTTGCCTTATCCAGAGCACCGTCCGCCTCTGCACCAGTTAACAGTCACTAGTAAAATTTCACATCAAAATTGGTCCAACAGTGGGAGATTTAGTGACCAAAACATGTTACCAAACAAAAAAGAGGTAAACAACGTGGATTTATGGATCTAATGTGCAGTTGTAGGTGGAACACCTAAAAAGTCAAACTCAAACTAATGACTATAACTAATTTTAGTCACATCCCTGGGGCGTAACTAAACAATAAAATAGGGTTATTCTTAATCTTTACATTATCAGAGATTCAGAAGTCAGGTTGGGACTTCCTGAGAAATAGGGATCTCATGGGAGAGGTCTAATAGTTGCAATGAGTGCAAGGGAGAAATTGACGAATCCCTCTATCAGTAAATGATATCTATTCCATCACAACCTAATGATATGAGCTCAATTCTAGTCTACCCTAACATTGAGATTTATCAAACCACCAAACGAATAACTGGATTAAATATTCTCCTCTTTACAACTTATAATTGGCGGACATGGGAGGCCCTCTTGTGGTGATTAAAAGTGATTCCTGTTGGTTACAAAATTGTGTCCCCTAAGGCCCCAAGCAAGAAAAGAAAGTAACTACAACTGGACTCCTGCGCAATTTTTGAATTTGAATCCCTATCTAAGGACATAGGGTTCAAGCTAAGCAGGAATTTATTAGCTAGTACATAAATTATAGTAATAGCACAATCACGGTAGCAATTCTTACAATTTCAACAAAAACCTTTCAGTTGACAATGCAGTTCAATTAGCAAACGTAAACAACTCAATTTTCAATAACATGACAAACCATAAAAGTAAGAAAAAGGACTTACTCATCATTTCCAACTTATCAATCTGTTCTTTAAGAGTATCAGGATCTTTTTTCAAAATCCCAACTTCTCTCACCTTCTTTCTTTCTTTCTTGTTCTGTCAAACAAAAAGAAAATTATCACTTCGTCAACCTATAGAAAATTGACTGCACAATTGTATCCCCAATTTCAAAAAAAAAAAACACAAACCCTAAAAGTCAATAATGGAAGGTTTTTTAAATTACCCTTTTTAATTCTTTCCTTCGTATTTCTTTTCGATATGCATCTGTTGGATTCATCGTTTTCCCTCCTTTCGTTGTCTTCATCTTCTTCCCTCTGTAGACTTACGGACTTCTTATGAGATTTTCTGATGTTTTCGTTTGTTAACGGAGAAAACTGAAAAAAATAAATATACTGATTTATCTCTCTCACTTCGTATAAGTTTCATACGGGAGATAATTTCACGCGCTCACGCGCTATTCGGTGTTGGACGGGAAAACCGATTTTCTTTGGGTCGTCCCCGAAGCTCCCCTTGGTTGGACGCCTTGTCTTAAGCCGGCTTCGCCACTTTCGCACCCACTATGGGTATGGCAAAGTGGCTAACAGGCAAACATGATGTATTAATTGGTAAATTTCCACTTAACCCGTTGAGGTGGAGTTTCTATCTAACGGTAGAGATTCTACTATTCGGGAGTTGGCCCAAATCTATATTACCGACGACGTAGTGGTGGTCGTTTAGTGTAATCTACATCTCTTAGTTATTATTCATCCAGTCCAGCACGTACAAATTAATCATATAGAAATATTCAATCTTTCATACAATTCAACTCACACTTTCTCTATAATTTTCATTAGAAATGTTGGTCTTATTCGTGTTTAAATATCAGTTGCTTCATTCGGGAAGAAGATGTTGGTTTTATTCGTGTTTGAATATCAGTTGCAAGTGATGTATGTATGAATCTTATTGACAATTTCAATTTATGGGACAATGTGTTTCAATGGTTTGCGGCGTTAGTCAGTATTGAAAATTCAAGAACTAGGAAAACCTTGAGCTTAGCTATCATCAAGGATCATGTAACAAACTGAATTGTCCACCAAATAACGAGTGAGTATCTTACTAACTTTTTAGTAAATAATTTTGAATGACTGAGTTTTAATAAATAAAATTCATTTTATCTCTATGTTCAAAAAATACTGGCTTGTATCAATTTATATGAAGTCAACAATAGACAATTTAATTATGATGCAATCTTATGAACTCTTTAAGATTCATGTGTCTGGATTCAATGTTGATTAGGTGCTACGTAAGGAAGCGTAAAAAAAGGTATGGATTTGAACATTAATTTCATTAATAAAAAGAAAACAATCACGCCAAATGCTTGAAAGTAAATTACATTTATAAACTACTGATTTCCCTTACCACTAAAATTCCATCCAACCAGGTTTTCGATTAAGAGTGTTGTTCAACATGACAGAGAGAACTCACCGTATAAAGTCTGGGATGGTGGTTAAGTAAAATCAAGAGAATGGTCTTCAAAACCTTGAAAAGTAACCCGAAGGGATTATTCGTGCGGAGTGGAACACGATAAAAATATTGAAATGGGTGAGCTTGAGATGGGTGAAATGTTGATGCGGTTGGGGAAATTGGGGTATAAAGAGCACATTCCCGATCTACTTCAATATTGAAGCCACCACCAGGATTTTGTAGCTCAGTTGCTTCACTGTCAATCCATCACCAATAGTTTCTAGCTGAGATGCTTCAATGTCAAAGCCTCTTATATCACCTGTTGGTATTTGAGTCTCTTGCACAATATTTGGGGAACAAAGATGACTTCCACGACTTCCCGCATTTATATGAATTCCAGGAGTAAAAACCAGAAGGAGAACCTCTACCTCCACCACCACCATAAGAAGGATTTTTACCACCATTACCACCACCATCAAAGGTAGAAACAGTATCACCACCAAAAGAAGAACATGCACCACCATGACCGCCACCACGAGGGGAAGAAACTGGAGTACATAGGTTAAACATCATGTTATGCCTTATTTGGTTCATCTTATCAAGTGAAGTGTCTGTAATCTGTCTACATAATATTCAAACTCTTTCAACTTTTTATGATACGGCTCATGTACATCATGTACCCCCTAGCAAGAATTAGTCCGATCGAGATCTTGAAAAGTAATTGAACCATAATAGTGTCTCCGCACATCCAAAGAAAACTATGTATAGCTGACAATGAAGTTCTTTGAATACTATGATACGAAAAACCAGCGGGTGTTGGTGGTGGAGGTTGGGAAGGAAGATAATGACCAGCAAGTGAAATCCTACCTAAAGCTGGCAAATCCATCCCACTCAAAAAATTTGGTTGAAAAACAATATTACACTTGAAAATCTTGTTAACCAATCAAGGTACTCGGATTCATCTCTAAGCGCATGGATAACTTGTTCAACCTCTTCCCAAGGTTTTTCATTCTTTATCAAATCTAACCAATAATTATGAGAAATCTCTCCACTTGGATCGGGTTTGATGGCTATTACTTTTCTGCCTTGTAGTTGAAGAAGGTGTATTTCTCAAGTAAGACCGAATAACATAATCCTTTTTAGGCTTATATCCATCATCCTCTGGCTTCCATACTATGGTACTCATTAATGTTCAACACGCCATGATAACATTTTTATGGCGTGTTGAACATAGTTGTTGAATCCTATGAACCAAGAAGCGTTTTGAGCATCATCAACTTGAGATGACACCCAATTATCTACATGGTACTTCTATATGAATTAAAAACGTCATTTGTGTCACAAAGATATGGTTCACCAACACAGAAATAAGTATACAACCAGTATGAAAATAATAACATTAGCGTTAGTGCATTACCATTTCAAGAATAAAAATAAATATAAATAAGTAATGAAAATGAATTTTGTTTTTTTACCTTCAAGACTCCCAAAAAACCATTCAGGTTTGATTTGGAGCCCGCGCATGATCTGAGGTTTATGCTCAATTTAGATAGAACTAAAGATTCCCTGACTAATTTTGGTGCTCGTTCTTAATCTTCTTAGGTTTCGAAAAAAACTAAGCAATGTCAATGAGATAGTGTTTGGAAATAGACATTGGCCTAGTACGTACAACACAAATACTCGTTTGAGCTCATCAAAATGCTCAGGCTATAAATATTGGTGATTCCTCTCTCTTGTTACTTTATTTATTTATTTTTTCAAAACACTTTATAACTCAAACACCCTTAATCCATGGGTTTATTTGTTTGTGATGTGGGTTTCCTTCTTCATCACCACGGAATAATGAAAGTTGCTCATATCATCTTCCTTGGTGTGGGTTTCCTTCTTCATCACCACAAAATAATGAAAGAGTTGTTCTTGTCATCTTCCTTGTGACTCCGACTTCACTTGGTCAAACCTAACCAAATCTATCTCACATATAATTACCAATTGTTGATGGTGGATTTTGACGAAGGAAAAAAATCGTAAAATGACCTCTAACCAGCAGTAAAAACATCAAAATTTTGTATGTCTCTGACCTGACATCAGAAGTATGAATTCAAATTGTATATTCCGCAAGAGAATTATAATAACGCTCTTGTTACAAAAATCTTTGATTGATCATGTAACCTCTTCAAAGCATAAATATATATGACAATATTAAATCCTTACCCGGTTGAGCTATCAATATTATATATACTTTTTTTATTATTTTTACTGCATGACTCACTATTTGCTTCTGTAAAAACTCACTCTATTGAGACTTTAAAACACTAGTGATGCCTTTTGCAACACTCTCATATGTTTTCTAGTTGCACAAAATATACATTCAGAACGGGTATGGTGCTTCTATCATCTCGTACCTCATTCGTGAATCAATATGAGGCTCCTGGATAGATTTACTACTAGTATAGAGTGGCTCATTAATTAATTCTAGTAATACATCACCAATTGAATTCCTAGAAAATATTTTATTTTCGAAAAAATATATCACTACTTCAATTTGTTAGACCATTGCTCGGTTGAACCCCAACCGTTGGTATATCAAGTTTGGTTGTCATATTTTAGTTCAAAAACTTGAGTCGCTTGATTAGATTACTAAAATCAAATTCATTAGGTTAAACTAGGAAGTATATAAATGTTGAGAAAAAATTGTATTACTTTGAAGAACCTGAAGACATGTCGACATCGACGAACACATTATCCTTCTATTCAAAGTTAGTAATACAATACTTGACTTGTTTCTATTTCTATGCATGTTGATTTCAAGTCGTTTATATTGAAAACCTAACATGCGAAGTTATATATATGAATCTCTAGTATTAGTGACTTAATCATTATATTGTGAGCAAAGTGTCAAAGATAAATATACAAGTTGTATTAAAACTTTGGTATATTGAAGTACGAAATACAACGTTTATCTTTTGAACTTCGTATTTGTGACCATACTATTTCCATAATTCTTTACTAGATTGTGTGATGAACTTTGAGTTGATTTCATACCTAGAAAACTATGTTTAACTACGTGAGTTTAAGGAAGTACACTTGCGAAACTTGTTTCGTAGTTGAAAGGAATCAAAGAGATTTAATGGTTTGCTTGGGTATCTCTAGCAAGAAGGATCCTTACCTTGGGAATCACTTGCAGGACCAACCCCTAATAACAATTGTGTTCTGGTTCTTCATATACAATTTAAGGTTTACATGGAATTCAGAATATGAGTTGTTATTTAGGAAAGTTCACTATGTCAACATAATAAGTAATTTGAACATGTGCTGAAATCTTATTTATTTAATGTTCAAAGATATTCCTTGATACTCAAGCTGAGATCCCAAACCGAAATATTTGAGAATCTTTTTTAGGGTTTTCGAATTTATATGTCTTTACTTTCCCAGCATGTAAAACATATCTTTGGGAGAATATATTAGTAGAGTATGCTTTGAGTTGTCATCCATGAGAGATTTCAGTATATTAGTTGGATATTAGTTGGAATAAGACAAATCTGAAACTTGGTATTTATTGCATATCTTTTACTGGTCTATAAATAGTGAAGTTTGTTCTTCTTACAAACTTATCCCAAAATGCACGTATTTAATTTGTAGTCAGTGCGGGAAGCCAACTAGTAGTATTATTTGTAATACTCACCTAGAGAGGAGAGTAAGCTAATTAGGAGAAATCTCTTACGTCCACTTCATTAAAGACTTATGTGGGATCAAGAAGCACCTAAAAGTACAGTTGGTGGGAAACTAGAATCGTATTGTTATTTTAGTTTTAGATTATTGATTTGATTGTCTAATGGTAGTTGAACCTTGATGATCACTAGTTTGTTTATAATACTCGAGTGTGTATTCGAAATTGAAATTAAGGTTTAATAGTCTGCAAACAAATTGAAGTTTCGGAACTACTGATAATTTCGTAGTCTACCGATAATTTCGGAATTGATTATCACTAGTATGCAAACAAATCACTATTTCTGAAATTGGATATCTTAACCCTATATAAAGGAACTACCGATATTGTCTCCCACAAATAATACTCGGGTGTGTATTCGAAATTGAAATTAGGGTTTGTTAGTTACTTCTTAAACATGTATGCTTGACTGCACTAGTTATGGATAAGAGAACTCTAGGGTGGTAAACCTACTGATCGCGCAAATCAACTTCTCTTGAATATCCTTCCGCTTATAATCTTAATATTGAAAAGATCTTTTTTCCCAACATGATCAAAGACAAACATGAATATGCATTATTTATAGATAATCCATGTTTTGAAAAATAACAAGCTCTTAAAAGAATGGGATTTATTGGTGAGAAGAAGTTTGATCCAGAGGTTCAGATGCAAGCTATGTGAAGTTTGTTCAGGATCGAGAATGGGGAAGACTCTTCGATGTTGACAAATATTCACGTGATTTGGTAAGAGTTTTGTATGCTAATATTCATAATATTAATCATGAAAAACTTACTTTTGATACTCTTGTGGATTTCTAATTCATGTCAATCGTAAAGTGATCTCTGATGTCATTAAGTACAATGTGGAACGTAATCATATGGTAAAGAAGTTGATATAGATACACTTCAACTCGCCTTATTGGAAAATGATTAACTGGGATAAAGGAATATTACCAACTAAAGAGTTACCCTTTGAGTTAAGGGTTTCTGGAAAGCCTGTCACTGCCACTCTTTTTGCCAGTGCTAGAGACAAATCTAATTGGGACAAGGATTTTTCTAAGTTTGTCTATTTTCTTCTATAAAAGGATAAACATATAGATCTTTGTGGAATAATCATACATCAAATGATTAAGATCTCTGAACATCCTACTCTCTTGGGTTCTTTTAGGAATCTTGGTTATCCTTGTCTCGTTACTAAGATTTACAAATATATGAAGACTGATTCGTTTGTTGAAAACATAAATACTAAAACTATCTCCGAAGGAAATCTGAAACAAATGCTTGGAAGAAAGAATAAGGAACAGAGTAACATTCCTTATTCTCAACCTTCTGACAAAGCAGAGGCGGAGCTAGTGTAGTGCAAGTTGCACACCCTCCGAAACTAGCTCCCAAGCCTAAAATTTTCAATGTTTAGGGCTCCCAAGCCTATTTTTGATATTTTGCACCCCCTAACAAAACTTTGCTTCCCCTTAGAGAAGGTTCTAGCTCCGCCTCTGTGACAAAGGATGTAATGATCTTTCGTTTCTCCTTTGTCGTCTTGGTAGGCAATTGAACTATATTTAAATAAAGTTAGCTTTTGCTGCTCGAAAGGATCCCAAAAGTCTTTAGGGATTAGTCCAGAAAAGGCTATAAATGACGAATGAAGTCTGTTATAAAACATGATTTATCACGGATTTCATCTGTTATTCAAACCGTTATATATTTGTGTGACTCTTTACAAATGACAGACAAAAACCATTATTTAAAATCACGTACCTGGGTTGTTATTAAGAATGACAAACAGAATTAGTTATTAAGAATAACAAAACTGGTTAGTTATTTAGAATGACAGTGTGTTTTTGTCATAAATCATGAAATATTAATATTAATATAAAATGCATTTACCGGATATTTATTTATTTTGCTGAATTTGTACTTTAAAAAAATATTAATATAAATTGCATTTTACTAATATTTCTGATTATTTTTTTTATGCTAAATTTGTATTTACGAATCAACTAAAGCTAAATTTGGTACTGAATCTAGAATAGAATGTGAAATCAGATATACATTGTATTTAAAAGGTGAATTCAGTTTTACATAACAAACAACAAAAAAAAGGATAAATTCATCATGCACCGAAAAATATGATCCGAAACACTCAATCTACTGAAACCGCCACTTGAACTGCATTTTAGTTAGGTCTCTCCTATAGGATTACAGAGGTTTTTGACCGGCTAATCAACCTAGCGAAACATCTCCGAAGTATTACAAATTTACATCGTACAACATCCCACTTGGATCCATTATTTCACTAAGGAGGCAGTTACATTAGGCATTACTAGGTGGCAATAATAAAATCAACAAAAGAAATTGCAACAGCTCCCTTCACTTCCTCAAAAAGAAATACGCAAGGGAAGGTCGAGTAATCCCGGTATCCTGTGTAAGAAAATGCCAAGTTAGTTTGAAAACACTCTCAACACTCTTAACAAACATCAAAGCTATAAAATATCAGCAAAGGTAAATAACCAAAACAGGAAGAAATATTTTTTGTGAGAGACAATGAAGATGTGGAAACGAGCTAGAAAGTGAGACAAACTTATACTCCACCTATGTGGGTCATAGACTCATAGGAGAATTCGTTGTCCCAATAAGAAAAGTATTTACAATTTTTGTGTAGTTTGCCTAGTAGAAGTATGACAACTAGAGCCGCTACTTTGCATAACCACTATCTAGTTGATATAATAATTCAAACCAACTACAATCACAACTAAATCGAGGCAAGCATAGGAAATTGCAAAGCCTTAGCTAAAAATTCAAACCATTCCAAATAAGTTATTCATGTTGAGTTGCAACTTCAAATTTAGTGGATTGGCTCACCATAGAGAAATCGGTAACTAAGTTATGTATGTAAACCAAATAAGGAAAAAATAAACGATATATCCCCAAAGAAGCAGAACAAAGCAACAAATAAGTCATACCATACCTCGGAACTTCCGGTAGGTGGATTGGTAGCTGGCTGACTATGTTTACATGATACAAATGACACCGCCACTGGGCATTTCATCCAATTTGGAGCTCTCCAAGTACCCCAATCACAGTCTTTATAAAAACTTCATGAATGCTGATTCTGCGCAGGTTATGATTCTCTTCATGTCAGAGCATTTCTTCCTGATTGCTCCCAGCGGTAAACATTATATCGCATGGTCGACCATCCTATCAAAAGAAGGCACTAAATCATAAGCATCAACAGAAGATAAAGTAGAGCAAGCCATTGTAAAAAAAACAGTGACTGCTCAGAAATAACTCTTGATAAATATGTTAGTATGGACTTAAGCTAAAATGGTAAATCACAGAAGATAGTTCAAGTATGAAATTTCCAACAATACCTTTATGAAGTCGGCTTTGTTTTAAAGCTTCCATCCAATCCTCTCTTTGATAGTTCGGGTACCATTCGTGGCATTTTGAAGAAAAGGAAAGCAACATCTTCCACCAAATGGAACCCTTTAACGAAAATACAACAATTTTAACTACTACTAAGGGTTTCAGTAATCTTGAACTGTAAACTTTCAGCCAAGTGAAAAACAAAAGATACTTCAGCTAAGATATTGAAACTTCAAAATGAAGGCAACTAATCATGTGTTAGAAACCATGCTCCGATACTTTTTGGGGATGGTCAACATAAACTTGAAACTGGAGATACTCGAAACACAAGGAAATTGAAAAGCTCATTGAATAAGATTTAGTCCGACCATTTTGTGAGACAAACTTGAACATAAAATCAGTGGAACAATGAGAAAGATACATACTAAAGCAGTAATCATTTAGTAGCATATCGATCTGTCATGTAATAACTAAAAACAATCACAAAAATCTATATGTACTTGACTTCCTTGGCAGCTTCCAAAGCCTGTGCCTTTAGGTCAGCCTTCTTGGATTCACAAATTCATGACAAGAAATTGATATTAGACACAAGAACTACAGTCCTCATACCACAGAAACCAGAACTTGCTGCATAGAAATGAAAAGAACGGAACATTTCACAATCAAAACCTAGTGGTTACATAACTATCAATATATCTCACAACTAAACAAAGTTGAGCGAGTATATAGAACTTAAAAAGTTCCTGTATCAAATATCAACCTCATCCAAATCTAACACAACAACCCGACAAACAGAATTTTTTTAACAAAACTAAATCATGTACGCAGCTAAAAAACCTCAAAGAAAAACATGCAGATATACCCGTACGCGCTTGATGACTCAACGCAGAACTCAAATCATCAGCAAGAATCTGTTCTCAGCAAACTTGTTAACTCTCAATGGAGTTGGTCCAATGCTTTCAAAACTTAAGGCATATTGAAAAGAAGTACTTACCAAGATATCGAGCCACCCAAATTGGGTTTGGACATATTAGCTAAGGAATCAGCACTAGATTGATCTTGAACATCAAGCTGGTAGAAAAAGACATTCTCCAACCCACATTTGACAAGCAATGATACTGTATTTGATCCTATCTTTTTATCTCTAGCTGTTAGCACGACAGTCACACATTCAAGAGCCAATCTTCCAATAATCTCATGCCAGATTCGTTTCTTTGTACCAGTAACAACTGCAAACACCCTGCAACACACAAGCAAACTATTAAATACGAAAATGAAAGCACAAACACACACATTTACAACTTAATTATATCTAAACCCAAGACACAAATCAACATCCAAACTAACAAACTATCAAAAACCCTTGAATCTGATAAAATTATCTTTAGATGCAGGAGCCATTATTAGGCACTTGATCTTCTTACAGACTGAAATTGAAAACAAAAAAAAAAATCAGAATCATGAATATAAATGAACAGAAAATTGAGAACCTGATTTGAAGAAACCCTAAGAGAGAGAGGGGACGAACCAAAACGCATAAAACACAACAAAAATCTTCTCTATTACTTCCAACTCTTCGAAATAGAAGCTTCGGATCTTCAATAATAGCTTTGAATCTTCACATAACAACTATGACAACAACGATACATCCTTCGTTAATAACAGATTCGAAAAGGAGAAAAAATTAGGTTAAGTAAAAAACAAAATTGATAGCAAAACACAGAAATATGGATGCTAAATACCTAGGTCATGTGTTGTTTCTCTCCGTTTCTCACTTTAATCTTCATGAACTTTTGGTTCACTGTGAGAAAGATAATCAAGAGACCCTAAAACCTAAACGAAGAGAAGAGGAGAGACTATACTCCAGAACCCCAAGGTTACGCGATTCGGTTCTAAATCAACGCTGAATTGGGGGTCATGGAAACTGATTGGGGCCGGGACACATTTTATAGCCACACCAAAAGATATACGAGGCTTCCAAAATGATGGTGAAATAACTATTTTACCCTTCTCTAATAACTTCTTCTCCTCCGCTCCCTCTCTCCCACTGTTTCCAATTCTATTAACGACTTCGGACAAACAAAAAAATCTCACCGATTCATCGTCGTAAGTGAACTAAAACCCCTTAATCTAAGTTGGGTTTGCGTTTTAATTTGATTTGTTGATTGAAAATTAGGTTTTCAACTGCAAAATTGCGGTTACAGTTCCAGGGTCGTTAACCACGGTTTTTTATTGCTTAACGATTTTTGATATGCATGTTGAATTGATGAAAAATCGTTAACCATTAGGGTGTAGTAGATAACGACCCTAAACATGGTTTTCTACCATAAAATAGTGTCGTCTAGGGAATTCTAAATCGTTAACGATTCTTTTCGACGACCCTTTTTAAATACGAATGACTCTGTCTTACGCAGAACCACCTCTATGTCCCAAATAGTGACAGGGTCGTCAATATATTTCCAAAGCATTAACGATTCTTTGTTTGACAACCCCTTTATGAAACTAACGACTCTATATGATACAAAATTTTTTCCATGTTCAAAAAATAGGAAGGGTCGTCATGTCAAATGGTTGTAGTCGTTAACTATGTTGAAGAGTCGTCATGTCAAATTTTTGAAGTCGTTAAAGATGTTGAAGGGTCGTTTGGTTTTATAAATTTTTCTTGCCGACCCTTGATCTATGAAATGGCTCGCTAGGGTCGTCAGTATATAGGAATGCTAACGACCCTAAGAGTAACATCTTCAAAGAGTAAAAAGTTTTAGAGTCGTTGGGTTCTAAACATGTTAAGTTAACGACTCTATATGACCTAACTAGCTGGAGTCGTCAATTATATCACACTTGGTTGACGATTTTTCATAACCTGCAAAAGTTGCAGGTTTGAGTCGTCAAAGGTTGTTTCAAGTAATTGACGACTCCTTGGAGTCGTTCGTTTATTACCCTCTCGATTTAACGACCCTCACTCTGATTAGTTGCATAGTGTACATGAATCGACCACTTGGGGCATCATTCATACAATTTGAAGAGTATAGGAAGTTTACCTGATTGTTTTGAGCTTCGGGTTCTTCATTTTGAGGATTGGTTCCTTCATTTTGAGCAATATGATTCCTCTACTGGAATCCCCCAAAAACTCAACTTCTTCCTCTCCACAACACAATTTTTCTTTTATCAAAATTTTATCCCTAAATCTGATTTTAATCTGATTAAACTAATTAACAATTAATTAACTTAATTACCACTGATGATTTGGGGTAGTTTAGACATTTAAAAAAGTTGGGGATAAGGGATAACTCCCAACTACTATTTCATGACATTTTTTGTCCTGTAGCTAGGGGTCCTCAATTATTTTTCCAGGACCCCCAATTCAGCCTTGTTCTAAATGTGGGGGAATATTTAGGTTTATTGGAACAGGACCGAGATCCAGTGAAATACATACGGCAAGTAAGCCGGCAGCTAACCCTTTTCATACTTACCGAAACATGGCACTGTAATTGGCTAGCCATTTCGGTCCACCCAATAGAAGATCAGTGCGTATTAAAACTTAAAATATTTGTCGGATTTATCCCGTCATTTAGTATAAGGCTTCACGTCGCGCGGTGAGAATACCCACCTTTGGGTGAGCGTCCCCGCCCCCTTGAAAATTCTCCATTCCACTTTTCCTCAAATTATATGGATGTAACACTAAATATCTTTTTCGGTTGAAAAAAATGGCAGAGAAAAAAAACATAAAACGGCAGAGAAAAAGAACATAAAATACAAACTTTCTCTTTCACGCCGAGAAGAAAAAACGGCAGCAAACTAAAACCCTAAAACCGCATCATAATGTTTGATCAAGCAAAACGCAAACCATTTAAACTCCAGGGCTGAATTGGGGGCCCTGAAATAGTAATTGGGAACCCCTAGATACAGGACAAAAAAAGGTCATGAAATAGTAATTGGGAGTTATCCCTTATCCCATTTTTTAAGAAATGGCTAAACTACCCCTGGATTATTAGTGTTAGTTGAGTGTTGATTAGTTGTTAATTAATTTGGGTAGATTAAAATCAGATTTAGGGATAAAACTTTGATAAAATAAAAATTGTGTTTTTGTGTTGTGGAGAAGAAGAAGTTGGGTTTTGGGGGAAAACTTAGGGTTATATGAAATGAGTGATTCTAGTGGAGGAAATGATGTTGGTGAAGCTTCAAACAACAACAATAATTGCGTTGATGACAAGATTGTCTCAACTAATCATATGGATTGGATGTTTGATGAGGAGATGTTGATAAGGAAGCTATGAACAATGGTGCAAATGAAGATCCCATTGCTCAAAATGAAGGAACCAACACTCAAAATGAGGAAACCCAAGCTCTAAACAATCGGGTAAACTTCATATACTCTTCAAATCGCATGAATGGTGCTCCAAGTGGTCGATTCATGGTCACTATGCAACAGCTCAGTGTGAGGGTCGTTAGGTCGTGAGTATAATTAACTAACGACCCTGTAGAGTCGTGAATGAATTGGCACCAAAATAAATGACTCCATTGTTCAGTTATGAAAAATAATCAACGAGGTTCCTAAAAGATGATGACTCCATCTTTTAGGTCATATAGAGTCGTTAACTCTATATATTTAGAACCGAACGACTAAAAAACCTTTTACTCTCTGTAGCTATCACTCTAAGGGTCGTCAGTTAAGCATTACTATATAAAGACGACCATTTCATATTAAATGAGAGTCGTTTTTTTATACATCTCTAATATTGACGACTCAAACTGTTTTTATTTTTTTATTTTTAATAATTTCTGATTTCATAGAACCATTTCATTGAATTGTAAAAGTCATACATCTTTTATAGGGTTAAATACAATACATGATAACGATGCACTTCCACACTCAATCATAAAGCATGTAATTATACATGGTTCCATTGAAGATAAAGTAACAATCATGTAACTCAAACTTTTTCCCACGAAGCACCTCGTAGTATCCATACGCCTTCTTCATCTGAAAACACATACGCAAACATACTTAGTTAGTATCGATCAAAGATTTGGATAAGTTTTACCTCTTGTTTAAATACTTACTCTTATAACACTCAACATATCGGGAAAGGCTTCCCTTACGGCCGTAAATTCTCTTTTTCAAAACATCACACTCGAATTTTATCTCCTTGAAGCGTTCATTGACTTGTTTCAAAGACCTTGAGTTGCGATTTCCGTCCAATGCCACAAAAACGATGAATACGCGGTTCCACCAAGCATCCGATGTTTCATCAATGTCTTTGTCTAGACTTTCAAAGTGGTTTGTGACTGTCAACCAAGCTCTCGCAATGGCGCAATTCTCTTCGAAAGTGTAGAGAGTAGTCATGGCTAACAACTTCAACTTCTGAGTTTCCTCCTTATCCTGACTTCCAGTGTACTTGTATCAAGTTCTTCTTGGTTTAGTGTTGTTCCATGTTGGCTCCAATTGGATGTCTCCATCGTCTTTGATCAATGAGGGGAAATGCTCGTAAATCCACACCTGAAACAACATTAAAACAATAAAAGAAAGTTAAATCTAAAAAATATAGAACAACAAATATTACAAAAAATGAACAAATTTGATAACTCAAATTACCTGAAGTAAAGCCAAATTCCCGTTCATTTGAGAAGTCCGTTCCCGGGAAGCCTTTGCCAGCTGAGCGTTCAAATATGCCACTATGCCAGTCCCCCACGAATACTTACTCACCTCCTCCAAGGGGTCCAAAAGTTGAAGAAGGTTGACGCTGACTCTGTTTCCTTTGCTATCGGGAAATATAACCGAAGCAAGGACATACAACAAGTATGCGGATGTCGTCGCACGAACTTCCTTCTCAGAGAGTAGTTCATTGTCTCTGTCTTTCTCAAGTGACCCCGCGTACATCTTCCTAATTTCCTTAAGTTTAAACTCTTTCTTTGGGTACTTCTTGATGAGTGCCAAATATTGTATATATTTATCCCTTTTTGTTGGCTTTTAACTCATCTTTTGATCATTAATTCTACATTTTATCCCATATTCTGTATTTTCATTGTTTTCAAGAATAAATATTTTTCTTACTTAATTTTGCATTTTTAGGTAATAAATAAAGTTCGGATGAGTCGCGGGGCAAAAAGAGCAGAAAAGTAGTGAAAAGCCGGGAGAAATTACGCAAGGAAGCCGCAAAGAATGGTGCGCACAACCTCATTTTCTACACACAAAAGCGCCTCCGTTCTCAGCCATCAGATCAGTTCTCAGAAGCATCCGACGGTCGCTCCTTCATAGATCATCAAAATATGAAGTCTCTGCCGAGCACCACAGCGCTTAAATTCCAAGCCTTCAGATTAGACGGTAGTTGAATCCAACGGTCGCTCCCTTGCTGTTCATCAACGTTTGATATCTCCGCCTTACACTACACCACCTAACCCCATCTAGAGCCGTTAACTTCGTTGTATCAAAAAATCTGACGGTCGCTACAAGCTTCACTTCATCTCACCGTCCGATTGATCTTTCATCTCCCTATCCCACGGCTCAGCGTCGCATATCATCAAACTCGATACACCCGATTAACACCCTAGCAACCGAACCTATACCAGCTAACCAAACACGCCCCCTACCCCAAACTCAGTCGAGCCACTCTCCCCCATTCCTCTCTGCAACTTCACCACCGTCTTCAACAGAACCGTACCACCACCTCTCCCTGCCACCTTCTGCCACCACCATACCATCACCATCACCACCCCATTCACTCGACAGCAACAAAGCCCGAAATCACTATCCCCCTAACCTAGTTGTTTTACCATCTCTCACCTTTCGAAACCTAGGTGAGGGCAGATAAAACACCTCGAGTTAGGGAATCAGTAGAGTTGTTGGAGCAGGAGGAAGAACAAGTACAGAGGAGTTATGGGTCGACAACAATTTCAGAGAATTAGGTGAGATTTCTCCAATTTCTAAAAGCCCTAATTTCTCAAATTTGGGGATTTTTATTGTAAACCCTAATTGTCTGTGGGTATATATATGGGTGTGAGTATGATGTAAAAACTATGCTTGGATTAGCCGGCATCCAGGACTTTCATGTCCTGTTAATGTTAATGTTTTCTTTAATGTGTTTCAGCTCAATTTCAGTTCATGTTCTTGATTACTATTTTTCTGTTAATGTTGTTTCTTTTTAGTTCAATTTGCTGCTCTGTTAATGCTCCTGTTATTTATGTTAATGTTCATGTTCTGTTAATTCCTGTTTAGTGTGATGTTTCTGTTAATGTTTTTATTTTCATCTCCTGTTAACATGTGTCCTGTTTAGATGTTGTTCATTGTTAGTTCAGTTAGTTGTGTTCATGTTTGTTGTTGCTCACTGTTAGTATCAATTCACTGTCATGTTTAAATTTGCTGTCACAATTGATGGAATGCTAGGCTAGGTATCTGAGAAGCAATGTGCTGATTGTGTAATGGAAGAAATCAGTGCTCAGAGCAAGCTGATTTTCTTGCCATTCCTTGTGTATGCTTAGGATGCAGTGTTGATTGTGCATTGGGAGAAACTAGTGCTTATAGCAAGCTAGTTCTCTTCCCATTCTTTTAGTATATCTCAAGAATGCCTTAGTTTTGCTCCATTTCAGTTTCACTATCATCCCTGCCCTTGGCTTAGGCCTTGGTTCATCTTGTTTTGTTCTTTGCTTTTACTGTTGCCCTGTTGTATCTTTCATTTTGTTTGTTGTTTTCTTCCTTGCTTGTGCATTCTGTCACTGCTGTTGTGCACTTGCCTTGCTGCATTGCACTGCTGCATTACTATTTGCTTCCCCTGCTGCTACATTGCCTTCTCTGTCACTTGTGCTGCTGCTGCTGCTGTTGCTGCTGCCAAGCTGCTGCTGCTGCTGTTGCTGCTGCCAAGCTGATGCTGATGCCAAGCTGCTGCTGCCTTGTCTGTTGCTGCCAAGCCTGCTGCCAGGCTGCTGCTGCCCTGCCACTTCTTCTGCTGCCAAGCCAAGTCCAGTTCCTGCAGCCAAGCTCAGATCCAATCCAACTGAGCCCAATTCACTTCAGTGAAGCCTAAGGCCCAGTCCTCATTAACCAAGCCCAGTTTCTAAAACCAAAAGCCCAGAGCACAACTTGGGCTCATCAGAAGACCAAAACCAAAGCCCAATTTCATTAAGGCTCAAAGCCCAGTTTAGGTTAAGGTTAAAAGCCCAATCCAATCAACTGTGGGCTTAATCAAAAGCCTAAGTTTAAGGCCAAAGCCCATTCACACTTCAGAGACCAACTGAGCCCAAGCTCAGTTCATTTTATTGTGAACAAACCCATTAGTACTCAAAGCCCAATTTAAACCAAAAGGCTTCATAGCCCAATAGCAATTTAGGAACCCAATTAGCTAAAACACTTCCAAAACACACCCGATCTCTGTGGATCGACCCGTACTTGCACGAGCTACAACTGACGACCGTGCACTTGCGGTATTACTGTAGGCCCCCGTTTTTATTGCGCTTCATTTTTACACACCTTGTCGGGGACTACCAAGTTTTTGGCGCCGTTGCCGGGGATTATCAAGTTTTTGGCGTCGTTGCCGGGGATTGGTGTTGTGTTTTATCTGTGTTTTTCTTTAGCTATTTTGTATTTCATTTCATAGCATTTGCATCTGCATCTGCTTCACTTCATTTGCTGTTGGACCTGCTGTTCTGAACCTGTTTTTCCTCTGCTGGGACGCCACCAAGGAAAAGAACCAAAACCCAACTGGGTTTTTGCAACAATATCAGAGCAGCTGGGCTGTGCAAAAAAGGTAAGCCTAAACCCATTCATTGAGAGAACCAACCTGTGGGCTTCCAATTTTTTTAATTGTGGGCATGTAATATTAAAGCCAATTTTTGGGCTTCTCTTATTTTCTGTTGGGTTTGTAATAATTTATTTTTGGGCTTGTTGTTTAATTTGTGGGCTTGTATTTATTTTGTGTGGGCTTGTTTAAATTCTTCCATTGGACTTGTATTTTGTATTCTGGGTTTAAACCCAGCTGATAACCGATTGTGGGCCGCTTCCTTCCATTTCATTAGAGGCTTGCACAGTGGGCTTGCTCCCATTCAAAAACCAAATTTTATTTTCTTTGTTAAAAAAAAAAAAAAAAAAAATTTCTTTTGCTCCCAATTTGAAAAACCAAAATTTCTCCCATAAAACCAAAGTTTTCCAAATGTCTCCCGACAAAACCAAATTTTTCCCAAAAAGTCCAATCCCATTAAAAAAAAAAAAAAAAAAAAAAAAAAAAAAGAAAACCAAATTTTCTTGTAGATAATGTGTTAGTTAAAATTCCTTTTGTATATTTTGTGCTCATCCATTGTGACTCTGAAATATGTTGGATTTTTTGCCTTGAATAACGGAGTTTTAATTCTGCTTTCGCCGAAATCGGGTATTCTCTCTCCTTTTACTCTACTCAGCATGTCCCTTTCCATATGATGCATTTTAATTCTTTCCATATTTTGAAACATTGAGGACAATGTTTAGTTTAGGTTTGGGGGTATAGAGTAGATACCACGATAATATGCTATAATTAAAACGAACTCCTTCTTCTTTTTGAAAAAATTGAAAAATTCCAAAAAAAAAAAAAAATTAAAAAAATCAAAATTCAAAAAATTAAAAATGAAAAATCATAAAAAATGGAGCTCATTTACCTTGAAATGTTGACTCTTGTGCAAATATGTATTTTATTAGGAGTCTTAGTCTAGATATTTAGGCACCCTGATTCTAGCACAATTCACATAGTGATAAGAAATTTGCACGCGCACGATCTACCAATACATATGGCCTCGATCTTCAAGGTGTTTGATAGGAAGTTACGATTGCCAATCACTTTAGAATACTGAACGAAACTTGACTAGCTTGTTCTTTGGTTGGTTGGGATAGAAGATGGAGGTTACATTAAGAAAAACAACCATCGAATTTAACTGGGTGCATCAAAAAGGGCTACCTCTTGCAAAGTGTCATGTAATCTTTTGTTTGTTTTTGTTATGTATCAAAAGTGTTTCCTTATTCAAAAAAAAAAAAAAAAAAAAAAAAAAAAAATCGATGTATATATTCAGAAAAAAAAAAAATATCAGAAAAATACAAAAAAATTAAGTATTTATCAATTCCATCATCTCTTGTTCCAAAAATAAAAAGAGAATTGTTAATGTAAATAAGAGTCATGTAAATAGTCATCTTTTGTTGTTTTTGTGTTGTAAGCAAGGAGGGTGTATGCCATTGATGTACAACGCGAGAAATTGTGAAATACCTCCAACTCATTCACAATTCTCGTAAAGTCCGGACAGCTAGCTAGATTTCGACCTCAGTTCGTAGCCTGAGAAACTATCTCTTGGTGATTAGTAGTCATGACTTCAGATCTTTCTTTACACATGTGTAGATACACTTTACACTCTTATCACATGTCTTTTTTTGTTATCAGTGCTAGGATTGTGCCTTCGATAGCTAGATTGACATCTCCATTTTGCTGTGAGCTTAACTGTTTTGCACATGTCACGTTTGATGGAATCTGAGCTCATATTTTGTCCTTAGGTTTTGTAGGCACACCTCTGGTAAACCTTCACGAGACTTCAACTCGTCCACTAGGGACACTTAGTGGTTTAAAAGGCTTAGTGCATACGCTAAATGCATTCGAGAGACCAACGACAGTGGTATAGTTAGGATTTCCTTAGTTTTGTTTTACTTGAGGACAAGTAAAATTCAGGTTTGGGGGTATTTGATGAGTGCCAAATATTGTATATATTTATCCCTTTTTGTTGGCTTTTAACTCATCTTTTGATCATTAATTCTATATTTTATCCCATATTCTGTATTTTCATTGTTTTCAAGAATAAATATTTTTCTTACTTAATTTTGCATTTTTAGGTAATAAATAAAGTTCGGATGAGTCGCGGGGCAAAAAGAGCAGAAAAGTAGTGAAAAGCCGGGAGAAATTACGCAAGGAAGCCGCAAAGAATGGTGCGCACAACCTCATTTTCTACACACAAAAGCGCCTCCGTTCTCAGCCATCAGATCAGTTCTCAGAAGCATCCGACGGTCGCTCCTTCATAGATCATCAAAATATGAAGTCTCTGCCGAGCACCACAGCGCTGAAATTCCAAGCCTTCAGATTAGACGGTAGTTGAATCCAACGGTCGCTCCCTTGCTGTTCATCAACGTTTGATATCTCCGTCTTACACTACACCACCTAACCCCATCTAGAGCCGTTAACTTCGTTGTATCAAAAAATCTGACGGTCGCTACAAGCTTCACTTCATCTCACCGTCCGATTGATCTTTCATCTCCCTATCCCACGGCTCAGCGTCGCAGATCATCAAACTCGATACACCCGATTAACACCCTAGCAACCGAACCTATACCATCTAACCAAACACGCCCCCTACCCCAAACTCAGTCGAGCCACTCTCCCCCATTCCTCTCTGCAACTTCACCACCGTCTTCAACAGAACCGTACCACCACCTCTCCCTGCCACCTTCTGCCACCACCATACCATCACCATCACCACCCCATTCACTCGACAGCAACAAAGCCCGAAATCACTATCCCCCTAACCTAGTTGTTTTACCATCTCTCACCTTTCGAAACCTAGGTGAGGGCAGATAAAACACCTCGAGTTAGGGAATCAGTAGAGTTGTTGGAGCAGGAGGAAGAACAAGTACAGAGGAGTTATGGGTCGACAACAATTTCAGAGAATTAGGTGAGATTTCTCCAATTTCTAAAAGCCCTAATTTCTCAAATTTGGGGATTTTTATTGTAAACTCTAATTGTCTGTGGGTATATATATGGGTGTGAGTATGATGTAAAAACTATGCTTGGATTAGCCGGCATCCAGGACTTTCATGTCCTGTTAATGTTAATGTTTTCTTTAATGTGTTTCAGCTCAATTTCAGTTCATGTTCTTGATTACTATTTTTCTGTTAATGTTGTTTCTTTTTAGTTCAATTTGCTGCTCTGTTAATGCTCCTGTTATTTATGTTAATGTTCATGTTCTGTTAATTCCTGTTTAGTGTGATGTTTCTGTTAATGTTTTTATTTTCATCTCCTGTTAACATGTGTCCTGTTTAGATGTTGTTCATTGTTAGTTCAGTTAGTTGTGTTCATGTTTGTTGTTGCTCACTGTTAGTATCAATTCACTGTCATGTTTAAATTTGCTGTCACAATTGATGGAATGCTAGGCTAGGTATCTGAGAAGCAATGTGCTGATTGTGTAATGGAAGAAATCAGTGCTCAGAGCAAGCTGATTTTCTTGCCATTCCTTGTGTATGCTTAGGATGCAGTGTTGATTGTGCATTGGGAGAAACTAGTGCTTATAGCAAGCTAGTTCTCTTCCCATTCTTTTAGTATATCTCAAGAATGCCTTAGTTTTGCTCCATTTCAGTTTCACTATCATCCCTGCCCTTGGCTTAGGCCTTGGTTCATCTTGTTTTGTTCTTTGCTTTTACTGTTGCCCTGTTGTATCTTTCATTTTGTTTGTTGTTTTCTTCCTTGCTTGTGCATTCTGTCACTGCTGTTGTGCACTTGCCTTGCTGCATTGCACTGCTGCATTACTATTTGCTTCCCCTGCTGCTACATTGCCTTCTCTGTCACTTGTGCTGCTGCTGCTGTTGCTGCTGCCAAGCTGCTGCTGCTGCTGTTGCTGCTGCCAAGCTGATGCTGATGCCAAGCTGCTGCTGCCTTGTCTGTTGCTGCCAAGCCTGCTGTCAGGCTGCTGCTGCCCTGCCACTTCTTCTGCTGCCAAGCCAAGTCCAGTTCCTGCAGCCAAGCTCAGATCCAATCCAACTGAGCCCAATTCACTTCAGTGAAGCCTAAGGCCCAGTCCTCATTAACCAAGCCCAGTTTCTAAAACCAAAAGCCCAGAGCACAACTTGGGCTCATCAGAAGACCAAAACCAAAGCCCAATTTCATTAAGGCTCAAAGCCCAGTTTAGGTTAAGGTTAAAAGCCCAATCCAATCAACTGTGGGCTTAATCAAAAGCCTAAGTTTAAGGCCAAAGCCCATTCACACTTCAGAGACCAACTGAGCCCAAGCTCAGTTCATTTTATTGTGAACAAACCCATTAGTACTCAAAGCCCAATTTAAACCAAAAGGCTTCATAGCCCAATAGCAATTTAGGAACCCAATTAGCTAAAACACTTCCAAAACACACCCGATCTCTGTGGATCGACCCGTACTTGCACGAGCTACAACTGACGACCGTGCACTTGCGGTATTACTGTAGGCCCCCGTTTTTATTGCGCTTCATTTTTACACACCTTGTCGGGGACTACCACTTCTTTCCTTTCACAAAAAGGCCATACGTCGTCTTTTCATCCCATCCAAACAACTTCTCCGTCAATTCATATATTTTTTTTCCAATCTAGGTTTTTCTTGAACTTGTCACTCGTGGATTTCCCCTTAACCTGCAATCCTAGAATCTGTTTTGCGTCTTCGGGTATCAATGCCATCTCGCCAAAAGGGAATTGGAAAGCATCGACTTCGCCGTAAAACCTCTCAGTAAAACATGATATTGCAGCCTTGTCATATGCAATCACGAAGTTTTGAACGACAGCATACAAACCTGAGTTTTCAACAATGTCTCGCACTCTTGCACATTCACCTTCTAGGGGCCATTTTTCATTTTTGCATAAGAAGATTGGTGTCTAAAAAGACGCGTGGCATTCTTATGATCCTACGAAAGACAAACAAATAGAATTAAAACATAAGAAATTAAATATCAACAAATCATATGAAAAGCAAAGTTGAGATCGTTACAATTATCTCATTGATGGTACGGGCCCACGAGCTATCATATCCAAATAGAACTTTGCCGCCATCTTTAGGTTCACCTCTGGATTTCCCACCGGGTAGACGAGTAAGCTGCAAACGCGTGGGTGGAATGTGTCGCGCACTCGGTGCATTTGGAACTTTCTTCTTCGGCTGTGGCCGTGAATGTGGTTGTGTTTGCGCCGCATCCTCCTCCTCATCCTCCTCCTCCTCATCATCATCATCACCACCACTACTACCATCATTTCTTTCCTTACCATTTTCATCATTACCATCATCCTCATCCCCCTCTTCATCACCGCTAGCACCACCATTTCCATCCTCATCCTTATCATCATCATTACCTTCATCCTCCTCCTCCTCTTGAATCTCCTCCTCCTCATTTCCATGATTACCACCATCCCCACCATCACCACCATTACCATCATCACCATCATCATCACCATCATCATAAGCAACATATTCACCTCCTAAAGCAATTTCGTCATGTTCCGTGACTTCTTCTTCTATGCTTCCAGTTGCAGATATAACAAGAGAGGATGAAGAGTACAATTCAGACGAATCATCACATGGGTCTCTGGGTTCGCGGATAAGTAAGGCTACCTCACTCGGTGTTTTTCCTCGTAATAGGTCGACATTTAGGTATTTTGTGTTGCGGGGAGGTCTGGATGGAGGAGTTACCAGTGCAATCTTATCTTTTTTATTCTTGCTACTATAGGTCAAAGACAACAAAACAAGAAATATCAAAGGGTCGTCATAATTTTTTTTTTTAAAATAAACGACCCTTTCATTATTTGGGACAGAGATCTGTTTAGGCATATCAAAGGGTCGTCAGATTTTTTTTAAAAAATAAACGACCCTTTCATTATTTGGGATAGAGATGTGTTTAGGCATACCATAGGGTCGTCAGAATTTTCTTTAAAAATAAACGACCCTTTCATTATTTGGGACAGAGATGTGTTTAGGCATATCATAGAGTCGTTGATGAATAAAAAGGGTCGTCTATAGAAACTAGCACACAACCTAACTAGAGTCATCTTCACATATTACTAATGGTTAACGATTTTTTATTAACTTAACATGCAGATCAAAAATCGTTAAGAAAAAAATAATATTTGTTAACGATTCTAACCTCTAAAAAAAATTACAGCAAGGATCGTTTTCTCCGCCACCCTAATGGTTAACGATTTTTGATGAAATTTACATGCATCCGCAAAATCGTTAAGAAATAAAACCTAGTGATTAACGACTCAATTTATGGGAATCCTAATTTCCCGATTCAAACCCTAATTTTTTAGTAGAGCATCAAATCAAACACAAACCCAAGTTACAGTTGGGGGTTTTAGTGAACATACCTTCTGATTGGAGCCATTTCCTTCACCGGCTGATTTGATTTTTTGCTCAGTCTCTAATGCTCCTTCGCTGCATTAACTACATCTACCAGATTAGGTATTTCATTTGCCTTTCTAGCGGTCTGCTTTGTACGAGCCATGTTTGTAGAAGAAGTTAATCGACGATTACGCGAAGAATCGGTTGAAAAAAGGAAAAACCTCCTCCGAGTCGTTAATGGAGAATATGGAGGTGCAGAGAGAGGGGAGGGGAGGAGAAGAAGAAGAGTTTTGTTTTGAAAAGAGAATGGGAGCCTCACTCCATTAGTATTAGGATTTTAGGTTTAGTTATTAGAGAAGGATAAAATAGGTATTTCACCCTCATTTGTGGAAGTCCCATATACTTTTGGGTATGGGTATAAAATGTGTCATGGGACCAATTCAGTCTTGTTAAACTCCTAAGTCATATAAGGCTTCACGTCACGCGGTGAGAATACCCACCCTTGGGTTAGCGTCCCCGCCCCTTGAAAATTATCCATTTTACTTTTCGGTTGAAAAAAACGGCAGAGAAAAGAAAAACATAAAACGGCAGAGAAAAAGAACATAAAATACAGACTTTCTCTTTCACGCCGAGAAGAAAAAACTGCAGTAAACTAAAACCCTAAAACCGCAGCATAATGTTTGATCAAGCAAAACGCAAACTTGCAAGGAGCATTAGACTTTCTCTTTTACTGAACAAGAGATTCTATGTGCAAATGAGATGTTGCAGGACTCACATAGGCAATGATATGCTTCAAATCCATAATATCCCAGAAAACCCTACAGCTATAATCTTTGCTCTTGGTAAATCCTAACCCTTTTCTTTCTATCTCTTCGTTTCTCTGAATCAATAAACCTTAACCCATGTTTTGTTTTGCAGGTAAAATCAATAAAGATTAGTTGATGGGAGGGAAGGAGATTTATCGCAAATAAGCGATATACTTCAGGTATTAAACTTTCATACTATTTTGATTTTCTTTATTTTTATTTGAATCTAGGGTTTTGTTTTTAATTAATATCAAAAAAAAAAAAATCCTTTGTCCCAACGAGTAGAGATGTTGTTTGAGCTGTGTAGAGAGCTTAGAATTAAGGCTTTTATTTTAAGAAAAAAACATGCTTATTTAACAAAAAAAGAGATGAGCTTGGCAGGAATCTGATGAAGAAGATGGGTTTTAGCTGTTGCTTGAGTTAGGGAGAACATGGAAGGGTGATGCTGTTAATGCTCCGTGATGGGGTAATGCTGTGGTGATTGGTTGCCGATATATTTGGGGTTTAAGGTACAACTCTGATGACGAGGAAAGATTTTTGTTCAATCAGTTAAAACTAATTTCAAACAATTTCTTTGGATCTATGTAAAAGATGTCATCAGCTTATGATGATGTTCTGTCACCATATATACTTCTAAAAAATGTTATTCGCATGGGTAAAATATTTTTGCTTATGGGAGATTTATTGTGCTTCTTTTAACATGTAATTTCTTCAATTTGTAGGATTACAAACAAGTTAAATACCCCCTCTTGATATTCTATCAGAACAAAGAAATGGAAAGGCTTTGAAACTGTTAGAGTTTGGTATACAATTCTTGAACTCATGGAATTCTATTCCTTCTTTTACCTTCTATAGTGTGGATTAGTCGTTTATTTTGGTTACTAAATTTACTAATACTGGGTACTGTTTCTATTTTTTATCAGCAAGGACTTTGCACGATACCTTCAAGGACTGCTCATGTTGTTGCTGCTGAGAGTGAACTTAAGTCCTCGCTCAAAAGTGAAGCTTGCAGAGGTATGAGTTTACCATTTTCTGCAAGGACTTTGCGTCGACACCTTCCACTACTGCTCATGCTTCTGTTGAGAGTGAGCTTAAGTCCCGACTCAAAGGTGAAGTCTGCAGATGTATGGGTTTACAATTTTCTGCAAAGACTTTGCGCCGACACCTTCCAGGACTGCTCAAGGTGCTGTTGAGACTTGAGAGTAAGCATGAGTCCCGACCAATGTAGTTAATATCCGATATCGGTTCATCTCGGCCGGGACCGATACACTGGTACGATTTTATATCGGGGATATTATCGTTGAAATATCGGTATAATATCGGTTCTAGATTTAGAGACTATAATTTTATATTAAACATTTTCTCCACACATTTTCGGATAAGATATAATAGATAACATCAATTTTATCAAAAATACAAAAGAGTAACTTTAGTAACTTGCTTCGAGAGCTACATGCACCTCTACTACCACCTGGAAGACTTTCTTCGCCAAAATTGCCCTTAAACTTTATAGAAAACGACCAATACCGTCTCATATCGGGAAATGTAGGAAAATTTCGTATCGACCGATACGGCCGATATTTGACCGAAACGGCCGATATTCGACCGATACGGCCGATATTATCGGGCGAATATCGTATCCCCGATATCTTTCTTATCGTATCATTATGGGCCGATATCCGAAATATCCCCGATATATCGGCCGATACGGCCGACTCAAAAGTGAATTTTTACCTGCAGAGGTATGAGTTTACCATATTGCAATGTATTTTCTCTTTTGTATTTATGAATATAATTTGTATTTTTGAAACAGGGCATAATAGTACAAATCTTATCAGTAATTTGATACATGGGTGAGGATTGAGGAATAAGAGGAAACATTATTGAACAGTACCTAAGATCAAACAGAAATAGACACACACATCGAATAACTGGCAATATTTTCAAGAAGAGAAACTCCACTGAAGACAACAAATTTGATTCGTTATCTACACCCGACAGCCACGGGCCATTGAGTTTGTTTCCAATTTATTATGCTTAATTGATATAGCTAGCCATAAATGCCATTTGTAGAAGGTGATACGTGTGGAAGCATAAATCTGTAGTACAGGGTCTTTTACCAATACTTTTTTTAAATAAAACTAACCCCATAAATTTTCCTACAATACGTGTTTACATATACATCACATTAAGTTCGATGCTCTCTAACTGTGTAGGATAAAATGAGAGGAAAAAAAATGAAGGTGCGAACGGATCAACTCATGTAGTAACAATTTTCAATCCTTATTAGTCTCGCAGTTTCTTAATTTTTCATTTTTTATTTATAGTTTTCTTTGTCGTTAACCATTGGCATGCTAACATAATCACATCTAAGTTTCCCGGGCGAGGTACCACGAACTGATTATTGTATTCTCTAGGATATTATATTGAAAGGAAGCATCAATTTATTTTCAAGGTGAATATTTTTCTTTTCCAAATTGGTTTCTTTTGTGTTGATTCTCATGGAATATAGTTTCCTGCTAAATGTGTTAAGATCTAACGATTAACCATGTACAGAGTGCGAATGATATGGGAATGTTAATGTTGATTATCCATTAGAAGGGAGCATGTCTACTACGTCCTATATAGATTTGGAAGCACAATAAAACACATTCTGAATAGAAGTTATGACATCCGAGGTTTGAATTTTGTTACATTTGGCTCATTTCTCATAAATTAGAGGAAATTTGTTTCTCAAAAGTAAGACGTTAAATGTTGCACACTATGTTAAAATGAACATACAATAAGAAGCTGATGAATTAGAAAAATGGATGCATAAATTAATTTCGGTGAGGCTTTATAAGCACACAAAACAAGGCCTGAAATACTTAATGGAGTCTACCATTACAGTATCTTGCTACTAGGCCTTCAGTTCTATTAGTAATTAGTAAGAGCCAGTTCTGATGGATAACGTAGATACATTCTTATTCATCAAATTCTGTTTTGGTTAACAAAATCTGAATACTATAACATAATCCAATTTACCTATATCCTTGATGGTTACAGCATTTTGTATGTCTTACATTACATCGATCTCCATACTTAATTCACGGGTTCTGTGATGACGGTGAGTACGTTCACCGAGGATGATCTTTGGAGAAGATGATAATGTTACAGGTGATGGCAAACATGTTTCCGTAAGAAGGTAGTACATTTTCAGCCAGTATGTACCTGCTAACCTTGCAATTATATGAGAAAGAATGAAATGGAAGCTGATTACTTTTATTAATTGAAACAGGCACCGGAGTAACCTGGCCACTACAAATATAAGGATAGCACAAATCATATCGGGACTGGGGGAGGCGACGCGAAGCCAAAGCCGAGCTTTACCAAATCATATCGCGACTGGGCAAGGCGAAGCCGAATCCTAGCTTTACCCAATCATATCGGGACGGGGAGAGGCGAAGCCGAGCTTCACCAAATCAAAAATATGGTTCAAAAAAAGAGGCAGTGAGGCATTGTATTTGTAATTGTGCATAACTATGTCATTCTATTTGTAGTTGGAGATTGAATTGGTGAACCAAGTTTACGAAGTCGCCCGGGCACGAGCACAAAATCTAGTTATTAAATCACTCTCCTAGTAAATTATCACGTTTAAAAATCACAGTTTGTTGGCGTTAAATGGTGGGCCCAACTATTTTCATGTTATATGACAAGATTTGTTTGTTAAATTCTAATCACACAATTAATCTATCATTTAAAAATGTGATTAATAGTCCTCACTGGACTAGTATTTATACAGAATTCTAGAAAGATAAAGGATATCCAGAAGCAGGTTTACTTCAAGACAGTCAAAAATGGTTTCCACTCAAGATGTGAGCTTCAGCGTTAATGAATAAACTAATCAATTGTTGATTCATATCAATATTTGTGTAGATTCTATTCAAAGTACAATAAATATGAATAATAAGTTTTTTATTTTAAACCTTTGTGTGTCATTCTTTTGGTAGTTATGATTACATTGCGTGTTCCAATTTAATATATTTTTGTTTTGCTTTTGATTATGAGATTAACTTTTGTTTTTATTAACTTTAAGTTTCGGTCACATATTGGTTTATCTCTTTTGATTTTGTGACTTTTTAGTTTAGCGGATTACAAATCTAACCGTTAGGGTTTCTTTATCAAATGATGATAAGTAGATGATATTGATTAACTCATGTGTGAAGTCACGATTATACTATTATCGATTTATATCTCATAAGATGTGTATTTAGTATACGTATGAGTTTCAGTTTTAGCTTTTTACTTTGTGGCAGGTAATAGCTATGATCTTGTCGACCTTTCTCTGGTCAAGGTTGTCTTTTTGTTATTCTTTTGTTTTGCAGGGAATAACAAAACAATGGGGGAGAGTTCTATATTGAGTTGGTGCTTAAATGTCATATCTTTGTGGGGTGGTCGGTAATTATGAAAATCGAGGGGATAATTATTTCTAATCTCTTTCTAGATATGTAACTAGACCGATTCTGATCTTGGCTTGACATATCGAAGTGAGGTAGTGAATATTTTGATTAATCGCTTTCTTGTTAAGAAAAGCTGAGTTAATTCGGATTATTGCTTTTGCTCAACGAAATAAGGTTCAATTGTTTCAGAACAATTCATTCCTAATCAGAAAATCTAATTTAATTCTGATCTTAGTTTAGGCTTATCAAAATAAGGCACGATTATTCAAGTCTAATCGATTCCTGATAAAAAAACAACTAGTTATCTAACCTATTTTAGGCTTATCAAAATTAGGTGCAACTATCTTTGTATAATTGGATCACATATTAAAATGAGGAAAAATTACTTCGGGTAATTGTTTCCTTGATAAGAGGCTAAAACAAATTACTTTGATAGTTTCAGTTTTAGTGAATCAAAAGTGGTATGTTAAACCTTCTTGCTTACTCTTATAGTTTATATCGAGTTTTTATGACCTTGAGGGTCCCTTCGAAATACGTGTTGCATTTTTTCCTTTTTTTTGTCATTTTTATGACAAAAAGGGGGAGAAATATATGGAGTATAGGGTAACTAGTAATCACTGAGAAAGGATATATGTGTTTAAAAGTATATATCTAAAGGAAAAGAGTAAAGTATTGATGAAGGGGGAGAAACATATCATGTTGCGTAGTATTACTTATTGCGAAAGTGGATAACACATATGTTCGGATTGAATATATACCCAACTTCTTTAGAAGGAGTAAAGTTTTTTGTTATTCAAATGCTTCAATAACGACATTTATTTATGAATAGTTACAGGTTATTGTGTGTTGAAACTTGGAATCAAGCGTATGAAGAGTGAGTTAAGAGACTGTTATTTAACGGGGAACTTTTTTTCTAGCTGTTGATGGTGGTTTTTAGCTTAAGATTAAAATCGTAAAACCGCACATCTGACATGACGTCACTATGACCATTAGCACATTTATTGAATCGATCAGCATGCCTACGTAAGAATTACCAGGGTACCTTTTTTTTATGTGTCATGTTCCACGGCAGAACCCCTAACATTGACCGACATCATCTATGCCAAACCCTAATTCTCATGCTACCGCGCCAAGGCATACCAACCATGCCAGCCGCACCACTGTGCCAATGGCAAACCATGCCAGCCACATACCCGTTCCAAGGCATACCAACCATGCCAGCCGCACCATTGTGCCAATGGCAAACCATGCCAGCCACATCTCCGCTCCAAGGCATGCCAACCATGCCAGCCGCACCATTATGTCAATGGAAAACCATGCCAGCCACATCTCTGCGCCAAGGCATGCCAACCATGCCAACCACATCTCCACGCCAAGGCATGCCAACCATGCCATCCGCACCACTATGCCAATGGCAAACCATGCCAACCACATCTCCACGCTAAGGCATGCCAACCATGCCAGCCGCACCACTGTGCCAATGGCCAACCATGCCAGCCACATCTCCGCGCCAAGGCATTCCAACCATGCTAGCCGCACTATGCGCCAATGGCATGCCAAACCCTTGGCCCCACCATGCCAAGCCAACCTCACCTTGCCTTGGCCCCAACCATGGTAGCCGCACCATGCGCCAATGGCGTGCCAAACCCTTGGACCCACCATGCCAAGCCAACCGCGCCTTGCCGTGGCCCCAACCATGCTAGCCGCACCATGCGCCAATGGCATGCCAAACCTTTGGCCCCGCCATGCCAAGCCAACCGCACCTTGCCTTGTCCCCACCATGCCAAGCCGTCCGTACCAAACCCTTGGCCCCACTATGCCAAGCCATCCGCGCCGTTGGCCTTGCCCCCACCATGCTGGCCACCAAAACGAAGGCGTGAGACGATCAACGACCACCCTTCCATCCTAGATGCAAATCCTAGACGTCCAAGGACGCCAAACAACGCATGGTAACCTTTGGCCCAAAACCTTAGTTTTGGCCACGCCAAACCGCTCCAAGGCATGCCAACCACCTTGCCGCGCCACACCATGCCGACCTTCCCTATGCGGCTACCAAAACGAAGGCGTGCGACGATCAACGACTACCCTTCCATCCTAGATGCAAATCCTAGCCGTCCAAGGTCGCCAAACAACGCATGGTAACCTTTGTCCCAAAACCCTAGTTTTGGACACGCCAAACCGCGCCAAGGCATGCCATGCCACATGTGCCAATGGCATGCTAACCACCTTGCCGCACCATACCATGCCGACCTTCCCTATGCGGCTACCAAAACGAAGGCGTGCGACGATCAACGGCCACCCTTCCAACCTGGATGCAAATCCTAGCCGTCCAAGGTCGCCAAACAACGCATGGTAACCTTTGTCCCAAAACCCTAGTTTTGGCCACGCCAAACCGCGCCAAGGCATGCCATGCCACATGTGACAATGGCATGCCAACCACCTTGCCACGCCACACCATGCCGGCCTTCCCTATGCGTCTACCAAAATGAAGGTGTGCGACGATCAACGGCCACCCTTCCATCCTAGATGCAAATCCTAGCCGTCCAAGGTAGCCAAACAACGCATGGTAACCTTTGGCCCAAAACCCTAGTTTTGGCCACGCCAAACCGCGCCAAGGCATGCCATGCCACATGTGCCAATGGCATGCAAACCACCTTTCCGCACCATACCATGCCGGCCTTCCCTATGCGGCTACCAAAACGAAGGCGTGCGACGATCAACGGCCACCCTTCCATCCTGGATGCAAATCCTAAAACAACGCATGATAACCTTTGGCCCCAAACCCTAATTTCGGCCACGCCAAACCGCGCCAAGGCATGCCATGCCACATGTGCCAATGGCATGCCAATCACCTTGCCGCGCCACACCATGCCGGCCTTCCCAATGCGGCTACCAAAACGAAGGCGTGCGACGATCAACGACCACCCTTCCATCATATATGCAAATCCTAGCCGTCCAAGGTCGCCAAACAAAGCATGATAACCTTTGGCCCAAAACCCTAATTTTGGCCACGCCAAACCGCGCCAAGGCATGCCATGCCACATGTACCAATGGCATGCCAACCACCTTGCCGCACCATACCATGTCGTCCTTCCCTATGCGGCTACCAAAACGAAGTCGTGCGACGATCAACGACCACCCTTCCATCCTGGATGCAAATCCTAGCCGTCCAAGGTCGCCAAATAACGCATGGTAACCTTTGGCCCAAAACCCCAGTTTTGGCCACGCCAAACCGCGCCAAGGCATGCCATGCCACATGTGCCAATGGCATGCCAACCACCTTGCCGCGCCATACCATGCCGACCTTCCCCATGCGACTACCAAAACGAAGGCGTGCGACGATCAACGGCCACCCTTCCATCCTAGATGCAAATCCTAGCCGTCCAAGGTTGCCAAACAACGCATGATAACCTTTGGCCCAAAACCCTAGTTTTGGCCATGCCAAACCGCGCCAAGGCATGCCAATCACCTTGCCGCGCCATACCATGCCGTCCTTCCCTCTGCGGCTATCAAAATGAAGGCCTGCAACAATCAACGACCAATTTTTCATCTAAGATGCAGATCTTAGCCGTTCAAGGTTACCAGCTAACGCATGGCGACCTTTGGCCCTAGTTTGGTCGCGCCTAAACAAAGCCAAAACCCTAACTTTTGGCCGCGCCTAAACTGCGCCACATTAAAGCCATACCGATCATACTTTCATGCCATTGGCTACCAAACGAAAGGTTGCAATAATCAACGGCTATCTTCCTCTTAAGATGCAAAATCTCAACCGTTGAAGGTCACCACCGGGCCGGCAAGTCTCCCAAGCTCAACTTGCCAGGAAACAACAACATGGTACATGTTTTCCATGAAAACACTCGAGACATCAACACATGTCACAAACTGGGGGATGCTCATTGGGTATTGGTTTGGCGGTTTACAGCGTGCGGCGTACACTACGCTCGTTATAAGAAAGTGTCATAAGAATGAGGCTGTTAGTAAATACAGGGAGTAATGGTGAAACGCTTTCTTTTATGGAATATCAATTCCAAGCGTTACCGGTTACCACCTCCTCTCATTTACTCACCCGTTTTCCATTTCTTAATGAGACCAGAGTACGTTTCACTTTGACTTGTATAAATAGGCATTACCTATTTTCACCGAACAACAAGTTCTGGTCAGGAGCATACAACACTCAAAAAACATTTGCTAGCTTTCCCATCTGTTAGCTTCCTAATTTCTGATGCAAGTCACAAAATAACTACTCTTCCAGAATCAACTATTCTGGTCTCAACACTCTCTTCGCTTCCCTCCCCAAAACCAATTCTCCTCCTCTTTGTGACCGAAGCAAGTCTGGAATGGCCATTTCTTGGTTCAGGCCGGATTTGTATAGATTGATCTCTCGAATCTAAAGTAATCCCTTGTAGTATATTGTTTAGGGTTTAGACTCGTTTCTCACCCACACACCCGAAATTACCGAAATCAGCGGAAACCGTTTCCACCCTAAAATAATTGGCGACCACAGTGGGAGATCAATCTCTCGGTTCCAATACCAATTTCAGAACACGTTTCTCTAACTCAGGAAGATGGTCAGTTTTAGGGATGAATCCGTGTCCTCAAGTTTCACTCACGCGAACGGCTATGTTTCCTTCCCAACGCAACTCCCAACAACGCAATCGACGAAGGAATTCCAAGGCTGACTGACTTGGTGCGGATTCAGGAGATCCACACTAAGAACATGGGTCTGATGAAAGATGCGATTAACATCATACTGGATTTCCTCATCAACTTAACGGCAGAATCACACGACTTGCCCCGGAAACTCCAGGACTGGGGACTAACATCCCAAACGATCACTCCCAAGTCAACAACTTCACTACTAACCAGAAACCAGTAGGCCAGGAAGCGGCCTCGCTGGTGGAGAATCTATGTGAACTCTTACATCTTTCAAAAGATCAACGGGTGGAGACGTTCACCGCCATCAATCGAATAACGTTAAACGCGTCCTTGATTCCTTCACGCTTGGAAACGTCAAGAACACCAGAGATGTCCATCAACAATATCACATTTACCGACGACGACATGATGGCAGAGGAAGGACATAACTGGGCCCTACACGTCACAGCCCGTATCAAGGATATGAATTCAAAAGGGCTCTCATCGGCACAGGGGCATCTTCCAACGTTGTTACCCTCAAGACGCTCAGAACGGCCAGGGTACGGCCGAACGAAGTCGTGCGACAGTCCACTACAATGACCGATTTCGAAGGCAACCAAACCAGCACGTATGGGTACGTCAACCTGAATTTATCAGTAGGACCCGTCCAGTCAAAAGTAAGGTTCGAGGTAATCGAAAAGGAGACAGATTACCACATGATACTGGGAAGACCATGGATCCAGGACAACATAATCATTCCTTCGACGAATCACCAGTGCTTTAAAACCATGTTAAACGGAGAAATCGTTCGCATCGCCGTATCATTATCTCCATATGCGCCGATCTGCGGTATGGAGATTTTTGAGCCAAAAAAGGGCCCGCAGGCCACGACCAACAAGGCTCACCACACTCCACTGCCAAAGTGGACGTCCATTGAAGAAAGCGATGGTCTTGCACCGCTTCACGGAGAAACCCGGTCTCACATCACCCCTTCGAAAGATAGACACGCCAGCCTCCACCCGCCAAACCGGAGTGCGGATTGCACCCATACCAAGAGAGGACGGGCTTTTATCATGGGTCATGATGAAAAAGGCAAAACCGTATATCAGCGCCGCTGTTAACAATTAACAGGAGAGACTATCGCACAGTCTCTCCGCCAAATGGAATGCAAACGTAGCAACGAGCCGCAAGAGGAAGTACCTGATGCACCACGACAGCTACAAGACGGGACCAACTCTACCATGGACGAACTTGAGGTTGTTAATGTCGGGAGTGAAGAATCTCCGTGACCCATCTCGATCAGCTCGACTCTGTGCGCGGACGAACGCGTAAAGCTGGTAAACCTTCTCAAGGAATATCAAGACGTATTCGCATGGACATACGAGGAAATGCCTGGCTTGGACGAGAAGCTAGTCACTCATCATTTACACGTGATACCCGGGTCCAAATCGGTCAAGCAAACCCCGAGACAATTCCCGCACGATGTGGAAGAACAGATTAAGGTAGAGATTCAAAAGCTACTAGCGGCTGGTTTCATCAAACCGATTCACCACCCCACTTGGTTGGCCAACGTAGTTCCGGTAAAAAAGAAGAATGGCCAGATCAGGTGTTGTGTCGATTTTAGGGATTTGAACAAATGTTGCCCTAAAAATGACTTTCCGCTCCCCAACATTGACATGCTAGTAGACGCCACCAGTGGACATGGCATGTTCTCTTTCATGGATGGATACATCGGCTACAACCAAATAAAGATGTACGAACATGACGCAAGTAAGACGACTTTTCTAACTCCTCTTGGAAACTTTTACTACACTGTGATGCCCTTCGGTTTGAAAAACGCTGGCGCCACATACCAACGCACCATGACCACCATTTTTCAGGATATGATGCATAAGCAAGTCGAAGATTATGTATATGACATAGTGGTTAAGTCAAAAACTCGGGCAGCCCATGCAGGAATTCTGCGGCAGGTATTCGGAAGATGTCGCGAGTACAAACTGAAGATTAATACATTGAAGTGTGCTTTTGGTGTCTCTTCGGGAAAGTTCCTAGGTTTCCAAGTGACTGCGAGGGAATTAAAATTGACCCAGTTAAAACACAAGTCATCCTCACGATGCCACCACCGCGAACCGTGAAAGAACTCCAGAGTTTCATGGGTAAAAAAAACTACATTCTCCGCTTCATACCAGGATTGGCTCAACTTGTTGCTTCGTTTACCCCCTTACTGAAAAAGAAGCAAGCTTCGCCTAGACCACACTACAACAAGAAGCGTTCCGGAAGATTCAGTAAACATTATCTTCCCCAGCCATCATGAAATCTCCCATACATGGAAGACCGCTACACCTCTACACTGCCTTTAGTGACACTGCTGTCGGAGCTCTCCTCACCCAAGAAGATGACGAAGGGATTGAGCATCCCATCTATTACTTCAGTCGGACTTTAAGAGATGCCCAACTCAAATATCCCAAAGAAGAAAAGGCGCACTTAGATTTGATCTACTCTATCCAGAAATTCAGGCATTACCTGATTTCCAATAAAGTGGTGCTTATATCTAAGTCCGATCCTGTGAAGTTCCTCCTCTCAAAACCGTCCCTAATTGGAAGACCGGCCAAATAGCTCCTCCAAATGTCAGAGTTCGACATAACATGCGCTTCCCCGAGAGCCATGAAAGGGCAAGCAGTTGCGGATTTGCTGACGACGTTTCCGGGAGAGAATACCATGACGCTACACGAGGACCTCCCAGGAGACTTTACATAAATCTCTTTCATCCAAGAAGAAACGTGGCTACTATTCTTCGACGGCTCCGCTACTCCTAACAATGGAACTAAAGGAGCAGGTGTGGTTCTAGTATCCTCGGCCGGTGAAGTATTCTCGCACTCCTTCAAGCTAGACTTCCTCTCCACTAATAATTCAGCAGAATATGAAGCCTTTCTCATCGGACAGTCCTTGGCTAAACGAGCTGGAGCCACACGTCTGGAAAAAAGAGGGGATTCTAAATTACTTGTCAACCAAGTGAACTGAGTATACACACTGAAGGAAGTAACCTTGGCCCCATACAGAGCCGAGGCACAAAAACTGCTAAACTACTTCGCCGACGCGACCATAACGCATATTGGGCGCAACGGCAACCAACACGCTGATTGCCTAGCCACACTAGCATCAAAACTGTAATTTGAAGGTTTTGAGGAAATCCTGACAGTGAATAGACGAACCGTGGCTTCAACATGGCTTTCACAACCCGAAGAGGATGAAGCTAGTGACTGGAGAACACCAATTATCCAAGAGCTTAACATCTCTCTTTTCCAGGGAAAGGTCATTCTCAAAACCTTACGAAATTTCTTCATGATCCGAGAGGTGCTATATCATCGAAATCCAGACGGTTCCTTGTCAAGATGTCTTGGAGAGGGAGAAGCACAACAACAACTCAACCGCGTCCATGATGAAATCTGCGGGTAAACATTAGTGGTAACACTGTATCGCCGTTTGCAACTCCTTGGCTACTACTGGCCAAAAATGGAGGCTCAATCTCGATTACTTCAAAGAACCTGTTCCGACTGTCAAGCGCCGCCACATCAATTAGAACTTTTCATTATCGGTCACGTTGGGGACTGATAGACGCATTTATGTGTCTAATATGTCTCAATTATATGTATTGTTAGTGCTCGATTTTATTTATTTTGTTGTTTTATGTCTTTGTATGTATTTATAGAGAAATAAGCTCTTGCGGCAAAATTGGCTCGAAAAGTGGTGTTTTACACCCCAGGATAAAGTACTAAAGGCACCCCAGAAATGCACCGGAAGCACCCCAAAAATGTGCCGGAGAAACCCAGAAAATTACTATTTACGCCCAAAAATACTATTTGCACCCCATAAGGCAAGTGCTAAAGGGAAACCCGTACAGGATTAGGGAGAGGACATCTTCTTCTCAAATTCAAAAAAACCAATTTTGGAGGGAAAACATTTCACTTCACTGGCAGAATTTCGATCGAATGTTTGGAGGAGTTTTTGTGTGATTCAATAGCTGAAACTTCATGGGTAGTTGTGATATGTCCTAACAGAGCTAGTATGGGTGTTTGTTTCGATCAAATTTGGCTGGATAACTTGGTTTAATCCAAACAGGGAGTTGGAGGAAAAACATGAGCTTGGATGAGTTGTGAGGAATTTAAACGTGTACTGCACGTGCTTGGAAGAGTTGATCGATATTATGGAACGTGAAGAAGGTATAGAAGGAAAGAAATACAGCTGCAGACGCGTAGGAAAACGATTTTTGAAAACAATATATTTTCGAGAATAAAAGAAATAATGGGATTAAATAAAGAGATTTTGGGAGATTCAGTGTCGCAATGATGTATAAATAGGTTCCTAGGATCACATAGAAGGGGTACGGAGAGTTTGGGGTCGAGAGGAGAGCTCATGAGGCGTGAATCAAGAGTTTTCAGAACTCTGTTTCTGCTGCTGCACCAAGAACACGAAGAACAAAATACCACCAGAGGCAGTCGTTCATGCTACAGTGACAACGACAACCACACGAGGGTCACAGAGATACAACAACATCAGTTCTTTATAGTTCTTTGTAACAGTGTTTTGCAAGAATTATAAACGTTGCAAACACCCGATTTTCATTATTTTCTCTCCATTTCATCTTTGTAAACTTTTGAGCATGAATCAATATTTTGAGCAAGTTTACAATGATGAGCTAAACCCATCCTCTGGGGCGACGGAGGAAGCTATTTCGCCAATGAAATGTGGTAATCTCTATTTTATTTAATTTATGCAATTATTATATGATTATTTGCCTTGATAAATAAATAGATAAAATGGTTTTTGTTAAACAATTGTTATTTCAATTGATGGAGCATGCTAGCCTAGGGTTTTGATGTCCCATACTTTCGATTTACAATTGTTATTTCTAAAAAATCAACTTTTGCAATATTAGAATCAATTTGAATGAAGGATTTGCATAATTATAATTAGAAATATAAATCACTTTGATATTGGTAATTAGTGGAATCCATAGCCCCAGTCTTCTCCATATTTTTCATATCACTTTTATTTAAGTTTCCTATTTTTTATTTAAAATTAAGTCTAAAATCTGCTTTCACAAGTCTTGAACGAATCTTATTACTACAACAACTTTGAAAACACATCAATTTTTGGCGCCGCCGACGCGGACTTGTCTTTAGGCTAGAGTTTTTAGATTTTTTTTTAGGTTTTTATTTTATTTGTTCTTCTTTACGTTTTTGGGTTTTTGTCTTTTTCTTACAGAATTCGGAATTTGGAGCGAAAGAAAATTTTGCCAAAGCTTTTGGTGAATACTTAAAGACTTCGAGTAAAAGGCAAAGCGAAAGGAGCGAAAGAAGAAGATTTTTTTTTTTTAAAAAAAAGAGAGAAAAAAAAAGAGAGACATTTTTTTTTTTAGATTTTTATTTTTTTAGACTTTCTTTTTCTTTTGCACTTTATATTTTTGGACTTTGGACTTTAAATTTTGGGACATTATTTTTAAACCCTACGGAAGGGTAGTTTAAATATAAACTGTTTGCAGAGAAGGACGGTGATTACGATATCACCTCGGCCCCTCGGGTTCGTACATGACATAGGAGTCGTGGCCCGAGTCGACTACAAAGGTTCATCCCCCGTCTGGTACGGGAGGTAAGTTTGTCGAAACACTCGCGAATCCCCTGTCAGCGAGTTACTGTCTTCCTTCGTATGCATATATGTTGAGGACTTGAAAACGGCTGCTTTAATTTCCTAGTAAAGGGCAAGGACTGGCCATACTAGATAAGGGTCCGGATTTCATCACCGTTCTTTTCTTGCCCGCCTTAGGAAAACGACACCAAACGCGAACCTAAGCCTAAAATTTGGACTAGAACGAGACCGATAGGGTAACGAGCTTAACAGGAAAGTCATTCGAAAGATATTGGTTACTCTTTTTTTAAGCATACGTCGAAGTTCTTGACGGTTTCTGTAAGTTGAATGCGTGACTGCGCCGCCTTGTAATACCGGTGAGGCCTTGGGTATCAAAGCTCCACCGAGCTTCCCTCGCCTCTATTCAACTTACTTTAACTCGGATTGATTCCAGAGGGGTTTGCTTAAATTGTAACGAATTCCCGTTCGAAGGATTAGAAGCTGGTCTAGAAACAATCTAAGTGGAGCCATCATGCTTTTTGGTTGTTAGAAATCAGTAGGTTTGCTGTGGTGGAGTCAGCCTTGTTTGTGTTTGCATAGAACATCCCTTCCTTTTTAGGACTTTTTTTTTCTAGTGTATGCCCGAAGTTTTTAAACGAGCTTGGAAAAGAAACACTCTAGGTCGTTTGATTAGTGACAAACCTAGTAATTCTTCTTGTGAAGGTGGGGAGCTCGAAGACTCTTCTTTTGAGCCCCGTTTTTGGAAACTTCAGTTTTGAGAATCTGTCTCTTCGTGAGGAAAGTACCCCTAGTACTCCTAGTCCTTTGGTAGTGCCAGAAATGGCAACTTTGAAAGCTTTGCTAAACCCAACTAGGACCTCTCGTCCGTCTTGTATCAAGTTAGCTGAAACCGAGGCAAATTATGAACTGAAACCTGGGACTTTACAGATGCTCCCAATGTTTTTAGGGAAGGAGAATGAGAACCCCTATTTTCATGTTAGGGAATTTGAGGAAGTTTGTAGTACTCTGAAAATTAAAAACCTAAGTGATGATGCGTTGAAACTTAGGTTATTCCCCTTTTCCTTAAAAGATAAAGCCAAATCTTGGCTGTATAGTTTGGACTCTGAGTCAATTGAAACCTATGACCAACTTACTTCTGCCTTTATACATAAGTTTTTCCCAAGGCATAAAACATCGTCTATTAGGACACAAATATGTACTTTTGCCCAACAAGAGGGAGAATCTTTATATAGGTACTTAGAAAGGTTCAATGACTTGATATCTCAATGTCCTCATCATGGTTTGGAGAAGGTTAGGTTAGTTCAGATCCTCTACGAGGGTTTAGATTATTCAACAACAACCATGGTTGAGTCCTTATGCACAGGTGGGTTTGAGAATAAAACTGTTGATGAAGCGATGACATTTTTGAATGAAATCGCCGATAAGACCCAACAATGGGAAAATAGTAGGGAACCCCAGAAAACAATTCTTCTAAGTAGAGGAAATGTTAATAGGGTAGAAGGATCTCATGAGTCAGATGCCAAAATAGCAGCTATAGCCAAAAGGTTAGAAGCCTTAGAATTAGGTCATTCTAGTGGTAGTAGTGGAAGAAATGAGCCTTTTTGGGAAGGCCATGTGTTGAAGAGCAAGCCAATGCTCTTTATAAAACACTAGGTTTGATAACCGACAGAAGTTTGACCCATATTCAGAAACCTATAACCCTGGCTGGAGAAACCATCCAAACCTTTCTTGGTCCAAGGGCCAGAATCAAGGTCAGTCTAGTAATGCTCAGGTTCCCCCAGGTTTTGGCTATACTAAGAATCCTTCAGCTCCGGCACAGTTTCAGAACCCTTCGGATAAGAAGATTATGAGTTTAGAAGAGTCTCTTGCTTTGTTAACTCGTAACACTGTGCAGTTTCAGCAATCTGTTGCTCAAGGTTTAGAAGAAAATAAGAGAATAGGTCAGGCTAACTCTCAGGCTATTTCCGAGTTGAAAACCCAGGTTAGTCAGATAAATGAGTCTTTAAGAGAAAGAGGTAAGTTTCCTAGTCAGACTCAACCCAACCCTAGAGGAATTAATGAAATAGGTGAAAGACCATCTGATCATGTGAATGCTATTAAAACCCTTAGGAGTGGTAGAGTGATAGACAACAAGGTTTCCATGCCTGATAGTGAACATGTTGTAGTTCACCCTTCTGAACCAGAAACTGAGGAGACTGATAGAGTCTCTAAAGAGACCAATGAGGGTCATATTGAGCCCGACTTTGTCCCTAGAGCCCCATTCCCACAGCTGCTAGTTCCAACTAAGAGGGAGTCCAATTTTAATGATATATTGGAGGTTTTTAAGCAGGTAACTATCAACCTTCCACTACTAGATGCAATTAAGCAGATTCCCTCTTATGCCAAGTTTCTCAAGGATATGTGTACGCGAAAGCGAAAGCTTAATGTCCAGAAGAAAGCCTTTCTAGCTAGTCAGGTGAGTTCTATTATTCAGAATACCACTACTCCTAAGTATAAAGACCCAGGGTCCCCTACCATTTCTTGCACAATAGGTAAATACCGTGTTGAGAAAGCGTTGCTTGACTTAGGAGCTAGTGTGAACTTACTACCATATCATGTGTACCTTAAGCTAGGACTTGGTGAGATGAAACCTACCCAGATGACACTTCAGTTAGCTGATAGGTCCGTTAAAATTCCTCGTGGTGTGATCGAGGATGTTCTCATAGAGTTGACAAGTTTATTTATCCAGTGGATTTTGTTATCCTAGATACCCAACCTGTCCCTGACCCAGAACCAGATACGGTAATTTTAGGTCGCCCGTTTTTAGCTACATCCAATGCGATCATTAACTGTCGAAATGGTATTATGAAATTGTCTTTTGGTAATATGACTATTGAGCTGAACATTTTTAATATTAGTAAGCTACCCTCTGAACTAGATGACTCGAACATAGAAGAGGTGAACATGATAGGAACATTAGTCGAGGAGTCATTACCAAACACTTTGTTAGAAGATCCATTAGAGAAATGCCTAGCTCACTTTGGGATTGATTTTGATGATGATAATGTGATTAATGAGGTGAATGCTTTGTTAGATTCAACCCCTTTGTTAGATACTAGTAATGGATGGAAACCTAAAGTCGAACCACTACCAGTTTCTAAGTCTACCCTAGTTCCTTCATTAGAAGAGCCTCCTAAGTTGGACCTAAAACCATTGCCAGATTCCCTGAAATATATGTTTTTAGGCCCGTCTGAGACTTTACCTGTGATTATTTCTTCCGTCTTGGATAGTGACCAGGAAAGTAGGCTAGTAACCGTCCTTCAAAAACAACAAGGAAGCTTTAGGGTGGACCATAGCTGACATTAAGGGTATAAGTCCCACTGTTTGTATGCATCAGATCTATTTAGAGAGTGATACCAAACCTTCTAGGGAGATGCAACGTCGACTAAACCCTAATATGAAAGAGGTAGTTCGAAACGAGGTCCTTAAGTTGTTAGATGCAGGCATTATCTACCCCATTTCAGACAGTAAGTGGGTCAGCCCCGTTCAGGTTGTACCCAAGAAATCCGGTATTACTGTAGTCCAGAATGATAACAATGAGTTAATCCCGACCCGAGTGACCACGGGTTGGCGTGTTTGTATTGACTATAGGAAATTGAACAAGGTCACTAGGAAGGACCACTTTCCCCTTCCCTTCATCGACCAGATGCTAGAGAGATTAGCTGGACATAGTCACTACTGCTTTTTAGATGGCTACTCTGGATATAATCAGATCGTTATTCCCCAGAAGACCAGGAGAAAACCACTTTTACCTGTCCCTTTGGTACCTTTGCGTATAGACGCATGCCTTTCGGGCTTTGTAATGCCCCTGCGACTTTTCAGCGTTGCATGATGAGCATATTTTCTGACATGGTAGAACGGTTCTTAGAGGTCTTTATGGATGATTTTTCAGTGTTTGGTTCGTCTTTCGATGAGTGCTTGCATCATTTGTCACTAGTGTTGACTAGGTGTAAGGAAAAGAATTTGGTGCTTAATTGGGAGAAATGTCACTTCATGGTTCGTTCAGGAATTGTTTTAGGGCATATCGTATATTCTAAGGGTATAGAGGTAGATAAAGCCAAAGTTGACCTTATTAAGACTTTATAGGTCCCAAAAACCGTAAGAGATATTAGGTCATTCTTAGGGCATGCAGGTTTTTATCGTCGATTCATTAAGGATTTTAGCCTAATTTCTAGACCTCTTTGCAATTTGCTTGCAAAAGATGTTAAGTTTGTCTTTGATGATGCTTGTTTAGAGGCTTTTGAGAAGCTTAAGAATTTACTCACTACCGCCCCCATAGTCCAGGAACCCAACTGGAATCTACCCTTTGAGATCATGTGTGATGCTTCAGATTATGCTATTGGTGTTGTGCTAGGTCAGCGAGAAAACAAATTACTTCATGTGATTTACTATGCTAGAAAAACTCTGAATGATGCCCAGTTGAACTATACCACTACCGAGAAGGAACTGTTAGCCATTATGTTTGCCTTAGAAAAGTTTAGACCCTATCTCTTAGGTTCTAAGATCATCATATATACTGATCATGCTGCTTTGAAATATCTTTTGTCTAAGAAGGATACAAAACCTAGATTGATTAGGTGGATCCTTTTGTTGCAAGAGTTTTCTCCAGACATTAGAGACAAAAAGGGTGCCGAAAATGTTGTAGCAGCCCACTTTTCTAGGCTAGTTGTTAATTCCCCTGATGATTCCCTTCCTATAAGGGATAGCTTTCCTGATGAACAATTATTCTTTGTTACCCAATTACCTTGGTATGCGAATATAGTGAACTATCTTGTTACTGGTCGAATGCCCCAACATTGGGATAAACAAGATCGTTCTAGGTTTTTTGCTGAGGTTAAGCACTTCTTTTGGGATGATCCTTATTTGTTTAAGTATTGTCCAGACCAGATTATTAGGAGATGTATACCTGAGAGTGACCAGTCCAATATTATTTCCTTTTGTCATGATCATCCTTGTGGAGGTCACTTTAGTGCTAAGAAAACTGCTGCTAAGATATTGCAGTGTGGATTCTATTGGCCTTCGTTGTTTAAAGACTCCCACAGTTACTGTGGACTTGTGAACGTTGCCAGAATTTAGGAACCATTTCCCGTAGGAACATGATGCCCTTGAACCCTATTTTAGTTGTGGAGGTCTTTGACGTGTGGGGTATTGACTTTATGGGTCTGTTTCCTAATTCTTTTGGTAACTTATACATCCTTGTCGCTGTAGACTATGTCTCTAAGTGGATTGAGGCGTCTGCGTGTAAAACCAATTACCATAGGGTTGTGATTGAGTTCTTGAAAAATAATATACTTACATGTTTTGGTACACCGCGAGCTATAATTAGTGATGGAGGGTCGAACTTTTGTAATGGACCTTTTAGGATTTTGATGCAAAAAACATGGTATTACACATAAGGTATCTACCCCTGTCATCCACAGACGAGTGGTCAGGTAGAAGTTTCCAATAGGGAGATAAAACGTATATTAGATAAAACAGTTAATCCTAATTGGAAAGACTGGTCGTCTAGGCTTACTGATGCCTTATGGGCTTACCGTACTGCGTTTAATACCCCATTGGAATGTCGCCTTATCGGCTTGTTTATGGAAAGGCATGTCGCTTACCTGTTGAGTTAGAACATAGAGCTTATTGGGCTGTTAAGTAGCTAAATTTTTCACTCGACAAGGCAGGAGCCCATAGGAAACTCCAGCTCAATGAGTTGGAAGAGATTCGTAGGGATGCATACGATAGTGCTAAGGAGTATAAGAACAAAATGAAACTTGTGCATGATAGAAATATCTTAAGAAAGTCATTTTCTCCAGCTCAAAAAGTTCTTCTGTATGATACCCGCTTGCATCTTTTCCCTGGGAAGTCACGTTCTCGGTGGACGGGTCCTTTTTATTGTTCGTACTGTCTTTCCTCATGGAGCTGTTGAGATCGAGACATCGGATGGTAGTAGTTCTTCAAAGGTTAACGGTCAGAGATTGAAACCCTTTTTAAAGCCCTTTCCTACAGGTGATATTGAGGAGGTCCCTCTGGAGGACCCTGTTTACCCTTGATTGACCATCGAGGCGATTGTATGTTGTATATTAGTTTTTGATTTCTCTCTTCACCTAGGTACTATCTTCCCGACTTCTCTCTTTACTAATTCCCCATGTTACTTTACTGTTTGGTATTGCTCTTTCATTAGAAACATTGAGGACAATGTTAGATTTAAGTTTGGGGGTGGGGAAGAAACTTTTTGTTAGCTTTTAGTTGCAATAAATAAACTCCAGAGCCTAGAAACATATTCTTATTAAGGTTGGCACTAACTAATCTAAGTGGATGGGAACATCTTGGTTGTAGGAGTTGAGGAACCAATCTGATTAGATGGAAACATCTAAAGAGTCTATTCATAAAAGCACAGAGCTCAGGCGTTAGAATTAAAAAAAACATGGTAGTTTCGCCATATCTCGTTGAATCCTAATCCTTCTATTTTTATTTTTTTTAAATGATTTGGTGGGGAACATGATTCAAGTTGTTACCTTTGCTAGGGTGGAATAAAGTGATTGAGATACACAAAAAAAAAAGACCAGACCATTAGACCAACCGGAATAAATTCAATAAAGTCGACCACTGGTTCCCTTGTATATGCCAGTTATGTTGACCTAGAGTTAGGTTTATCGACCACTGGTCCCCTTGTGTATGCCAGTTGTGTTAATATTAGTCAGACCGGTATCTCAGTCCATTAGGATAGGTTCACCTTGGGAGAGGCCTTCAGACAGATATGGGAAACACCGTTCACTTTTAACCATATCTTTATCCATCTTCTTAATCTTTCCATATGATTGGTTGACTCCGGTTATGATGTACAGAAACTATCTGAGTAGAGCTCTGTCACTTATATATGAATTTTAGTATGCTGAGTGCAAACTCGTGTACAACAATTGGAATTTCGCATCAGGGTACTTTCTCCTGTAGTCAATGAGAATATGCCAACCAAGGAGATTTTTTAGTGCTTTCCAAGGTTCTGCGTAGATATCTAGGGTACGGAGTAAAGGTTTTGTGGGTACACCTCTGGTAAACCCTCCGGAGACAACACTCCGCCGCTAGGGACACCTAGCGGTTTAACGGCTTGCTGCACGTGCTAAGTGTAGTCATTTTTATTTTGTAGTTTTGATTTGCTCGAGGACTAGCAAATAATAAGTTTGGGGGTCTTGATAGACGCATTTATGTGTCTAATATGTCTCAATTGTATGTATTGTTAGTGCTCTATTTTGTATTTATTTTGTTATTTTATGTCTTTGTAGGTATTTATAGAGAAATAAGCTCTTGCGGCAAAATTGGCTTGAAAAGTGGTGTTTTACACCCCAGGATAAAGTACTAAAGGCACCGGAAGCACCCCAAAAATGTGCCGGAGAAACCGCAGAAAAATTATTATTTACGCCCAAAAATTACTATTTGCACCCCATAAGGCAAGTGCTAAAGGGAAACCCGTATAGGATTAGGGGGAGGACATCTTCTTCTCAAATTCAAAAAAACCAATTTTGGCGGGAAAACATTTCACTTCACCGGCAGAATTTCGATCGAATGTTTGGAGGAGTTTTTGTGTGATTCAATCGCTGAAACTTCATGGGTAATTGTGATATGTCCTAACAGAGCTAGTATGCGTGTTTGTTTCGATCAAATTTGGCTGGATGACTTGGTTTAATCCAAACAGGGAGTTGGAGGAAAAACATGAGTTTGCACGACTTGTTAGGAATTTAAACGTGTACTGCACGTGCTTGGAAGAGTTGATCGATATTCTGGAGCGTGAAGAAGGTATAGAAAGAAAGAAATACAGCTGCAGACGCGTAGGAAAACGATTTTTGGAAACAATATATTTTCGAGAATAAAAGAAACAATGGGATTAAATAAAGAGATTTTGGGAGATTCAATGTCGCAATGATGTATAAATAGGTTCATAGGATCACATAGAAGGGGGTACGGAGAGTTTGGGCTCGAGAGGAGAGCTCAGGAGGCGTGAATCAAGAGTTTTCAGAACTCTGTTTCTGCTGCTGCACCAAGAACACGAAGAAAAAAATACCACCAGAGGCAGTCGTTCATGCTACAGTGACAACGACAGCCACACGAGGGTCGCAGAGATACAACAACATCAGTTCTTTATCGTTCTTTGTAACAGTGTTTTGCAACAATTATAAACGTTGCAAACACCCGATTTTCATTATTTTCTCTCCATTTCATCTTTGTAAACAAATTTTGAGCATGAATCAATAATTTGAGCAAGTTTACACAATGATGAGCTAAACCCATCCTCTGGGGCGACGGAGGAAGCTATTTCGCCAATGAAATGTGGTAATCTCTATTTTATTTAATTTATGCAATTATTATATGATTATTTGCCTTGATAAATAAATAGATAAAATGATTTTTTTTAAACAATTGTTATTTCAATTGATGGAGCATGCTAGCCTACGGTTTTTATGTCCCATACTTTCCGTTTTACAATTGTTATTTCTAAAAAATCAACTTTTGCAATATTAAGAATCAATTTGAATGAAGAATTTGCATAATTAGAATTAGAAAATATAAATCACTTTGATATTGGTAATTAGTGGAATCCATAACCCCAGTCTTCTCCATATTTTTTCATATCACTTTTATTTAAGTTTCCTATATTTTTTTATTTAAAATTAAGTCTAAAATTTGCTTTCACAAGTATTGAACGAATCTTATCACTACAACAACTTTGAAAATCACATCAGGGACTGGCAGGAGCCATATATCTGTTACCTTCGCGACAGCATACTCCCCACCAATAGGAAGGATGCAGCCAAAATGAAACAAATGTCCGAGAGATTTGTATTCCACGAAGCAATCTTATATCGTAAGAGCTTTGGAGGAAGTTTGCTACGATGTTTGAACGAAGCAGAAATCCCAATCATGCTGAAAGAGATGCACGAAGGCGAACACCAAGGAAAACGGAAATTATTTCTTCAGACACACGAGAAATACTACTGGCCAACCATGGAGGATGATGCAGCTGTTTTCGTCCAGAGATGCAAAAAATTCCAAATTCACGGAAATCTTCTCCATGTACCGTCGACTCCCCTGCATTCGATAAGCAGTCTGTGGCCCTTGCATAGCTGGGGACTCGATATCATTGGAAAGCTCAATCCTCCGTCCTCAAAGCATCATGAGTACCTAATAACAGCAACCGAATATTTCACCAAGTGGGTCGAAGCCATACCTTTACGAGGGACGAATGGAACCACAATCGCGGCATTCATTAAGGAGTACATTATCTGCCAATTTGGCGTGCCTAAGAATATCATAACCGACAACGGCACTCCTTTCGCAAACAAGCAAGTACGGGAGTTACTCGAAGAATACGGAATTAAGAAAGTCTTCTCCACCGTGTACTACCCCCAAGGGAACGGACATGCTGAAAGTACCAACAAAACTCTGATCCGAATCCTCAGTCGGACAGTGCATGATAATCCTCGGACATGGCATGAGCAATTGCCAATAACACTCTGGGTGTACCAGACATCACCAAGAAGTTCCACTGGGGCCTCTCCCTACTCCCTTGTTTACGGTGCAGACGACATCCTCCTAGCAGAAGTTAAAATCCCATCAGCTAGGATTGCCGAAGCAAGCGGAGTTCGATGGAATGAAGCTGAAGCATTGAGCGCCCGAGTCGCAGAATTGGACACTGTAGATTCCAGAAGATCCAAGGCAGAAGAACACGCACAAGCATACAGAAATAGGGTTTCCAGAGCATATAACAAAACCGTGAAGCCTCGGGTTTTTCAAGTGGGAGATTTGGTACTGAAGACTTCCAAACACATTCAGCAAGACGCGTCCGCATCAAAATTCTCCGCAAAGTGGGAAGGGCCTTATATAGTCACGAAAGCGTACAACAGTGGGTACTACAAGGTCATTAAAGAAGATGGAGGAAAACTGGAAGCAGTCATCAACGGAAAGTGGCTTAAGGCATAATACGCCTGACCACCACCTCGCGCCACGCCTTATCACAAACACGGATAGCCAGGCATCTTTCCACTTTTCTTCCACATCTCAAATATCAAGTTTCTTTTCCTTTGTTTGATTGAAGTAAATCAATAAAATTCTCTTATTCTGTCAAAAAAAAAAGAGAGCAAAAACATGCTTAGAACCCAGAAAGAAACCAAACATCTCACAACCACATAACTCAGAAAATACCATCCAACAGATTGTAATCCCTCGAAAGCATCATATTTAACCGGCTATGATACCTTTCAGTCCTACTCTTCAAGTTCCGAATTGACTCCTCCACTTTCTGTGACTCCATGGCCAAAGCTTTCCCCTCTTTTAGAATAGCTTTCGTAGCAGGGACCACGCCAGCAAGAATACCGGCTCTGTCGACTTTCACAATATCAAGACGATGTCGCAACCAACAAACGTTGAACTTCAGAGATTCACAAGTAGACACCATGTTCTCCCATTTTTGAATAGTTGATTCCGCAACAGCACGGATAGACATACTCTCCATTTCGGCGACCATCGGCAAGAGACAATTCACTATGGAAACTAAAGCGGACGAACAATATTGCACCTCGCTCCTGGTGGCGATGTGGCCATATATCCTCCATATCTTTGTGTAAAGAGTCACGAATTCTTTCCGCACGAGAAACCCACCGACGTTCCGATAGTTAGAGGAAAGACACCTCATGCGGGTTCCGAACGACAAACCTGCATTGGGATACTCATGACAAGAAATTCTTAATTCGGCGTTCTCCATATCTGCAGCAGCTGGTGGGATCGGGCTTGAAGGAAAAGGGGTAACCAAATCATCTTCATCAATGATGGTAACGCACGCTCCGACAGGATATCTCTACATAGAAGAAAACTTTTGTCATTCATCGGCAAAAAATGAAACACCTGTTGATCAATAAAATCATACTGGTATAATATTCTTGACTCGAGTGACCCGGATGGGGGAATTGTTGCAAGAGTCAGGCCTCACGCGTTTGACTGGAGAATCTAGCTGGCTCGAGGATGATTCACTTCTGATCGACATGATGAAGAGAGGTGGACTCAACAAGAGGAAATCTTTGTTGTAAACTGAGAAGACGATGCAACTTAACCGGCATAAATACTGTGGAAACCCTAAAGGAAGAAAGAGAAACACAGACTGAATAATCAGAACGTGATTACATCATGACCGGGAAATCAGCCTCAAACAAAACCCCTCATCAAAAACCCTAATGAAATCCAAACGAGACAGGAGGGCGTGATACTTTGACATTTGAATGAGGAAAGGACTTCCTATTCGAGTCAAGTAAGGAAAAGAAGCAATCGGGCCCGCAAATACAAATCACCACCATGCCAAGCCGTCCGCACATGCTTTTCCTCACCAAACCGTGTCATGCCTTGCACCACTGTCCGCGCATGCTTTGCCTCACCAAACCGTGTCATGCCTTGCACCAACGTCCGCGTATGCTTTGCCTCACCAAACTGTGTCATGCCTTGCACCACCGTCCGCGCCGTGGCTTGCCGCGCCAACAACAACAAACTCGCCAAGCCAGCGTCACGATGTTCCCTAACCTAGCCAAGGTGATGCATGGCCAGACTAAGCCGAAGATTTTCATCTCACCACTCCACGGTCTGCACCACCAGTACAATTTATGCAATGCCGCCAACACGGGAAGCACAAACTCTCTTTACCTCTCGAAAAAGGTTAGTCAGACCTTCCTGACTATATTTTCACGACTTTTTGTTTCGATTTTTGTCCTAGCCTGTCACCATCTTATGCTTACCTAGCAACGATGATCCCATTCCGAGCTAAGCAGGGGACTTAATGTTGATGGTGGTTTTTAGCTTAAGGTTAAAATCGTAAAACCGCACATCTGACATGACGTCACTATGAACATTAGCACATTTATTGAATCGATCAGCATGCCTAGTAAGAATTACCAGGGTTCCTTTTTTTATGTGTCATGTTCCACGGCAGAACCCTTAACATTGACCGACGTCATCTATGCCAAACCCTCATTCTCATGCTACCGCGCCAAGGCATGCCAACCATGCCAGCCGCACCACTGTGCCAATGACAAACCATGCCAGCCATATCTCCACGCCAAGGCATGCCAACCATACCAGCCACACCACTGTGCCAATGGCAAACCATGCTAGCCACATCTCCGCGCCAAGGCATGCCAACCATGCCAGCTGCACCACTGTGCCAATGGCAAAGCATGCCAGCCACATATCCGCACCAAGGCATGCCAACCATGCCAGCTGCACCACTGTGCCAATGGCAAACCATGCCAGCCACATCTCTACGCCAAGGCATGCCAACCATGCCATCCGCACCACTGTGCCAATGGAAAACCATGCCACCCACATCTCCACGCCAAGGCATGCGAACCATGCCAGCCACATCTCCGCGCCAAGGCATGCCAACCATGCTAGCCGCACCATGCGCCAATGGCATGCCAAACCCTTGGCCCCACCATGTCAAGCCAACCACACCTTGCCTTGTCCCCAACCATGCTATCCGCACCATGCACCAATGGCATGCCAAACCCTTGGACCCACCATGCCAAGCCAACCGCGCCTTGCCTTGGTCCCAACCATGCTAGCCACACCATGCGCCAATGGCATGCCAAACCCTTAACCCCGCCATGCCAAGCCAACCGCACTTTGCCTTGGACCCACCATGCCAAGCCGTCCGTACCAAACCCTTGGGCCCATTATGCCAAGCCATCCGCGCCATTGGCCTTTCCCCCACCATGCCGGCCTTCCCCATGCATCTACCAAAACGAAGGCGTGAGATGATCAACGGTCACCCTTCCATCCTTGATGGGAATCCTAGCCGTCCAAGGTCGCCAAATAACGCATGGTAACCTTTGGCCCAAAAACCTAGTTTTGGCCACGCCAAGGCATGCCATGCCACATGTGCCAATGGCATGCCAACCACCTTGCGCGCCACACCATGCCGGCCTTCCCTATGCGGCTACCAAAACGAAGGCGTGCGACGATCAACGGCCACCCTTCCATCCTAGATGCAAATCCTAGACGTTCAAGGCCGCCAAACGGCGCATGGTAACCTTTGGCACAAAACCCTAGTTTTGGCCACGCCAAACCGCGCCAATGGCATGCCAACCACCTTGCCGCACCATACCATGCCGGCCTTCCCTATGCGGCTACCAAAATGAAGGCGTGCGATGATCAACGACCACCCTTCCATCCTGGATGCAAATCATAGCCGTCCAAGGTCGCCAAACAACGCATGGTAACCTTTGGCCCCAAACCCTAGTTTTAGCAACGCCAAACCGCGCCAAGGCATGCCATGCCACATGTGCCAATGGCATGCCAACCACATTGCCGCGCCATACCATGCCGGCCTTCCCCATGCGGCTACCAAAACGAAGGCGTGCGACGATCAACGACCACCCTTCCATCCTAGATGAAAATCCTAGCCGTCCAAGGTCGCCAAACAACGCATGGTAACCTTTGTCCCAAAGCCCTAGTTTTGGCCACGCCAAACCGCGCCAAGGCATGCCATGCCACATGTGCCAATGGCATGCCAATCACCTTGTCATGCCATACCATGCCGGCCTTCCCTCTGCGGCCACCAAAACGAAGGCCTGCAACAATCAACGACCACTTTTTCATCTAAGATGCAGATCTTATCCGTCCAAGGTTACCAGCTAACGCATGGAAACCTTTGGCCCTAGTTTGGTCGCGCCTAAACAAAGCCAAAACCCTAACTTTTGGCCGCGCCTAAACTGGGCCACATTAAAGCCATACTGATCATACTTTCATGCCACTGGCTACCAAGCGAAAGGTTGCAATAATCAACGGCTACCTTCCTCTTAAGATGCAAAATCTCGACCGTTGAAGGTCACCACCGAGCCGGCAAGTCTCCCAAGCTCAACTTTCCAGACAACACAAACATGCTACATGTTTTCAACGAAAACACTCGAGACATCAACACAGGTCACAAACTGGGGGATGCTCATTGGGTATTGGTTTGGCGGTTTACAGCGTGCGGCGTACACTACGCTCGTTATAAGAAAGTGTCATAAGAATGAGGCGGTTAGTAAATACAGGGAGTAATGGTGAAACGCTTTCTTTTATGGAACATCAATTCCAAGCGTTACCGGTTACCACCTCCTCCCATTTACTCACCCGTTTTCCATTTCTTAATGAGACCAGAGTACGTTTCACTTCGACTTGTATAAATAGGCAGTACCTATTTCCACCGAACAACAAGTTCTGGTCAGGAGCATACAACACTCAGAAAACGTTTGATAGCTTTCCCATCTGTTAGCTTCCCACTTTCTGACACAAGTCACAAAACAACTACTCTTCCAGAATCAACTATTCTGGTCTCAACACTCTCTTCGCTTCCCTCCTCCTCTTTGTGACCGAAGCAAGTCTGGAACGACCCGGATTTGTATAGATTGATCTCTCGAATCTAAAGTACTCCCTTGCAGTACATTGTTTAGGATTTAGACTCGTTTATCACCCACACACCCGAAATTACCGAAATCAGCAGAAACCGTTTTCACCCTCAAACACTAGCCCAATTCCTTCTTTTTTTTTATATATTCAGAACCTACCATTTAGATTTTATATATATGAATCCACAATTAATTATTATATGACTTAGATTACATTAATAACCATTTTATCTAAAGAAATGGAATCTTAAATTATTTAGTCTTATTTAAAACAATTGTGGAAGAAGTGTTATACTCGGATATGCAGAGAAATTTCTAAATTAACGCCTAAAATATCTTCATTACATTCTTATATCATAACTAATTAACTAATTTATTATGTGATAAGGATATATAAAAATAAAGTGAAATTTAGATATCTCACGTGAGAAATGAAGATGATAATTATATTTTTCACTTGGGAAACTGGGATTTTCACGTAAAAAAAAAAAATGAAAGTTTGATCTTTCACCTGAGAAAGGTGATGAGATTTATGTTTTTCACTTGATAAAAAATGGAAATTAGGATTTTCACATAACAATAAAGTGAAATTTTTATCTTTCACCTGAGAAAGGCGATGAGATTTATGTTTTTCACTTGATAAAAAAGAAGGAAAATTGCATTTTTACAATATAAAAGGTTGACATAGAGGAGATCGAGAGATAAGTGGTTGATCTTCTAACTTTAGTTATTCATAGAATTGCTTGCTCTTAAATTTAATGGAGAATGACATATAATAAAGTTTAAGAAAGAGAGTTAAATGTGGAAATGTTCTTTTTCTTTAGGCTACAAATAAGGGAGTCAATTATGTGGCCACAAAAAACGGAATTTACCAATTACAATTTTTAAAAAAAATTCTATTAATAATACGTAACTAATTAAGATTAATTTAGTCCATCTGAAACTATTAATCTAATCTTAAATTACAATTTTTAACGGTAGATCTTGTATTTTGGGCTACACATATTTACCATCTTAATGATGAGTTTATCGAAGATAGAGGAATCATATTTGGGTTCTTCAGAAATTTCCACGTTATTTAATGTAATATCTTTATCTTTTGATTTTTGTATTTTCCACGTGTAAATGAGTTTTCTCACCAAATTGATAAAGGGAGAGATTATTAAAGCACTGCTGGTTGAACCCACCAAGCGTTGGTGTGACAAGTTTGGTTGTCATATTTTAGTTCCAAAACTTGAATCGCTTTATAAGATTACTAGAGTCAACTTCGTTAGATAATGTTTGAGTTGTAGAAGACAACCCTAAACAATTTAACAACACTGCAAAAGGCTGAGAAGTTAAAATCAACTGATCCATCCGTTTCTCAAGTTTTTATATAGTAAAAAACTAAAATAACAATCTAACACTAAATTAAAGTAGCATAAAGAAACAAATTCGGTCTGAATTAGTATAAAGCAATCTGAATCGGCCTGAACCAGTCTGTATCGATCTGAGGATGTGTCAAGGTTTTGGTGAATAGTATTTTCGTTGTTGTTGATATTGATGTTGTTTTTGTTGCTATTGTTGGTGTCGTTCTTGCTTTTCTGCCATTGTTGAAGATGAAGAGATTGATGTTGATTTTGCTATTGCTAGAACTAGTGTTCTTTTGAAAACAACACTTCCAGTGCAGTTGAACCACGTCACAATTTGATGAACCAAATGTCAAGGTTTTGAAACAAGATTTTCTAATAACAAACCCCTAACATGAAACCATATAATTAAAGAATAAAACCCAAATCTTGAAAACAACAACAAAAGATGAAGAAAAAAAAAATCTACAAATTTAGAAAAAACTTAACAATTTTCCCGTAACAAGATTCTTTGCACTTTTTTACTGCTTGAACGGAGATCCGTCACCATTATATTTAAAGAGAAAGATTATGATGTTACCAGCAGAGCTACGCTTCTGCAGTTCTGCTACGGGTGATCCTAGGCACCCTTCAATATTCTAGGTTACTAACTGCGCGTGGTTTGGAAATTGATGAAAAATGTACCGTTATTGGCCATCGCATTCATCAAATATTGTGGCGGGCAATTTTAGTTTGACAGCTCCTACCAAAGACTTTAATCCGTCCCTGCCATATGCAATAGACAGAAGAATCAGAGACGAGTTACTAGGACTGATCATTATGTTTCTTATACTCATGAAGATGCAATGTAAAGTTATGGACCTTACATGAGAACTTATCCTTCATCCATAAGCAAATGCACAAGATCACATACATGTATGAGTGCTATCCTAAGTATAAGCTAAAGACATTAAGAGCCTAAAATTTATGTTAGGTCCTGCCGAAGAAAAAATGTCAGCTCAACTCAAGATGTTACAATGTTAAGAAAATGTTAGTTATAATCTGCGCCTACATTGGTACACTACTTATTTTGTACACCTTATTATGTCTCACTTGTGGCACTCGCATTGAGGTAGATTGCAGTTGATTTCTTGGGATGATCTCACAACGGAGAACACACTTATTTTAAAACTTCAACCCAGAAAAGTAAATGGTGCATTAGCTCACGGAGAAGAGATGTGAAAGCTGAAGCGACAAGCTCCTGCTGGTGGTCCCTATGTGGTTGTACAACTTGTACCACTGTGATCCACTCAAAGAAGCCGGGTACTGTAAGAACCACAATATGGACACTTGTGGTGACGCCAATGGTAGGGAGCAACCCCTCGCCTCTCACAGTCATGGCACAATATGCCCTGTAAATTCACCATAATCTATATCAGCAGCAACACAAAAAGAAAAGTTAAATTAAATAAATAAATGCTGAAAGTAAGTAAAAAGAAGACAGTCTATACCTGAGTCTGTCCAGAATATTCCTCTGGAACTCCTTCTTCGGCCAACAAAGAGTCAAGTAACGCAAAGTATACCTGCAAAAGCATTTAACCATTAACAAACTTGAACATATCTCCACACAAAGCAATATATATTCATAAGTAACTGACCTGCATATCCCCGAGTGACTTGCTGCAAATTGGGCATGTATAGTGAGTGCAAGTGTAGTCCTACAGCCAGCATTAAAAAGCACATCAAAAGAGGTCTCAGTGTTGGATAATATCCAGAAGATAAAACAGGAAAAACTCACATGAGTTGTATACCTTAAAACATGTTGAGTGCATCAAATGCCCACATTCAAGGGCCTTAACTGGAGATGTTGATGTGAAGATATCCTCGTGGCAAATCGGACAATTAGACTCAAAACACCTTTCTCTGCATATATGCACCGTGAGAGATTTTGATAGACATGCATTGCAATTCATACAATGAAAGAAATCAATCCCCAAGCCTTTTCCAATTCGACATATGTTGCAAAAGGGACAGTGGTAGATTTCCCTGTACAAAAAAAAAGTAGAAGTTATCAGATCATTTCACATCCAAACAGAGAATTTCACATCCGAAAGCTAGATTTCGCCATAATAATACAACATTGAACCAAAGACTGGTTGTTTTATCACCTGTCATCATCATATAGTTTGCAGATTTTGCAGTAGTACTTTGCCATGGATAAATTGTTGCATGATATGTTCGAGCATGTGGGGCCTATAGGTTGAATTTTCAAGCATTTCATGCACATCATCTCGGTGGTAGTCTTCCTACATATGCTCAAATCAGTAAGCTACTATTTAAAAATCCACCGTAAAATATCAGCAAATAACACTCCTTATGAAACTATTGCAGAGTACAAATTATTCTTACCTGTCTATTTTGTGGTCAAGCTCAGCCTCATCATGGCAATATTTACATGTAAATAACTGCTTACAGCAAGCAGCAAAAATCTTACAGTTCCTTTTGTAGTGTTTGCAGCAAAATATTTGTTTTTCTTTGTCGTGATAAGCAGGACACTGACCAGGAAACTCTCCAACATCACTTATGAAAGCAACTTCTTGACGATGTTTTAGCTGGGAAACATCCCAGCGGCTGAAACATGAATCTTTTTTTTTTAATGAGTATCCACATAAAATGCTTAAAGGTTTGAAAAGAAACAGAATAAGGTCCGCTGGGCAAAGGGGTAGTGTGTCACTTTAGTGGCAAAAGAAACCATTCTGAGAGTTGGAACTCACTAGCAGGTGTTATTGACGGTGTAAAAGTCTACTCCCAGATTCATAAAATCCAATATCAGTAATGACAGGCATGTCTATTCAGGTACACTAGTGTAGGTTTGAAGGGAGTAGATAGTAATAATCAATCGACCAGCTCATATATATATGCTAGATATAATACCTACCTTATATGACCTATAAATATAGAAACAGAAAAGAATACATGACCTATAAATATAGAAACAAAAGAGAAAGTTGTAGAAACCAACCTCGTAAGCAGGTTTTGAATTTCACGAGCCATTTGCCGAGAATCTAAAGTAGTGTCACGTGATATTTTTCTAATTTCCACCTCCATTTCTGCATCGCTCATGATCAAAAGTTGCTTCTCACAATGCCTAAGTGTCTGATCATCAACCGGAACTTCACTGGGTTTCTCAATCTCATTGACCCCTGTCCCTCTCTGATAAGTCTTCTTTTCACCTTCATATTTCTTCAACTCGGGATCTTGAAAATTCTTAATCTCGTTAATTATTTTTGTTCTATCATCTCCTTTGCCCTTTCTAAATAGTTCAGCATTAGCACCCACATAACTTTTCTTCGGAAACAGGAATGCTCTACAGTTAAGGTTCATCCCTTCAAGTTCATTGTGGCTTCCTCTTGACAAATATGCAGCAACAATTTCCAGTGGATCTTCTGTTGTTAAAGGTGTGTCATTGAGCTCCTCCTTTGCGACAGTTAAACCGTTCTTGTCCAAATTTTCCCACCATTCGGCCAACCATTCATTAAACATTGTATTTTTTGTAGACCTACGCCATATTGATAATATTCCATGTTGCTCTGCAGGTGATAATGACGCCATAAGCCAGGGCAACATAACTTGCAGAACTTCAGCTCTTGTCCTTCCAAGCATGCACCCTATGATTTTTTCTTGTTCCTCGTACGAGAAGAACTGCGAAAATAAGGGCCAAAGTTCAATCTCTTCGTGATACACATGCTTATCTAGTTCGATACGCATTGTTTTACACATACGATGAAGCTTCACACACATCTGACGGTATTTGAGAATTCTCTGATCAAGTCTCCCTTCCAGAACACTTGATGCTTCAGCAGGAAGAGAAGTGTGTAACTCAGAAATTTCATATAGAATGGCGGAGACATTGCTGAAGAGCTCCTTTTCCAATTTGTGGTCGATGGAATATGAAGAGCTAATGTTTTGGAATTTCGCCATAGCCTCCAGAGCTGGAAAGGCTATTTCATCTTCGCTGTCACTATGAATTTGGTAGAGAAACCGGACAAGATGAAACCTCTGAAGGAATTCCTTGAGGAACCCAATATTTTTATCCATCTTTGCTGATATAAGAATAAGATATTCCATATCATTCTTCAGGGCCCTGTGGAAGAGAAATATGAAGTCAACTGGTTTGAACTCTGGCGTGAGACTAGAACCAGTCTCGCTGTTATGTATAACTTCTAGATAGGGGGATAATTTTCTAAGTGCCTGCAGATTAATTTCGCTAGAGTACGAAGTGCTGTAGGTCTCTTCAACTTTGTAAGGATGATTATCAGATAAGCTGTTCTTGGCCTTCGCAGAAAAAGCGGTTTCTATCTGGCTAGGGTGAGCTTTATTGCAATGATCCTCTATACAGTCAGGTAAACAAGTACCTCTATTCTTGAACATTTCCTGTAACTCTTCTCTGAATTTCTCGAGGGTGGTCTTACCTGAATACCCATTGCGAACCCACTCATTCAAGAGCCGAGCAAAAGACATGTCATCTACAGATCCTGTTATATGAAATAAATGAATCATTTTAATTTAGTAGCACCAAATATTTTTTTTTTTAAAAGAGCACTCAAATAATTCAAAGGCAGACCTGCCCAGTTTATGCTGAAAAGAATGGATTTTGACTCCTCCTCAGTTAAATGTGTTGGCAACCAACTTGTCACACATTTTAATAATCCAAGAGGCATCACTTGCAAGCTCGTATATAACAAGCTCTGTTGCATTTCATAATTGCAGTTCTTGCGAATGAGAGGAAAAACCTGTTCAAATTACACATGAGTGGATAGTGATAATGACAGATACAAACAAGTGGATATAACACTCAAGTTTAAATGGTCCTGTCAACAGTATTTCAGATTCTAGAGCATGTCGTTCTTGGAATCGGGAAGCAGTATTTATCACTTAACAATAAGTCTAAAACGCCAGAAGTATCAAAAACCTATATAAACTGGGTTGCCTAACTAAGGCCAAAAAGACCCATCCGTATTTCGAAGTTATTGGTGTTATGAATACTCCCACTTCTTTACAAGAAATAAATATACCTCGGATTCTTGAAAAGCAAAGTGCATGCTAATTCCCTCTAAGAAAGGAACCAACTGCGAGCACAGATTCTCCACGTGATTGGGTAATGATGATATATTTTGACTGCTAACATTTTGTAAAGCTCGGAAGAGACCTTCAATCTGAAAGTCATCTGGGAATCTTTGATATGTGAAAGATAAGGACCCGTCGGCAAGTTCATTCAAAACCGAGAAGAAGACTTTTTCCATGGCATCACTGAAGCAAAAAGTACATTATTTTCGTGGCTGTATGATGAACCAAAATAAAAGAGAAAAGGCACAGAAAGAAAATTACTGGCAACGAATAAAGTTAACATGGTCATGTACCAGAAAATTTAATAATACCTATAGAAAATGAGAACATCTGCGAAGAATTTTAACCGGGCACTTATTGAAGGTAAAGTGCAATAAGTCCTGGATCTTCTTGTTCCGGGAAGCTCCGCTAGAATTTCATTCAAATCTTTGTTGATGGCACCATGCCAAAGACGAAGACCATCAATAGGATGATGTTTTGCAGTATCCTTGGCAAGATCCAACTCTTCTGGACTGCAGAATTTGCCAGATAAGCTCTTGCTGAATGAGTATGCCTTTGGCAACTCCTTCAAGTATAATGGTTCACTAGAACTTAAGAACCAGTTTTCACCTTTGCAGGTGTTGAAGGCTTTGGAAGTTGGTTTTCTTTCTTAACAAGCCAGGATGTCACGACCTTCACAAAGAAATTCGATTATTTGGTTCCCTAAATATGACAGCGCTGAACTAAACTACCACAAAAAGAACTACAGACTTACCTCTTGCAACAGATTTTCTTTAGGAACAACCTCTTTAATACAAAGAGCAACATCGGACTGCTCATTTGCAGGAAGATAGGATGTCATCCATGGAAACATATCTTCCAATAACATTATAGGTACACTACAAATGAACTGCCAAACAAGTGAAGCCTGTTCTTCCAAGGAGAATGATTTAATCAGCAATTCAAAAACCTGCAAGAAATTACTTAATCTAGTGAGTACTTCAAACTTTCTCCTTCTTCTTTTAAAAAAATTACTCTAAAATTTCATCGTAAGGACAGTACTTAAAAACACACATCCGGAAAAAGGGCATTCATCCAATATGTACCCCGAAATAGTGAGTATTCAGCCAAGGCATGCTCAGCTAAAGAGTACGAAATAATTCATAGTAAGAGAAAAACTAAGTGTCACATACCTGCTCTTCTTCTTTGAGCATATGGTTGCAAATGAAGGACTGCATTGTGTAGCAATGAGAAATAAGATCTTGAAGTGGTAGTGAAACTTTTCCATCATCCTCCAACAAAGCGGAAAAACTCTGGAAGACTGACTTAAATAGATCATCTATCACTCTATGTTCAAGAGAATATGAACTTGTAACATTTTTTACACGTACATCCAGAGCTTGAAAAATCACCTACAAAAGCATTTAAAGTTGAATTATACAAATTGTATCTCGAAAAAGATAGATCATAACATCTGACCTTTTTTATGTATATATGAACTGCCAATTTTGACTCTCTTCTTCAATTTAGCTAGTTTACCCCGTTAAGGAAGTATGATGCCTCTCTAGTAGAATAGTAAAAGGTCATGGCTTTGCGGGGTGTTTACACCCACGACCGGAACTAGAAACTAGTCAGCACCCTAATTCCTACAGAACTATCAAAAAGAAGAAGAAAAAATGACAGTCAGGTGGTGCAGATTAACCTATAGTAGTACGTCACTAAGATTGGCTATGGAATGCAGCAACAACAGCAACAAAGTTAAGAACCCTTTGTTCCAAGGGCTGATTCTGTCCTAATTAAGAAATTCTCATCAATATTTGGGCATTTTGCCAAATAACTTGGAAGCAACAATTACTAGAATTAGCTCAAACTCAACAATCAATCATAAAAATATCGGCATAATCAAACGAAAATGAAGCTACTCACTTCATCCTCAGCAGCTGTATGACACTTATAAGCAACTCTAAGAAATCGAAACCGGCGAAGTAGGTCAATGATCAAGTCACGTCCAGGAAACCCAATGATCTCCAAGAATGATGACGCAATTCTATTAAGCTGTTCAAGTTCAGCCCTAAAAGCTTTATGAAAACAAACCAATAGAAGTATTGGAGCATCAGTAACTCGAATACTATTAACCGAACCACTACTTTCCTGAGACACCACCATATCCAACACAGATGTTGCTTCTTCTGATGATGAGGAGGCAGTAAACTCATCCTATCCAGCACCACCACCACCACCACACCACCACCTTCCCTCCACCAACAACCATCCCTCCTCTTTTGCATTAACTTCACCTCTTCCACTTCTTTTTAATTCTCTCTGTGTTTCTTTGATTCTCAGATCGTTGAAACCTATTCAATAGTTTCTTAAGTTTTTTTTTTGTTTGATGCCATTGACTTGGACGTTTAACCTAAACGTCTATAATTGTATTTGAATTTATTAACATTAATTTCGCGCCAGTGTCGTTACCCGCGCTGATGTGATCGTACGGTTCAGGACACTTCCTTTGCAGGCCAGTTGGCCTCTCAGTATCTCAACTATGACGCTATGGTCAATGGTATACGATACTGTTTATCTGTAAGCAGTATTATTAACCGTTGATGCTGGATACCAAGGAGGAACGTCGCTGTTTGTAGTACGTGTGAACGATCTGACGATTGGTATTTATGAACATGTGTGGTCATATGTGTGGGGCTTGTTTATTTTTGGACTCTGATTTGATATTGTGGTGAGTTGAGCTTGTGTCAGGAGGAGCAGAGCACGAGCTAGATGTGATCATACACGTGGATTCAGACATTTTTTTTGGTCCCAGGCTTCTGAAAACATTTAATTAATGGAGATGTTGAACTACCCGGTTATCGATTGAATGGGACAATTCAAGAGAAGCTCCTTTTCCTAATTCGTTTTTTGGTCCCAGGCTTAAGAATAATGATGGAAATTGGCTTAACTCTAAACATGAAATTTGTGCTTGTATAACTGAACATTTTCAAAACATTGTCATGACTGTGAATCCGAGCATTGATAGGAAGATGATTGATCAGATCCCGACTTGTGTAACTGAAACCGAAAATAATGATCTGTGTTCTATCCCTACTGAAGGGGAAATCAAAAAGGTTTTGTTGACAATGGAACCGGACTTTTGTCCGGGACCAGTTGTCTTTCCGTCAATTTTCTTCCAACAGAATTGGCTGACGGCTGACTATTGGTAAGGACCTTGTCCGTATGGTTCAGACTTTCATTAAGAGTGGCTTGTTAGCTAAAGAGCTGGATACTTCTTTTATTACCTTAATTCCAAAAATAATAAATCCTACTACTGTCGCATAATTCAGACCGATAGCTTTAAGTAATACTAGCTATAAAGTTATATCAAAGATAATGGCTAACAGGATGAAAGACTTGCTACATAATATGATAAGTCCTTTTCAGTCTGTTTTCATTTCAGGCCGTCAAATTTCCGATAACATATCAATTGCACATGAAATCATACACAAAATGAGAAAAAGTAGAACTAAGAAAGGTCTGACGGGACTCAAAATCGATATGTCAAAGGCATTCTATAGAGTTGAATGGGATTTCTTGATAGAGATAATGAGAAAATTTGGCTTTTCAGATAAATGGTGTCAATTAGTTTATCAATGCATTTCTAGTACCTCTCTTTCTGTGCTACTTAATGGATCGCCTACAAAATTTTATAAGTCCACCAGAGGTTTGAGACAGGGAGATCCCCTGTCTCCATATATGTTTCTTATTTGTATAGAATCGTTGTCTAGGACTATTTTAAATGCTGAAATGAAGGGACAAATAAAAGGTATAAAAATTTCCAGATATGCCCCTTCGGTGAGTCATTTGCTATTTCCAGATGACTGTATTAGTTTTGCAAAAGCTAATGCGCAAACCTATCACAATCTAGTTACTCTTTTTAGAGAGTTTGGAATCTCATCGGGACAACTGATAAACCTGAACAAATCTGGGGTGTTTTTCAACCCGAAAACGGATCCCAACATAATAAATGAAGTCAAATTAATCTCAGGAGTTAGGTGCTCCTCTTTTTACTAACAAATCTAAGGTTAAAAGCTTTGAACCTCTTATTATGAATCTGAAAAGTAGACTGAAAACGTATGGAGGAGGCCAAATAAAAAATGCGGGAAGAACTGTTATGGTTAAGAATGAAACCTCCTCCTTTGCAGTTTATCAAATGAACTGTTTTAAAATCCCGAAAAAGATTTGTAAAACTCTTACAAATCTTCAACGTGATTTCTGGTGGGGGAAAGATGAAAATGGAAGAAATGAAAAAGGTAAAAAAGGACATTTATCTTAAAGTCTGGAAAGCTTTCTGTAAACCTATGGATGAAGGAGGTTTGAGAATACACAACATAGAGAAATTTAATATGGCTATGATAGCCAAAATAGAATGGAAACTAAAATAAAATCCAAACTCGCTCCCTGCAAAATTCTTAAGGGCAAAATATTATCCGAACTATGACATTCTTCACGTAAAAAACAAACATAAGGATGGATATAGTTGGGTCTGGAAAGGTATACATAGTGGTGTTCAACTAATAAAGACCAATAGTGATTGGAAGATAGGAAATGGAAAACTAAACGATATTTGGTACAACAAGTGGATCCCTGATACCACCGCCCCTTTGGTAAAACCAGCTACTGGAACTAATAACTTAACTAAAGTCCAACATATTTTTAAGGATAACAGAGAATGGAATGACCAAAAACTTAATTCATGTTTTGATCAATAAACAATTGAGTAAACAAAAAGAATTCAGATTCCTATCAAAATATTGAAGATTCAGGTCACTGGAATTTACACAGTAAAGGTATGTTTACTGTAAAATCTTTATATCATTCCATAAATAGTGGTCGTAATAACAACATGGATTGGAGTAGAATATGGAAACTCAAGGTAACACCCTCAATAAAGCTATTTATCTGAAAAGCGGCAGGTATGAGACTTGCTGCTATCCTCCCCAATATTGACAAAAAATGTAGTCTGTGTGTGGGGGAAGAAGAATCTCTAACTCATTTTTTTCTAAATTGCAACTTTGCTAAACCGGTATGGATGCATTTAAATTTTAAAATGAATAATGTAGTATAAAACAATAATAATTTCCATGATTGGCTAAACACTTGGTTTAGTGATACAAACATAGGACATTTCATGATATAATAGCCAGAATTCTGTAGTGTAATCACCTGGCACATTTGGAAAGCCAGATGTGAATCTGCTCTACAACATAAACAACAAAATAGTGAATACACAACCAATACCATAGTGATATTTATAAATAATATGTTATATGTAAAAAACACATAGTATGATGAGATGCAGTCGCTTTACTATAATCCAATGAAAGATGAAACGTTAAGAATTGTAGCAAGGGTACCAGAAACAAAAAATGCGTATATGATCAGTTGAGAATCCCAATAGCCAGAACTAGGAACTTCCCTTTGACTACATCAGGAATTGGACTAACATTGAGTGACTATGCAGGTAGAACAATCGAAGAAAGGGTATCTTATGCTGATTGCTCCAATAGAGAACAATTAGAAGAAAAATGAGCTGATGCAGCCTTTCAATGGGCAACCGAATGGAGTGGATACAACATAATTTTCCAAAGCGATTCAAATCCAACTCTCCAGATGTTGATGGGAAGATATGCATAAGCAAGGCAAATTAGGTATAATATTAGTGGAAATTTCGAAATTGAACCAAATACATGTATAAATTTCAAAGTAACTGCTTTTTTGTTAGTCTCTAGATATTGTATTGTCACGGCAGCAAACATAGCTACTTACTGTAATAGACATGCCATCCAAAAAATTTGGAAACATGAGGGATTAGTGTCTATCCTTCACTATCTTCATATTCAGAACTGTATTAACCTTGTAACTGCCAATGAAACATAAATTTCTGAGTATCATTTAAATCAATCTAGTGGTACGGGGTGAAATTCCTCTTTTTCGAAAAAAAAGTTTTACGCAGATTGTTTATCCAATATATTCGTGTATGAGAATATTTTATATACCATAGTTGTTTCCCCTTATAATGGAGGTTTTCTGTAGATTGTTAGGACAATTCCTATGTGTTGATGGGGAAAAACGATTTGCTGGTTTTCAGGAAATGGAGAGACGACCGTGTCGACGGAGACTCCTCAACCGAGAAAACTGCCTAACCTCAAACAGATGCACTGCACGGGGGTGCTTTGAGTTCGAGAGATCAATATGTAGGACTCCGGCCTAAACCAAGAAATGACCGTTCCGGAGTCAATTCAGTCACAATGAGGGAAGATGGTTGATCTGCATGAGGGAAGATGAGAAGTGTGTGAGATCAATGGTGATCAAGAATTGTGAATTTTTTATGGGATTCTGCAAATGAAGAATAAGTTTGAATTCTTCTCAATTGAGAGAGATTGTTGCTCACACGATGATTCTTGGTTAGACGGATGTTGTCTATTCGACCAATGTTGTGTTGTTCTTAATCATGAATTAAAAATATTATTTGTATTACTAGAATGTAGACACATTGATCTCCAGTAAGTGTAACGGTTGCTCGAGTGAAAGAGTGGGAAAGTGGGAAATCGTGGTTTAACCAGTTCCAGGTCATGCAGAAACTTGGTTGATTGTCCACCCACTACTTTGATAACTCCCTCAACTGCTTGCACGGCTTACTCATATTTCTCATCGTGGATGAACACACGTGCCGTAGGCCTCCAGATCAAAACCCTAATTAATATCCCCCATGTGACATGATTGATGTCTCACAAATGTGGAGTCTGCAAGGCAGACGTGTATTTGACTGGTCAGTCGTTGACTTGATCAGACGATGAGTCTAAGTATTGCTCAGTCGAGCATGATTGATGAATGCTCTAGGATTCATGAATTGAACATGTCTGCTGGGACGTATGGTTCTCGAATAAATGTCGATAACTGGATCAACGTGAATATTGATATTCTGAGCAACTATTGCCCGTATAATGAATTGTTGAATTACTGAATATTGATAGTTGAATCAATAATCCTCGGAACAAATATTGATCATTTGAGGAATTACTGAATATTGATAGTTGAATCAATATTCGAGCAAATATTGCTCATTTGATGGATTACTGAATATTGATAGTTGAATCTATATTCGAGCAAATATTGCTCGTCTGAGCAAATATTGCTCATTTGATGAATTATTGGTAGCATGATCAAAACAAATATTAATTAAGATATTTGTAGCTAGACCGAATATTATATAATTAATCAAGATGTTGATTGCTGGATGAAAATAAAATTATTAGTGTTTGAACTTGCTCAGAATTATGATTTTGCAGAGCATTCAGTTCGAAACCCTGATTTTGATCGATTGCTGATCAGTTGATGATTTACTGAAAATAAGTCACTAATTGAAGGAGGGACCGGATACATGGGGTGATTTTCTACCATGTAGTTCCCAGGTGCTCGAGTGATCATGCATCAAAGTCCTTTGATGACCAGTTGGTGAAAGGATGATCAAATGTTGGTTTAATCATTTATTAAAATAGTGCTCGTCTGAGCATTAGGTAATGAAACCTAATTATGGAGATATGAGGACCGGCCAATGGGTTATAGGACAAACCCTTGGTGGTCGTGGGATCAGTTGGTGGTCGATTGAGAAAATTGAAAGTTGGTTGGAGAGAGTTTGGACCCAATATGAACTGTTGAGAGCTGATTAGGTCAAAATTATGAAATAGTATGGGACCGGCTCCTTGCAAGCCTAAGGGACGACCTTGGTCGGTCAAGGTGGCATGCCTGTGTCAGCATACTGCTTGTGTCTCAGTCCTGAGAGTTTTGGTATTTTCTGGTGCGCGTTTGAGCAATATTTTGGATTTTCAGAAGAGTTTGATCTTGACTGAAACTCTCAATTTTTCTCGAATGAGCAAGTAGAACTTTGCTCGTGCGATCAATATTTTGAGAATATTAAAATAATAATTGTTGATGGTGAATTTTAGTTCAGGGATAAAATTGTAAAAGTCTATCTACCTGACCCGACATCAGAAGTAATATACCTTGATATCTCCATATTCCGCAATGAATTTGAAGAATATATCAAAATCTGATGAGTGCCTATACCGCTCTTCATATTGTATTGAAACTCAAGCTCCTATATGAATTGTTCACTAGTATAGAGCCTAACGAGTATTTAAGCTCCTAGTTGCATTATTCACTAATGAAATGGAGCCATTTAAAAGTGTTGAGTGCCTAAGCCTCTTCTCTCATATATGTATTGAGAATTTCAATATATTTATGTGTATAAAATTTACTCAGAATGGTGCATGTAGAAACAATCCCAAATATTCTATAAATTTTATCTTGCACCAGCATTATTCACTAATGCATGGCCTTCCTAGTGCTTTCCTATGCCATGTTCCCCAACGAAATATCAATATTGGCAATGACATGACGATTAAATGTTCGCTCGCAACAGAGTAGCATGAATCTCCCGAAGTGTCAGTATTGAGACCTGCATGAAAACACTCACATAGGCTACACCACCCTCTGAAAAAAGGGATCAGCGCGCTCGAAAACTTTTTAGTTAAAAGTTGCGCGCGCTTAAATTCCTTAAGGGAAATCTAGACATGTCAGTCTCAGAAACGATCACGGCCACACAAGTTGGCCGCATGATTTAACCAGCCTAGCCAAACCCTGGCAGGAATAGGCGATCACCGTGATGACCACTGGAGGGCCCACTAATGGCCCAACTGGTCGGACACCACAAATAATTCCCCATCGCCATCAAAACGCCAACCTAAAGAAGGTTGCCCGCGCTATTTTGGGAGAGGCTCGAACGGGCAAGACTGTTCAGGACAGTCTTAAAGCCATCGCGACCGTCCAACTTTGCCAGCCCGATTGGACGGATTAGATCATCCCGTGAATGAACAGGGATGCTCGAACGACCCATTTCTCCTTCAACTGATCGGTTTTCTCACGGCGAGGCCATGGGGCAATGAAACGATTGCTCAAACCATGGCAGGCGTGATGCTTCTAAGGATCGCGGAATTCCACTAGTGTCTTAAATCGATAACAACCATCCAACTTAGCCAGCCTATTTGGATGGCTTAGATCGCATTTATGACAGTCAGGAAGGTCCACATGCGTTCACCGTCAGCCCAACATGGACCCCATGTGATCAATCTCTCCAAAGGAGGATTAAGGCGTGCCAAACCGCTTGGCCAAAGTCACGTGTGCGTGACTGATTCAAAACCCTAATTAGGGTTTGCGACAATGCACATCTGTCGTAGTTCGATCATGACCATCTATCTTCGCCAGCCTAAACGGTGGGTGTAGTTATAGACTCAAGAGGTCCCAAGGATGTCAACGTGATCACCATGGTCCCACCTTTCCGTGTGATCGGCCGACCTATGCAGACTAGGGCCCGATGCCTCAAAAAGCACGCCCAAATATGGCATGCCACACGACTTTTAAACCTTTGCGGCAATGTATTTCTGTCGCAAATCGATCACGACCACTCATTTTTTCCGGTCAAATTGAGTGGCCTATATCGAATCTTTGTGGGACCGAGAGGTGTAGACATGCACGCCGGCGGGCCGTCTTCACGCATGCCTGGTCGATCCCTCCAATTAGTGCCCATGCTTGGATTCGATCAAGCCAAAGAGGGGATGTTGCGCACCTCTAAAAAACCCTAAAATCCATCAATGGCAGCAAATATGTCGTAAATCATATCGTCCGTCCAACTTTGCCAGCTTGGTCGGATGGCTTGGATTAAAAGTTAGGCGATCAATGAAGCGTCTCAATGATTACCGTCCGCCACTTTGCCACAGGAAGTGATCGACCATATGGTGGCCCTCCCATGCTTCCTCCAAACGATCACTCGAAGATGGTTGGACGTGCTGCCATTTTAAGACGCTTAATCTGCGACTTGTTCAATCAAGCTTTAAAACAACGATGCTTCATACATATCGATTGTTTCGAGATGCTTGCTTAAAAGCGATGCATTGTATGCATCGAGCATACACTATAATTCATGAATATCAATTCCATAAATAATTTAGTTATTTAACCTGGTAGCACCATATGCTATTTCTTGCGGCGGGTCCCATGACTCGACCTACTCATTCGAGACATCAAACATGTCACAAACTGGATACGTAGTTAACAACACTTGGTTTTCTGTGTTGTGTTAAAATAGGTTGAAGAACCTATTTATACAAGTCATTTGAGCGCAACCCTCATCTCGTAGGAAGTGGAGGAAGTTGAGTGATGGAGTAGTGGGGTCGTGTAGGTGATTGTCACGCACGCCTTTACCCACCTCCCTCATCATTGTTAACCGTCCATGCCTCCTGACACGTTCTCGTAATGAGCGCATTGCACGACGCACGTTGTAAACCTCCAGAACAATACCCCAGTAAGTATCCCCCGTGCAGTGAATTTATTTAGGGTTTAGATTCGTTTCTCATCCACACACACCCAAATTTAACAAAACCAGCAGAAACCGTTTTCACCCCAAAACAACTGGTGACCACAGTGGGAGATTAATCTCTCGGTTGTGAAGTCAAATTCTTCAATACCCAATCCCATTTGGATGATTTCAAAATGGTTGGTCTTAGGACTCCCCCATTAATTTCAAATCTCGGTCGAAGTTCCTCCAATGAAGATACCTCTCTTCCCAACGGTGTATCCGATGATGTAACCGGAAGAATCCCAACATTGATAGAGTTAGCACGGGTGCAGGAGATTCACACGAAGAACATGGACCTGATCAAAGAAACAATAAATGGCATACTCGATCTCCTCATCAAGATGACATCAGATATGAGCGGTTCTCCTGTCACGGAGATTTCTACACTGGAGACTGATCCTCGCAACGATCCTCCTCAAGTCAATAGTTTCACTACGAACAAGAGTCTGGTGGATCAGGAAGCGGATTCTCTAGTGGAAAGTTTATGCGAACTTTTACACCTTTCAAAGAATCAGCGGGCGGAGACGTTTGCTGCAATCAACCAGATAACCCTGGACGTACATTTAACTCCTTTGCTTCCAGAAGCCTCAAAACACCAGAGATGTCTGTGAATAATGTTACATTTACATAAGAAGACATGATGGTGGTAGAAGGTCACAACCGGGCCCTACATGTTATTGCACGCATCAAGGATTCAGAATTCAAGAGGACCCTCATTGACACGGGAGCGTCTTCGAATGTGATTACTCTCAAGACACTCAGGACGACCAAGGTTCGACCAAGCAAGATCGTGCGACAGCCTACCACGATGACAGACTTTGAAGGAAACTAAACCAACACGTACGGGTATGTCAATCTTAATTTATCTGTAGGGCCCGTCCAATCAAAGGTAAAATTCTAAGTCTTAGAAAATGAGCCGGACTACCATATGATATTGGGGAGACCATGGCTTCATGACAATAGAATCGTCCTCTCGACGTATCACCAATGCCTGAAGACTGTGCTGAATAAAGAAGTCGTTCGTATTCCTGCATCATTGTTTCCTTACACACCAATATGTGGAGTGTAATTGTTTGAACCAAGAGAAGCTCCGCGCGAAGAATCATACAAAGTTCATTGCATCCCACTCCCCACGTGGGCGTCAATCCAGGAGGAGGACCGACTTGCATCATTGAAGGCTAAGCCCCATGATGCATCTTTGCTGACAAGGCGTCCCAATTATTCTTCATCATGTGAAGCCGCGACCCACGCTCACACTAAGAGGGAACGAACTTTGTAGCAAGCCGTGACCAGAAAAGGAAAACCGTGTACCGACGCCGCTGGTAGCAATTAGCTGGAGAGACTGTTACCCAGTCTTTCCGCCAAACGGAATGCTACAACAACGACGAGCCACAAAAATAAATGCTACATGCTCCACGACAGCTACAAGATGGCACCAACTCCACAACTGATGAGCTCGAAATCGTTAACATCGGGAATGAGGAATCTCCGCCATCTCAACCTTGTGTACGGATGAACGCACGAAGCTCGTGGAAATTATCGAAGAGTATCAAGACATATTCGCTTGGACGTATGAATAAATGCCCGGTTTAGATGAAAAATTGGTCACCTATCATCTACATGTCATACCTAGATCCAAGCCGGTTAAACAGTCTCCGAGGCAGTTCAGACACGAGGTAGAAGAGCAAATCAAGACTAAGATTCAGAAGTTGCTAGATGCTGGCTTCATCAAACCCATTCATCATCCAACCTGGTTGGCTAACGTGGTTCCGGTAAAAAAGAAAGATGGACAAATCAGGTGTTGCGTGGATTTTAGAGACTTAAACAGATGCTTCCCCGAAGATGATTTTCTCTACCTAACATCGACATGTTAGTGGATGCCACCAGCGGACACGGCGTATTCTCCTTCATGGATGGATATAGCGGCTACAATCAGATAAGGATGTATGAGCATGACGTGAGTAAGACAGCTTTTCGAACTCCTCTCGGAATTTTTTATTATACTGTAATGCCATTTGGTTTAAAGAATTCCGGTGTAACGTATCAACGCGCAATGACGGCAATCTTCCACGACACGATGCATAAGCAAGTTGAAGACTACGTGGATGATATAGTAGTCAAATCAAAAGATCGGGCGGCCCACACAGGAGTCTTACGACAAGTGTTCGAGTTCCGTGAATACAAGTTGAAGATGAATCCTTTAAAATGCGTTTTCGACGTTTCTTCAGGAAAATTTATAGGATTCCAGGTGACTGCTGAGGGAATCAAAGTGGACCCATCCATGACACATGATATCCTCACGATGCCGCCTCCACGAACTTTGAAGGAACTCCAAATCTTCATGGGCAAGGAAGTGTTTCGGAAGATTCAACGAATATTGTCATCTCCAAATCATCATAAAGGGTTCGTCTATTATGTCAGCCCAAACGAGAGCGAGCACGGGACATCTTTAGATCTATTGGAGCCGACACCTCAAGGGAGCAGCCTCAAGAATATAGCGATTTCCGCAACATCAATGAGAGACGCTTTCAGAATTTCGTCTCCCGTAGAAGAAGTAGTTGTGTTACCAAAGGAGATTTCACCTGGGACGTAAGAGGTACATACAGATTCTCCATGAAAATATCTTCGTCATATTTACAGAGCCTATTAGTTAAGTCATTCACGTGAAGTAACTTCCCTACTCCTCAAAGACACGATCCAAAGATGATAATGGCAAAGGAGTGTGACTGGGGACTGCTTAGCACTACCCATCTCAAAGATGCTGAATTTAGAAATATGCAAGCACGCTATCATCAGGATTCCAAGATGTCCAAAGACGAGGATATACTCAAAAGAGAAGACGTATTGTCAAAGACCATCGATATTCCTGAATCTTGTACGTCTATGAAACGCAACGCAGATGTAAAGATGACCTCATGAACCCAGCGTGACAACATATATCAAATCAAAGGCTTATTGGATGTTCGTGGGCAGGGGACTGTCTCTCTCTTTTCCTTTCCATGAGGCAACATCAAGGAAGTTATCGGCTCCATCATTATTTGAAATATGTGGACTTTTACAAAAATAGAAAAGACCCCGTTTGATAGACGAACGCTCGTTTGAGCGAAAAAAAAAATTACGTTAATTATTCACGGTATTTTTTTTTGTTATAAGATCAAATTTCGATTTTCGAGCAACTATTGAAAACAAAAAATAATGTTTTCATGAGTCTCGTTATTTAATAGTATATGCACGAAGATCAGTGAATGTCCACTCGATGGAAATTTCCCACACGGTGAAAATTATGTAAATTTCTCACAATTTTATGCAAAATCAAGTCATGTTTTGAATAATGAGTTTTGCTCGTCTTCACAGGTTTGAAGGAGCGAACAAATCCTCAAAATTTTGCATTATAATCACTACATCTAGTGAAGTTGTAAAAAGGTGAGAGTTGGAATATCACCATTTTTGTCGCATGTTTGCTATTGGCATATCCATGAATCCATGTTTCTGTCTCCAGGTAATGGTGATTTCCAGTAGTGGTCATTCTTTTAGCTCTTCTGAGGAAGATTCCAAAACTACCTACCCAAAGATGAAGATTTCTGCAGCAGAGGCGCGTGCCAAAGTGAATCAGTCCTTGAAAATGTTGGGAAGATGACAAATGGTATGTCTCTCGATCATCTGAGAATTGTCTGTGATGGGTTTTTAAAGAGAGAATCCTAAGATGAAAAGCTAGAAACTTATCAGCAAAAAAAGGGTGTCGACTTCAACAAACGAGGCTAGCAGCTGAAGATGAAGCTTGAACTCACGTCGATGGCGTAGCTTCTGATTCAGATGCTGAGGAGATCAAAGCTGTCTGGAAACCCTTTGAGCGTAAGACTAAACCATATGCTCCTGGCATGAGAGCTGAGCGGTTGGCTAAAGATGACCTCCGAGCCGAATACGAAGAAGATGAATATTTAGACGTAATGTACAATGATCCTGGGGATCAATTGGAAGAAGTTCTCAGTAAAGACTCTGTGATGATTCTGAGGGAGAACTCGAAGAAGATGATGATGATCGCAAAGACAATGATGAGTACGATGAATCTGATGATTAAGTTTTTGCAAATTCTCCTGAGATCATTTTTTTTGAAGTAGATGTTCTTTCGATCGTTCGAGCAACCTTGCCTCATAGATATTGAATAAGGAATCATTATTGAATGCCAATCCTTTATTATGTCTTCTTGATTTTCTTATGTCTTCAATTGAATAAGATGGACCAATGTCCATGCCTGCAAAAAATTAATCATGATTCTCCTGATTATTCGAGTGATCCAGGAAAACATGTGATTTGCACGGATGATTAATTCCAAGTCAAAATACTAAGAGCACGTCCGATCATGGTCATGGACTATCAGTCCCCAGTATTATCACTTTTCTTCTGCGTCCGATATAATCTCATTTGAGATTTAGGGTTTCAGTAGAAATCGTAACTGATTTGACCATTTGTAAAGGATAAGTATCCATCATCTTATGTATTGACCTTCAAGACCTAGGGTTTTCCATTTACACGAACGCGTCTTCTTTCATTACTGAATTTGACCACACAGAAGAAATTTTGATCATAATCATACCTCATAATGTCTGACAGCAGTTCATCTTCCCGAAGCTTATCTCCGCCGAAACAAGGAAGTGAGACTCCCAACGCGGTATGAAATATTCTTTATCTTTCTTTTCACTATGTGCTCAATAATTGACTATAAATATGAATATTTGTTGCAGATGAATCATGATGACCGATTCTCCTCCACTTCTTATAACTTAATACCCAAACGAACGGTAAAATCACCTGCCTGCTTCAAATCCACTCGTGCAGACGCCAGAACATCTGTAAGCTTGTTTTCAATTAGAGATTTATTTAAGTGATTCTCCAAACCTTCATTGAACCTGAATGTTGTTGCAGGTTGACGTTCACGTTGTTGGTGTTGAAAAGAAGAAGTAAGAAACCTGCGACTGGAGTTAATGATAATGATCATACTAGCAATGACTCGGCATCTACAGATGTTGACCTCGGAACTTTTATTGGTGAGTACCCTACAACTGGACTCCCTTTTGACGTCTCCATGGAGAATTATTGCTCGGAGAATCAACTCGTTTGTGGCTTCATAGTGCCCAAGTGTTGCACATCTCTCTACACCAGGATCTGGAGGAAGTACATGCATATTGCTACTGCCGAAGTGTGAAGGAATTTTCTGCCAACTCTTCTGACTACTTTTGCTGGACTGTTGCCGATTATTGCCGAAATGAACAAGAAGAACTTACATGATATAAAAAAAAAGGATCTTCATCGATGGGATGACATGATCTCGAATTGTGAAACTTCGAGATTCAATGTAGGTTGGCTCCGTCGTCGGCTTGAGGTCATCAAAATTCATAGAGCGGCTGTTGCTGCTAATATAATTTCTGCTTCAACTATTATCATGGAAGAGGAGAAAGTGCTCGCACTGGAGTCAGTAAGGGTTGAGAAGGCTATCCAGGACTTGAAAGTGAAGACTGAAAACTTTCAGAAGGGATTTAAATGGCTTTCAGTAAAAAATATTTGTTGTTGGATGGTTTTCTCTGAGTGAGCGTTTGAGAGAGATTTTTTTTATTGAATAAAGTAGGATGATCGATTGATGAATTAAATTTCTGTTAGATTAATGAAATCTATTTTGGATTTGAACGAATGAGTTGCATACTCTTTGAAGGAATAGATATGACATTTTCAAATTAAAATAATTGTTTACTGATCATTCAGGCATAATATGCTTTGAGCCATTTGCCATTTATTATGTTTCCTTCCACTCCTCAATTAACAGCCAAGATTTTGTAATATCCACTGGATACTTCCTTGATGATTACATAAGACCCTTCCCATTTTGGAGAGAACTTGGGAGCGGACATGTCTTGTTTAATATGCTTTGCTGTTTTTAGAACCAAATCTCCTACTTGGAATGTTCGATGTCTTACCATTTTGTTGTATGCCCTGGAAATCCTTTGTTTGTAAGCTTCCACGTATTTTTCTACCTTAGCCCTCCTTGAATCGAGCATGTACTATTCAGCAATTCTGGAATTACACACTTCAGCTTCGTCCCATTGCACTCCACTGGTTGTTGCCATCCTTGCTGAAGGAATTTTGATTTTCGCTGGGAATATGGCATCAGATCCATAGAGAGGGAATATGGTGAAGTCCTGATCGAGCTCCTTGGTGCGGTTCGATAATCCCATAAATCCATAGGCAAATTTTCATGCCATGTTCGAGGATTATCATGAACTGTTCGACTGAGAATCCAGATCAAAGTTTTGTTGGTGCTTTCCGCTTGTCCGTTTCCTTGGGGATAGTACGGTGTAGAGAAAACTTGTTTGATACAGTATTCCTCTAACAGTTCTTCCACGTGTCTGTTAGCAAAAGGAGTTCCATTATCTGTAATGATATGTTTAGGAACGCCGAATCTACAGATGATGTATTCCTTGATGAAGGCTGCAATCGTGACTCCAGTAATACTTCAAAGAGGGATAACTTCAAACCATTTGGTGAAATACTCAGTTTTTATGATGATGTATTCGTGCTGCTTTGAAGACGCTGGATTGATTTTTCCGATGATATCCAGTCCCCAACTATAGAATGGCCATAGATTGCTCACAGAATGTAATGGGAGACAAGGAGTGTGAATGAGGTTACCGTGGATTTCGCACTAATGACATTTTTGAAGGTAGGCAGCTGCATCGTCCTCCATGGTCGGCCAATAATATTTCTCATGGATCTGGAGAAATAATTTCTTTTTTCCTTGATGTTCTCCTTCGTGCATGTCTTTCAGGATCGTTGGAATTTCTTGTTCGTCTAAGCACCTTAGTAGGTTCCCACCAAAAATTTTGCGTTACAAAATCCCTTTCAGATAGACAAACTGCTTGTCTCTTTGGGTGAGTTTGATTACTTCTTTATTCTCTGATAGTAAATTATTGTTGTGCAAGTACTTGATGTAAGGTTCTCTCCAGTCCCCAGTATGATGGACCGTTAGAGCTTTCAAATGATGAGGCGGTGTCTGATAATTGGGACAAGATCCTTGTAAGATTCTCGACTGAGTTTCCATGGATGGCCAATAGTACCCGAGCCTTTGGAGCCTCCTGTAAAGTGTAACCACCAACTTTTGTCTGCATATTTCCTCATGAATGCGCTTGAGTTTCTCGCTCACTTCTTCATCTCCGAGACATCGTGACAAAGATCCATCAGGGTTGCGATAATATAATGCTCCGTGTAGCAGAAAAAAGTTCTTCAATTCTTTGAGGCTAATTTTCCCTTCAATAAGAGAACTGCTCAATTCATGAATGATAGGTGCTCCTCAGTCATTCGTTTGAGAATCTTCAATTTGAGTAAGCCAGGTGGATGATATGGAACGTCTTTTTACAGTGATTGACTTCTCCGCTCCTTCAAATTGTAGTTTGGAAGCAAGAGTCGCCAGATAGTTGATAAGAACGTAAGTGCTACATTTTGTACCCATGTTTATATTAGCTGGGACTCGATATTTGGCTAATAATATTATTTTAGTACTTTTGTAGAAAGTACGAGCGAATCCAATCACGAGAAGAATATCTAGCTAAATGAGAGATAATTGGCGTTTGCGACACAAAAAGTAGACAGAGCTGAATGGATGGAAGTGTGGCTGTCAAGTCAACCAATTGAATTGGTCGCACCATTCAATTACACGGTCAGGGAACAGATACTGGTGGATTTCTTGGTGCACTCAAGTATCCATGCTTGCATGTGAAGACACTAAATAAATAACTAACTGTCGGCTAAATAAGATGGAGAAGACAGAACTTGTTCCGAATGGTGTTGAAGCTGGTGAATTATCTACGGACTGAACGACGACAACGACGAGAAATGGAAGAAATATGGAAGTATTCTTATATGGGTTAGAAAACAGTTAAAAGCAGACGTAAATGGACATGGAGAGAGAGCTGCCAGTAAGTTGTTTTTCTGTTTGCCGTGGGTTTAAATGGTTGTGTATGGTACTGTACAATGGAATTGGGGTGTGCTGCAACTGCAATGGATTTAGCCTGGTGGTTAATGGTGGAGATTAACTAAGATGGAGTTACTGTTATTCCGAGCTGCCGAGTAGTTGGTGTTGTGGTTGATTAGGAAAGGAACGGTCGTTGTCGTGGGTGGAATATGGATGAACTTGACTGAGCGGTGATCGATAACGGTGGATAGATTTCAGACCGTAAGGGAGCAGTAGTTAGCTGGGAATGTTGGTGGTGACTGAACTTCGATAGTCACTAAAGAGAAATGGGTATCGGCTCAAATAGGATTTGGTGCTTGATCGAGACATAGTTGCGGCAGTTTGTTGCAATAACAGTCGTCGGAGGAAGGAGTTGTGGCAATACTTATCCGGACAGAATGGAAGAAGAAGCAGGAAGTGGTGGATGGCTACATTTCTTGGTCTGAATGGATATGGAATCGAGCTTCCACTCAAACTGAAGGAAGAATGGGTTCTCAATAATGCAACGACATGGAGTCTCGGGTTCGTAACGAACTATGGTGATTATGGCATGTCTGGGAAGGTTGGTTGGAACAACTGCTGGTAAACGATGGGTTGCTTCCCAATCTCAGCTTGAAGTGAATTGAAGAAAGAATTGGTGATGTAGTCTGAGATTGAGAAGAATCCTTGCTGTGTTGTTTTAAGCTCAAACTGGTACTGATAATGATAAAAACAAGCGAGCTAATTGATAGACACATTTTTGCGTCCGATTTGTCTCGATTCTATAGATTGTTAGGGCTCTTTTTTGTACTTATTATGGTGTTTTATTTATTTGTAAGTATTTTTGGCCAATAAACATTTTTGGAAAAAAATTGGGAAAGCACCCGGAAGACATTTGCTATTCGGACTCTCACTTTGGATAAGGGGTAACCTAATTACTAAGGGGCATCCCATTTCCAGGCAGTTGCCAATCGCACCCTTACTATGGATAAGGGACAACCATCTTCAACATTTCAAAAACCAGGTTTTTGGCAGGAAAATAGGTGCAGTGAAGAACAATTTTTGCAATCGTGATTTGGAGGAGTTTGAGGTCGATTAAACCTCTGATTTTCATAGGATAGACTCCTTATGGGTCTAGGAATCTGATATGGGTGTTTAAATCGATTAGACTGGGATCAATCGAAGGATTTTTCTCACAACAGAAAATATGGAAAGTCACGTGTGTGACCTGTTTTGGGGAATTTTAGAGTGGTTAAAGCGCTGTAAACCTTCCCAAAGATTTGTATCTATCTAAGGAAGAGTTTAGAATAAAAAGGAAAGCTCAGAAACGCGTAGAAATTCTAAAACAAGAAATTTCCGCAACTTGGCCGTGAAGAGAAGGAAAGAGATTTTGGAAGATTTGGGAGAGATTTAATCGGTATTTTTGATATAAATAGATGTCTTGGGTCATATAGAAGAGGTGTCGATAGTTTGGGAACCTAAGGAGAGCCAGAGAAGAAGAAATCAGAGCTTTACCGAACTCTGTTTCTGCTGCTGCTGAAAAAGAAGAACGCGAAGAACATTGACGCACGGTAAACAATCGCAGAACAGTGACATTGTTTAACAGCTGAAGAACATTAAGCTGTGCAGGGCAGTCGTATTCTAGGGTCTTAAAATCAGCGACAAAGCAACAGTTTTTCTGTAACAGTTCCATTGTAACAGCTGTTTTGCAACACCAATACACTGTTGCAAACAGTCTGTGTTATTACTTTTCACTCTTTTAATCATCTTTTGAGCAACAAACACATATTTTGAGATCATGATTAATATGAGGAGCTAAACCCCATTGCTGAGGCGATAGAGGAAGCTATTTTTCCAACAAAAAGTGGTATATTCTATTTTATCTTTTTATTTGCAATAATTATATGATTATTTGCCTTGAACTATTATTGAATATGATTTTTATTTGAGTGATTGTGATCTATTTTGATGGAGTATGCTTAGTTTTAAGACTTTTGATGCTTCATACTTGGTATTTACAATTATTACTTTTGAAAATCTACTTGTTGCAATGTTTTAGAATCAAATTAAACAAGAAAATTGCATAAATATAAGTATTGGTTTAATCACTTTGAACTTGGAAAATAGTGGAATCTTAGCCTCAGTGTTTCTTTTAGTATTGACATCATCTTTGATTGAGTTTGCTATAATTTTTAGTGAGTTTTCTATTTTAATATTATAATTTAAGTCTAATTAATATCCTTCACAAGTCTGAGAATCGAACCACTTTTACCATTATCTACAAATCACATCAATTTTTGGTGCCGCTGCAGGGGATCAAACCTGGGTCACCCGCGTGACAAGCGAGAATACTTACCACTATACTACAACGACCATGGTTGAGTCTCTATGCACTGGTGGATTTGAAAACCAAGCTGTTGATGCGGCGATGGAATTTTTTAATGAAATCGCCGAAAAAACCCAACAATGGGAAAATAGTAGGGCACCCCAGAAAACAATTCTTTTAAGTAGAGGAAACGTTAATAGGGTAAAAGGAGGCTATGAATCAGATGCCAAGCAAAAAGGTTAGAAGCCTTAGAAGTGGGCCAGACTAGTGTTAGAGTGGAGCCTTTTTGGAAGGCCAGAATATTGAAGAGCAGGCCAATGCTCTTTATAATAACACTAGATTTGATAACCGTCAAAAGATTGACCCATATTCAAAAAACCTATAATCCTGGTTGGAGAAACCATCCGAACCTTTCATGGTCTAAGGGCCAAAGTCAAGGTCAGTTTAGTAATTCTAATGCACCCCCAGGTTTTGGCTATACTAAGAATCCTTCAGGACTAGCTCAGTTTCAGAATCAGTCAGATAAGAAAATCCTAAGTTTAGAGGAATCTCTCGCCTTGTTAACTCAGCAAACTGCAAAATTCTAGTTATCCGTAGAACAGAGTCTACAAGCTAGTAACAGGATAGGACAAGAAAATAGTCAGGTTATTTCCAAGTTAAAAACCCATGTTGGTCTGATAAGTGATTCTTTGAGAGAAAAAGGTAAGTTTCCTATTCAAATACAACCCCACCCTAGAGGATTTCATGAATTAGGTGCAAAACCATCGAATCAATTGAATGCTGTTAGAACCCTTAGAAGTGGTAGAGTTGTAGACATTAAGGTAACCATGCCCGATAGTGAACATACTGTAGTTCACCCCTCAGGATCTCACCTCTCAGAACCAGTAGCTGAAGAGACTGATAAAGTTTCTGATGATGTGAATTCGATTCCTGAAAGATCTGATTTTAGGCCTAGAGCCCCATTTCCTCAGCTATTAGTACCAACAAAGAAGGAATCGAACTTTAATGACATAGTGGAGGTTTTTAAGCAAGTTACCATAAACCTTCCCTTATTAGATGCAATTAGGCAAATTCCTGCTTATGCCAAGTTCCTTAAGGATATGTGTACGCGAAAGCGAAAACTTAGCGTCCATAAGAAATCCTTTTTAGCTAGTCACGTAAGTTCAATCATTCAGAACACCACAACTCCAAAGTACAAAGACCCAGGTTCTCCTACCATTGCTTGCACAATAGGTAACTTCCGGGTAGAAAAAGCTTTACTTTACTTAGGATCCAGTGTAAACTTACTGCCATTCCATGTATATTTACAACTAGGACTTGGTGAAATGAAACCTACTCAGATGACACGGCAGTTAGCTGATAGGTATGTTAAAATCCCTCGAGGTGTTATCGAGGATGTTCTTATTGAGGTCGACAAGTTTATTTATCCAGTGGATTTCGTGGTCCTAGATACCCAACCTGTCCCTGACCCAGAGAACCAGATACCTGTGATTTTAGGTCGCCCATTTTTAGCTACGTCTAATGCGATCATTAACTGTCGAAATGGTGTGATGAGTTTATCTTTTGGTACTATGACTATGGAGATGAACATTTTTAATGTCAGTAAGCAACCTCGTGAGCTAGATGACACATGTGTTGAGGAGGTGAACATGATAGAATCCTTAGTTCAGGAGTCATTACCAAACATCTTGTCTGAAGACCCATTAGAAAGTTGTCTATCCCATTTTGGTTTAGATTTTGACGACGATAACACTATTGAACAGGTGAATGATCTATTAGATTCTACCCCTGTGTTATACACTGATAGATGGAAAGTTAGGTTCGAACCATTACCAGTTTCTGAGACTACCCTAATTCCTTCTTTAGAAGAGCCCCCAAAGTTGGACCTTAAACCACTACCAGATACTCTAAAGTATGTTTTTTTAGGCCCATCTGAGACTTTACCTGTGATTGTAGCTTCCAATTTGGATAGTGATCAGGAAAGTAGGCTAGTAAATGTACTTCAAGACAATAAGGAAGATTTAGGGTGGACTATAGCAGACATTAAGGGTATAAGTCCTACTGTGTGTATGCATCAGATTCATTTAGAGGAAGAATCCAAACCTTCTAGGGAGATGCAACGTCGACTGAACCCTAACATGAAAGAGGTAGTTCGAAAAGAGGTGCTTAAGTTGTTAGATGCGGGTATTATTTACCCAATTTCAGACAGTAAGTGGGTCATCCCTGTTCAGGTTGTCCCCAAGAAATCAGGTATCACTGTAGTCCAGAATGATAATAATGAATTAATCCCAACCCAAATGACCACGGGATGGCGTGTGTATATTGACTATAGGAAATTGAACAAGGTCACAAGGAAGGATCACTTTCCCTTTCCTTTTATCGACTAAATGCTAGAGCAATTAGCTGGACATAGTCACTATTGCTTCTTAGATGGCTACTCCGGTTATAATCAGATCGTTATTGCCCCAGAAGACCAAGAGAAAACCACTTTTACCTGTCCCTTTGGTACCTTTGCGTATAGACGCATGCCTTTCGGGCTATGTAATGCCCCTGCAACTTTTCAGCGTTGTACGATGAGCATATTTTCTGATATGGTAGAACGGTTCTTAGAGGTCTTTATGGATGATTTTTCAGTGTTTGGTTCATATTTCGATGAGTGCTTGCATCATTTGACATTAGTGTTGACTAGGTGTAAGGAAAAAAAATTAGTGCTTAATTGGGAAAAATGCCATTTCATGGTTAAATCAGGAATTGCATTAGGGGACATCCTCTCTTCAAATGGTATAGAGGTAGACAAAGCAAAAGTTGACCTTATTAATAATTTACAGGTCCCAAAAACCGTAAAAGATATTAGTTCATTCCTAGGGCATGCAGGTTTTTACCGCCGATTCATTAAGGATTTTAGCTTGATTTCTAGACCTCTTTGCAATTTGCTTGCAAAAGATGTTAAGTTTGTCTTTGATGATGCTTGTTTAGAGGCTTTTGAGAAACTTAAAACTTTACTCACTACTGCCCCGATAGTCCAGGAACCTAACTGGAACCTACCCTTTGAGATTATGTGTGATTCTTCAGATTATGCTATAGGCGTCGTTTTAGGACAACGAGAAAACAAATCACTTCATGTGATTTATTATGCTAGCAAAACTCTGAATGATGCCCAAATGAACTATACCTTTTATCTAAGAAGGATACCAAACCTAGATTGATTAGATGGATCCTATTGTTACATGAATTTTCCCCAGACATTAAAGACAAAAAGGGTGCATAAAATGTAGTAGCAGACCACTTGTCTAGGCTAGTTGTTAGTTCCCCTAGTGATTCCCTTCCTATAAGGGATAGCTTTCCTGATGAACAATTGTTCTCTGTTTCCCAATCACCTTGGTATGCAAATATAGTAAATTATCTTGTTACTGGTCAAACCCCTCAACATTTGGGTAAGCAAGATCGTTCTAGGTTTTTAGCCGAGGTTAAGCATTTATTTTGGGACGATCCTTATCTGTTTAAGTATTGTCTGGACCAGATTATTAGGAGATGTATATCTGAGAGTGACCAGTCTAGTATTATCTCCTTTTGTCATGAACATGCATGTGGGGGTCATTTTAGTGCTAAGAATACTGCTGCTAATATTTTGCAGTGTGTATTTTACTGGCCTTTGTTGTTTAAAGATTCCCATAGTCATTGTGTTTCTTGTGAGCGTTGCCAGAAGTTAGGAACCATTTCCCGTAGAAATATGATGCCTTTGAACCCTATTTTAGTGATTGAGGTCTTTGATGTGTGGAGCATTGATTTCATGGGCCCATTTCCTATTTCATTTGGTTATATTTACATACTTGTCGCTGTAGACTATGTGTCTACGTGGGTTGAGGCGGTTCCGTGTAAAACGAATGACCACAGGGTCGTAGTCCAGTTTTTGGAAGAGAATATACTTACACGTTTTGGTACGCCGCGAGATATAATTAGTGATGGAGGTTCACACTTTTGTAATAGACCGTTTGATCTTTTAATGAAACAATACAGTATTACCCATAAAGTAGCAACCCCATATCACCCTCATACTAGTGGTCAGGTAGAGGTTTCCAATAGGGAAATTAGAAGTATTCTAGAGAAAACAGTTAATCCAAATAGGAAACACTGGTCTTCGAGGCTTACTGATGCCTTATGGGCTTACCGTACTGCGTTTAAGACACCCATTGGAATGTCACCTTATCGTTTAGTGTTTGGCAAGGCATGTCACCTTCCTGTTGAGATAGAGCATCGAGCCTATTGGGCTATTAAGAACTTAAACTTTTCACTTGACAAGGAAGGAGCTCAAAGAAATCTCCAGCTCAATGAGTTGGACGAGATTCGTAGAGATGCATACGATAGTGCTAAGGAGTATAAGAACAAAATGAAACTTGTGCATGATAGGAATATTTTACGAAAGTCATTTTCTCCAGGTCAAAAAGTTCTTCTGTATGACACTCGTTTGCATCTATTCCCCGGGAAGTTGCGCTCTCGGTAGACCGGTCCTTTTGTGGTCCGTACTATTTTTCCTCATGGCGATGTGAAATTGAGACACCAGATGGTAGTAGTTCTTCGAAGGTTAACGGTCAGCGATTGAAGCTCTTTTTAGAGCCTTTTCCTATAGGTGATGTTGAGGAGGTCCTTCTGGAGGACCCTGTTTACCTTGATTGACCATCGAGGCGATTTTGTATGTTGTATAATATTTTTGTAGGTTTTTGGTTACACTTCACCCAGGTACTATCTTTCCGACTTCTCTCTTTACTATTTCATCATGTTACTTATATTTTTGGTACTATTCTTTGATTAGAAACATTGAGGACAATGTTAGATTTAAGTTTGGGGGTGGGGTAGAACTTTTTGTTACCTTTTCGTTGCAATAAATAAACTCCAGAGCCTAGAAATTTATCCCTATTAAGGATGGCACTAACCAATCTAAGTGGATGGAAGCATTTTGGTTGTAGGAGTTGAGGAACCAATCTGACTAGATGGCAACATCTAAAGAGTGTATTCATAAAAGCACAGAGCTCAGGTGTTAGAAATAACATGATAGTTTCACCATATCTCGTTGAGTCCTTTTCACTTCTGTTTTTATTTTGTTTTGTTTTTAAACTATGTTTCTCTAAGTGATTAGGTGGGGCTCACGATTCAAGTTGTTACCAATGCTATGGTGAATTAGAGTGATTGAGATACAAAAAAAAAAAAAAAAAGAAGAAAAAGAGACCAGACCATCAGACCAACTGGAATAAATTCAATAAAGTCGACCACTATCTAAAAATTGATGTGATTTGTAGATAGTGGTAAAAGTGGTTCGATTCTCAGACTTGTGAAGGATATTAATTAGACTTAAATTCTAATATTAAAATAGAAAACTCACTAAAAATTATAGCAAACTCAATCAAAGATGATATCAATACTAAAAGAAACACTGAGGCTAAGATTCCTCACTATTTTCCAAGTTCAAAGTGATTAAACCAATACTTATATTTATGCAATTTTCTTGTTTAATTTGATTCTAAAATATTGCAACAAGTAGATTTTCAAAAGTAATAATTGTAAATACCAAGTATGAAGCATCAAAAGTCTTAAAACTAAGCATACTCCATCAAAATAGATCACAATCATTCAAATAAAAATCATATTCAATAATAGTTCAAGGAAAATAATCATATAATTATTGCAAATAAAAAGATAAAATAGAATATACCAATTTTTGTTGGAAAAATAGCTTCCTCTATCGCCTCGACAATGGGGTTTAGCTCCTCATATTAATCATGATCTCAAAATATGTGTTTGTTGCTCAAAAGATGATTAAAAGAGTGAAAAGTAATAACACAGACTGTTTGCGACAGTGTATTGGTGTTGCAAAACAGCTGTTACAATGGAACTGTTACAGAAAAACTGTTGCTTTGTCGCTGATTTTAAGACCCTAGAATACGACTGCCCTGCACAGCTTAATGTTCTTCAGCTGTTAAACAACGACGCTGTTCTGCGACTGTTTACCATGCGTCAATGTTCTTCGCGTTCTTCTTCTTCAGCAGCAGAAACAGAGTTTGGTAAAGCTATGATTTCTTCTTCTCTGGCTCTCCTTAGGTTCCCAAACTCTCGACACCTCTTCTATATGACCCAAGACATCTATTTATATCAAAAATACCGATTACATCTCTCCCAAATCTCCCAAAATATCTTTCCTTCTCTTCACGGCCAAGTTGCGGAAATTTCTTGTTTTAGAATTTCTACGCGTTTCCGAGCTTTCCTTTTTATTCTAAACTCTTCCTTAGATATATACAAATCTTTGGGAAGGTTTACACTGCTTTAATGTCTTTAAAATTCCCTAAAACAGGTCACACACGTGACTTTCCATATTTTCTGTTGTGAGAAAAATCCGTCGATTGAGCCCAGTCTAATCGATTTAAACACCCATATCAGATTCCTAGACCCATAAGGAGTCTATCCTATGAAAATCAGAGGTTTAATCGACCTCAAACTCCTCCAAATCACGATTGCCAAAATGTTCTTCACTGTACCTATTTTCCCGCCAAAAACCTGGTTTTTGAAATGTTGAAGATGGTTGCCCCTTATCCAGAGTAGGGGTGCGATTAGCAACTGCCTGGAAATGGAATGCCCCTTAGTAATTAGGTTACCCCTTATCCAAAGTGAGAGTCCGAATAAAAAATGTCCTCCGGGTGCTTTCCGACAACTTTTCGAGCCAACTTTTCCAAAAATGTTTATTGGCCAAAAATACCTACAAATAAATAAAACACCATAATAAGTACAAAAAAGAGCCCTAACAATATATAGAATCGAGACAAATCGGACACAAAAATGTGTCTATCACTCATATGTTGCAGATGCGATGCAAATGGAGTTGGGAATCTGGTTCAGTTGGGGTTGTTTGAGAACGTAGAGGCAAACGTCCATCTGATGGCTGTGAGCAAGCCAGTGTATGCCGAGACTTAGTCGTACAGTGGAGAAGTCGAGCAATAGAAATGGTGGCAGTGTATATGGACTGAAATCGAGGGTTCTTGGCATGTATGGAAATTGGTCGAACTGGTGGGGGAAGGTGTTAATAGGGTCAGAGTGCTGGAGATGTGTGTCGACTGGAGTTTGGAAGGGTGCTGCTAGTTTGCAGTCGACCAGTCTTGAGATGTAAGCGAAGATGGACTCAACGAAGTTGGGTTTTGCTGCTGAGCAATGAATATTCGTGGTATTGGGTGAGAAGTATGATGGCTGATTTGATCCGAGAGGGCTTGCCGGTGCTTGTACAACGAGTGGTGACGTGACTCGGAAGCTTAAGAAGTTGGTTGTGGTTATGTGTTTGGATCTGGAAATCAGAGCTGGTAATGGACCCGAATGTACTGGGCCTTGGCAAATGTTGCTAGGTCTTACGTTCGACTGGAGGCACCACCTATATGAAGGAAACAAACAGAAAGTGAAAAGGGGAGATCGGCTACTGGACAGAGAGCCGCTAGGCGACGGCCAGAGTGCTTGAGAAGACGAAACAAGGGAAGAAGAAGATTGCCGACGACAATAATAATTTAATTTACTTTTTCTCTTTTAATTCATTTTAATGGGTTTTGAGAAATCCATATTAATGTCTTGCTAAACTTTTACGTAACTAGGGTTTATGGTGGAAACTACTTGGGGTATTAGGCTATTTGATTTGAATAGTTGAGCAAAGACCATTATGATTTTAATAGATCAGTTCTTGAATATTGTTTATTGATTGGTTGAAAATTAGTTTTTGCTTCACCGGTTTCAAAACCTGTGTGCTTAATGATTAGTTTTACAAATATGTGTGTCTTATTATTTGATGATCCATGCTTCGTTAAAAACTTTGATGGGTTATGCTTAGAAAAGCCATATAGAATTTGTGAACCTATATTTAGTTTCATATAACTTTCTCGCTAATGCAATTTGATGGTGCATGCTTCGGTTTAGTCTTTTGATGTGCCATGCTTAGGGCGTTCCAGTGATATTTACGACTCTAATACATATAATAGGTGATGTCGATAGAACGAACAATAAACATAAATTCATGAGTTGTGTTTCATTTCAGTAATTAAATAGAAATAATAATGGATACTATAAACCCTGGTTACCGACTCTCCCATTGGATTTTTTTTTATTAGTTTAGTTTAATTTTATTATTTCGTTTTGCATTTCTCATTCTAAAAATCCAAAAAATCATTTCTGGTTAGTTCATTAGATATATTGATTAGAGTATTTCCACCGCTCCCTGTGGGTTCGACCCGTACTTGCCGTTGTCTGCTAGTTAGACGCCGTGCGATTGCGTTTATTTACATATAGGTATCTCCGGATCCTATCAATTTTTGGCGCTGCTGCCGGGGAGCGGCTGTGGAATATTGTAATTAGTATTTTTGATTTGTAAATAGCTTGTTTTTTTTTTTAGTTCTATTTGATTTTTTTTCTTTTTTTAGAATTTTGTTTCAGGTATCTTTTTGAGGATGATGACTCTTTCTCAGGAGACGTCACCTAAGATGACACTGGCAGAATATAAGCGTAGAAATGCAAATTCTCAGGCAACCTCATCAGAGATGACGCTTGGTGAATATATGCATAGGCAACGGTATGGAGTTTTTTCTCCACAAATTGTAAGTGAAGAACACCTCAAATGATATATGAGAAGTATTACAAACACACACCAGTTAGTTTGGAACAAAGATTGAGAATTCTGGAATACCAAAGATTATATGCTGTGATGATCAGTTTTGTAGTGATTCTTTGTCCCAGACAGAACATATAGATGACCCTGTGGATGATTGTGTGGATGATTTGTCTAATTCTATAGATGAATCTATCTCACAAGATCATTCACCCGACTTACAGGTTGTGTTTAGACACTTAGACTTCCAAAAGTTACCAAATTTAGGGTTAGAGTTGTGTGCTTCTAAAATTTTGTTGGATCACTTTGCATCCAAATACCCAGAGGACTTTCCTGTTTTCGATACCGTGCATGAGCCAATAGACAATTTGCCAGTCTCAATAGAATCCCCATATTTTGTTATTTATGCACTTCCATGTGTAGTAAAAACCAGGTTTGGGAGTATTCTGATAGTTTCAGTGTCTCCGCGTTGTCATGACATAAGTGTGAAGCTGTCATTTGTAAATATAATATTTTGGATTGATCCCCAAATTTTCAGGTTATTAGTTTATGGGGATCCTTTATGTATATTCCAGTAGGTAATTCTATTTTCTTGTCTTATATTTATTTGTTTATTTTCGCATAGAATTTCCCATCTTAATTTTTACGCCGGATGATTCAATTACATTGAGGACAATGTAATGTTTAAGTGTGGGGGAGTGGTTAACTTTTTACTTTATTTTCAGGAATTTTCTAGCAAATCATGATCAGCTGTTGAGCGGGTCTATTGTAGGTTTGTAGGTATTTTATGACCAGCTGTTGAGCGGGTCAATTCTTTTGTTTTATTATCATTTCTTATGACCAGCTGTTGAGCGGGTCTTAAAAAATAAATGATGACCAGCTGTTGAGCGGGTCTATTCTTTTTCTTATCACTTTATGACCAGCTGTGGAGCGGGTCAATTTTCTGTTTTGCTTAAGGACTAGCAAAATATAAGTGTGGGGGTGTTGATAAGCACGTAAGTGCTACATTTTGTACCCATGTTTATATTAGCTGAGACTCGATATTTGGCTAATAATATTATTTTAGTACTTTTGTAGAAAGTACAAGCAAATCCAATCATGAGAAGAATATCTAGCTAAATGAGAGCTAATTGGCGTTTGCCACACCAAAAGTAGACAGAGCTGAATGGATGGAAGTGTGGCTGTCAAGTCAACCAATTGAATTGGTCGCACCATTCAATTACACGGTCAGGGAACGGATACTGGTGGATTTCTTGGTGCACCCAAGTATCCATGCTTGCATGTGAAGACACTAAATAAATAACTAACTGCCGGCTAAATAAGATGGAGAAGACAGAACTTGTTCCGAATGGTGTTGAAGCTGATGAATTATCTACGGACTGAACGGCGACAACGATGAGAAATGGAAGAAATATGGAAGTATTCTGAGATGGGTTAGAAAACAGTTAAAAGCAGACGTAAATGGACATGGAGAGAGAGCTGCCAGTAAGTTGTTTTTCTGTTTGCCGTGGGTTTAAATGGCTGTGTATGGTACTGTACTATGGAACTGGGGTGTGCTGCAACTGCAATGGATTTGGCCTGGTGGTTAATGGTGGAGATTAACTAAGATGGAGTTACTGTTCCGAGCTGCCGAGTAGTTGGTGTTGTGGTTGATTAGGAAAGGAACGGTCGTTGTCGTGGGTGGAATATGGATGAACTTGACTGAACGGTGATCGATAACGGTGGATAGATTTCAGACCGTAAGGGAGCAGTAGTTAGCTGGGAATGCTGGTGGTGACTGAACTTCGATAGTCACTAAAGAGAAATGGGTATCAGCTCAAATAGGATTTGGTGCTTGATCGAGACATAGTTGCGGCAGTTTGTTGCAATAACAGTCGTCGGAGGAAGGAGTTGTGGCGAGACTTATCCGGACAGAATGGAAGAAGAAGCAGGAAGTGGTGGATGGCTACAGTTCTTGGTCTGAATGGATATGGAATCGAGCTTCCACTCAAACTGAAGGAAGAATGGGTTCTCAATAATGTAACGACATGGAGTCTCGGGTTCGTATCGAACTATGGTGATTATGGCATGTCTGAGAAGGTTGGTTGGAACAACTGCTGGTAAATGATGGGTTGCTGCCCAATCTCAGCTTGAAGTGAACTGAAGAAAGAATTGGTGATGTAGTCTGAGATTGAGAAGAACCCTTGCTGTATTGTTTTAAGCTCAAACTGGTAGTGATAGTGATAACAACAAGCGAGCTAATATGTTGCAGATGCGATGCAAATGGAGTTGGGAATCTGGTTCAGTTGGGGTTGTTTGAGAACGTAGAGGCAAAGGTCCATCTGATGGCTGTGAGCAAGCCAGTGTATGCCGAGACTTAGTCGGACAGTGGAGAAGTCGAGCAATAGAAATGGTGGCAGTGTATATGGACTGAAATCGAGGGTTCTTGGCATGTATGAAAATTGGTCGAACTGGTGGAGGAAGGTGCTAATAGGGTCAGAGTGCTGGAGATGTGTGTCGACTGGAGTTTGGAAGGGTGCTGCTAGTTTGCAGTCGACCAGTCTTGAGATGTAAGCGAACATGGACTCAGCGAAGTTGGGTTTTGCTGCTGAGCAATGAATATTCGTGGTATTGGGTGAGAAGTATGATGGCTGATTTGATCCGAGAGGGCTTGCCGGTGCTTGTACAACGAGTGGTGACGTGACTCGGAAGCTTAAGAAGTTGGTTGTGGTTATGTGTTTGGATCTGGCAATCGGAGCTGGTAATGGACCTGAATGTACTGGGCCTTGGAAAATGTTGCTAGGTCTTACATTCGACTGGAGGCACCATCTATATGAAGGAAACAAACAGAAAGTGAAAAGGGGAGATCGGCTACTGGACAGAGAGCCGCTAGGCGACGACCAGAGAGCTTGAGAAGACGAAACAAGGGAAGAAGAAGATTTCCGACGGCAATAACGGTTTAATTTACTTTTTCTCTTTTAATTCATTTTAATGGGTTTTGAGAAATTCATATTAATGTATTGCTAAACTTTTATGTAACTAGGGTTTATGGTGGAAACTACTTGGGGTATTAGGCTATTTGATTTGAATAATTGAGCAAAGACCATTATGATTTTAATAGATCAGTTCTTGAATATTGTTTATTGATTGATTGAAAATTAGTTTTTGCTTCACCGGTTTCAAAACATGTGTGCTTAATGATTAGTTTTACAAATATGTGTGTCTTATTATTTGATGATCCATGCTTCGTTAAAAAGTTTGATGGGTTATGCTTAGAAAAGCCATATAGAATTTGTGAACCTATATTTAGTTTCGTATAACTTTCTCGCTAATGCAATTTGATGGTGCATGCTTCGGTTTAGTCTTTTGATGTGTCATGCTTAGGGCGTCCCAGTGATATTTGCGACTCTAATACATATAATAGGTGATGTCGATAGAACGAATAATAAACATAAATTCATGAGTTGTGTTTCATTTCAGTAATTAAATAGAAATAATAGTGGATACTATAAACCCTGGTTACCGACTCTCCCATTGGATTTCTTTTATTAGTTTAGTTTAATTTTATTATTTCGTTTTGCATTTCTCATTCTAAAAATCCAAAAAATCATTTCTGGTTAGTTCATTAGAGATATTGATTAGAGTATTTCCACCGCTCCTTGTGGGTTCGACCCGTACTTGCCGTTGTCTACTAGTTAGACGCCGTGCGATTGCGGTTATTTACATATAGGTATCTCCGGATCCCATCAATAGTCAGCATGCCTATTGTTGGTATGACCAGTATGGATGATTGTTGCATCAGCAAAATGGGCTAATAGTCGTTGTACCTCAGTTATGAATGGAGCAAGGGTTACTTCTTTGATAGAGTATACACCATTCATATGATTGATCAATGGTTTTGAGTCTCCTCTTATTTCCAGGTGCATTTCTCCTGCTTGCTTGGCCAAGGATAATCCCAACAAGAAATCTCCATATTCTGCTTGCTTGAACGAGTGTGAGAAGACTTAACTGGATGGGGATACCAACACCATGCCCGCTCTGCCAGTATCATTGCTAGGAGTGTCAGATCCATCAAAGTATAGTAACCATGTTTCCTCTTTAATAACTGAAATTTCTGGAAACTCACCCGGTACATCTTCATGTAGCATTGTGATGTCTTCCACTGGAAAGGCAGCGAGCAAGTCTGCAACTGCTTGGCCCTTGATTGCCTTGGGTGAGACACATGCTATGTAAAACTCTGAAATATTTAGTAACCATTTTGCAGGTCTGCATATCAAAGATGGTTTTGACAGCAAGAATTTTACAGGATCAGCTTTAGCAACCAGTACGACTCTGTTTGACAACAAGTAATATCTGAATTTCTGAATCGCATGAACCAATACTAAGCATGCTCTTTCGGATTTAGGGTGCCGGAGTTCAACATCTCTCATTGTATGGATAAAGTAGTAGATCGGATGCTCGACGCCTTCTTCGTCCTCTTAAGCGATAAGAGCGCCAATAACAACATCGCTGGAGGCCGTGTAAAGTATCAACGATCATCCTTGTACCGGGGATTTCATGACAGTGGGTGATAATAGTATCTGCTGGATCTTTTGTAATGCATCTTGTTGGACGTTCGTCCATGCAAATTTGCTCCCCTCTTCAGTAGAGGGGTGAATGAAGCAATAAGATGAGCTAATTCAGGATTGAAACGTCGGATATAATTTACCTTGAGTATAACACTCTGAATCTCTTTTACAGTACGTGGAGGAGGCATGGTAGTAATAGCTTTGGTCTTGTCTAAGTCGACTTTGATTCCTTCTGCCGTGACTTGGAACCCTAGAAACTTCCAGAAAAAACACCAAATGCACATTTCATGGGATTCATCTTCAATTTGTATTCTCTGCATCTTTCGAACACTTTTCTCAAAACATCTAAATGGGACGATCGAGTTTTTGATTTGACTACCACATCATCAACTTTGTCTTCTACTTGTTTGTGCATCATATCATGAAAGATGGCGGTCATCGCTCGTTGATATGTAGCACCTGCATTCTTCAATCCAAAAGGCATCACCGTGTAATGAAAGTTCCCGATGGGCGTTCGAAACGCAGTCTTGTTAGCATCATGCTCATACATCTTGATCTGGTTGTAGCCGTTGTAACCATCTATAAATGAGAACATGCCATGGTCACTGGTTGCGTCAATGAGCATGTCGATATTGGGTAAAGGAAAGTCGTCTTTCGGGCAACACTTGTTCAGGTTTCTGAAATCTACACGTCATCGGATCTGACCATTTTTCTTCTTGACCGGGACAACGTTTGCTAGCCATATTGGATGTTGAATGGGTTTGATGAAACCTGCTGCTAGTAGTTTTTGAACTTCAACTTTAATTTTTTCCTCAACTTCATGTCTGAACTGTCTGGGCGTTTGTTTGATAGGCTTGAATCTAGAAGTTATGTGCAAGTGATGTGTGACCAACTTGTCATCAAGGCCGGGCATTTCTTCGTATGTTCAAGCAAAAATATATTGATACTCCTTCAACAAGCTTATCAATCTTGTTCGTTCCTCTGGTGACAGTGTAGAACTAATCAATATTGGTCTTAGATCTTCCTATGTTCCGTTACTGATTATTTCAAGATCATCAGTAGTGGAGTCTGTGCTATCTTGTAACTGTCGCGGGGTATCTTGAATTTCTTCATCAGGCGGTTGATCGCCCTGATATGATTCTTCAGGGTGGGGAGACTTTTCATCGACCTCCCTTATTAATTGCTAATCTTTGCGTCGAAGATAAATTATTATTCCTTACACATCATAGATGGTTATAAAGTTAGATTTCTTCCGAGTCATAGCTTGATCCTGGTGACACTTGAGCGGTATGCTAGGTGGCTTGGTCGGCTTAGCACTTGAAGATGTTGGCTTGTCAGCATCTTTCTCGATGGACTTCCAACCTGGGAGTGGAGTACCGTAGATTTTGCTCGGAGGTTCGGGGATACTTTTTGGCGGTTCTAGGAACTCAGTATCATAAACCAGAGCATAAGGAGACGCTGAAGTTGCAATGCGGACGATTTTGTTGTTGAGCAAAGCTTTCGTACATTGATGGTATGTCGAGGGAAAAACCTTGTTGTCATGGATCCATGGTCTCCCGAGTATCATGTGATAATCAGGGTCTTTCTCGATCACGTGAAATTTGACCGTTGATTGGGTCGGTCTCACTTTCAGATCCACATAGGGTATGTGGCTCTGGCTTCCTTCAAAACCCGTCATCAATATGGGATGATGAACGATTTTTCTTTGTGAGACCTTGGTTGCCTTGAGAGTCTTCATGGCGACGAGATTCGTAGAAGCACCTGTATCGGTAAGAGATATTCTGAATTCAGAGTCTTTGATAAAAGCAGTCACGTACAAGGCCCAATTATGTCCTTCTTCTGCAATTCAGTCTTCTTCGGTGAAGGTAATATTGTTTATCGAATGTTCGGACATCATGGATACTTCTTCAACTGCTAGAGATGATGGAATTATTGTCAAATCAGATGATATATGGTTGAGTGCAACAAACGTGTTCGTACGCTGATCCTTGGAGAAGTGCAGGAGTTCACACAGATTCTCGATTAGATGTGTAACTTCCTGATCTACCGGCTTCTCATAAGTAGTGAAATTATTGGTTCGAGGATTGATATCAGTGTTATCAGGAGATGAACGTTCTACCGCATGAGTTCCCAGAATTCTTTTCATATCCACCATAAAGTTGAATAAATTATCGATTGCTCCTTTCAACCGATTTATATTTCTTTCCAAAATTTCTTTCCTCCGTGCTAGCTCAGCTAATGATGGAATTTCTCCATCATATACACCGATACATAGAAAAGGAGTAGTAAAGTAGGGATGATGAAGATTACCAGAATCGCTCGGATGAGCATGAGGAGCGTCACCGTTCAAGAGACTCCATCCAGAATTTGGGATAGTTAAATCAGACCTAAGACCGACCATCTTTGTGAAAGTTGGGATTACAACCAAGAGATTAATCTCCCACCATGGTCGCCAATATATTAATGGGGAAAAACGATTTCCTGGTTTTTCAGGAAATTGAGAGACGAACGTGCGGACGGAGACTCCTCAACCTAGCAAACTGCCTAACCTCAAACATATGCACTGCATGGGAGTACTTTGAGTTCGAGAGATCAATCTGTAGGACTTCGTGCTAAACCAAGAAATGGTCGTTCCAGAGTCAATTCGGTCACAAAGAGGGAAGAGGGTTGATCTGTATGAGGGAAGCTGAGAAGTGTGTGAGATCAATGGTGATCAAGGATTGTGAATGTGTTGTGGGTTTCTGCAAATGAAGAATAAGTTTGAATTCTGCTCAATTGAGAGAGATTGTTGCTCACACGATGACTCTTGGTTAGACAGATGTTAACTATTCGACCAATGTTGTGTTGTTTTTAATCGTGAATTCAGAAAATTATTTATATTGCTAGAATGTAGACACATTGATCTCCATTAAGTGTGGTGGTTTCTCAAGTGAAAGAGTGGGAAAGTGGGAAATCGTGGTTTAACCAGTTCCATCTCGTGCGGAGACTTGGTTGATTGTCCACGCACTACTTTGGTAACTCCCTTAACTTCTTGCACGACTTACTCACATTTCTCATCATGGATGAACACACGTGCCATAGGCCACCATACCAAAACCCTAATTAATATCCCCCACGGCAGGCGTGTATTTGATTAGTCAATCGTTGACTTGATTAGACAATGAGTCTAAGTATTGTTCAGTCGAGCATGATTGATGAATGCTCTAGGATTCATGAATTGAACATGTCTGCTGGGACGTATAGTTCTCGAATAAATGTCGATAACTGGATCAACATGAAATTGATAGTCTGAGCAACTATTGCTTGTCTGATGAATTGTTGAATTACTGAATATTGATAGTTGAATTAATATTCCTCGGAGCAAATATTGCTCATTTGAGGAATTACTGAATATTGATAGTTAAATCAATATTCGAGCAAATATTGCTAATTTGATGGATTACTAAATATTGATAGTTGAATCAATATTCGAGCAAAAATTATTCATTTGATGAATTATTGGTAGCATGACCAAAAAAATTAATTAAAAAATTGGTACTAGACCGAATATTATATAATTAATCAAGATGTTGATTTTTGGATCAATATAAAATTATTAATGTTTCAACTTGCTCAGAATTATGATTTTGCAGAGCATTCAGTTCGAAACCCTAATTTTGATCGAATGTTGATCAGTTGATGATTTACTGAAAATAAGTCACTGAGTGAAGGGGGGACCATCTACATGGGATGATGGTCGACCATGTATCCCCCAGGTGCTCGAGTGAGCATGCACCAAAGTCTTTTGTTGACCAGTTTGTGAAAGGATGATCAGATGTTGGTTTAATCATTTAATAAAATAGTGCTCGTCTGAGCGTTAGGTAATGGAACCTAATTATGGAGAGATGAGGACTGGCCAAGGGGTCATGGGATCGGTCTTTGGTAGTCTTGGGACCATCTGGTGGTCGATTGAGAAAATTCCAAGTTGGTCGGAGAGAGTTTGGACCCAATATGAATTGTTGAGAGCTGATTAGGTCAAAATAATGAAAGAGTATGGGACCGGCTCCTTGCAAGCCTAAGGTCCGACCTTGGTCAGTCAGGGTGGCATGCCCGTGTCACCATACTGCTCGTGTCTCAATCCTGAGAGTTTTGGTATTTTCTGGTGCGCGTTTGAGCAGTATTTTGGATTTTCAAAAGAGTTTGATCTTGACTGAAACTCTCAATTTTGCTCGAATGAGCAAGTAGAACTTTGCTCATGCGACCAATATTTTGAGAATATTAAAATAATAATATTTTAATTTTTGATGTGAAAAGCCTAGTCGGTCATGTGACCATTTGACTTTTTGGCTTTTTCATTGTTTGAGCAATATTTGAGAAAATACTGAAAAACTAGGTTTTCGCTCAAACAAAAATAAGATGAAGGAGTTTCATGAGATGAAGGAAATAATAATATGAGAAAATAAGGAATTGTGAGGTGTGGGACCGGTCACGGCTAGGGTATGGCCGGCCGGCTAGGTGGCCGGTCCCGTGACACCTTTCCCTATTTTTTACTATATTTTCATCGTTTGAAGGCAAATATGGAGAAACTAAGAGTTTTGCTCAAACGAGGGAGTTTGCTCAAATGAAGGAGTCTTCATGAGATGAGGAAAAATAACAAAATAATATAAAATAATGGAACGAGGTGCGGGATCGGCCACGACGGCATGACCGGCTGGCTGGTGGGCCCGGTCCCCTTAGGCGCCTCTTTATTATTTTATTGATATTATTTTCCTCCCCATTTTACACAGATTTCCTCGTTCGTCCATATTTTTGAATGCTCGTACAGGCGTTCGGGTGCTCGTCTGTGCATTATTTGCTAAGTACACTCGCACCATTTTCTCGGGGCTTACTCGGTGGTGACCCAGATGCCCGATCCGTGAATATTTATTACTAATTCATGAAGTCCGCCGAGAATAACTCATGAAACGGAGTAATAAAAATTATTTGAGTATTTATTACTAATTCATGAAATCCAGCTGAGAATAATTCATGAAACAAAGTAATAAAATAAGTTGAGTATCTATTACTAATCCATGGAATCCCGGTGAGGATCATCCATGAAACAGAGTAATGAGATAAAATAGATTATTTCCTAGGAATTCAGTTGATGAATGACACGCTAGAATTAACCTATTTGCATAATTGAGATATGAGATAATTGAAGCATCATACTCGTTATGAGGGGGTATATAGTCAGGGAACAACGAATAGCGTGACGTTCTGAAGGCATTAGGCTCTATACTTGCATACAATATGTCTAGGAGCCGCCCAATCATTAAAAGATTCTATACACGACCTCTCTACGTTGTTAGGGAACAACGAGCAGCGTGACGTCCTGAAGGCGTTAGGCTTTATACTAGCATGCAATATTTCTAGGAGCCGCCCAACCATTTTGATTCTATATAGAGGTGATGATGAAATGTGTGAAGCATCGAAAGATCAGCTGAGGGGTCCTTCGAGAAACATATTCATCATCTCTGAGAGGAATGTTCGCTCAGTCAGAGATCGTGAAATGGTTCACGGATCATAAAATATGAATTGTCACATACTTTCCTGAAACCGGATCAGAAACATGCAGTATCATCAGGGGGCGGAAGCACAGGTTGACTAAACCTGGCTGTAGCCCCCTTTTTTCTTACAAAACCTCACTAAGTCATTAATTTGCCCTTTGTTCAGAAAAAAAAATGTTTAGTCCACCAAGATCATCAGACTAGTCCACCAAGCCAAGCAATTTAGTCCACCATATTCGTATTGTTATTTCTTGTTAGCAGAGGAAGTAGAAGAATAATAGAGAATAAAAAACGGAAAGTGGGTCATTTGTCCAAATATTTTTAAAACACGGTTCAAATGGACGAGTAAAAAATAGTTTGTGTGAAATGGACACAAAAAAATAGCAACGATGAAACTGGATTCATCCTGACTTAAACTTAAAAAATAGGAAGGATGAAACTGAATGCATCCTGATGTAAAGTAGAAATAAGAAAAAATATTTGAAAATGGCTAGGATGAAAATGTTTACATCCTGGCTATTTTTACATTTTTATCCATTTAAACAGTATCAAAATCTAACTGTCCTTTTCACCCAGGAATTGTTGATTTTGATCTTTTTAACCAATTTTGTGAAAAAAGGGAGGGAGAGTTGGTCCATGTTGTGCAGTACTGGGATTGCTTAGTAAGAGTTTGTCGAAATGACTCAAATTAGTTGCAGTATCTATTTGCTTCGTCTCCTGTAAACAATTACTAATGCAGGAGGTTATATGCCGATCAAAACAAATGTAGGAGGTTATGAGTCATTGATGTTTATTTTATACTCAACTGGAAGTTTACTCTATATACATCAAAGTAATAGAATCTTTACAGTATTACTCTATAGTATTGCTGCACCAACATATGGATTTAGCGAGTATATGGGAAGCTGGTGTACTGCTGAACATGCCTGGTTAACATGGAAACTACTCCAAGACAGAGTGTCAACTGATGACGTGATGCGGGATTCAGGTGTTTCAGTAGTTTCAAGTTGTTCTTTATGTGTTGTTCACTCCCATTTAGAAACCAATTCCCATTTGTTCTTTAAGTGCAGCTATGCCGCTGCTTATGGAAATGGCTTAGCAGCGTATTTGAGGTTAATTTAGTTTGCAACACGTTTCATAAACTTTTCACAGCTGTGAATTTTAATGGCCCGTCGTACCTTAGAAATTTTCTTTGGGTTGGTGTAAGCTACGACGAGCCATTCAAATTTCTGGGATTTGTCAGTAATGGGGCGTAGTGGAATTGAGTGTTCAAAGAATTTCTTAGATTCTTCAACAAGAATTTCTTTGGCCTGCCTTTTGTACAGGTTTTGATAGTGTCATATTTTAGTGCTTAGAATCATAACAAAATTACGTCCGTTTGAAGATTCCACTTCTTTTCAATGCATCAGCAATTTGCAAAGATGGAGAGATGTTCCCCAAGTCTGAACTCTTGTTATTTGAGGACTCCATGCTGCAAACTAAAGAATTTAATGCTCTTAACAATTTAGTAAGATTTTTTTTCGCAGTAGGCGGAGTCTGTTTACAAAAAACTTTGTACATTGCTGTTTTGATATGATCTTATTTTTATCAATGCTTTCAAGGTGAAATGGTGTTTCCCACGTTGACTTGGAAATGCTGGTTCCCCACTGAGTATCATGATTTTATGATTTTAGCCTTTGTCGAAAATCCACCATAACACTATGATAATGTACAAATCCATTTTTTTGTTGAGCTAGGTGGATGGTCAAACAGGTTTATCCACAATGGTAATAGCAGTGCGCGGTTGATCATCAAGCGCCTAGACTAGGGACACACGCTCATATGTGTAGGTGATGTAATTTTAGATAGTGGTAAGAAAGGTTGTTGTTCACTCGGACTTTGTTGAGATTGATTTAGGCTTAAAAATACAAAATACTAAAATACAAAATATGGTAACAGAATAGTAACAAGATGGATAGATACCAGGACTCAGGATTTCACTGTCTTTCATATACATGGCTTTTAGAAATTAATCCTTGACATTTATAACTCCAAACACAAGAAATATTAACTCTATTCTTTGCAAAAGTAGATTTCGCAAAACATTAATTGTAGGTTGTAAGCATGGCGCATCAAAATTACTTAGAACTAAGCATGCGTCATCAAACAAAGTGACAAGTAATTAATAGAAATCATAATTCATTAAAAATCAGTGCAAATCGTAATTAAGGAATTAATTAAATTTACCACATGATGAAATTCAGTTTTATCCGTCGTCCCAGAGATGGGGTCTAGTCAAAAATTTGATTTCATTGCTCAAAATGGTGTTTGCAAGAAGAAAAGATATAAAGCAGTGCGTTTGTAACAAATATAATTGTTACAGAAACCATTATTACAAAGAAACACTAACAAAAGTGTTGCGACTCGAAAATAGTTGTTACAAAATTGTTACAAAAATATTGAATTTGAAAGAATAGGTAACAGTTTCTGAGACTATTTCTAAGTGATGTTCTCTGTTGTTCTTCTTCTTCGCCTGAAAGTGCAACAACAGAGAAAACTCTGTAACTTCCTATTCTACGCTTTGTTTCTTCCCCTAACTCTCCATGTCTTCCTCTGACTCTCAGCACCCTTTATATATTCTTCAGAAACCAAAATACTTGACAATAACTCCATACAATCTTCATTGATTACTCTTATTCTCTACTTCATAGTCACGAGAATAATTTCCTTTTTTCAACTCCTTTACGCGTCTGCATGTACTCCGCATACTCTCAACAGACTCATACACATTCCATAAGAAGATTAGCATGCTGGAAACACACACAAACATCCCCAAAACATCTCAGAAATTTTCCCGAGAGAGCTTGCCCTGTTTTGTCGAGATTATGTGAAATATCCTCCTTCAATCGAATTTAAAGCTCTTACCAATCGTGTTTAGTCGTAACAGGGTGGTACCAATCCAAAACAGACAACAAATCCGACCAAACCACAACGCAGAATCCGACCAAATCATGTTGAAAAATCCCGTGAATATCAAACTCCCCTGTCTTGCTCTGAATGGATTATCCAGCCAATTTTAGCTGATTCCAAAGCCCATACCATCCCTGTCTATCTGAATTGAGCCGATACAACAAAAATCAGCTATTGAATCTCATGAAATCACGTCCAAAAGGTGAACCTTAATTTTGCCAGCCGTCTGCAAAACTTTCCCGCCAAAACTGATTTTTGAAATGAAGAAGAAGGTGCCCCTTAACCAAATTTGTGGGTGCCTAATAACCAGTAGGGTGTAAATAGTAAAAAAGGTACCCATAGTAATTGAGGCGCCTCTTAACCAACAGTGAGAGTCCGAATAACACGTGTCCTCCGAGTGCCTTTTCGAGACGATTTTTCCAAAAAATGTTTATTGCCCAAAAACACCTACAAAGACATAAAATACCATAATAAGTACAAAATCGAGTGCCAACAATATATAGTATTGAGATCAAATTAGACACAAAAATGTGTCTATCAAATACCCCCAAACTTATTATTTGCTAGTCCTTGAGAAAATCTAATCTAGAAAATAAAATCCTAACTCACTGTCGCAGGCATCGTGATTGTACTTAGTATGTGCAACAAGCCTTTGAACCCCTAGGTGGCCCTAGTGGCCGAGTTATAGTCTCGGGAGGGTTTACCAGAGGTGTACCCACAAAATCTTTACTCCAGACCCTAGATATCTGCGCAGAACCTTGGAAGGAACTAAAGAATCTTGTTGGTTGGAATACTCTCATTGACTACAGAAGGAAGTACCCTGATGCGAAATTCCAATTGATGTACACGAGCTTGCAATCAAGCATACTAAAATTCATATATAAGTGACAGAGCTCTACTCAGATAGTCGCACTATGAACATCAATATCCAGAATCAAACAAATTACATGAATAGGTTAAGAAGATGTAAATAGAATTAGATGGTTGCGAATGGACGTCAATGCCAAGATGAATCCTATGGCCTAATGGATTGAGATACTGGTCTGGACTAATATCAACACAACTGGCATATATAAGGGAACCAGTGGTCGGTAGTCCTAATTGTAGATCAACTCGTCTGACATATATAAGGGAACCAACGGTCGATTTTATTGAACAGTTTATTCCGATTGGTCTGATGGTATGGTCTCAATTTTTTTTCTTTTTTTTCAATTTTTTTTTTGAATTAGTAACTCAATCACCCTATTTCAACCCAGCAGGCATCAACATAAAAATTGTGCAAAAAATAAAAACAGAAGTACTAAGATAATTCGAGATACGGTGAAACTATCATGTTATTTCTAACACCTAAGCTCTGTACTTTTATGAATAGACTCTATTTAGATGTTTCCATCCACTCAGATTGGTTCCTCAACTCCTATAACCAAGATCCTTCTATCCACTTAGATTGGTTAGTGTCATCCTTAATAAACATAAATTTATAGGCTCTGGAGTTTATTTATTGCAACTAAAAAGTTTCTCCATACCTCCAAACTTAAATCTAACATTGTCCTCAATATTCTAGAGATAAAATTAAAAGCATGAACAAGGAGAAACTGTTACCACTTGAATCAAAGAGTTAAGGAAAGATATTACCGTGTTGCATGAGTATGGGTTACCTCCCAAGAAGTGCTAAGTTTAATGTCTTAGTCACCTTATAAAATCATAAAGTAATATCCGGAAAATCTGTGGGTCATCAAAACCAAATAGAGCTATCAAAATTAAAAGGAATCTGCAACATGCCAAGAAAATGAACAAATAAAGCATACCCTTGTCCAGTTTCCTGTTTAATACAACTAAATATAGATGTGGTTCGGGTTCAGGTTCTATAACTGGGTCGAGATAAAATATTTTCATGGGTTGCTTTTCCTCATAAGTTAGATCCGAATGTTCAGGTTCTAGAGTCTGGGAAAACTCAAATAAAAACTTAGATGCACATAATAATAGCCTAAATAATTGCGGATCCTTAAAGTCAATCAAATTTTACTTACACAGCTGACCACAATGAAAGTGGTGGTCTTCCTTAACCAAATGTATCGACCCTAATCTCCTAAAGTAATTAGGTTTAGTCTCAAAACTCAATAACCGACACATTTGAAACTTATGTGTTCCGACAATTTGAAGAAAATTTGTTGGTGGGAAAACAAAGTCACTCTTGGTATCATAGCCTAGGTCAACCACATCAACCAGAGGATGGGTTTCTAACAACTGAGCTTCTTTCTAGACATCATTAGGTTCGGGAAAACATGTATGAAGGTAATCTTGTAAAATGGTTGAGGCACAAATGTCAAATCCCAAGTGAGGGGACTTTCTGAGAGTTAAAGATAAGGCACTAGGAAAGTCATAATCACCCCCAAAATTAGAGTTTCCAGTCTCTCTAAATAGACTAGTCACAATCTCCTAATTTCAAGATCATCAGATTCTTGAAAATGGTCAATTGATTCTTCTAAGTTATTATCTGGTAGCGCATCTTTAATCATCTCTACGAGTACATCTTCTTTGTCAAGGACTATTGTTTCTAAATCTCTAGACTCTAAAACAATATTCTCATAATAAACCCATTTCTCTGAACCATCATTGTCTTTGTAATCAAAAGGAAATACTACATCGTCTAAAACGGTGATATCTCTAATCAAATCCTCGTCCCTTTGAATAGGTAAATAATCATTAAAATTATCAGGATTTGAACCAGAAATAATACTATCATTATGAAGCTCAAATGGAGTAACAATTTCCTGATCACTATGCCCACATGTTTATGATTCTTCATCAACACTATCCTCATCATAATCATTATAATAATATGAAAATGATTGAACCCCATCTAAACAAGTAGTGTTACCAATTCTAACCTCGTCATCTTGATTATGCGAATAAAAACTATCCTTATTTTCAAGGGTGGTATTGGGAACATTATATTAATACTATCATGAGCAAATTCTTCCACAATCCTATTTGTACTCTTAGTAAATTGCTTGAGGGACTCTTCTAGAGACATCTTAGTTGACTGCTCTCCGGACTCTTCTGGAAGCGGAATATTATAAGTCTATTTCATAAATAAGTGAAACTTCTAGCTGTTGACTCATTGAAACTCTTGAGAGACTCTTATAGAGAAATAAGAGGATCGTTTTGCTCATATTACCTATGGGTGTGCGAATAGTAATTAGGCTCACCATGGTATGAGCCATAACCTTCAAAAGGTTGATGTCCCCAACCACTATTCACATTATGGTCAAAGTAGTAATGTCCATTTTGTTCAGTTGGATATTCGTTGTATTGACTATTGTAATATCAATTTGACATTCTCAACACAAAATAAAACCCACTGACAGGGGATTCGTGGGTGGATAGAACCTTACCTCCCGTACTAAACGGGCGATGAACCGTTGAAGTCGACTCAGGCCACCGACTCCTATGTCAGTGTACGGAACTGAGGGGACGAGACAATATCGTAATTGTCATCCTTACCTGCAGCAGTTTTATTTAAATTAACCCTTCCTTAGGGTTTTAAAAAGTGAAAAATACTATAACCTCCCTTCTATATGGGTTCAACATATAGAAGACCCACTAAATGGATCATTCATTATCAACTCCATACTTTAGGAAAATGATATTGCTAGGCCCAAAAAATCAAATTTTCTTCAGATCTGGCCCATAATTATTACGAATTTTAATAATACCAAGACTACCCTTTAGTATTTATATGCAATGAAACTAACTATAAGATTTCATTTTCATTTTCACTTTCTCTCTCTTTGTCTCTCGTCTCTGCTCTGAAGAACTGCTCTAAAGAATATTAGGGTTTTCAGATCAAACCTCACAATGAAATTAAACTGAAGAATAAATTTTCTTCTTCTTCACATTCACTTATGAAATCAATTTCTTTCTTCTGAAACGAACCGATGTAATCAATCGTCAATCAGTCGCTGGAGCTGGAATAAATTGATTTAGTTTTTATATAGATCTGAAAAGAGGAAAAAGAAAAAGAAGACACAAAAATTATCTAGGTACGTTTTAATTTGATGTTTTACGTTTGTTTGTTGTTGATTTTGGTTGTTTGTCTCGATTTAGATTTCGATTTATTTTTGATTTTTTGATTTATGAGAAGAATTGGAAACATCATTGTTTGAGAGAAAAAAACGAAATCTGTTTTGATTTCATTTTTCGTTGATGTTGTTAATTTTTATCTTCAATTTCAATTTTGATTTAGTTTTATCACAGTTTTTGATTTTATAATCACATGTTTGATTGATTTGATCTTCAGTTGAAGATAGATTTTAATTGAATCATACTATTTCAGGATTCGTCATTCTTCTTTCTCTTATTTGAAGCAAGATTTTGATATTTTTTTTATCACATTTGTGTTTTAGTTTTTTTATTGTAGAAGAAAAACATCGGGTCTATTTTATGAATCAATCGTTTTGTATCTTTCAATTTAGTAACATTTTGTGTTGTTGTTATTGTTGTTTTTAGCTTTGATTTGTTTGAATTTAAAGATTTGTTTTTATTTTTGATGATTCAAATTTTTGTTGTTCTTGGTCAGTTTTTGATCATTTAATTTTTGTTGTGCATTTTGGTTAGGTGTTTTTCAATTGGATTGAAAAATATTTTGGGAATTGGTGAATACAGTTTTTACAAGCCAGGTATATATGTACAGTTGGATTCAGTTCAATTTTTTGATGAATTTGTAAGGACCCTTAAGCTCGTCAACGCTATTAGACCGGTCAAGTGACGAATTAGCCGATAACTACTCGATTAGTGTAACTCGAACGTTAATTATTAGAAATTAATCTAACAACGAACTAGATGTGAAACTAGTACCGCTAGATAGGTCTCGAAAAGTTACGTGGATTAGACTACTCAAACGTGTCATTCGGATACCAGAAGAAGAAGATATCATCGGATTTGTTTGAAGGACAAAATAGTTGGTATTGGATCGACTGGGGCTGTCCTTATCATTCTTTTGGGTGTATCAGTAATTTGGCTTGGTCTTATCTAGGCCATATCGAGAAGATAAAATCTCGTATTCTCTTATTCATCATTCTTATTTTTTTCTTTCTTCTTTTCTTCTTCTTTCTTCTATGTTCTTCTTCTTCCTGTTATTTCTCTTTTTCTTCTCTATTTCCCTTCCATCGAGAGTTTAAGAGCCATGCATAGAGTTTTGTTGAGCATAGTTAGTCCATGAAGGTGACGATGCTTTGGTTAATTAAGAAGGAGGAGAGTTTGGGGTTTCTGTTGAGATGTTGTAACAGAGAGAAGTAATTTAGGGTTTGGAATCGATTGAATCTTCGGATTAGTGATTGACAAGAGGAATTCGTGGACTGGGTATGGTGTTATAATAGTTAAATCGAATTTTGAATCGAATTACAGAGATGAAGAAATTAAGAAGTTAAACTTAGGGGTTCTGTGAGATGGAATTGAAGGAGGATTTGCGTATGAACTGAAAACATATGGGTTTGTTTCTGTGAAGATTTTAAAAATAAATCAATAATTCAATTAAAGTTTGATAAAGATCTGAGAAGAATTAGGGTTTGTTAGAAGAGTCAGGAGGATGAAATTGAGAGTTTAGAGAACTGATTTGGAGGTAGGTTTGATGTGAATTAGGGTTTAGGTTGAAGAATACTTGAAGATTTACGGTTAGGGTTTTGATTGAATCTGAGATTGAAGTTTGAAGTTGTTAATGAGAACTTGGGTTTCTTGTTGATGTTCAAAGTTAACTGAAGAAGAAATTGAATGCAATTGCCAGAATAACACATATTTGAGGTAATTGTTCTGATTTCATAGTTTGTATAATTTTGTGTTGAACTGAGATTCATGTAGATTATTGTCTAGTTGCAGTTATGAGAATTGGAATTGCAGGTTATGAGTTTTGGGTTTTGTGTATGCTAACATAACAGTTTTAGTATGAATGAGTTGGTGGTGCAAGTAAAGTAAGATGATGGTAAGATCTAGTACTGAATTTGAGGTTTAGATGAATGTTATTTGTACCAGGGATGTGTTGTAGCCACAGATAATGATGATGCAAGATAAAACTGAAAAAGGTGGTGACAGTTGAGGATGGTTGAATTGGTAGTGCTGATGGGTTGAACAGAAAGGTGATAATGGTGGTGTTATAGGTTCTGTTTGAAGTTAGTTTGAATGTAACTCTCAAATGGAGCCTGGTGTTTTGGTTGTTGTTGTGTATGAATCTGCAGGTGGACTACAGTAAGTAGATTAATCTTACATTTGAGGGTGAAGTTGTATTGCGATTGGATCAGATGTCATGGTATAGAAGAGGGTATCTAAGGATGGTGGTGTAGTCTGCGTAGTTTGAATTTGCAGATGATTAGTAGATGCTGGAATCGTGATAGCAGATTTGAAGTAGATGTGGTGATGTGGTGTAGTAATGCAATGTTGTGGATGAGCTGGGTATAAGTATGAACTGTGCGTCTGAAATGGGAGTGATGATGAAGGTGCAGAGCTGAGATGAGATGAACTGAGGCAATTGATATTTGTAGGAATGAGTGTAGAGTTGTTCTTATTAAATGGAACAACCAGTTGCAAGAAATAAAAAAGTTGTAATAAGACTCAGGGTTAAGGATGGACAAGTGATATTAGATGTCTGAAGTGTAAATGGAACTGAGGTTGCGGTGTATGGATGAGAGGATAATGCCAATGAGATAATGAATGAAGCTGGAGTTGGTGTTCATAAAGTGAAGAAGTTTAGAATTGGATTTGAACTGAGGTTATAAAAGGTTTTGTTATGGTTGGTTGGGCAGAGATGGAATGTATACAAGATTGTAGGTTGGTTCAAGTGGTTGGTGTTTAGGGGATTGGTAGAGGTTTCTTATAGTGGAGTTGTATTATATGTAGGAAGAGTGAAAGCTTGGAACTGCTGAATTGCAGTTAGTCTATATTAACAACGATCGATTCAAAGGATGAACCATTGGATCGTGGATCTCGAGGTAGGCGTGGCTTGTCATCAAAAGAGGTGGGGATACATTTGACTCTTTTGTAACCATTGTTGTTTCTTTTATAAAAGTTTATTCTTAAAAAACTCATGCATTGTCTAGTGTGTATTCCATGTTTTGTTTAAATTGCATTACTAATTTCTGTTGATTTTGTTAATCTTTCCATGGTTTGGAAAGGACTTGTAATATTTGTTTGTCATATGAATTGTTATGGGAAATACGAATTTCCACTTGTGGTATATAGGATACACTCCTTCACATTTATAACTACATGAATTCAGCTTTTATGCTTATATCGGTCGACAGTTTGCGAGTTCGGAATTGTCGACATCCATATTTACGATTAGGTGTGGATTTGCGAGTTCGGAATTGCACAACCATAGTATACATTGTTTGAAGAAGGAGTTTGTCCATATACATGTTTGTTTACTTCTGTGAGGATATGCTCTTTCGCATTTATACCAACATGAATTCAGCTTTTATGCTTATATCGGTCGACAGTTTGCGAGTTCGGAATTTTCGACATCCATATTTACGATTAGGTGTGGATTTGCGAGTTCGGAATTGCACAACCATAGTATACATTGTTTGAAGAAAGAGCTTGTCCGTATTCGTGTTTGTGTATCTCAGTGACTTGGTCACTATTTAATGTCTGAGAAAACATTATTGTTTTTCTTAATCTTGCTTATGATTACTTAGAAGTTAAATGTTAATTATTTCCACTTTCAGTGTTCAGAGACAGATCAGAGTTGCGCAGCGAAAACCACAAGTGTTGACTCAGTTAATTAGTTAACTTCCGCTATGTTTATTATGTTGTTTATTGTATCTGTAAACCAATTGACTATTATATATGTATCATTCGAGAGAAGTTCATGTATATATATTCTGAGCGGGGTTAGTTTTGGGATAAATTTTGTAGCAGATTTCTTAATTTAATGTTTAAGTATTTGAATTAGATTCGTAGTGCCTCTTTATTTAGTTAATCTCTTGGATTAGTCAGCTGCTAGCTTAGGGGGCGCTACAGTGTTGGTATCAGAGCTCACTATTAGATCTTACATGGGAAAAGATAGAAACAGCCAGTGCTAGTTAGTGAAATAGATTAGTTTAGAACTGGGTTGGGATGTGAGATAAATCTTAATCACTAAAAATTATTGATAATTTAAAGATTTGATTGATTGATTGATTTGTTTGTTTGGTTGTCTGTGCATGCAATGAAGTAAAAATTGTAGGGTACACCAATAACTTTAGCTAATAAGGATTTGAGAATAATTAATCTAAAAAGTATAAACACATAGACAATCCAATATTAAAAATAAATAAATAAATAGTGAGATTGGTATTATAGACTTATTAAGCACCTTGACTTATACGCAGGGTCAATAATTTACAATCACATAAATGTTAATAATATTTTTGGGACTCAATAACATTTGGGAGAGTAGTTGGAATAATAGTTCGACCACTGATGTTAATAATAAAAATATTAATATAGTAATTATAGATGATAATAACAATAATAGTAGTTTTAATAGAGTAATGTTAGCATTTACCAGTTAGTACCATATTAAACTCAATTAAAATTTCAAAAAGGATATATAACGAAAAATAAATAAAAATAATTATGATTAAATAATTATGGAAAAAAATTGGTAACGCATATCTACGATTAAGTTTTGTAAATTAAACTAATGACAAATTAGGAATAAATGTTTTGCGTTTAAACTAGACGGTTAATATGACACTTGTTAGGGACGTAAAAGGGTGGGAAAAAATGTACCGAAACTTTAGTCTAGCAAATGATCCAGTAACTCTTTAAAATGGAACAAATGTACATGAAATAGTAATAATAGAATTCTGACGCTTAGTGTAATATTAGAATTAAAAGAAAATAAATTCGTATATCAATAAGATACTTCACTTTGATAGCAAAATCTAAAGACTATTAAGACATATTAAAATTCTATGCAGACTCAAAATTTAAATCATATTAAATTACTAATGACGGTATTTAACAAGATATATATAGAATACGGATCCAATATGAATAAATAAAATCTATTACAACAATCTTTATGTAAATGAAGATTTATAATTAGAAGATTAAGGCTTAGTGTATCATCTGGATTAATTGACTTAAGAATAATGAAAATGATAATATAATTAAGACATTAATTTTTGATAAGATAGTAACAACAAATAATAACATTATATAATACTAACTACTTATAGGATAGTAATAACAAAATGTAATTTTTGTTAATAGTACAACTTAAGGATTATTTAGCAATCATAAAAGTTTAAGGAAATAAAATAAATGACTCAGATAACTAAATTGTTAAAATGCTGCGAATTATGTACATAGTTTATGAAGTAAAATTTTTAAGTCATATCAGTTACAATAAAAGTTTAGAGACTAATTAATTTTAATAAATTAATAATTAGTTAATCCAACACTGAGGAATAGTGAAGGTTGTGTTTTCTCTGTTCGTAGGAAGGCATTGTTGGGCTTGGTCAACCTTGACAGGGTAACTGCATTCAGAGATGACCGATCATAGAAGCTTAATATTATTCTTTAGGAAACCGATAGATATAAATTCAATTAGAAATAAATTCGTAGGAATCTCCTTTGTAATTAGAGACAAGTATTTTGTAAGATAGAAATTAGTGTAAGAAACTTAGACTTCCGTATTTGATAGAACTTAACTCAGTATAATTGAACTTAGAGCTACAAATTTTAGATTTTAGTTATAGAGTCATATATGTTTGTGCTTTGTTTAAGTTGTTTGCGCTTAGATAAGAGATGCGGTTATTCTATAAGGTGGGGAGTTTTTGAAGACCAGAAGAATAGTTTGATTTTCGAGGACGAAAATGATATAAGGTGGGGAGAATGTAAGGACCCTTAAGCTCATCAACGCTATTAGACCGGTCAAGTGACAAATTAGCCGATAACTACTCGATTAGTGTAACTCGAACGTTAATTATTAGAAATTAATATAACAACGAACTAGATACGAAACTAGTACCGCTAGATAGGTCTCAAAAAGCTACGTGGATTAGACTACTCAAACGTGTCATTCGGATACCGGACGAAGAAGATATCATCGGATTTGTTTGAAGGACAAAATAGTTTCTATTGAACCGACTGAGGCTGCCCTTATCATTCTGTTGGGTGTATCTGTAATTTGGCTTGGTCTTATATAGGCCATATCGAGAAGATAAACTCTCGTATTCTCTTATTCATCATTCTTATTTTTCTCTTTCTTCTTTTCTTCTTCTTTCTTCTATGTTCTTCTTCTTCCTGTTATTTCTCTTTCTCTTCTCTATTTCTCTTCCATCGAGAGTTTAAGAGCCATGCATAGAGTTTTTTTGAGCATAATTAGTCCATGAAGGTGATGATGCTTTGGTTAATTAAGAAGGAGGAGAGTTTGGGGTTTCTGTGGAGATGTTGTAACAAAGAAGTAATTTAGGGTTTGGAGTCGATTGAATCTTCGGATTAGTGATTGACAAGAGGAATTCGTGGATTGGGTATGGTGTTATAATAGTTGAATCGAAGTTTGAGTTGAATTACCGAGATGAAGGAATTAATAAGTTAAACTTAGGGTTTCTGTGAGATGGAATTGAAGGAGGATTTGCGTACGAAACTGAAGAATAACGGATGGGTTTGTTTCTGTGAAGATTTTAAAAATAAATCAATAATTCAATTAAAGTTTGATAAAGATCTGAGAAGAATTAGGGTTTGTTAGAAGATTCGGGGAGGATGAAATTGAGAGTTTAGAGAACTGATTTGGAGGTAGGTTTGATGTGAATTAGGGTTTAGGTTGGAGAATACTTGAAGATTTACAGTTAGGGTTTTGATTGAATCTGAGATTCAAGTTTGAAGATGTTAATGAGAACTTTGGTTTCTTGTTGATGTTCAGAGTTAACTGAAGAAGAAACTGAATGCAATTGCCAGAATAACACATATTTGAGGTAATTGTTCTGATTTCATAGTTTGTATAATTTTGTGTTGAACTGAGATTGATGTAGATTATTGTCTAGTTGCAGTTGTGAGAATTGGATTGCAGGTTATGAGTTTTGGGTTTTGTGTATGCTAACAGAACAGTTTTAGTATGAATGAGTTGGTGGTGCAAGTGAAGTAAGATGAAGGTAAGATCTAGTACTGAATTTGAGGTTTAGATGAATGTTATTTGTACCAGGGATGTGTTGTAGACACAGATAATGATGATGCAAGATAAAACCGAAAAGGTAGTGACAGTTGAGGATGGTTGAATGGGTAGTGCTGATGGGTTGAACAGAAAGGTGATAATGGTGGTGTTATAAGTTCTGTTTGAAGTTAGTTTGAATGTAACTCTCAAATGGAGCCTGGTGTTTGGTTGTTGTTGTGTATGAATCTGCAGGTGGACTATAGTAAGTAGATTAATCTTACATTTGAGAGTGAAGTTGTATTGCGATTGGATCAGATGTCATGGTATGGAAGAGGGTATCTAAGGATGGTGGTGTAGTCTGCGTAGTTTTAATTTGCAGATGATTAGTAGATGCTGGAATCGTGATAGCGGATTTGAAGTAGATGTGGTGATGTGGTATAGTAATGCAATGTTGTGAATGAGCTGGGTATAAGTATGAACTATGCGGCTGATATGGGAGTAATGATGAAGGTGCAGAGCTGAGATGAGATGAATTGAGGCAATTGATATTTTTAGGAATGAGTGTAGAGTTGTTCTTATTAAATGGAACAGCCAGTTGCAAGAAATAACAAAGTTGTAATAAGACTCAGGGTTAAGGATGGAAAAGTGATATTAGATGTCTGAAGTGTAAATGGAACTGAGGTTACAGTGTATGGATGAGAGGATAATTCCAATGAGATAATGAATGAAGCTGCAGTTGGTGTTCGTAAAGTGAAGAAGTTTAGAATTGGATTTGAACTGAGGTTATAAAAGGTTTTGTTATGGTTGGTTGTGCAGAGATGGAATGTATACAAGATTGTAGGTTGGTTCAGGTGGTTGGTGTTTAGGGGATTGGTAGAGGTTTCTTATAGTGGAGATGTATTATATGTAGGAAGAGTGAAAGCTTGGAACTGCTGAATTGCAGTTAGTCTATATTAACAATGATCGATTCAAAGGATGAACCATTGGATCGTGGATCTCGAGGTAGGCGTGGCTTGTCATCAAAAGAGGTGGGGATACATTTGACTCTTTTGTAACCATTGTTGTTTCTTTTATAAAAGTTTATACTTAAAAAACTCATGCATTGCCTAGTGTGCATTCCATGTTTTGTTTAAATTGCATTACTATATTTCTGTTGATTTTGTTAATCTTTCCATGGTTTGGAAATGACTTGTAAAATTTGTTTGTCATATGAATTGTTATGGGAAATATGAATTTCCACTTGTGGTATATAGGATACGCTCCTCCACATTTATAACTACATGAATTCAGCTTTTATGCTTATATCGGTCGACAGTTTGCGAGTTCGGAATTGTCGACATCCATATTTACGATTAGGTGCGGATTTGCGAGTTCGGAATTGCATAACCATAGTATACATTGTTTGAAGAAGGAGTTTGTCCATATACATGTTTGTTTACTTCTGTGAGGATATGCTCTTTCGCATTTATACCTACATGAATTCAGCTTTTATGCTTATATCGGTCGACAGTTTGGGAGTTCAGAATTGTCGACATACATATTTACGATTAGGTGTGGATTTGCGAGTTCGGAGATGCACAACCATAGTATACATTGTTTGAAGAAAGAGCTTGTCCGTATTCGTGTTTGTGTATCTCAGTGACTTGGTCACTATATAATGTCTGAGAAAATATTATTGTTTTTCTTAATCTTGCTTATGATTACTTAGAAGTTAAATGTTAATTATTCCCACTTTCAGTTTTCAGAGACAGATCAGAGTTGCGCAGCGAAAGCCACAAGTGTTGACTCCGTTAATTAGTTAACTTCCGCTATGTTTATTATGTTGTTTATTGTATCTGTAAACCAATTGATTATTATATATGTATCATTTGAGAGAAGTTCATGTATATATATTCTGAGCGGGGTTAGTTTTGGGATAAATTTTGTAGCATATTTCTTAATTGAATGTTTAAGTATTTGAATTAGATTCGTAGTGTCTCTTTATTTAGTTAATCTCTTGGATTAGTCAGCTGCTAGCTTAGGGGGCGCTACAGAATTGATGTGCTTCTGTTGATTGATAGTGTCCTGTTAGCTTTTATCTCATTTACACATGTCAATTGTTGCTCAAAGATGAAACCTGATACTAACTATCATTGGTTGAGAGAGGTTATGCCCAAGGGCCTATTTATAAAGTTTTACAAAGGTATTAATGGTGGCATGTCTTTCTGAACTATGAAATATCTTCTCTGTATATAATTAGAGATGCGAGAAAGTTAAGCAGAAATATTGGTAACAAGTACTTCGTGTTTATATACATAGAGATTTAATTATTCTGTCCTTTAGCGGTGGTTTAACCAATAAGCATACTATTTTGTTATGGTAATTATGCACCCAAATTACTTCTTAGTTTAAGCTTTGTAGTTTTTTGACTACCGAACATGTGGTTGTTTCACTTAGATGGGAGTCCAAGTTCACGTTCGGGAACTTCGTAGCATCTTGGTATTTTACATCTTAAAGCTCTAATGCTGGCCAATTTTTTGGATGATCATATGTCTACCTATATCTTATTAATGGAAAAATTATTAAATGATGGATTTGGTTTCTTTGCACTATATTTCAGTTCACTGTGGATATGAGTAGAGTTACGAAAAAATATTAGGTCTTAGATATTGATCCTTCTAATGCTTAATAATGCTTTGATTCGGTCTTAGATAAACATGCTAATTAGATACATAATTAGCATGAATATATGTGTAACTTATAGATACCCATGATAAATAGATGTGTAACTTATAGATACCCAAGCTAAATAGATGTGTAATTTATAGTTACACATGCTAATTAAATGTGTAACTTTTACTTACACATGCTGATTGAATATGCCATTTTTTTATTGTAGGAGTGTGGCATGATTATTATGGCCTGATGGATGGACAGTTGTTACTGAAGATGGCAAACGTAGTGTTCAGTTTGAACACACACTTCTGGTAATTTGGTCTTTCATTATCTTCTTATATGCTATTGTTCATCGTACTGCCGGTTTGTGTTGTCTGCGGCGTAGGCACCCGGTGCATACTGATGCGTAGGCAACTCATTTTGCATGCCTAGGGCATAGATATGTGATATTTTCCTGCAACATTTTTGCATATGCAAATGGTTATCACAAAATAAATAACATTTCATCAGGATGTGTACTCTGTAGCTACTAGTTACACATGCTAATTAGATGTGTAACTTATAGTTACAGAAGCTAAATAGATGTGAAACTTTTACTTAGACATACTGATTGAATATGTAACTTCTGGTTTTAGTGATTGAATTGAAATGATTTGTGGTATGTTTTGTTGTTTTTTGTTTTCATTGGATTGTTGAGATTAGTTTTTGTAGAAGAGATTGGTCAGTTTTGATTATTGAATTGTGAATTTTCAATTTTGTTTCTCAATTACAAGATTGTTAAAATTAATGAATTATGAATTATTCCATTTTCTTACCCATTTTGTTTCAGAAGCAGATCGATTCACTCTTTGTCCAGAATACTTACTTCGGAATTTCAGTGGGATTTCTGAGGTGAACTACTAATCTGTAAACTTCTTAGTTGTCTTGTCTTGCAATATGTGACTTTTACTTGCTTAGAAATTCATGGCATGTGTTTTAATTTCAAACCAACCAATATATAGATACTTGGCTTGTGTTGCGCTTCACGACAAAAAAAAATTACTTGTCCATAATTGTTACTAGTTGAGGATCACAAATCAGTTTCCTATGTACTGTCAAGAGAATTTAGAAGAGATGTATTATATTGTCCATCAACTTACAAGCACTGAAAAGATGATCCATCTTATTCATGTTACTCTTAAGTATGTTTTCTTGTTTGAATAAGTACGATTTCAATTTTGAATTAGATTAAAAAAATAAAAGTTACAAGATTGTTTAGATTGCATTTGCAGGCACTTGAATTAATGTTTTTGTTGTGCAGGCACTAGTACTCGTAGTAGACAAAGAAAAATCTAGAGAAGGTAGGGAAAAACTCGTAGGCAAGGTATTGCATCACAATACTGGTGATATGTTTAAGACGGTATCATTTACATTTATTTTGGGATAGTATTCACATTTTTCGTAAGATCTTCCATGCAACATCTATTTACCTTCTTAGCACAGAAGCAATATGCATGTGTAACTTCCGAGACATAAGTCATGCAGAAGTGTAACTCCTAGTTACACATGCTATATATATGTGTAAATCTTATTTACACAAGTCAGATACATGTGTAACTTGCAGTTACACTCCTAATAGTTTGTTTTGTCAAGGTTCTCATCTCCACCTTTGTATTATTCTGCCAGTATGATTACTGTCTGAAGCTTTATTTTTTGTTGCTTAAAATGAGGCATGTTTTTTTTTTTCCAAACTATGTTGTTTGAAGATGTTGATAATCTTGTGCCTTTTAAGTGCAAGGTTCAGTTTTTTACTTGATGAAGAGTTAACGGAAGTTGCTGCAAGTGATGAGGTCGTGGCTGCTATTGTATATAAGATTAGCAGGGAGCGCATTGGCGAAGAAGTATGTTAATTACTCCCTGTGTTTTTGGAAAAGAGATACTTTCACTTTTTCATTTTAGCCTAAAAATAGGCCAAATTGAAAAAATGAAAGTATCTCTTTTCCAGAAACGGAGGGAGTATTTGGTTATTTTTGAAACAAATGTGATACTCTTCAAGGTATTTGTTGTTTCCTGCTAAACCTTTGTGCAGATTGATCTAATTGATAAACAGACAAGTTATTATAAATGAAAACTAAAGTAATACATGTATTTTCCGTATATGTAGTTTTGATGTATAACTGATGCATATGGATGTGTAACTTGTAGAAACACAGACATATATCATGTATAATAAAAAGTTACACATGCATATGGATGTGTAACTTGTGGATACACATGCCATACACATGTGTAACTTCTGGGTACACATGTGTAACTGTTTCTTGCCATACGCAGGGGTGAGTCCACACATATATATACAAGTGTAACTTTGCATTACACATGTTATAAGGATGTGTAACTTCTGGATACACATGCCATATGCATGTGTATCTTCTGTTTACACATTCACACTATACTTTAATAATTTTGGGCCTAAATTTAAATTTTATTTAATTATGGGCTTGACAATATGCATAAGGGGATCAAAGTCTTTTAATAATTTGGGTCCCATATTTAAACTTCTTTTAATTAAGGGCCTCATATTATGGGTAACCCATGGGTGGGGCCTTATCCTAATTTCCCCTTTTAAAAATTATAATATCCAATGTCCCAAAAAAAAAGTTCAAAAAGTCCAAAAATAAAAGATTACAAAAAAAAAATGAAACCCTATTTACAGTCTCTAAATATAAAATAAATAAAATAATTATATACAAAATCTTCTTCTTCACTCCTTTCGGATTCCTCTTTTACTTCATTCTTTGGCTTCGCTTTTCTTTTCAACACTTTCTCTCTTTTTCTTTAGCTCAGCTCCAAATCTGAAAGCAAACAAGAAATACAAAAACGCTTAAAAAAGAATAAAAAATAATAAAAATAAACCTAAAAAATAAAATAAACCTTAAACAAATCCAAATACAAGTCCACATCGGCGGCACCAAAAATTGATGTAATTTTAGATAGTGGTTAGAAAGGTTGTCGTTCACACGGACTTTGTTGAGATTGATTTAGGCATAAAAATAGAAAATACTAAAAATACAAAATATGGTCACAGAATAGTAACAAGATGGATAGATACTGGGACTCGGGATTTCACCGTCTTTCATATACATGGGTTTTAGAAATTAATCCTTGACATTTATAGCTCCAAACGCAAGAAATATTAACTTTATTCTTTTTCAAAGTAGATTTCGTAAAACATTAATTGTAGGTTGTAAGCATGGCGCATCAAAATTACCTAGAACTAAGCATGCGTCATCAAACAAAGTGATAAGTAATTAATGAAAATCATAATTCATTAAAAGTCAGTACAAATAATAGTTAAGGAATTAATTAAATTTACCACATGATGAAATTCAGCTTCGTTCGTCGTCCCAGAGATGGGGTCTAGCTCCTCATGTTGCGCTCAAAAGTTGATTTCATTGCTCAAAATGATGTTTGCGAGAAGAAAAGGTATAAAGCAGTGTGTTTGTAACAAATATAATTGTTACAGAAATAACTGTTACAGAGAAACACTAACAGAAGTGTTGCGACTCGAAAATAGTTGTTACAAAATTGTTACAAAAATATTGAATTTGAAAGAATAGGTAACAGTTTCTGCGAATGTTTCTAATTATTGTTCTTCTTCTTCGCCTGAAAGTGAAGCAGCAGAGAAAACTCTGCAACTTCCTATTCTACGTTCTGTTTCTTCCCCTAACTCTCCATGTCTTCCTCTGAATCTCAACACCCTTCATATACTCTTCAGAAACCAAAATACTCGACAATAACTCCATACAATCTTCATTGATTACTCTTATTCTCTACTTCATAGTCACGAGAAGAATTTCCTTTTTTCAACTCCTTTACGCATCTGCATGTACTCCGCATACTCTCAACAAATTCATACACATTCCATAAGAAGATTAGCATGCTGAAAACACACACAAACATCCCCAAAATATCTCATAAATTTTCCCAAGAGAGCTTGCCCTGTTTTGTCGAGATTATGTGAAATCTTCTCCTTCAATCGAATCTAAAGCTCTTACCAATCCTGTTTAGTCGTAACAGGGTGGTATCAATCCAAAACAGAAAACAAATCCGACCAAACCACAACGCAGAATCCGACAAAATCATGTTGAAAAATCCCGTGAATACCAAACTCCCCTGTCTTGCTCCGAATGGATTATCCAGCCAATTTTAGCTGATTCCAAATCCCACAACATCCCTATCTATCTGAATTGAGCCGATACTACAAAAATCAGCTATTGAATCTCATGAAATCACGTCCAAAAGGTGAACCCTAATTCTGCCAGTCGCCTGCAAAACTTTCCCGCCAAAACTGATTTTTGAAATGAAGAAGAAGGTGCCCCTTAACCAAATCTGTGGGTTCCCAATAACCAGTGGGGTGTTAATAGTAAAGAAGGTACCCTTAGTAATTTAGGTGTCCCTTAACCAACAGTGAGAGTCCGAATAACACGTGTCCTCAGGGTGCCTTTAACAACTTTTTGAGCCGATTTTTCCAAAAAATGTTTATTGCCCAAAAACACTTACAAAGACATAAAATACCATAATAAGTACAAAATCGAGTGCCAACAATATATAGTACTGAGATCAAATTAGACACAAAAATGTGTCTATCAGTAGGTTAAACACGACGCTGGTAGGAAAAACGCTGGCGCGCAAGACAAAAACGTCGGACGTTCGTAATACCAACGCGGGCGTGAGAAACAGAAAAGCCAACGGTCGATTATCCAACGCCCATATTTTCAACGTTGTAGTTTTCAAAACTATAAATTCCTTCGACTGAATTCATTTTCAGTCACACTGTTAGAGCATTGCTCGGTCAACCTCGCATACGTTGATATCTCAAGCATGTTTGACAATGTTAGTGATCAAAACTATAAGCCTTGATTTCTAGTCTATTATAGCTAATGTATCGGACTATGATAGGAAATGTAGTTGAGCTCAAGAACTCCATGGCGATCATCATACAAGACGAAGAACTGATCAAGGAAATGGTGGATCTTTATCGACTAAAAGGTATGTGGAGACTTGAACTTATCTATCACTCAAAAGTATATCTACTCTATCTCCTATCTTGAGACAAAAGTCGTTGTGCTATATAGACTTTGATTATACACATTTGCTATTTCGACCCGAGTTTATCTCGCCTATCTATTTCTCGAAATATGTGTTGGTAAGCTTTCTCTTTGGCCAAACTCATATTTACATAGTGACGAAATTCATGTTATGTTTCAATCACTTTAAAAATGGTTTTGATGACGACAGTCGATTCTTTATGTCTAACGACTATTATAATATTATAGAAGAATGTTTCAATGATTGAAATGAGAGTTTAGATTATATAACCATTGTTGGATACAAACATTGTTGTGAAAAAACATATATGTATAAGTCCTTATTCCTTGAACCAAAGTTTGCGGACTTTGTTGATCAAGAGAACTGGAACAAGAGCCGCGAACTCAGTCCGTGAAACCAGTCCGCGAACTGGCGGAAGTTCTCGACCTGAGAAAATCTGTTGGAGTTTGAGAACTTCTTCCGGGAATTTAAGTCCGCGAACTTGAGTTAGGTTATATCTAAAGACGATTGTTTATGAACTCATGTTTATATAAACTAAGGAATGCAAGTTTGCAAACCGTGGATATAAAGTTCATAAACCGATTCAAGTGAATCAAATCATTTTTGCTTCGATTGTGTCTTGTGTAGTTACATAAGATTTCCTTGCAATTGAACAACTCTCTAACTAGTTCATTTGAGTAATTTGAACTAGTTATGGTGAAGAAGAGATTGGTAGATATGAAAGTACTCATATGGCTAACCATTTGGTTAACTACCGTTGGACCAAAAAATGTACATGTTTAGGTACGGTTACACAAACCTAAAATCGTACATTTCATTTGTGTGTAACAAGCTAGGTTTTTCGATCTAACGGTTGAAAGATATTAGCTTGAATCTAAATCAGGTTTTCATCTAACGGTTTATATTGAATGCTTTGTTACCAAGTTAACATTGATTGCAAACCCTGATTTGAAAAACTATATAAGGGAGAACTCTAGCAACTGGGAAACCTAATCCCCACACCTTCTGTGTGATACTAGTTGAATAGCTAGAGTTGATTCTCCTTTAACCTTTGGTTTCTTCTTCTAAACCAGGTTAATGACTTAAAGAATTCATTGGGATTGTGAAGCCAGACTGATACTACTTTCTCGTAGTTGTGTGATCTGATCTTGCATATTCTATCGTACGAGTACAATCACAAAGATTGGCTTGAGATTAATATCTCCGATAGGCAAGATATAAAAATAATCACAAACATCTTCGTCTCATCGTTTGTGATTCCACAATATCTTCTTTCGCCGCGTCGATTAAGATTATTGTGAGGTGATTGATAATACTAAGCTGTTCTTCGGGAATATAAGTCTGGTTTATCAATTGGTTCCTGTTAACCTTGATTTATCAAAAGACGGAACAAAACTCGTAGGTATTTCTGTGGGAGACAGATTTATCTATTTCTATAGACTTTTCTGTATGATACATATTTGTTTATTAAAGTCTTCGACTTTGGGTCATAGCAACTCTTAGTTGTGGGTGAGATCATCTAAGGGAATCAAGTACGTAGTATCCTGCTGGGATCAGAGACGTAAGGAGCGCAACTGTACTTTGGATCAGTGTGAGATTGATTGGGGTTCAACTACATTCCAGACTGAAGTTAGTTTGAAGTAGGCTAGTATCTGTAGCAGCGTAATACAGTGTGTGTTCAATATGGACTAGGTCCCGGGGTTTTTCTGCAGTTGCAGTTTCCTTGTTAACAAAATTCTGGTGCCTGTGTTATTTCCTTTCCGCATTATATTGTGTTATATAATAGAAATATCACAGGTTGTGCGTTTGAATCAGTCAATTGGAAATATGACCTTTGGTTGTTGATTTAAATTGATTGATACTTGAACATTGGTCTTTGGTACCGTTCAAGTGTTTTCTCTTGTATTCAATTAAACTCGCATACTTCTATTTGCTTGAGTAAGAATTGAATCGAGAAAGAGAGATATCACTCTTTGATATACTTTTTATAGATTGAGTCTAGTTGATTCTCTAGAAAGTATATTGGAGTTTGTCCATACATATTGCTAAGTGAAATATTGGGTGTGGTTGTTAGACCCCCTCTTTTTCAATTGGTATCAGAGCAGGCAAACACGTTCAAGACCTCAAAAGTCTGTGTTTGTAGCTATCTGACTCTATGGACAGAGCTGTTATCTCTATTAACATACCACCAGTCTTCGATAACTCTAATTACTTATGGTGGAAAATTGCTATGCGAGCTTTTCTTCAAGCACGTGATTTCCAATCATGGGTATATGTAGTTAATGGCTATGATGCTCCCGTTGTGGCAGTAGGAGATGTAAACGTTCCCAAGAACATTGGTGAATACAATCCTGTCGAGATACTTGCTGCAAAGAAAAATTCCGACGGTTTGAATGATATCATACATGCCATTACCCCAAATCTTCACCACCATGTGTCAAATTGCACTAGGTCTAAAGATGCGTGGGATATCTTAGAAACCGTATTCGAAGGTAATTCCAGTGAAAAAGAAGCTAAGCTTCAAAACCTTAATTCCGATTGGAAAAATCTTCGTATGGCAGATGAAGATTCATTTGATGAGTTTAATCACAAAGTGTCTGAAATTGTTAATGCATCTTTTGCATTGGTTAAGACTATTCCTGAAAAGGACATTGTGATGAAAATTCTTAGATCGCTGCCATCTAGATACGACTCTAAGAAGCATTCCATCGTCGAGGGAAATAACCTTGATAATCTCTCCAGAAATACACTGGTTGGGAAACTTATGATCTTTGATCATGAGCATTCATCCAAATCTAAGGATATTTCGTTCAAAGCACTGAAAGACACTAAATTACTTGATAAAAGTAAAAAATTGTATATCTCTGAAGATGATCACTCTGAGACAGATTCATCAGATGAAGATCTTGACAAATCAGTCTCAATGATCACATGACAGTTTAGGGACTTTCTGTTGAAGAGAAGTAAACGGCTCTCCAGAGATGAGCCTAAGTCATCAGCTAAACCTCATAATCGTATTCCTCCTAAAAACAGGGACACAGATGAAACTGATGACGAGGATATGCCTCAGTGCTTTAAGTGTAAAGGTTTTGGTCATTTTGCAAACGAGTGTCCAAACCGTAGAAAATACACTGGGAACAAAGGTCTTGTTGTAACTCTTGATGAAATGTATGACAACTATGATTCTAATGAAGACGAGAAATCAAGTGTTGCACTTCTTTGTGAAAATATTTATTTTGATAATTGTAGCAATACATACATCAATCTTGATATTCTTTCAGAAGAAATCTCAACCAATCTGGAAGATGAAACTGACCTTTCTATTTGAAACTCTGTGAATAATGTTTCAGGAACAACTATGTGTCTAGCAGCTTGCACATCTCAGTTGCCTGAGTTATATTCGAAGTTGACATGTTCGTATTGTTCACTCAAGGGTCATGAGCTATCAAAGTGTTACAAGTACAAACACAAATTGAGACATGTCAACAAACTTCAACGATGAGCAACTCGTTTAGCAAACAAGCTTAACTTTCCCAGAAGACTGTTGAGGTATGTAAGATTTTATCTTCGTATAAGAAGTTAGTTTCCAAGAATCAGACAAGACCATTAGAGAAGAAGGTATGGTCAAGTCGTTTTGATAGACAGAAGTCTGAGGATTCCTCTCAAAAGGAACATGGTGAACAAATTGTTGTTCACTGCAACACAACTTGATTGTGTTGTTTGTAAATCTTGTATCATGTGCCTGATCAAAAGAGACAAGGTTGTGTACCTCTCAGGCTTTAAGAAAAGTTTTTTTTCTTTTTCTTAGTTTTCTTCTTCCCTGTTTATCAATAAAAAAAAGGGTTATTTTCGACAATTCTATTCTCTCTAGGGTTCAGAGTTGTGCGTGCACGAACCTGTTACAAGGTTGCGTAACCTTACATTCCTTTTTCATTCTCTGTAACCTCCTTTTATATCAAGACTACTTGTTGAGTTTAAATTGTGATTTCCTCTCACAAACCCATACAACTATGGATACTCCAAGCATGATGTCTTCTCATGGAAAGGATGTTAATGTAATTGTTAAGCCATCAATCATGAAGGAAAAAGAGAAATCTTCATTATCTCCTACCTTGAAAAGAAAGAGAAGGAATGTGAGGAAGCCAAGATCCATTCCTTCAAATGCTCAGAAGTTTTATGACGTTCTTGAAGTGATGAAGGAGATGCGAAAGGAGATTCAGCAAATAAAGGCTTTTGTGTATAAGACTCATGAGATTCAGAAGGCCCTGGTTCGACACCAGTCAAGAAGGTTTATCGATATCAACTCCTACCTTAATGAACCTTATGTCCCAATGGTTTTTGACGACAAGGAGTTCAGGGACGATAAATAATTCTTCAAAGGTCTTATTGCCTAGTAAATCTTCTATTTTCTTGTTTTATTTATAAGAATAACTAGAGTTTGGAATAGCCATTATTGCGATTACACATAGATATGTCCAATGTTTTCATCTTCATGTTTTTAGGTTTATTTTTTTAAATTCCGAAAAATTGTTTGGAAGATGATTTTTGCAGTATTAATCTTTATGGTTTTGTATATTGCAATGTGTTATGGGATATGTGTGTTTTGCATCCGTGAACTATGATTATCCCGTACCTTGTCAAAAGAAAAGTCTTTCGTAAGTCGATATTCACGTATTGATAAAAGAATGAATGGACTTTTGACAAATACAAAAGTTAAGCCTATTATGTCAATTATTGATGGAAGATAGGTTAAAATCTTTTGTTTACAAGGATTATGTCTATTGTATGTCATTGTGCAAATAGTGATGGAAAATAGAATGAATTCTTGTGTATTCCGCAGTATTGATCTTCCCTGATCCATAATCTTTTATGTATTACTGTGAGGCTCCGTAAGTTTTCTTATGTTGAGCATTATCGACTGAGTTGATTATATTTTTATGATTAACTTAGTTGTTGCTCCGTGAGAATCCTTAAATATTGAGCATGACCAATTGAATTGATCATACTTGTGTGGTCAATTTAGTTGTTGCTCCGTAAGCTCTCTTATGTCGAGCATATCCAGTCAAAATCATCACTTTTTGTGGGTAATTTGGTTATGTATTCCGATTAGATTAATTATGGGTTCTCTTGTGATAAATATAATTGAGCATTTTTGAGTCTCCATAAGATTCACTTATGTTGAGCACTTCCGATTAAATTAATCATAGATTCTCTTTTGGTTAATTTAATTGAGTATTTTTGGATTCAAATTCATACTCGTATGTGATTTGTTATGTCCAAAGAAATCCTTCTTTTCTTTCGAAATTAAGGTCGCTCTTGTTGTTCTTTCGGGAATGATATCAAATGGGGGAGAGTTCTTTTGAACTTGTGCTTAATTGGAAAATCTTTGTGGGGAGTGCGGCTGTGGAATATTATAGGGGTTATCTTGTATCTTTATAAACTCCTTGATGAAAGCATTTAGCTTCGGATTTATGATTGCATCTAAACAAGTTGATATGTGCTTCCTTTGGTCATGAAATGTCTCTTACGGAAATTTCATTATGATCCCGTTCTTGTACCTTTGCCAATTTTATTGACAAAAAAGGGGGAGAATTAATATGTAGTTCACACTACAAATACATACGGTTTTCGGATCATTATGTAAGGGGGAGTGGTTTCCATGTGAGATGGAGTATTGACTAAGGGGGAGCGATAATATCACCATAGTATTATTGTCAAAGTTGTGATACAATTGAACTTTCATACTATGTAATGATACTATGACACTGTATAACAATGATCGAGAACTTTGTTTTCTCATTGTTATAGCTACGGATTTTCAACAACGATGATGCTGAACTTACAACCTTTGGGATCATTGGAGTACTTGGAAGTGACGAATATTTCGAGTAATGTTGAAGATTAGGCATGTGGAATAGGAGCTACAAAATTTAAGTATTTATTTTTGTATTCCATATGTATTAATAGTTTTGTCACTAAAATTGACAAAGGAGGAGATTGTTAGAGCATTACTCAGTCAACCTCGCATGCGTTGCTATCTCAAGCATGTTTGTCAATGTTAGTGATCAAAACTATAAGTCTTGATTTCTAGTCTACTACAACTAATGTCTCGGACTAGGATAAAAAGTGTAATTCAGCGCAAGAATTCCATGGAGATCATCATACAAGACGAAGGACTGCTCAAGGAAATGGTGGATCTTCATCGACTAAAAGATATGTAGAGACTTGAACTTATCTATCATTCAAAAGTCTATCTACTTTATCTCCTATCTTGAGACGAAAGTCGTTGTGCTATATAGACTTTCATTATACACATTTGCTATTTCGACCCGAGTTTACCTCGCCTATCTATTTCTCGAAATATGTGTTGGTAAGCTTTCGGTTTGGCCAAACTCATATTTACCTAGTGACGAAAGTCATGTTATGTTTCAATCACTTTGAAAATGGCTTTGATGACGATAGTCGATTCTTTATGTCTAACGACTATTATAACATTATAGAAGAATGTTTCAATGATTGAAATGAGAGTTTAGATTATATAACCATTGTTGGATATAAACATTGTTGTGGAAACACATATATGTATAAGTACTTATTCCTTAAACCGAAGTTTGCGGACTTTGTTGATCAAGAGAACCGGAACAAGATCCACGAACCCATTCCGCGAACTGGCGGAAGTTCTCGACCCGAGAAAATTTGCTGGAGTTTGAGAACTCCTTCCGGGAACTTAAGTCCGCGAACCCAATCCACGAACTTGAGTTAGGTTATATCTAAAGACGATTTTTTGTGAACTCATGTTTATATAAAGTAAGGAATGCAAGTTTGAAAACCGCGGCTATAAAGTTCATAAACCGATTCAAGTGAATCAAATCGTTTTTGCTTCGATTGCGTCTTGTGTAGTTACATAAGATTTCCTTGCAATTGAAAAACTCTCTAACTAGTTCATTTGAGTCATTTGAACTAGTTATGGTGAAGAAAAGATTGGTTGATATGAAAGTACTCATATGGCTAACCATTTGGTTAACTACTGTTGAACCAACAAATGTACATGTTTGGGTACGGTTACACAAACCTAAAATCGTACATTTCATTTGTGTGTAACAAGCTAGGTTTTTCGATCTAACGGTTGAAAGATATTAGCTTGAATCTAAATCAGGTTTTCATCTAACGGTGAATATTGAACGCTTTATTACCAAGCTAATATTGATTGCAAACCCTGATTTGAAAGACTATATAAAGGAGAACTCTAGCAACTGGGAAACCTAATCCCCACACCTTCTGTGTGATACTAGTTGAATAGGTAGAGACGATTCTCCTTTAACCTTTGATTTCTTCTTCTAAACCAGGTTAACGACTTAAAGAATTCATTGGGATTGTGAAGCCAGACCGGTACTACTTTCTCGTAGTTGTGTGATATGATCTTGCATATTCTATCATACGAGTACAATCGCAAAGATTGGCTTGAGATTAATATCTCCGATAGGAAAGATATAAAAGTAATCACAAACATCTTCGTCTCATCGTTTGTGATTCCACGATATCTTCTTTCGCCGCTCCGTTTAAGATTATTGTGAGGTGATTGATAATACTAAGTTGTTCTTCGGGAATATAAGTCTGGTTTATCAATTGGTTCATGTTCACCTTGATTTATCAAACGACGGAACAAAAATCATAGGTATTTCTGTGGGAGACAGATTTATCTATTTCTATATACTTTTCTGTGTGATACAGATTTGTTTATTAAATTCTTCGACTTTGGGTCGTAGAAACTCTTAATTATGGGTGAGATCAGCTAAGGGAATCCAGTGCGTAGTATCCTGCTGGGATCAGAGACGTAAGGAGCGCAACTGTACCTTGGATCAGTGTGAGATTGATTGGGGTTCAACTGCAGTCCAGACCGAAGTTAGTTTGAAGTAGGCTAATGTCTATAGCGGCTTAATACAGTGTGTGTTCAATCTGGACTAGGTCCCGGGGTTTTTCTGCATTTGAGGTTTCCTCGTTAACAAAATTCCGGTGTCTGTTTTATTTCCTTTCCGCATTATATTTTGTTATATAATAGAAATATCACAGGTTGTGCGTTTGAATCAGTCAATTGGAAATCCGACCTTTGGTTATTGATTGATACTTGAATATTGGTCTTTGGTACTGTTCAAGTGTTTTCTCTTGTATTCAATTAAACTCGCATACTTCTATTTGCTTGCGTAAGAATTGAATCGAGAAAGAGAGATATAACTCTTTGATATACTTTTTATAGATTGAGTCTAGTTGATTCTCTAGAAAGTATACTGGAGTTTGTCCATACATATTGATATGCGAAATATTGGGTGTGATTATTATACCCACGTTTTTTCACACACAACTATTATTTCCTTCTTCTAGACCAAATTTTTTTGATACAATATGAGCAGCTTAATTGGAAAAGCGGTCAATACTGTAAAGAAGAGCAGAGATCGAAGAAATGAATCGGTACCACGGCCTTCCAACGATGTAGATTTTCTCAAAATCGAGAAGCAGAGATTTCTTCTCCGAGTGTCGTTGCTTATCCATCATTAGTCCAAGGTCATATGTCGGGGCATAAAGATCGATCTGAGGGTTATTATAGAATGAGAGGTGGATTTTCAGACTTAAAGGTTTTTTATGAAGGTCTAGCCGCTCGATTCCGAGAAAGGGTTGATAGATATCCCTGACGTGCGCTTTACAGTGTGAAGCCTAGAAGACACAACAACAGAATTACGACAACAGTGGTAGAAAGGTGGTGGCCGACGACCCACACGTTCCATTTTATGGATTTTCAAATTGGTAAGCTTTTTTAACTTAACTTATTTTTTTTTAAATAATTATTAAATAATCAAAATATAAATCATAGTTGAATTATTCTTGTAATAGGAATTACGCCCCTTGAGTTGTATTTTATTTGCGGGATCCCAAGTGGATTGGGAGAGCCGGCAACATTCAACCAAGACGAATGGATATCAAATAGTAAATGGGAGACGTTTTTTCCCTTATTTATAGAATCAGCAATACGTGAAGATCATAAAGAATTAAAAAGAGGTGGGACTAAATGTTCAGCGTTGAAGTATTTCCTTACCCAAAGCAGAAACCCAGAAGATATAGATGACTATCATGTGTTTATCTTATGGGTACTGGGTCAGACGTTCTTTCCAAACTCAACTTCTGTTGCTCGTGTTGGTTGGCTTCAAGCGTTAGAAGATCTTGAAAAATCACCAAATTATGACTGGGGATCTGAAATTTTAGAAAAAATGTACTGTGGGATGGATCAAGCATCCATGGGTATATCTAACTTCATTGGTTTATGGGGCATCATAGAGGTAAATATCAGAATTATTATTTTTAAATTTAAATAATTTTTATGAAAAAATGTAGATTAAGTCAAAATACTAAAATTATGGAGTAATTTGCAGTGGTGGTATACCTACTTCCGTTTTGGTAAATCAATCCTTAAAGACGGTACCCATAGATTTCCAATCTTGGACATGTACGTCTCGACCAACAGGGCTAATGACACTGGCAGCGAAGTCTCGGCTTCCAGTTTTGTTCATAGTTTTCAATAGATGACTCGAATCCACAAGAATGTTGTTGTTCACCCTTACATTGATTTTCCTCAGTATTTTGAAAATGATGCAGAACGTGATCTTGACTATTCTCTCCGTAAAGTTGTTTTTTACACTCCATATTTGGATAAAGGGGATTGGTACCCGGGAGAAAGACTGCAGTACCAAATTCAAGGTATATATGCAATTGCATTTAACCCGCCACAACAAATGTAAACCTCTGGATTAGATTTTGATCGGCTGAGAAGAACCAATTGGGAGAGGTATGAACCAAATACAAAGAGGGATATTGGTGAAGCTGAGTATGTCACCTGGTACAAGTCGATTGCGAAGCCTGTAATTGGGACACACAACATGCACATCCATGGGGTTGATTTCGTAGGGTTATCACGCATGTCCCATGATGTAAATATCGTTCCTAGCCAGCCACCTCCAAAAGAGCCATGCTTTATGACTTACCCCACCACGGGTGCAAGTTCTTCATCATCTTCGTCAAATATGCCCGAAATTCGTTTGGAGATGCCAAGTATTACTTCACAAGGTGAGCCAACAACAATCCCCATTGTTTCCCAAGCTATGGAACGTGATTATCCTTACTACAATGTGACTGCCAGTTATGAAGAGGTGCAAAGCCAAATACACGATTTGTATTGGGTTAATCGGAAAATGGAGGCTATACACTTGGGTGTGTGTCGGAAATGGAACGAAGACACAATGATTGGATTGAGTCCAACTGTAAATGATGATGCGCGTTTACCGTCTACCGATTCTACTAGGAGAAACATATCATTGCAAGATAGTGATAATACAGTGGTGGGAGAAACACAAGTACGGCAGAGTTCTTACACATGTAAGACACAATACTTCACCATAAACTGTGCTTGTATCTCAACCTCAAATATTTCGGCTAGACCCTAGGCGCATTTTATCATCATTCTCTCCTTACAACCCAAATGATTGCTACAATGATACACCACCACAACAACAACAACAAACATCTTATATGCTTGGAGGATCGAGTGGACCGAGTGCTTTCCAACAAACGAGTTCTTTCTAATCGCCTAGTGCTTTCCAATCACCTAATGTTGTTCAACCATTTTTATCCCCTTATGGAAATTTATATAATATGTTGGAAAGTGGGGATATCTCAGGTCTTGGAGAATTCTTGACTCCAGAAGATAACAATGGGGGAGTTAGCGATGAGCGACGTTAGAGAGATTGTAATTTTTAATTCTGTTACATTTGTAATTCTAGTTTTAAAGCACTACGGTCTGAATTAAATGAAATTACATATGTTTAAAATCAAGCGTTTTACATTAGCTTCACTGAATTACGGTGGACTACATTAGCTTCACTGATGAGAAGTACTAGGTGGAACAACAACTACAAAGAAGGGGTTGAAACTGTTCAACAGCTTTAGGATTTTGAAACATTTTTCGAAAGGAAAAGCCACATTCGTCATTCAGACAAAAGATCTTGTTACCATATCAACATCAGTTTCACCTCTTAGTCTATATCGATTGGCATGCATCGTTAAAGATACAAACTCACTTACTTCTTTCTTAATTATACAAAAATGATTTTCTATTTCGCATATAGCATGACAACTCGGATTATGGGTGTCACTGCAGAACCCGTCGTGAATAACCACCCAGAAATTCACCCATGGATAGTTTGCTGAAGCAAGCTGAGTAAATAAAAAAATATAGTTTCTGCAAATAGATTCATCTTCTTCTTTAGTATGCGGAGCTCGTCGAACTAACAAGGGTCGAGACATTTTCAAAAATTGAAGAATTTGTTGAATTCAAAAATTAAGGAATTTTTTTAAGCTCATAGAAGAAGAGTAAAGAAGACCAGATGTGTGAATTTGGAATTGAAATGGAGAGTATTTATAGAACTCAAAATTCTAATCGTTGGATGACAGGGATTTACAACCCTCCATATGTAGCCATTGGCGGTTTTGTGTCAACTGCTGGAGATTTCAATACAGATGCTGGCGTGTGAAACACCAACGGGCGATTTTGCCACAAACTCCAGCGTTTTTGGCTCACACGCCCGGTCTTCCATCCAGCGCGCGCCAGTTCTTCCATCTCACTCAATTTTGTCCATCCATTTTTCATGTTTGTTGAGTCCATAGTGGATGAAAATGAACAAATTCTTGTTTTGTTGAGTCCATAGGAACCGCTCTTACAAAAATCAGGTTGATTTAGGTTATTTCAGAGGTATTAAAGTTGCGAAGTATAGTCTGATAATTAATTTTTTTGCAGATGATTGTTTACTGTTTTTTTTAAACTGGTTCTCATATAGAACATCTTAACAGGTTACCTCATTCTTTTGGTCAAGCTTTAGGCTAGGTAATCAACATGCATAAATCAATTCTTTTTTTTTAGTAAGCATTCACCTCAATCAAAGAAAACTAGTATTACTAATATCCTTCAATTGAAGCTTATGGGAGTAGGAGAAAAGTATTTAGGAATACTCATATTACTGCACAGATCCAGACAACAAAACAAGGTATATTAGATAATATGAATCACAAGCATCAAGGGTGGCTGAGTAAAATTATTACAAAGGAACGTAGAACAACTCAGATTAATGTTGTTTTGGGTACCATGTCAATGTATCAAATACAGATTTTAAAGATTCTTGACGCCATTATACATCAAATGGAGAGACTTCGAAGACAGTATTGGTGGCATAACGACAACAATCATCAACCTCGTCATGTGATATCTTGGGACAAAATTTATTTTCCAAAAATATGTGATGGATTGGGCCTGAAAATTTTAAAGCATTACGATTCTGCTTTCTTGGCTAAATTGGCTTGGAAATTATTACACTATCAGACTCCTCTTGGGGCTAAAGTAGTAAAAAGTGAACATAGGTGAACATTTTCCTTTTCGTGACCCAAAGTATCATTCTCCACCAAATAAATCGAACCATAATATTGGGCATACCAAAATCTTTCAAGGCATACTGAATGAAGACAAAAAAGGTTGTTGAATAGCAAAATCAGATAACCCCTTAACCCAAATTTTTTTTAATGGCAAATCTGCCCTTTACGTATTAGTGTTAATAATCTTGATTAGTGATTAAGATAATTTTCAGAATTATAAGAGTTGTTTAGATGAAAAATTTGAGGAAAAAAAAATCAAAGTTTTGGTTTGGTTAAGAAGGAGAGAAAGAGAAGGAGAAAGTGAGAAAATTCTAATTCTTGATTCAATGGAGGATGAGGAGGGTCATCATTCATCTAAAAAACCTAGGAAAATACACATCAACTACAACAATGATCCAGAAATGGCTGATTTCTTAGATTATGAGAATGATTTTACACCCACTCAAACTCAAGCTCAAACTCAAACACAAACTCAAGATGATGATTTTTATGAGCCAAATCCTGATGATGAATACATTGATGAGGAACCCAATTCTCCTAATACACAGGTACACTTATATCCTATACTTAATCTCACTTCTATAGCTCTCAATTATCAAAAGTTAGGTTTTTTGAATCATGGTTCGGTGAAACAGGTTGAGGTTCGGCTCACATCTATGAGCCGAATCTACCATTGATGAACGGTTCGGCTTACTGAATCTGTTTACTGCATGCGCCGAACCTATAATTTCCAATTCCAACCCTTTTGTTAGACACTAGTTCGGCTTATATGAAAGTTTCATAGTAAGCCGAACAACATCCTGAATAGCCCGGAATAGAATCATTACTAATTCGGCTTACATATCCAAAATCGTATGTGCCGAACATAATTTTTTAATTTTTGGGTTGAAATATTGTTACTGGTTCGGCACATATGGAGAATATCGTATCAGCCGAAACCTATTATGTTCAAGGTTCGGCACATAATTTGATTATAGTATGAGCCGAACATAAATTTGTAAATTTTTGGGTTAAAATATTGTTCGAGGTTCGGCACATATTGAGGATATCGTATAAGCCGAAACCTCTTATGTCCAAGGTTCGGCACATAATATGATTATTTTATGAGCCGAACATAAATTTGTAAATTTTTGGGTTAAAATATTGTTCGAGGTTCGGCACATATTGAGGATATCGTACAAGCCGAAACCTCTTATGTCCAAGGTTCGTCACATAATATGATTATCTTCTGATCTGAACATGCATTTGTTAATTTTTGGGTTAAAATATTGTTTGTGGTTCGGCACATATTGAGGATATCGTACAAGCCGAAACCTCTAAATGTTTATAGTTCGGCACATAATGTGATTATCGAATGCGCCGAACCTTGTTATTATATTCCCTTTCTAGTGTTTAACCTTGTGATATTCTTTGTAGATCGTGCTTGGACCCATGGAAAATCAACCTGATCCAGTAGACATAATTCACGAGGATACCAAGGATCACTTCCAAAATGATTTGGTATGTAAGAACCTTTTGCTTACCTTAATGTTTTCGGAATATTCCAAAGTTTTGCTTACTAATTACTTGTTTTGGAATGAACGTAGATATGGAAAACTAAACCAGAAGTTCTGGATTGGCTTGAGGAACACGCGATGAAGATAAATTGTGTACTAGTTAAAGGACAACAAAGCCGATGGGATCGGTTTGAAATGATTTGTGAGCGTAGTGAAACCGGCGCTAGCAAGGTTAAAAAGGGTACTGTATACATTGGGAAGACCGGGAGAAAGAATAGGACGAAGACGAAGAAAAGAAATTTCCCTTTCAAGATCGTTTTCAACCTCAAGAATAAGTCCATGAACAAAGAAGATCAATATTGGATAATGAATAAAGATATGGATTGTCGTCATAACCACCCACGTCCCAAAGACCTTCATGGACATGCGAAAGTAGCGCGACTCAAACCCGACGAGATGCTAGAAGTGGATAAAATGACACGAGCACGTTTGCCACCTTCTAGGATTCTTAGCAAATTGAAGGCGGACAACAACAATAACAAGTCGACTATGCAAACTATCTACAATGCAAGACAAAAGATTAGAATACTCAATTTGCAAGGTAGGATGGTGATGCAACAAGTAATGTGGTTAGGGGTGAAGAATAACTACGCTTGCCAAAAGAAGTTGGATGACTTCGGTCAAGTCACACACCTTTTCCTTGCCCACCCGGAATGCGCCCAATTGGCTCTATGCTTCCCACAAGTTATTATATTGGATTGCACGTACATGACTAATAAATATGAGATGCCGTTGATGAACATTGTGGGGCATACTTCGACAAAGGCACCGTTCACCGTGGCTTTTTGTTTCATGAAAAACGAGAAGAAAGAGAGTTATGTTTGGGGGTTAGAACAATTGAAGTTAATCTTCCGGGAGGGTGCTCTTCCTAAAGTGTTCGTTTCCGATCAAGATTCATCGTTGATGTATGCTATTAAGAAGGTATTTCCGGATGCATTCAATTTTCTTTGTACATTTCACATATGGTGCAATGTGAGGAAAAAATGTCAACCGATAATTCAACCACTTAAGTTGAAAGAATTAGAGAATATTGCTAAGCTACCGTTGGAGACACGAGTAAAGAAAAAGAAGGAATTCTGGAAAGCATATGAACATAATGAGATGTTGTGGGCTTCTTTCCAAGGCGAATGGGAAGCTTTGATATGGTCAATCACCGAGGATGTCTATGAAGAAAAATTTAAAATGCTTATTAAGCATTGGAAGACCGCCTACCCCGATGTCATTACTTACTTGGTCAAAGATGTGTTGGAACCTAATAAAGAAAGGTTCGTGAGTTGTTTCACAAATCGGCACAAACACTTCGACAACCAAGCCACAAGTATGGTAGAGTCGGCTCATTATCGGTTGAAGAAGAACCTTTTTGGTTGTGTTGACACTTTTGTCACGGTTTTTGATGCAACTGATGAATATTTCAAAAGTGATGTTGTGAGAATTAAAACCGCGTTCGAGCATGACCTTATGTTTAGACACAAGAATTATGGTACTAAATGGCTACGGGAATTAACTTATAAAGTCTCCCATATATGCATCGACTTGTTGATGAAAGAAGTGGATTTGATTGAGACATTAGGCGCCACCTTGGAGGAAGAGTGTGTTTGTACAATGAAGACATCTATGGGACTTCCATGCCGCCATGACCTACTTCGGTACAAGGATGGTATCATACCATTTGAGGATATTGATCATTTTTGGAAACAATTAAGCTTCGATCCTCTCCCAACCGAAGACGATGAGGATGATCTAGATATATGGGACACGACAAATGGGAAACAATTGGCGGAGATGTATAGGAATATGTCCCGACCTCAAAAGAAATTCCTATGGGACAACATGATGCCGGTCATGTATCCTTTCACCCAAGAAAATATTTTGGAACCGGAGAAGAGTGACCCGAAAGGTAGGAAGAGTAAGAAAATGAATAATTTTCAAACTAGACAAGCCAACAAGGAACTATTGGCTACTAAAAGGAATCCATCCGGCGTTGAGTACCATGATGCAAGGTTTGAAAAGTCAAAGAAAGAAATTGAGAAGTTGATGAAGGAGGAAGAAGTCAAAGTTCCAAAAAAACGAGGTCGCCCGAGTATTCAAAAATCGGAAACAAGTAACAAAGAGGTGAATGATAATGATTGTCCGTCACAAGCTAAGGATAGTAAAGAGGATGTCAAGGGGAAGGCTAAGATGTATCCTTCACAAACTAAGATAAAGGAGAAAAGAACCGTACATGAAATTGGTAGGATGAGAGGACCCAAAAGAGATAAGTCCGGTAGGTATATGAGGCCTATCAATTTTATATACGATAACTACTTGGAAGATCTATCGCCAATAATTCATGAGCATATTATAGCAATGGACGACGTGCAAGGCGATGGAAATTGTGGTTATTACGTCACAGCGGAACAACTTGGTACTTTTATGGAAGGGAATAATCGGGTGCCCCCTGAAAATGAAGTGAACTATATTCGGCAACGATTGTTACAAACCCTACGTAAAAACAAAGAATTCTATAAGACAATGATGAGAACAGGTCCAAGAAAAGATGCAGGGGTGGCAGCGGAGTACGTTGCATTCGAACGTCGTTTGCATGGGGATTTAATCATTACCGAATAACATTGGATGTCAATGCCCATTTGTGGGTTTTTAATAGCGGAGACATTCAATTGCGTCGTACATTGTTTCGCATGGACGGGTAGTAGCTTTACTTACGCGCCTCCAACAAAACCTTACAGTGATGGTGTAAAGGATAGAAGACTTGTTCTTGGATTTGTTCAAAATTGTAATTTTATCGGCCTCAAACTTAGACCCGGTTGCCCATTACCACCCTTGATGAGTGCAGCCTTTTGGCCTATATTTGAAAATAATTTTGCGATGGATTGGTGTGCAAATTATGCGACGGAAATGGATCTTTGGAAATCTTTGCATGTGCAGCCTCCAAGTGGACAAGTAATTACGTTTTCAAGTGATTAGGATGAAGATGTTAAGAATGAGGTCAGTGAAGATGATGAGAAAGAGGTCAGTGAAGAGGATGAGATTCGTTTAGGATCTCCATAAAAAATGTTTCATTGATTTATCTTCTTATTTTGTGTCAGATTCGGCTTATAAGAAGAATTCACTGAAAGCCGAACCTGACAACAAAAATATACCAGAGTTTTTTTGTCAGATTCGGCTCATATTATTATTTCACTGCAAGCCGAATCTTGAAACTTTAAAAAACCAGAATTACTTTGCTAGGTTCGGCTTGTAGTATATTTCTGAAGAAAGCCGAACCTTTCATGATTCATGAAAACAAGAATTATCATATCATTCCAAATAGACTTTTCAAATTCATAGAAATTATGGATTACATCCCTGCTACATAGTAGGCTTGCAATTAATTTCTAATATCCTAAACGGGTAATGAGAAACCTTCTAAGAATGTGGTAGTGATCTTTGTATTTGAAATTCTTTCCCTTCCATCGTCGCCATTCCTCTAGAGCTCGAACTTCAATCTCAGAGTTTGTTTCACCTTTGAGTCGATATCGACTCACAATCCGAACTAAAGCTATGAAGTCTGAGACTTTTTTCTTAATACTTATAATTCGGCAAAACAAGGACGCATTATCCCGGTTGTGAGGATTACCTGTTTCCGTGCTGAAGGATTCATGAATTCTAACCAAATAGTACATACTCATCAGACCATTTACTCGTCGTTCTTCACCCTTCTTTGGATAATATGCTACATAATTAGTGCAAAGAGATAAATCTTCTTCTAGAGTAAACTTAGGAGTTGGGGGTGCCATTTGTTGAGCATATGTGGTTAAGAATATGAAAAAACATGTAGGTATATATAGAATATAGTTTTACAACGGCTATATCTTTCAAAAAAAGAGTCGTTCCTAGATTTTCGTGAAAAAAAGTAAAGGTTCGGCTTATAGAAATTTTAGAACATAAGCCGAACCTATATAAGTAACGGCTATTTTTTAAAAAATTTTGAAAATTTTTACAGATTCGGTTCACCATATTGGTGAGATTTAAGCCGAACTATGTACTGGATTACACCAATAATGATTTTTAAGGCTCGGCTTATAACTCAAATTATAGAAAAAGCCGAACCTGAAGGACAAATGATTCGGCGCGTAACTAACATTAGAGGATAAGCCAAACTCTATAAATTCGGCGCATAACCGTTAAGCTATTCATTAAAACATGAAATTGAAGGTGTCCATAACCAAACCCAGCACAATTAAAAACAAAGTTGAGCACCTAAAAGCAAAGGTGTTTGCAACACCATAAAAGTGTACTTAAAACTTAAGAAAAACATTAAAAGGAAGTTGGAAACATAAAAGGACATTTAACCACGACCCCTCTTCTTAGTGGTAGGATTTTGTCCGGGTTCCTCGGGTCCTTCTCCTTTGTTGATGATTGCATCCCACTTTTTGTAGAGGTAGTTTTGTTCTTCCACGGTCATTGGTGTTTTGGAATCAATTTTGTCCTTCATTTTTTTCAACATCTCCCTACCCGCGGCATTGGTCCTGACACAAGTATGAAAGTTATAAGACTAATTCGGCGCAAGTATGAATCATGTCTTGAAATTTTTATTACCTTACACAGAGAGTGGATCGGCTCATACCACAAAATAATTATACGCCGATCCTAAATATTCGGCTCAAAACCTATATTGTCGAGTAAGCCGAACCTTGTATTCGGCTCACAACCGAACCTATGATTATGAACTCAAACATGTATTCGGCGCAACATGATATCATATAAATAAGCCGATCCTACACACTTGTAAAATTTATGAAATTTTAACAATGATATTCGGCGCATCCCTAATACTATCGAATAAGCCGAATCTAGACTTATGAATTGAAACATTTATTCGGCGCAAAACTAATACTACCATACAAGCCGATCCTAAGCACATGCAAAAATTCTGAAATTCAAACAACATTTATTCGGCACAAAACTAATACTACCATACAAGCCGATCCTAAGCACATGCAAAATTTCTGAATTTCAAACAACATTTATTCGGCACAAAACTAATACTACCATACAAGCCGATCCTAAGCACATGCAAAATTTCTGAATTTCAAACAACATTTATTCGGCACAAAACTAATACTACCATACAAGTCGATCCTACGCACATGCAAAATTTCTGAAATTCACAAAACATATTCGGCACAAAACTAACACCATCGAATAAGCCGATCCTAAATATAAGTCTCTGTTTTACTAAGTTCGGCTCAAAACAGATTTCAGATATACGCCGAGCCGTTCATATGCACTTTCAGAGTTCAGTTTCAAGAACAGCTCGGCGCACATCTAACATTTGTTTTACGCCGAACCATACCCTGTAACTGCCGCAGAACACATGATTTTGACGAATTAAATCGACCAAAACAATCAAAAACATCAAATATGAGATAGGTTTGTAGAACTAACCTTCTTATTTTCATTTCCGGCGTTGGTTCTTTTTCAATCTCTTCTTCCGATTGATTTTGTGGTTGATTTTGAGTTTGTTCTTCACTTTCTAAATCTTCTTCTTCATGAATAGGTTGTTCAATCGATCGATTTGAACGAGATACTGCCTTACGACGATCCATTATATAGTTTCACAAATCGACAATTAAATTTCCGCGATGAAAAAAAAAGAAAGGGAAGGGTGGAGTTCGGATGTGGAGAGGAAGAAGAAGAAGGTGAGTGAAACTGATTTTAGGTGTAGTTGATTATAGGTTTTGTATTAGGGTTAGGGATAGATTAGTAGTAATTTAATGGATTTAAGGGAATACAGGTAATTGAACCACCCCATAGGGTACCCCTTATAAGGTCACCCAAGTTAGGACTAGTCCTTTGTATCCTTGAAAGTTTTAGGCATGCCCAAAATTGGTGTTCAATAAATCCAGTGCAAGTTGGGTATGGTAGAGTACAGAACATGGTCTTCAAATTGCTCTTAGATATGCTGAATGCCAAGTTGGAAATGGTAAATCTATCAACATATGGACTTTAAATTGTGTTCCTTCTTTAGAGATAGCTTTGAAGGACCAGAAGATTTAAATATACGCAATTATCAATGGGTTGTTCATCTAAATGACAGTAGAACTGCTCAGTGGAATGTGACTTTACTTTGACAACTGTTTACTCCCCAGCAAGTAAACTATATTATTACAATACCAGTTAAACTAGATCAAGAGGACACTCTTATTTGTCCTTTTACTTCAGATGGGATTTTCACAATGAAATCTGCTTATATTTTAGTTTGCTACCAGCAACAACCTCAAGCTTCAACAGTTTATCTCCCTGCTACATTTTATCTTAGATTATGGAAGTTAAAAATGCCTTACAAGCTACAACTGTTTCCGTGGAAGGTTAATCAAAATGCTTTGCCAATCAAGTGAAAGAATTTTAAACAATCTACTTCTCTTAAAAAGTGTTGTGTTTTATGCTACAATTCTCATCATGAAGATTTGGATCACCTAATACTTCACTGCTCTTTCTCTATAATTGTTTGATAAACTCTATAGTCTACTCCCTACTCTTTACCACTCTATGATCAATTTTTCTTCAGTTCTATGTTGGGTGCAGGCATGGAAGTATCAAGATTCTAGTCTCAATATTTTGTTATTCCACTAACCTCATTCATGTCATTGCATATACCTTTCAGTCTTTATGGAAACATAGATGTCACATTATGTTTAGTAATGATTCTGTAAATACTACTAGTGTTATTCATCAAGTTCAGGCAAATGTGAATCTGCATCACTTAAACATTTTTATTACTGTTTATCATCGTATTATTGTGAATTTACCTTGGAAGCTTCCTCCTTTAAGTTTTATGAAAGTAAATGTTGATGCTTCTTATCATCCTAAATGTTTACTACCTGGAATTGGTGTTCTAATTCGTGATAATGCAGGATCCTTCGTTGAAGCAACTGGAAGGGTTAAAAAGAACGTGTAGTACTCATCAGGCTGAAACTTGGGATATGAAGCAATGGAAATGGATACTACAAATGGCTGAACTAAAGTCGTTTATGAAAATGATAATCTAGGTATATGTAATTATCTCTAGAAGAGAATTCTGCTTCCTCCTTGACAGAGCTAACCTCTTTTTCGTAAGTGTGTTTTCTTTTGCAATAAAAATCATGCTTGGTCTTGAGGGTATACATGTTCATAGGAGTTTTAATAAAATATATTTATTGTAGATTATATTTACATTAGGAAGATATATTTATTGTAGAAAGTCGTTGCCACCATTTCTCCTTTGCTTAAAAAAATATATTTATTGTAGATTATTTTACATTAGGAAGATTCGATAAATTCACGTGATATTTGGTAACATTGTGTGGAAGCTTTTAGTTCTTTTATTTATTTATTTTATTTTTGGACAAAAACAACACTCATTGATAGAAATTACTAAGTTGCATGACACATATCCTCCAGTAGTTGTAATTTGAGATTATTGGGGGAAGAGGTGTTTCAAAGTTTATTAATTCTTTCAACTCTAGCTAACTTACGGAGAATATCAACAACTTTATTTCTCTCCTTTGGCATATAATAACGCTACCAGGAGATGAAATTCCTAAACTAACCTAATATCCTTGATAAAAAAATTCAACCTCCAGTGGAGGCAGAGACTTTCTTTATTGACTGCATTTACCACCAGTTTTGAATAATATTATGGGGTTCCATATGACAATTCATACAACCGATTAACGAATCAACATGATTGGTATATGAAGAAGAAACTGAAACTTACCAAATTTTGATATATAATTGGTTTGGTTTTCTATAATTAAAATTATATATAAGCAGCCGATTATTTATTTTTATTTTTAAATATCGGTCTGGTTTTTTTCTTTCTTTGACTTAAAAGGGTTAAAATATTTGATAAACAGAAGAAAAAAAAACAAGATTAGAAGCGCACAAATGAACAAGCTAATAAGCGAAAACTCAAAACACACGGCTAACAAAGCAACACAAAAAATAATAGCAAGCTAACAAGCCAAAACTCAAAACACCTAGCAAAGGTATACAAAACAGGGCGTACGAGTTCTTTGGTCTCTACCCAAGCTTTCATTGCTTTCCTTTATATTTTTTTCCGTTCTTTCCGTTTCATTCTAATCTTGAAAGCTCTCTTTCTGATCTGTTAAAGGTTTTGAGTTTCATTTACACTTTGACTTTTTCCTCATAGGTCAAATAACGATTATTCTTCCGAACTCAACATTAGGAGAACTGTTCACTGTCGTCGTGATCAATGTGCTTAGACAATAAGTTGGAAGAGTTATTACACGAAGGACTCTCAGGATTATTAGCGGATCTCGTCTTTCTAGCCTAAGTCCAAGGTGTTACCTTAAGGATCGAAGTTCCATCAGATTTCCCATTTCAGCTCAAGGTCACTATTGATTTATAATTAAAATTTAACTTCGACATCCAAACATTAATGCCAGTAAGTCAAAGAGAAATTTATGGCATGATCTTGTTTTAAGTAGTCCCAAGTCAGTTTGTTCCACCAACAATCAAGAGATTGCTAGTTGATCATTTTATTCATGATACAAATGTTATCCTTTTTCTCTATTTTCTTTTCTCACTTCTTTATGTCACTGTTTTCCTATTTATTTATTTTTTCAAATTATAAGTCGAAATTAACAAATTTTACATTTTTGGAAAGTTCTTTACGAGATCTATACAATGAGTACTCATTGTACTATCTTTTGAAGCTTTAATATTCGTGGGTATTGATAATGGTAGTTCATATTCAAGAATGAACACCATTTTTATGGTTCATTTGTGGAATGAACTCGTATAATAGTCTATTCTAGCAGTTTATTTTATAGAATGAACTCGTATGGTAGTTCTTTTTACAGAATGAACTCGTATGGTATTTCGTTTCATGTAGTTCAGTATGTAGAATGAAGTGGTATGGTAGTTTATTCTAACAATTCATTTTGTAAAATGAACTCATATATTAATACATTCTAGCAGTTTATTTTTGTAGAATGAACCCTGTATGGTAGTTCATTCTACCAATTCAGAGGAATTGGTGGATCTTCAAATGGGGGTACCTAAGCGCACTTGGAAGAATCATAGTACCCTAGAGAGATTTCTTATTTCCTCCGGTTTCGATTAGCACTATCTGAATATCTCTGCTCAAGTTTTTGGTAGACCTATGTCCAATCATTTTTTTTATCAAGTTGAGCTGTGAGATTCAAGATTGGGGTCCTCTACCTTGGATGTTTGAACTCATGTGGCTCTACAAAATAAAGTTGAACGATTTGACGAGGGATGGTTGGAGTCATATCACTTTCAAGGGTCATCTGGCTTTATCCTAGCCAAAAAGCTTTATGCTCTGAAAAGTGGCATCAAAAATTTAAATGGCGTTAGCAACGTAGACAACAAACTTTCAAACAGCATAATTGAAATATCAGTGTTGTATAGCTGGGGCAGTCAAAATACACTTTATCCTTTGCAAGTTATTATAAGATATTGCTTAAAACAAGACTTCGAGTGCCTTTCGGACAATAAAATTATCACGATGCGCCAAAAATCTAGAACCACTTGGGATCTTCAGGTTGACCGTAATGCTAAGTGCAATCATTAAATTACTCAAGTTAGATGAAGGCGAAACACAACTCGTTCTTTAAACATTAACAGTGTTCTCACATAAGATAGACTTTTAATCAAGGAATCCATTGTCGAGGGGTGAATATGATTTTGATCCTACCCGTCACACATGATGACCATGCTTACTAGAAATGGTAAGAGAGTTGTCTTTTTATTGTACATTGTCCTTCTTTGTATAGACTTTCTAAAAGCCCCTCATTTTATGACATCATGCCACATGTCCCAAACTTCCTTAATTACTTCTAATTCCATTCCTTCCTTAATATAGCCTCTTCCTTATCCCTCTTGTCTCTTGGGTATTTTCTACTTGGACTTAGGCTTAGTCCCCATGTCTTATATTAGGCCTTCCTCCCCCTTTGGGGGTATCCCAGATCCGTTAAAGGGTATTATTTTTCATGTATCAACATTAGTCCCCTGACTATTGGGTTAATTGTAAAATAACCCAGTAGTCATATCACTCTTTAATACGGGTCGGCACGTATTACAACATGCATGAGGAGACGTGAACGGTGTTGCATCGTAAACATCGTTTATTCCTTCCTATATATACGGTTTACATTTCCTAATTTGGTCACTAGTTTCGCTTTCAAAAAAATTTTCCCATTCTCCTTTGGTCAGCATATCGCCTGCATGGCTAATTCTCTTCATGGGTACGTGTTGTCCTTGGCGCCCGTTCCTGCATTTGCCTCAGCAATGTTTAAGCATTATGAATTGAAACGACTGTTGCTCGTGAAGACTGAAAGCGAAGCGCTTCTGTAGATGGGGAAAAACGATTTGCTAGGTTTTTAGGAAAGTGAAGAGACGACCGTGAGGACGAGATTCCTCAACCGAGCAAACTGCTTAACCTCAAACAGATGCACTACACGGGAGTGCTTTGAGTTCGAGAGATCAATCTGTAGGACTCCGGCCTAAACCAAGTCAATGGCCGTTCCAGAGTCAATTCGGTCACAAAGAGGGAGATGAGTTGATTTGTAGAAGGGAAGCTGAGAATTGTGTGAGATCAATGGTAATCAAAGATTGTTGGTGTGTTGTGTATTCTACATGGAGAAGTTCTGAATGATTGAATTTACTTAGTTGAGAGTGATTGCTCAGACGATGAGTTCTTGTAGACGAAAGATTGTTTGTATGAACGTCGTCTGTCCAGTCATGATTCAGAGACTTATTTATATTGCTAGAATTGTAAACACCTTGATCCCATGAAGTGTAACAGTTGCTGGATTCAAAGAGTGGGGAAGTGGAAATCGTGTTAAAACCAGTTGCTCATCGTGCAGAGACTTGGTTGATATTCCCTCTACTACTTTGCTAGCTCCTCCAAATGATTGCACGACTTGCTCACATTCTTATCGTGTGTATGAACACACGTGCCGTAGACCTCCGGACCAAACTTTAGTTAATATCCCCCCATGTGACACTATTGATGTCTCGTGATTGTGGAGTCTGCAAGGTAGACGTGTATTTAGTTAGTCAGTTGCTGAATTTATGGGACGATGAGTCCTTGTATTGCTGAGTCGAACATGATTTGCAAATGTTCTAAGACTCATGAATTTAACGTGTCTGTTGAGACAGAGGTATAATTCTCGAGTAAATGTTGATAGTTAAGGTGAGAAAATATTGCTCATTCGATGGATTGTTGAATATTGGTAGTTGAACCAATATTCCTTAATTTGAGAAAATATTGCTCATCTGAGCAAACTCGTTTGATAAATTGTTGGTAACAGAACCAAATAAAATATTAATTTAGAATACTGGAAATTGAACCGAGTATAATTAATTAAAATGGTGATCATGGGATCAACGTAAAATTATTAGTGTTTCAATCTGCTCAGAATTATGTTTCGTAGAGCTTTGGATTCGAAACCCTAATTTTGATCAATTGCTGATTAATTGCTGATTTATTGAAAATCAATCACGGAGTGAAGGAGGGACCAGCTTTATGGGATGATGAATCGACCATTAAGCGCCAGATACTCGTGTGAGCAAATGCCAAAGTCTCTTGAAGACCAGTTGGTGAGAAGATAATTAAATGCTGGTTCAATCATTTATTAAAATCATGTTCTTCTGAACCTTTGGTGATAAAACCTAATAAATTATGAAGATATGAAGGACCGGCCAAGGGGTCATGAAACTGGCCCTGGTTGGTCACGGGATCGACTGACGATCATGTGATGAAATTACAAGTCGTTTGGAAGAGTTCTGGACCTAATGCGTGCAATCGCGCAAATTAGGTCAAATTGTGAAAATGTGTGGGACCGGCTCCTTGCAAGCCAAAGAGCCAACCTTGGTCGCTCAAGGTAACATGCTCACATCGCCAAAGTGTTCGTGTCTCAGTCCTGAGAATATTGATATTTTTTGATATGCGTTTGAGCAACATTTTGAGAAAATATGAAAAAATCAAGGATTTTGCTGAAACTGAAGAAACTTCAGAAGATGAAGGAAATAATAATAATAATAATAATAAAATGAAGGAATCATGAAGTGTGGGACTGTCTATGGTCAAGGCATGGCCGGCCGTCCAATGAGCTCGGTCCCATGGCACTTTTCCTAATTTTATTTTATTTTCATGATTTTAGAGAAATATCATGAAATCAAGGAGTTTGTTGAAATCAAGGAGTTTCCTTGAAGTGAAGGAGTTTCCATGAGATGAAGGAAACAAATAATATTAATGATAATAAATTAAGGGCGTGTGGGATCGGCTTGGGCATGGTCGGCCGGCTAGGGCCCGGTCCCGTGAGTCTCCCCTAATTTTATATTACTTTCATGATTTGAAGGAAATATCATGAAATTAAGGGATTTCCATGAGATGATGGAAATAATTAATAAAATAAGGAATTACAAGGTGTGGGACCGGCACGGCTAGGGCATGGCCGGCTAGTGACCACGATCCCGTGACATCATTCCTAATTTTATGTAATTTTTGTATAATTTCCTTAATGTGAAGGAAATACCATGAAACGAAGGAGTTTCATAGGATTAAGGAATTTCCATGAGATGATGGAAATAATTAACAAAATAAGGAATTACAAGGTATGGGACCGGTCACAGCTAGGGCATGGCCGGCCGGCTAGTGACCACGGTCTCGTGACACCTTTCCTAATTTTATGTAATTTTTGTATAATTTCCTTAATGTGAAGGAAATACCATGAAACGAAGGAGTTTCATAAATTGAAGGGATTTTCATGGGATCAAGGAAAAATAATAAAACATGATAAAATAGAAGGAGAAGCATGGGACCGACCACGGGGGTGTGACCGACCGGCCGGTGGGCTGGGTCCCCTTAGACGCCTCCTTTAGGTATTTTATTATTATTATTTTCTCCACGGTTTGATCGTTTCTTCGTGTTATTGAATGTTCGTTCGTGCATTAAGGTGCTCGTTAGTGCATTTATTGTTGAATACATTTGCACCATTTTCTCGGGGATTACTCGATGGTGGCTCAGATACCGTGTGTTGAATATTTATCACTAACCCGTGGAGTTCTATTGGGAAGAACCCCAAATTGAAGTAACGAAATATTATGAAGAACGTAGAATATTCCTGAATATTCAGTTAATGAATTTAAGGATTAGAGATAATTAATTGATGGCTCTATACTAGCAGGCATGCTGTCTAGGAGCATTAATTATCTGAGAATTGAGTAATATGAGATTATTGAAGCTTCATATTTCTTTATATAGTCAGGAAAAACATTGTTACATCTTGAAGACGTCATTGCTGTATACTAGCAGGCAAGCTGTCTAGGAGCCGTCCAATCGTTCGATTATGTATAGAAGTAATTACTTAAATTGCTCAGTACTCATGAGATATTTCGTTGCCTCAGCTGAGAGACTACACGTCTACATATACTCCGAGAGACAGTATTCTCAGTCAGAGATTCTTGTGGCATGAGCTTTCATGCTTCGATGAGAGACATGAGCCTCAATACTCATCTGATTGCTGGATCAGGAGCATGTATAATTATGTTTTACGATTTTAGAACTTGTCGAAAATCCACCATCTACACAAAGTTAGGGAACAACGAACGGCGTGACGTCCTGAAGGCGTTAAGCTCTCTAACAAACAATTATGTCTAGAGAACCACCCAATCATTATTTTATGTAGAGGTGGGTCTCTCTATGTAGTCAGGTAACAACGAGCAACATGACGTCCTGAATGCGTTAAGATCTTTAACAAACAATTATGTCTAGAGAACCGCCCAATCATTTGATTCTACATAGAGGTCATGGTAAAATGCGCAGCATCGAACGCTCAGCTGAGAGGCCTTTCGAGAAACATATTCATCATGGCTCTGAGAGGAACGCTCACTCAGCCATAGATCGTTAAACGGTTCACGGGTCGTAAAATATAAATCGTCACATGCGTTCCTGAAACCGGGTCAGAAACATGCAGTATCATGATTTTACGATTTTGACCTTTGTCGAAAATCCACCATCAACAACTTCGAGAGCAAAGGATAGCAACAAAGATGTTATACGCGCCAGATTTAAGGAACGGTATGAGGCGCACCAAGCTACTCGGAAGGTTGAACCATCTGGTCGCGTAACACTGGGGGTTCAGCGTGCATTGGATGATGCCATCACCGCTCATTGCGCGGCTAATCAATTATTCATGGATTCTTCGATAATGATGGCTACCATAGATCGCGCCATTTCCGCGGCCCCGCCGCTCCTCGGATACACTCTGACTTTAGAGGATGTATCTTCGCTTGTGTCTCATCCCTACCTCGGGGATGACTTAGCGCGTTTGTTAGTTTTGAGGGAGGAGGTGGGTATGTTATGCTATGAACTCTTAGGTTGATTCGTCAAGATAAGGCGCGTAAGGAATACGACGACCATGAAGATACTCTCTCGTTTGATCGCGGGGCTAAATCTAAAGAAAAGATTATTCAGGATATCCATAAGTTGGTGAATGAAGCTGATCAGGACCTTCATCTGGCCAACGCGCAATGTGATGACGGGCGTCTGATGGTAGAGACCTAAGACACGGATATCGCTCGTTGTCGGGCATTGATGGTTGATTAGATTGCGCGCCTTCTTGTGAGGATTGTCTTTTGTTTCGTTGTCTTGTTCGTGGTCCCACTGTTGTTTTCCTATGTATCCGCTCTGAAGTATTTTCCTTTTTGTGGGTCCTTTGGATGTTTGTTGTTCTTTCTTGTATGTGAATAAAATTTTATTTTAGGTGGGAATATTGCTTCTGTTTTTCTTCATATTGTGCGCCTTTTGTCATTAACTAGTGTGGGTTAGTGGTATTGCATCTATTCCCTTTTTGTGTGGAGAAGGGGCAGATATGCCGCGCATGCCCTCTCTCCCCCCTTCGCTTTTTTTGTTTTCGTTTTTTGGAATGAGTGGGGCAAGGCGTTTTTTTTTTAAAGAAAAAAAAACGCGCCTACTTCCTCTCTCTTTTTTCCAGATGGATGGGATGAGGTTGGGCGGGGTGTTGTTTAGACACTCCTGCTCCCTCTCTTCTTTTTCCAGATGGATGGGGTGGGGTTGGGGGTGGCGTTGTTTAAACGCGCCTACTCCCTTTTTTTCCCAGATAAGTGGGGTGGGGTGGGCAGGGTTGTTTAAACGCGCATATTCCCTCTTCTTTTTTCGGATGGATGAGAAGGGGTGGGGAGGGCGTTTTGTTAAACGCGCCTACTCCCTCATTTATTTTTGCAGATGAGTGGGGTGGGGTAGGCAGGGCGTTGTTTAAACGTTCATACTCCCTCTTCTTTTTTCGGATGGATGAGGTGGGATGGAGAGGGCGTTTTGTTAAACGTGCCTACTGTCTCCTTTCTTTTTGCAGATGAGTGGGATGGGGTGGGAAGGGCGTTGTTTAAACGCGCCTACTCCCTCTTCTTTTTTTCGGATGTATGAGATAGCGTGGGGATGGCGTTTTGTTAAACGCACCTACTCCCTCCTTTCTTTTTTCAGATGAGTGGGGTGGGATGGGGAAGGTCGTAAGTTAAACGCGCTTACTCCCCCTTTTCTTTTCCTAGGAAGTTGTTTGGACGCCTTTGGCTCTCCTTTGGTGAATTTTAATTGGCCGGGCGTCATTAGCATTCCCGTGGGTTTTTCAACATTCGTTGGCCGACCAGGCGCCTTTCGCATTCCATAGCCTGTACTTTTTCAGCCAATCCGAGTGCCTTTGGCATTCTCGTTTTGTCAGCTGACCGGGCGTTTTTAGCATTCCCGTAGACTTTTTTGTAGATTTTTCAGCTGACCGGGCGCCTTTGGCATTCCCGTAGCCTTTTATGTGAATTTTTCAGTCGACCGGGCGCCTTTGGCATTCCCGTAAAATTTTCTGTAGATTTGTCAGCCGATCGGGTGCCTTTGGCATTCCCGTAGCGTTTTCTGTAAATTTGTCAGCCGACTGGGCGCCTTTGGCATTCCCCTATCATTTTCTGTAAATTTGTCAGCCGACCGGGCGCCTTTGGTATTCCCGTAACCTTTTTCTGTAAATTCGTCAGCCGACCTGGTGCCTTTGGCATTCCCGTAGCCTTTTGTGCTGGAAAATCAAATTCAAAGACGCGCCTCCATCGACAAAAGCTCTCTTTAGTGGTTGCTTGTTAATGTGCGTGGTTAGATACAAAGGTCTGAGATGCTCCCCTGAGTAACAGATATCCTCATCTGTAAATACGATCGCTTCCTTAGGCAGAAGGTCGTACGGTTTTCCTGCCGCGATAGATGTGATGGCTTTGGATGCCTCTTTAATTTGATCTTCACTAAATCCGAGGGAATCAAAGAACTGTTGAGCCAACAATGTTTGCGCGAATTTTCTATCCACACCATCCGTATTTTTGAATGCACAGGCCCCCATCTTGATGGGAGAGCATCATAACTTGGTGTTGAGTTGGGTTACCTTTGGGGCTACTCATTTCAATTTCGCCTACTTCCAGTTTCTTCTAAAAAATTCTTCGGAGGTTGTAGCAATCGACTGTGGGATGTTGTATCCTTCGATGATAATGACAGTACCTAGCGTCGTTCTTATGAAGGGTGTTAAAGTTCGCTTTTATAGGAGGTAGTTGGTTTCTTTATTCGCCACCCTTTGTTCCAACAGTCCCACTATTTGATCCTTGCAACATGGCAGAGGAGGTGGGAATGTTTGCGGCTGGCTTTTGTACTGTTGGTTCGCCTGTATATTCCAACCTGTTAGAGCACTGCTCGGTTGAACCCACTAGCATTGGTATGCCAAGTTGGTTGTCAATTTTAGTTTCCAAAATGCATTCTTGATTTAGCACACTAAAGATAGTTTCAGACTAGATTAGGTCTAAGAAGTTGAATCGAAGTTATCCTTAAAGGATGAAGATTGAAGATTGAAGACTACAAGAAGACATCAACAAGCACTTCATCAACAAAGGTATGTGATTGATTTCATTTGGATTCTTGTTCAATTCTACCATTCTAATCTATCAATATATATGCTCACTCTATGGAACAGTTCCGATGATGGTAAATGTACATTTATGTATATATACTTGAGGTTATTTGATTCATGACCTTGGAGACAATAACCTTTATTCTTGTAAAGAATCTCATGTTATAGTGAATGAGCTTATGAATCCAACGATCCAAGAATCACTTAATTCCGAGTTATAACGATGAAGTTATGAGTGATTTACTAAAGTTCGTTAGTAGGAAACAATCCATGGGTTGTTTACAGTTCACCGACTTGGGCCCAACTACGTGACTAAAAGCTATTTTTGGTCAAGTTGGTGATGTTTCCTTGTCTAGGCAAGATGATATTAATCCAAACATATTTGATTACCATATTAAAGTGTTTGTGATAACTTTTAATTCCTGCCTAAGTTAAAATGTAATTTATTCGCATAAATAAATATTTGCTAATTAATTATTTATGCATAATATTTGTAACTTAGGAAAGACTCCCATAATTAGGAGAGTATTGAAAAAGAAAAATAGTCAAAACCCTAGCTTTGTTTTCAAGCTAACTTTTCACTATAAATAAAGGGTTCGTGAGTTTACACAGTTTTCATCCCCTTTGGAAAATTGGCGTAAGCTTTGCAGGTTGTTTCCATGTCTTCTGTTCTTCGTGAAGATAAAATTCTTTGTATTGGGGATCACAAAGCCAAGTTGGATTTAATCTTCGTGATTGATCATACAACTTGTAATCAAGGTTTTTCACCTCTTGTCTATTCTAAGGTTTTCTGTTCTGATATAAAACCATTCAAGAGTTGTTGATCATAAACCCTAGGTTTTGATAGATTTCAGTTTCCGATCGTATACCAACACTTGTTAGTTGAAATCGGAGACTAGAAAGAAAAACTTCTATTGAGGCATCTCGTAAAAATCCTTGAGAAGTTTTAAACAAGATATCTCTAGATTTATTTTAGTTGTTCTTGTTGTAGAGTTATTAGGTTTCTCTTCCTTTTATTAAAGAGTATAATAATCCCTAATCTACAAGTTTTTTTTGATATTACTTCTATTAGTAATTGTTTTTATCAAAATAAACACAAGATTTCCAAAACCTTGATTCACATCTAAAGGGAAATCAAACCGGTGTTTTGTGCAAATAAAATATCAAATCGTATCAAAATCGTGTTGGTGTATCTTCTAAAGAGAACTTTGGGTTCGGCTGAAAGATTTGTGTGAAGTGCTCCTAAAGATAATCGGTATTCTGCTAGGAGTTTTATAAGTGTTAAAGCAGGTATTACATCTAGTTCGAATAGGTAGTAGGAAATTGGTGTAACAACTTTTAATCAGTGTGTGTTTATTCTGGACTAGGTCTCGGGGTTTTTTCTGCATTTGCGGTTTCCTCGTTAACAAAATTCTGGTGTCTGTGTTACTTCTTTTCCGCATTATATTTTATTTATATAATAGAAATATCACAGGTTGTGCATTAATATCAAACAGTTCTTGTATCCGGCCTTTGGATTGTTGAGTGAATTTATTGACAACTGAACATTGGTCTTTGGTACCGTTCAAGTTAATCCTCTTGTATTCGATCGGGCTCGCAAATTCCTATTTGCTGATTATGGATTGAATCAAGAGATAGAGATATAAAACTCTTAGATATACTTTATATATTGAGTCTAACTGTCTATTTGATTCTCTTGAAAGTATATTGGAGTTTGTCTATTCAGATTTCCAAACGAATGTTGGGTGTGGTTGTTAGACCCCCGTTTTTTCAATTGGTATTAGAGCAGGAAAACACGCTAAGACCTCATAAGTATGTGTTTGTAGAAATCTGATTCTATGGACAGAGGTGCTATCTCTATAAACGCACCACCAGACTTCGATGGCACAAACTATTTATGGTGGAAAATTGCTATGCGTTCTTTCATTCAAGCGCGAGATTTTAAATCATGGGTTCGTATTGTTAATGGCTATGATCCTCCATCAATTACAGTATACGGTGTAACTGTTGAAAAGGATATTGGTGATTATAATGATCTTGAGATTCTTGTTGTAAAGCAAAATTCTGAAGGATTAAATGCTATCATCCATGCCATTACCCCATATCTTCACCATGTTACTACGTGTAATAAGTCTAAAGATGCTTGGGATATCTTAGAAACCGTATTCGAAGGGAATGCCGCATAGAAAGAAGCAAGTCTTCAAAATCTATCTTCTGAATGGGGAAACCTTCGCATGTCTGATGATGAACCTTTGACGAGTTTAACCAAAGACTTTTTCAAATAGTTAACTCCTTATTTGCGTTAGGAAGAACTATTCCGGAGAAAGATATTTTGTGCAAAATTCTCAGGTCTCTACCATCAAGATACGAGTCTAAGAAACATGCCATTGAAGAAGGAAACGATCTTTCTACACTCTCCAGAAATACTATTGCTAAAGTTAAAAATCTTTGATAATGAACACGTGATAGACACATTTTTGTGTCTAATTTGATCTCAATACTATATATTGTTAGCACTCGATTTTGTACTAATTTTGGTATTTTATGTGTTTGTAGGCATTTTTGGGAAATAAACATTTTTGGAAAATTCGGCTCGAAAAGTTGATTTTGGCACCCGGAGGGCGCATGTTATTTGGACTCTCAACTTTGGATAAGGGGCAACCCAATTTCTATGGGGCATCCCAGTGCTACTCGCACCCACACCTGGATAGGGGGACGCCACTTCTTCTTCACAAGAAACAAAAAAGTGGCGGGAGTTATCAGTTCAAAAATTTATTGCCGCGTAACTTATGGCAGAGAATTTGGAGGGGATTTGTTGAGATTCAATGACCGGATTTAATTGATATCACTATGTTTCGACTAAACAGGGACGGTAATGTGTTTTGTTTCGTCAAAAAAGGGCTAGATTATCGGCTTGATGTAAAACAGGGTCCACAAGAATATCATGTTTTCAATTCTGTTTTCCGGTGTTTATTGTGATATATACGGTGGATGGACTGAGTATTTTTCTAACTGAACGTGAACATAGCATGTTGGGTGTGTGTCAACATCAGCAGACACTTGAAGAAGGAATAAAATCTTCGTAGAGAAGGAAATTATCCCGTGGAGAATAAAAACAATAATGGAGAAGATACGGGAATTAAACTCGAGTTATGTTGATCCTGTGAGTATATATAGGATGCTGGGGACTCAGAGAAGGGGATGGAGTGATAGGGGAGCGAATAGAGGGTTGAGGATGGAGAAAAACCAAGTTGCAGAGATGAACCAGTTTTGTTGGTTAAGAAGAACACGAAGACAATTAGACCGCAGAAGACAGTCGTATTGCTACAGTGCCAACGACACTTCATATTTATCGTTCTTTGTAATAGTTTGGTTTGTAACAAATATAATTGTTATAAACCCGGTTTTAATTATTTCTCACCTTTTCCATCATTTGTAAACACCTTTTTGAGCAATGAAAAATTCCTTTGAGTGTGTTTTCACCATGCGGAGCTAGACCCAATCCTTGGGGCGGCGGAGGAAGCTATATTTCCAATGAAAAAGTGGTAATTCTTAATTATTTAATTTGTGCAATTTTTATTTATGATTATTTGCCTAGATTGAAAATAGATTTTATGATTTTTGTTAAACAATTGTATTTTCTTTTGATGGAACATGCTTAGCCTAGAGTTTTGATGTCTCATGCTTTGGATTAACATTTGTTTTTTCTAAAAATCTACTTTTGCAATAGTTGAGAATCAATTTGAACGTGTGAAATTGCATGACTATAATTAGTATCACTTTGGAATTGGTAAATAGCGGAATCCTAGCCCCAGTCTCTCCATAATTCTCACAACACTTTTTATTCGAGTTTGTTATTTTTATTTATAGAAATTAAGTCCAAAAAAGCTGCTTTCACAAGTCTTGAACGAAACATTACTTACCACTACTACAACTCAATTGAAAATCAACATTAATTTTTGGCGCCGCCGACCCGGACTTGTCTTTAGGCTAGAGTTTTTAGATTTTTTTTTAGTTTTTTATTTGCTTTTCATTTTTATTTTATTTGTTCTTCTTTACGTTTTTGAGTTTTTGTCTTTTCCTTACAGATTTTGGAGTTTGGAGCGAAAGTAAAATTTTCCAAAGCTTTTGGTGAATACTTAAAGATTTGGAGTAAAAGAAAAGCGAAAGGAGCGAAAGAAAAGAAGAATAAAAATTAATTAAAAAAAAAGAGAGAGACATTTTTTTTTTATTTTTTAGATTATCTTTTTCTTTTGCACTTTATTTTTGGACTTTGGACTGTGGACTTTGAGAATTTATTTATTTTTTTTAAACCCTACGGAAGGGTAGTTTAAATATCAATTATTTGCAGAGAAGGAAGGCGATTACGATATCGCGTCGGCCCCTCGGGTTCGTACATGACATAGGAGTCGTGGCCCGAGTCGACTACAACGGTTCATCCCCCTTCTGGTACGGGAGGTAAGTTTGTCGAAACACTCGTGAATCCCCTGTCGGCGAGTTACTGTATTCCTTCGTTTGCATATATGCTGAGGATTTGAAAACGGCTGTTTTAATTTTCTTGTAAAGGGCAAGGACAGGCCATACAAGATAAGGGTTCGGATTTCATCACCGTTCCCTTCTTGCCGCCTTAGGAAAACGAACCCAAACGCGAACCTAAGCCTAAAATTTGACTAGAAAGAGACCTATAGGGTAACGAGCTTAATAGGAAAGTCATTCAAAAAATATTGGTTACTCTTTTAAGCATGCTTCAAAGTTCATGATGGTTTCTGTGAGTTGAATACGCTACCTTGTAACGCCGGTGAGGCCTTGGGTATCAAAGCTCCACTGAGCTTCCCTCGTCTCGATTCAATTTAATTTAACTCGGATTGATTCCAGGGGGGTTTGCTTAAATTGTAACGAATTCCCTTTTGAAGGATTAGAAGCTGGTCTAGAAACAATCTTAGTGGAGCCATCATGCTTTTTGTTTGCTAGAAATCAGTAGGCTTGCTGTGGTGGAGTCAGCCTTATTTGTGTTTGCATAGAACTTCCCTTCCTTTTGGGATTTATTTTGTTTTTCTAGTGTATGCCCGAGGTTATTAGAGAGCGGGCTTGGAAGAGAAACACTCTAGGTCGTTTGATTAGTGATAAACCTAATAGTTCTTTTTGTGAAGGCGGGGAGCTCGAAGACTCTTCTTTTGAGAGCCTGTCTTTGGAAATTTCAGCTTTGAAAACTTGACAATTAGTGAAGAAAGTACTCCTAGTCCTTTAGTAGTGCAAGAAATGTAAACTTTGAAAGTTTATTAAACCCAACTAGGACCTCTCGTCCGTCTTGTATCAAGTTAGCTGAAACCGAGGCAAATTATGAACTCAAACCTGGGACTTTACAGATGTTCCCAATCTTTTTAGGAAAAGAGAATGAGAACCCCTATTTTCATGTTAGGGAATTTGAGGAAGTTTGTAGTACTCTAGAAATTAAAAACCTTAGTGATGATGCGTTGAAACTTAGGTTATTCCCCTTTTCCTTAAAAGATAAAGCCAAATATTGGCTGTATAGTTTGGCTTCTGAGTCAATTGAAACCTGTGACCAACTTACATCTGCCTTTATACAGAAGTTTTTCCCAAGGCACAAAACATCGTCTATTAGGACACAAATCTGTACTTTTGCTCAACAAGAGGGAGAATCTTTATATAGGTATTTAGAAAGGTTCAATGACTTAATATCTCAATGTCCTCATCATGGTTTAGAGATGGTTAGGTTAGTTCAGATCCTCTACGAGGGTTTAGATTATTCAACAACAACCGTGGTTGAGTCCTTATGCGCAGGTGGGTTTGAGAATAAAACTGTTGATGAGGCGATGACATTTTTGAATGAAATCGCCGATAAGACCCAACAATGGGAAAATAGTAGGGAACCCCAGAAAACAATTCTTCTAAGTAGAGGAAATGTCAATAGGGTAGAAGGATCTTATGAGTCAGATGCTAAAATAGCAGCCATAGCCAAAAGGTTAGAAGCCTTAGAATTAAGTCATTATAGTGGTAATAGTGGTAGAATAGAGCCTTTTTGGGAAGGCCATACTGTTGAGGAGCAAGTCAATGCTCTTTATAACAACACTAGATTCGATAGCCGTCAGAAGTTTGACCCATATTCAGAAACCTATAACCCTGGATAGAGAAACCATCCCAACCTTTCTTGGTCTAAGGGCCAGAATCAAGGTCAGTCTAGTAACTCTCAGGTTCCCCCAGGTTTTGGCTATACTAAGAATCCTTCAGCTCCGGCACAGTTTCAGAACCCTTCGGATAAGAATATAATGAGTTTAGAAGAGTCTATTTCTTTGTTAACTCGTAACACTGTGCATTTTTAGAAATATGTTTCTCAAGGTTTAGAAGAAAATAAGAGAATAGGTCAGGCTAACTCTCAGGCTATTTCCGAGTTGAAAACCCAGGTTAGTCAGATAAATGAGTCTTTAAGAGAAAGAGGTAAGTTTCCTAGTCAAACTCAACCCAACCCTAGAGGAATTAATGAAATAGGTGAAAGACCATCCGATCATGTTAATGCAATAACAACCTTTAGGAGCGGTAAAACGGTAGAAAATAAGGTAGCCATGTCTAGTGGATATACTGTAGTTCCACCTTCTACTTCCGAAGAGGAGTCCATAGCTGAGAAAACTGAAACAATTTCTAAGGAGTCCCAAGAAATTCCTGATAGGACTACCTATGTGCCTAGAGCCCCATATCCACATTTGTTGGCCCCAACAAAGAAGGAGTCGACTTTCAACGAGATAATAGAAACATTTAAGCAGGTGAACGTCAACATTCCATTATTATAAGCAATTAGGCAGATGCCCGCTTATTCCAAGTTCCTTAAAGATCTTTGTACACGAAAGTGTAAGCTGAATGTCCATAAGAAAGCCTTTTTAGCTGGTCAAGTAAGTTCAATTCTTCTGAACCAAACATCCCCTAAGTATAAGGACCATGGATGCCCCACCATATCTTGTGTGATTGGTAATAATGTAGTTGATAAGGCATTGATTGACTTAGGATCTAGTGTTAACTTACTCCCATACCATGTGTATACCCAGCTAGGACTTGGTAAGTTGAAACCGACCAAAATGACACTTCAATTAGCTGATAGGTCTGTCAAAGTGCCTCGTGGTGTCATAGAAGATGTCCTTATTGAGGATGATAGGTTCATATACCCAGTGGATTTTGTTGTTCCAGATACCCAGCCTGTTCAGGACCCAAGTGCTCAAATACCGGTGATTTTAGGTCGCCCATTCTTAGCCACATCTAATGCTGTCATCAATTGTAGAACCGGACTTATGAACATATGTTTTTGTAATATGATTACTGATCTAAATGTATTTAATATCATTAAGTCTTCTGAGATGGATGATTTAGAAGTGGTGAACATGATTAGCACCCTAGTTCCTGATCCTTTAGCCTGCACTATGTTTGATAATCCATTATTTTATGAACCTTTCAGTGCTTCGGAGGATGTAACCATAGCGAACACCTTAGTTGATGAGCATATGCTAGAGATTTTCTTTGATAATCCATTATATGAGGATGTTGTTCGTTTAGATGAACAATCCCCAAAAGAAGCTAGTATCTGTGCTGATTTTATGGACCCTAGAACGTATCCCATAGATTTTGGTCCATTTGAGGATATTGTTCACCCTAAGTTTGGGGGTAATGATGACTCTAGTGATCGTAATGTATCCCTAATTGAATTCCCTAACTTGGGACTCGAGATTTGTGCGTCTAAGATACTACTTGAGTTTCTTCAAACTCTGCTACCCGATCCTCCAGATACTGTCCATGAAGAAACCCAATTCTTAGAGACATGTCATTCGGTTGAACCTATTTTCATAGACACTTATATAGAGCCAAAGAGACACCCTAGATAAATCTAATTGCCTTGATGCAATCCCTAGATCAAGTTATGCTCCGTCAGCTCATTTTTTCCCAAGATGGTAGTCTTTCTTTTGTGTCTGCTCTATTTGGTTCTGAGGACCCGCAACTATTTCAGCTATTGGTATATGACTTTGGAAGGTGACAATCCTTTTTGAGGTATTTGATGTCCAGCTAAAGACTTTAAATTTAGCATTTTCTGGGAGGCACCCATGCTCATGCTTACGGTAATATCCTTCCTTATTTCTTTTTTCTTCCATCAAGTGGTAACAGTTTCTCCTTGTTCATACTTTTAATTTCATCTTTAGAACATTGAGGACAATGTTAGATTTAAGTTTGGGGGTATGGGAGAAATTTTTTAGTTGCAATAAATAAACTCCAGAGCCTAGAAATTTATGCTTATTAAGGTTGGCACTAACCAATCTAAGTGGATGGGAACATCTTGGTTATAGGAGTTGAGGAACCAATCTGATTAGATGGAAACATCTAAAGAGTCTATGCATAAAAGAACAGAGCTCAGGTGTTATAATTACAAAAAAAAAACCTGTTAGTTTCGTCATATCTCGTTGAATCCTAATCCTTCTGTTTTTATTTTTTAAGTGACTTGGTGGGGCACACGATTCAAGTTGTTACCATTGCTAGGGTGAAATAGGGTGATTGAGATACCAAAAAAAAAAAAAGAATTGAGACCAGACCATCAGACCAACCAGAATAAATTCAAATAAAGTCGACCACTGGTTCCCTTGTATATGCCAGTTGTGTTGACTTAGAGTTAGGTTTATCGACCACAGGTCCCCTTGTATATGCCAGTTGTGTTGATATTAGTCAGACCGGTATCTCAATCCATTAGGATAGGTTCATCTTGGCAGAGGCCTTCAGACAGATATGGGAAACACCGCTCACTTTAAACCATCTATTTTCTCTCTTTATCCATCTTCTTGATCTTTTCATGTGATTGGTTGACTCCGATTATGATGTCCAGAAACTATCTGAGTAGAGCTCTGTCACTTATACATGAATTTTAGTATGCTGAGTGCAAACTCGTATACAACAATTGGAATTTCGCATTAGGGTACTTCCTCCTGTAGTCAGTGAGAGTATGCCAACCAAGGAGATTCTTTAGTGCCTTCCAAGGTTTTGCGTAGATAGCTAGGGTCTGGAGTAATGATTTTGTGGGTACACCTCTGGTAAACCATCCCGAGACTATATCTCGGTCACTAGGGCCACCTAGTGAGTTTGAATTTTATTTTCTAGAATAAATTTGCTCGAGGATTAGCAAATAATAAGTTTGGGGGTATTTGATAGACACATTTTTGTGTCTAATTTGATCTCAATACTGTATATTGTTGGCACTCGATTTTGTACTAATTTTAGTATTTTATGTGTTTGTAGGCATTTTTGGGAAATAAACATTTTTGGAAAATTCGGCTCGAAAAGTTGATTTTGGCACCCGGAGGGCGCATGTTATTTGGACTCTCAACTTTGGATAAGGGGCAACCCAATTTCTATGGGGCATCCAAGTGCTACTCGCACCCCACACCTGGATAGGGGGACGCCACTTCTTCTTCACAAGAAACAAAAAAGTGGCGGGAGTTTATCAGTTCAAAAATTTATTGCCGCGTAACTTCTGGCAGAGAATTTGGAGGGGATTTATTGAGATTCGATGACCGGATTTAATTGATATCACCCTGTTTCGACTAAACAGGGACGGTAATGTGTTTTGTTTCGTCAAAAAAGGGCTAGATTATCGGCTTGATGTAAAACAGGGTCCACAAGAATATCGGGTTTTCAATTCTGTTTTCCAGTGTTTATTGTGATATATACGGTGGATGGACTGAGTATTTCTCTAACTGAACGTGAACATAGCATGTTGGGTTGTGTCGACATCAGCAGACACTTGAAGAAGGAATAAAATCTTCGCAGAGAAGGAAATTATCCCGTGGAGAATAAAAACAATAATGGATAAGATACGGGAATTAAACTCGAGTTATGTTGATCTTGTGAGTATATATAGGATGTTGGGGGCTCAGAGAAGGGGATGGAGTGATAGGGGAGCGAATAGAAGGTTGAGGATGGAGAAAAATCAAGTTGCAGATAAGAACCAGTTCTGCTGGTGAAGAAGAACACGAAGAACATTTGATGTGATTTTTAATCGTTGTTGTAAATAAGGATTCGAACTCTAATACTTGTGAAGATTAAATTTAAAGATTTAATGAAAATGGTAAATAAAAGCGAGAGTTACTAGGAGTAGGATTTCACCGAATTCATATCATCAAGTTAAATTATTTATTCTTCAACAATTCTAGTTCAATAAATAAAAACATGGACTCTTATTTTTGCCAAGATAGATTCTCAAAATATTAGTTGTAAATCCTAAGTATGGGACATCAAAACATCTAAGAAAGCATGACCCATTCAATTTTCTCTTTACTCTATTATTCAATGCGCAAATATTTTCTCTTGTTCAATGCGCAAATATTTTCTCTTTACTCTATTATTCTCCACGGGAATATTTTCCATTATTATCACGCGATTATAAGTTGTTTGATTCATCCCAAAACCTCCCATTAGACATCCGCAAGTATTAAAAGAATATCCTACGTAACTTCCTACTATAACTCAGAGAATCAAATCACTTAAACCCGAAAATATATTTTTTTGACTTCTCTGCCAAATCATGGAGATTTTATTCTCCTTCCCTTTTATGTTATGTGTATATGAGTTGTTGAACTATCTTCAAGATAATAACAAATCCAAACAGAATATCTTCTTTCCATTTCCTTCCATATAACTCCTCCAATCAATGCAGAATATATTCCCACGACAAATCTTCTCCAAATCAGCATGTAATAACACAAACAATATCTTCACCTCTATTTTCTTCAAACCGAGAATATATCCTTCCTTTACAAATCAAAGGCAATCACCGCTCCTCCCCTTATCCAATCCGGGAGTGCGAATAGAAATTAGGATGCCCCTTAGTAATTGGGTACCCCTTATCCAAAACTGAGAGTCCGAATAACATGTGTCCTCCGGGGTACAAAAACCACTTTTCCAGCAACTTTCTCCATAAGAGCTTATTTCATAAAAACACCTACAAACAAGTTTATTAGTGATAAAATGAGTCCCAACTAATGTATTTATGGGTGAAAATGCTTCGCACTTTCGTGCTCATCAAATTCCCCACACTTACATTTTGCTAGTCCTCGAGCAAAACAGAAAACTGACCCGCTACACAGCTGATCATAAAATAAGAGAGAGAAGACCCGCTACACCGCTGGTCATAATTTTTTTTTAGACCCGCTACACAGCTGGTCACAACATACAAGAAAAAAGAAAAGACCCGCTACACAGCTGGTCATAACCGTAACAATCAAATTATTATTATTATTTTTTCATTTTTTTTAGACTCGCTACACAGCTGGTCATAACATGCAATAAAAAGGAACAGACCCGCTACACAGCTTGTCTTGATTTGCAAGGAATTTCCTGAAAAAATAAAGTAAAAAGTTAACCTCTCCCCCACACGTAAGCATTACATTGTCCTCAATGTAATTGAGTCATCCAACGCAAATATTAAGACGGGAAATGCAAAAAGTAAACGAAAATATAAAATAAAAATACATCACTGGAATGTACAAAAAGGATCCCCATAAACTAACAACCTGAAAATTTGGGGATCAACCCAAAATACAACATTTACAAATGACAGCTTCACACTTATGTTATCACGATGCGGAGACACAGAAACTATCAGAAACAGAGACTTACCTCCAAACCAAGTTTTTACAACACAAGGAAGTGTGTAAAGAACATAATATGGGGATACTATTGAGACTGGGGAATTATCAATCGGCTCATGCACTGTATCAGGAATAGGCAAGTCCTTTGGGTATTTAGATGCAAAGTACTCCAATAAAATTTTAGAGGCACACAATTCTAACCCTAAATTAGGTACTTTTGGAAGTATAGGGGTCTAGAAACAACCTCTAAGTTTGGTGAATTATCTTGTGAGATAGATTCATCTATGGAATTAGGCAAATCATCTACACAATCATCCACAGGGTCATCTACAAATTCTGTCTGGAACGGAGAGTTACTACAAGACTTATCATCATCATCATTAAATAATTTTTGGCATTCCAGAATTCTCAATCTTTGTTCCAAACTAGGTGGTGTGTATTTGTAATACTTCTCATATATCATTAGAGGAGATTCTTCACTTACCTCATGTGGAGCAGAAACTCCATACCATTGCCTACGCTTATATTCAGCAAGCGTCATCTCAGATGAGGTTTCCTGATAATTTGACTTTCTACGCTTATATTCCTCCAGCGTCATCGTAGGTGACGTCTCTTCAGAAGAAGTCATCATCCTCAAAAAGTCTCTGAAAAGAAATACAAAAAGAAACACATAAAAAGGAAAAAAAAATCTAAAATGAAATGAAAATACTGTACAAAATAAAAATAAACCTAAAAATTAATCTAAAAACAAATCCGCGTCGGCGGCGCCAAAAATTGATGTGATTTTTAATCGTTGTTGTAAATAAGGATTCGAACTCTAAGACTTGTGAAGATTAAATTTAAAGATTTAATGAAAATAATAAATAAAAGCGAGAGTTACTGGGACTAGGATTTCACCGAATTCATATCATCAAGTTCAATTATTTATTCTTCAACAATTCTATCTCAATAAATAAAAACATGCACTCTTATTTTTGCCAAGATAGATTCTCAAAATATTAGTTGTAAATCCTAAGTATGGGACATCAAAACATCTAAAAAAGCATGACTCATCAAATGAAATGACAACTAATTTATCAAAATCATAATTCTATTTTAATTAGTGCAAAAGTCATATAGAATAAAATTATTTTACCCATGTATGAAATTCGGCTTCCTCCGTCGTCCCAGTGTTGGGGTTTAGCTACTCATGATGTAGATACTCTCAAAATATTTTTTATATAGATCAAATGGTGTTTACAATGAAGAAAAAGAGAAAAAAAACATAAACCGCTAAACAGGCGTTACAAACTCTCCCAACTCTCGATGCCCATCTATGACTCCAGTAAACTCATTATATAGTCTCGGCAGCACCCAATATCTCTTGTTCAATGCGCAAATATTTTCTCTTTACTCTATTAATCTCCACGGGAATATTTTCCATTATTATCACGCGATTATAAGTTGTTTGATTCATCCCAAAACCCCCCATTAGACATCCGCAAATATTAAAATAATATCCTACGTAACTTCCTACTATAACTCAGAGAATCAAATCACTTAAACCCGAAAATATCTTTTTTTGACTTCTCTGCCAAATCATGGAGATTTTATTCTCCTTCCCTTTTTTGTTACGTGTATATGAGTTGTTGAACTATCTTCAGGATAATAACAAATCAAAACAGAATATCTTTTTTCCATTTCCTTCCATATAACTCCTCCAATCAATGCAGAATATACTCCCACGACAAATCTTCGCCAAATCAGCATGTAATAACACAAACAATATCTTCACCTATATTTTCTTCAAATCGAGAATATATCCTTCCTTTTACAAATCAAAGGCAATCACCGCTCCTCCCCTTATCCAATCCAGGAGTGCGAATAGAAATTAGGATGCCCCTTAGTAATTAGGTACCCCTTATCCAAAACCGAGAGTCCGAATAACATGTGTCCTCCGGGGTACAAAAACCACTTTTCCAGCAACTTTCTCCATAAGAGCTTATTTCATAAAAACACCTACAAACAAGTTTATTAGTGATAAAATGAGTCCCAGCTAATGTATTTATGGGTGAAAATGCTTCGCACTTTCGTGCTCATCAAATTAGACCGCAGAAGACAGTCGTATTGCTACAGTGCCAACGACACTTCATATTTATCGTTCTTTGTAACAGTTTGGTTTGTAAAAAATATAATTGTTACAAACCCGGTTTTAATTATTTCTCACATTTTCCATCATTTGTAAACACCTTTTTGAGCAATGAAAAATTCCTTTGAGTGTGTTTTCACCATGCGGAGCTAGACCCAATCCTTCGGGGGACGGAGGAAGCTATCTTTCCAATGAAAAAGTGGTAATTCTTAATTATTTAATTTGTGCAATTTTTATTTATGATTATTTGACTAGATTGAAAATAGATTTTATGATTTTTGTTAGACAATTGTATTTTCTTTTGATGGAACATGCTTAGCATAGGGTTTTGATGTCTCATGCTTTGGATTAACATTTGTTGTTTCTAAAAATTTACTTTTGCAATAGTTGAGAATCAATTTGAACGTGTGAAATTGCATGACTATAATTAGTATCACTTTGGAATTGGTAAATAACGGAATCCTAGCCCCAGTCTCTCCATAATTCTCACAACACTTTTTATTCGAGTTTGTTATTTTTATTTATAAAAATTAAGTCTAAAAAAGATGTTTTCACAAGTCTTGAACGAACCATTACTTACCACTACTACAACTCAATTGAAATCAACATTAACACGCAAGAAAAGAGCTGATTTCTCTTAAAGCTGCAAACAATTCTGAATCCTCGAAGAATAAATCTGGTTCACCAGATACTAAGGATGTTACTCCACAAAAATTTAGAAAATTCTTGAGAGACAGGAAAAAGAGTTTTTCTAAAAGTGTATCATCTTCTAAGGATGATGTACAATGCTATAACTGTCGTGGTTTCGGGCACTTGTCTTCAGTATGTCCTAGCTGGAGCCGTAGACAATCGGCATATGCAGCAGATTTGCCTACTCTTGATGATGGACCTAATATTATAATCCTCAAGAGCTCGCAGGCGAGGTTGCATTAGCTTCTGGAAAAATTCTTTCGGATACTGATTCTGATTATAATGGAGAAGTGTTCCATGTTGATCCAGTTGCTAATAATCTTCTTAAATAATGTCACCGGAAACTTTTGGAAGATGATAGTACCATTTTCAGTGAGAAAGTTAAATATGACAGACTTCATATTCGGAATAAAGACTTGCAAGACCAACTTGATTCTAGTGATGCAAGAGATTATCTCAATGAAATACGAAAGATTAAAGAAGAAATTGTTGAAGGTCGATATCGGGAAATTATTCTTCAAGCAAAGATAGATAACTTGGAGAACATTGAGAAAAATTTGTTACTTGATTCGGAACGATAAGATCTCAAAGTTCAATGTGAATCATCCAAGAATGATCTAGTTATTGCACTTGAAAAGGTCAAAAGTTTGGAAGAAGAAAACTCGAGCTTAAAAGAGAGTTTGTCTAGAAATAACAGCTCAGATAATTTATCCTCGATATTGGGAGCATGTAGAATTCATCGTGATACACGAGGATTGGGCTATGAAGGAATAGAGGCTCCTAGTATTTGCAAAGAGGTAACATTTGTCAAAGCTAAAGATTCTTCTCAACCAAAACCTTCCACGGTTGGCAAAAGTAAAGTATCTCTACCAACTACGGATGGCGAAAAGAGGAAATCCTGGAAAGCTCCAAAGAAAGCACATACACATTCAGGTAATACTAGACATAACTTTTTCCATTCTACTAAACATTGTTTTTATTGTGGAAAACCAGGTCACTTGCAAAGGAAATGCAGATTTCTTAAACGAGATAATACCAGATCTGATTCTGTAAGGATGTCAAGATCTGATGTTCCAAACTGGAGAAAAACTGAGTCTCATAAAATCAGTTCTTTCAGTATTCCCCCCAAGAAGTTTCATAATTATATTGGGGAGAAAAAGAAATACGTTGCTCCAAAAGTTGCTCAGAAATGGGTACCAAAGAAGACCAATAAAGCAATGAGTACTATTAAGAAGGATCTTCCAGACAAGAGTTCGACAAGGGATAACATCTTAAAAAGGTATGGAGCAGTTATTGAAAGTTTCAAAGAAGTTGTTAAATTCCTAGATTCCATGTTTGATCTTATTTTAAATACACGTGGTGAGCAAGATTTTGTTCACCTCAACACAACCTAATTGTGTTGGAAGTGCATACTCACCAAGAATCCCTAGTAAATACGGTGAGGATTGCAAAAGAATTGGGGCGCACATATTATGTTGTTCCTCGAAATATGTGTTGGTAAGCATTCGCTTTAACCAAGTTCATCTTTACTGAGTGACGAAAGTCATGTTATGTTTCAATCACTTTGAAAATGGCTTTGACGAGAAATGGTTTGTGAATAACAACTATATAACGTCCTCTAAGAATGTTTCAATGATTGGAATGAGAGTTTAGATTATATAACCAATGGTGGACATGAGCATTGTTGTGGAAACACATTTATGTATAAGTCTTATTCCTTGAACCAAAGTTTGCGAACTTTGTTGATCAAGAGAACCGGAAGAATGACGTGAGCCAAGTCCACGAACTCAGTCCGCGAAATGCCGAAGTTCTCAAACCCGAGAATTTCTGCTGGAGTTGACAAACTACTTGCGTGAAACTAAGTCCGCGAACCCAGTCCGTGAACCGGTGAAGTTCTCATTCCCGGGAATTTCTGCTGGAGTTTGTAAACTCTGCCCGGTAACTTAAGCCCGCGAACCTAGTCCGCGAACTTGTGAAGGTTACATATATATAGATGATTTCTGAACTTAAACTTAAAAAGACTAAGGAATGCAGTTTGCAAACCGTGGCTATAAAGTTCATGAACCGATTCAAGTGAATCAAATCATCTTTGCTTCAATTGTGTCTTGTGTAGTTACATAAGATTTCCTTGCAATTGAACAACTCTCTAACTAGTTCATGTGAAGTAATTTGAAATAGTTATGGTTAGATACCACATGTATGAGTCTTAATTACCTAACTTGATTTGTGATTGGAATTCTTAAATATAACAGGTTAAAAGCAATTATCAAAGCCATGGATGTTGGTTTTTTATTGTCAAAGAATATTTTTTCATACTCTTTTGGTAACCATTCTTGGTGTAAATCCTTATGGAAAAGATTATTCCTCCTTTTAAGCATATCAATTCTTGTTCATACAAGTTTGTATCTTAGGAAAGATGATCACAATATTTGATCTTCATGATTACATATTGTGTATTATTACCATGAGATATTTCTATTGTTCAGTAACTTGATCTCATGAGAGACTTTCAATGGTTGTTTCTTAGTTCGCATCTCCTTGTGGGTTTTCTAAAATCCAATATATAAATCCTTATCTCTGGAGTAAGGTCACTCTTGTTGTTCTTTCGGGAATGACATCTTATGGGGGAGAGTTCTTAAATGAACTTGTGCTTAATTGTCATATCTTTGTAGGGAGAAGCGGGTTTGAAACCTGAATTGGTTACTTGTATCTTTATAAACTCCTTGATGAAGTCACTAAGTTTCGACTCTGTGATATCGTCTAAACAAAGTTGATATGCTTCTTTCTTTTGGTCATGAAGTGTCTCCGTGAAAATTTCACGAGGATCCCACCAGTCTTCGTACCTTTGCCAATTTATATTGACAAAAAGGGGGAGAATTATTTTGTAGTTCATACTACATATACATATGGTTTACGGATCATTATGTAAGGGGGAGTGGTTTTCATGTTGAGATGGAGTATTGACTAAGGGGGAGTGATACATATCACCGTAGTATTATTGTCAAAGTTGTGATACAATGAAACTTTGATGCTGTGTAATAATACTATGATGGATCTTCAACAAGTACAGTATGAACAAATGAAGAGTTGAAGAACCAAGGAAATCAAGCTTGTCGATTTTGCTTTTAACAAGTACAATCCATATGTAAAATGGTTTTGTCACTAAAATTGACAAAGGGGGAGATTGTTAGAGCACTGCTCGGTTGAATCCACTAGCATTGGTATGTCAAGTTAGTTTTCAATTTTAGTTTCCAAAATACATTCTTTATTTAGCATACTAAAGATGGTTTCGGACTATATTAGGTCTAAGAAGTTGAATCGAAGCTATCCTTAAATGATGAAGATTGAAGATTGAAGACTACAAGAAGACATCAACAAGTACTTCACTAAGAAAGGTATGTGATTGATTTCATTTGGATTCTTGTTCAATTCTACCATTCTAATCTATCAAGATATATGCTCACTCTACGGAACAGTTCAGATGATGGTGAATGTACATTTATGTATATATACTTGAGGTTATTTGATTCATGACCTTGGAGACGATAAACTTTATTCTTGTAAAGAATCTCATGTTATAGTGAATGAGCTTATGAATCCAAAGAGCCAAGAATCACTCAATTCCAAGTTATAACGATGAAGTTATGAGTGATTCACTAAAGTTCGTTAGTAGGAAACAATCCATGGGTTGTTTGTAACAGTTCACGGACTTGGGCCCAACTACGTGATTAAAAGCTATTTTTGGTCAAGTTGGTGATGTTTTCTTCTCTAGGCAAGATGGCTATTAATCCAAACATATTTGATTACCATATTAAAGTGTTTGTGATAACTTTTAATTCCTGCCTAAGATAAAATGTGATTTATTCACATAAATAAATATTTGCTAATTAATTATTTATGCATAATATTTGTAACCTAGGAAAGACTCCCATAATTAGGAGAGTCTTGAAAAAGGAAAATAGTCAAAATCCTAGCTTTGTTTTCAAGCTAACTTTTCACTATAAATAAAGGGTTCGTGAGTTTAAACAGTTTTCATACCCTTTGGAAAATCGGCGTAAGCTTTGTAGGTTGTTTCCATGTCTTCTGTTCTTCGTGAACAAGAGTGAGATAAACCTCTTGTCTATTCTAAGGTTTTCTCTTCTGATATAAAACCATTCAAGAGTTGTTGATCATAAACCCTATGTTTTGATAGATTTCAGTTTCCGATCGTATACCAACACTTGTTAGTCGAAATCGGAGACTAGAAAGAAAAACTTCTATTGAGGCATCTCGTAAAAATCCTTGAGAAGTTTTAAACAAGATATCTCTAGATTTATTTTAGTTGTTCTTGTTGTAGAGTTATTAGGTTTCTCTTCCTTTTATTGAAGAGTATAATAATCCCTAATCTACAAGTTTGTTTTGATATTACTTTTACCTAGTAATTGTTTTTATCAAATTAAACACAAGATTTCCAAAACCTTGATTCACATCTAAAGGGAAATCAAACCGGTGTTTTGTGCAAACAAAATATCAAATCATATCAATCGTGTTGGTGTATCTTCTAAAGAGAACTTTGGGTTCGGCTAGAAGATTTGTGTGAAGTGCTCCTAAAGAGAATTGGTATTCTGCTAGGAGTTATATAAGTGATGAAGAAGGTATTATATTAGTCCTAATAGGTAGTAGGAAATTGGTGTAACAACTTTTAGTCAGTGTGTGTTTATTCTGGACTAGGTCCCGGGGTTTTTCTTGCATTTGCGGTTTCCTCGTTAACAAAATTCTGGTGTCTGTGTTATTCCTTTTCCGCATTATATTTTATTTATATAATAGAAATATCACAGGTTGTGCGTTAAGATCAACCAGTTCTTGTATCCGGCCTTTGGGTTGTTGAGTGAATTGATTGACACTTGTACATTGGTATTTGGTACTGTTCAAGTTAATCCTCAATCGGGCTCGCAAATTCCTCTTTGCTGATTGCGGATTGAATCAACAGATAGAGATTTAAAACTCTTCGATATACTTTATAGATTGAGTCTAACTGTCTAGTTGATTCTCTTGAAAGTATATTGGAGTCTTTCTATCCAGATTGCCAAAAGAAATATTGGGTGTGGTTGTTAGACCCCCGCTTTTTCACAACCTTTTTGGCTATTATTCGCGCGGGGGTTCTGTGGTACAGTTGATATAGTATTAACTGTATTGTGCCAGGTATAGTCTGAGTTATACTCCTCCACACAGTCGGAGATCCTTGATGCGGCTTCCTCTAACTCGATGAAGGTTGGAAATCGTAAGTTTACCAGACTTTTCTTAAATGATGGCGTCATCCCTCGTACACAAATCTCCACCAGCGCCTCCTCTTTGATGTCCTCGAGGAAGTTTAGCGCGAAGTGACAGAACCTAGTGATGTATTTTCCTATGTCTTCTCATATGCGTTGGCCGCATTTACTCAAGTCTATGGTCGTGACCTTCCTCTTTGCTGAATAAAATTTTCTAAGAAAAAGAGCCGACATTTCCGACCATGAACTGATGCTCCCTGGCTTTAAAGTTGTCATACCAAGAGAACGCCGTGCCAGTGAGCGATTTTGGGAATTCCTTCAGGCACAACTTTCAGTTGCGCGATCATTCATGACGGATAAGAACTGGCTAAGATGATCGCGCGCATTCCCTTGAGCATTGTATACCTTGAATTTTGGTCAAGTATAATTCTCTGGATACTGATAATCTGTGACTTCGGAGGAGTATGGGCTGGCCATGAAGTCGTAATTGTCCTGCTTTACTACTCGGTAGTTTGCTTCTAAGTACTTAGCCATCGCCTCTTGCATCATGGTCACATGTCCTTCTTCTTCCTCTTCAGCGTCTTCCGCCGCTCTTTTTGCATTCTGCTCAGCGCTGACCTCCTTTAACAATTTCCTCAGCTCTTGCTCCCTCCGAATGTGCTCATCTAATTATTTCCGCATTTCTTGTGCAGAAGGGTGGATGGAAAGATCCCGGCCTGCTGCTTGTCCTTCTCTTGTAGAGCGTCTGGACTTCTCCCTTGTGTAATTGGGTATGATATTATCTCTAATCTCTCGCCTTCCTGGTTGAGTGGTGGGTTTCTCAATTGGTTTTCTAGCGTGCCTGTACTAGCACCTCCTGGGTATGTCATGGTGATCTAAGCACAAGCCTCCGGGTGTGGTCGCCAAATGTTGAGGGGTGAATATGATTTTGGTCCTACCCGTCCTAGTCACACCTGATGACCACACTTACTAGGAATGGTAAGAGAGAGAGAGAGTTGCCTTTCTATTGTACCTTGTCCTTTCTTATATAGACTTTCCAAAATCCCCTCCTTTTATGACATCATGCCACATGTCCCAAACTTCCTTAATTACTTCTAATGTCATTCCTTCCTTAATATAGCCTCTTCCTTCTTCATTAATCCCTTCCTTATCATTTTTGTCTCATGGGTATTTTCTCCTTGGACTTGGGTTTAGTCCCCATGTCTTATATTAGGCCTTCCTTCTCCTTTGGGGGGACCCCAGACCCGTTAAAGGGTATTATTTTTCATGTATCAACATCCATCACTGGTTTTTCTTAAATTTATTAAAGAGAAAACTTTTTATAGAGACTTCTATCACCGAAAGGTTAATGAATCTTCGAAAATAGGTTTAAAATCTCTTATCACTGAGCGTGAATGCTTACTAGATTTGAAAAACCCATGCCAAGACAAGGCATCAGGACCCGATAGTTTCCAAGTGATGATTATTGAGAATTACTGGTCTTTCATAAAACACGACATAATGCAGGTTGTGCAATATTTTTCTAAGTGGCTATCAATTGGCGACTAAAGACCACTTTCTTGTCTTTAATCCCAAACAAAGCTTTTATTGAGGAAGTATTAGACTTTAGACCTATTGGTTCAATAGGTGGTGTCTTTAAGATGATTTTTCAAATATCTTGCCCGCAAGATTAAAGGTCGACAAATACTCGATAATGCTCTAATAGCAAATGAGTGCTTAGATTCTCGAATTAAGAGTGATAATCCCGACGTAGTTTACGAAATTAAATTTGAAAGCATTTGACCACATTTCACGGGATTTCCTTGACGAAGTTCTTGCTGAAATGGGATTTTGAGCTACATGGAGAATGTGGATTCAAGGTTGCATCAATAACACACCAATTTCAGTTCTTATCAACGGTTGGTCTTACACTAAAGGCAAAGGTCTAACTCAAGATGATGCTTTATCCCTTTTTTTGTTCTTAATAGTTTCTGAAGCTTTGAATGTGATATTTCAAGTAGGTCATAACCGGGGGATATTAGTAGATTTAAAATGAGTCCCAATGGTTCAAAATCAGTCATCTGCAATTCGCATACGACACATTGGTCTTATTAGATGTCACTTTAGACTAAATAAAATATCTCATATACATCCTTCTTGGGTTTGAGATAATATTAAGAATTCAAAAATTTGCTAAATATAGTGTATTCGGGGTTGCCAATCCATCTAACTTAGAGCAAATGGCGGTGATGTTGGGATGCAAATCAGAAGCTCTTCCTTCCATATACTTATGATTTCCCCTCGATGATTTTTCTAACCGATATCACAAATTTATGGGATGTGTTTATTGAAAAAAGGAAAGGGTGATTATCTTCTTGGAAAAGGTTGTGCCTAATGTACTAGGGTAAAAACCGATTCTGGAGAAAAGAGTAAAAGTGGGTAGGTTGATGAGAAACGAGTATGGACCCTAAAAAAATGTATTGCACATGAGTACTTTAGATTCAAGAGATCAATCTGTACAATTCTGTCCTAAACCAATAAATGGTCGTTCGAGTCTTGCTTCGGTCAAAAAATTGAAGAAAAATGGTTGATCTTAGGGAGGGAAGCAGAGAAGGTGTTGAGATCAGAGAGACATGCTCTATAAGGTGTGGTTGTTTTATGACTTGTATCAGAATGTGGAACTTTCTTGTAAAATATAAGTTGTGTGTTCTCTATGTTTTTATGGATATTTGTGTTGCTTTATTCAATAGATTGAAAATCTATTTTATAGTAAGTCATAGTCGAACACCCTAATCTCATAGGAAGTGAGAGTTGTGGAGTAGTGGAGGAATGTAGACCATGTGTAAATAGTGAAAACTGTGTCTCTATTGTTAAGGGAAGACTGGACGGTTTGTGCACCCATTAATCCTCTACTTGTCAACTGTCCGCTCTTCCAGACACTTTGTTATAATGGGGGTGTTGCACGCCGCATGCTGTAAAACACCATACCAATACCCTGATGAACATACCCCATTTGTGACATATTTGATGTCTCGAGTAAAAGTTGTAGAAGAATTCGACTTGCTCGACTGGGCTGACTTGTATGACTAGGTCGACAAGTTGTGCCACATGAAACGTGATTATTTTATCTCCTCTCCTTAACTGAAAAGTAGTTAGGAGAGGTGGATAAGACGTCATGATTGTTTAATCACTAAATATATGGTGTTGATCGTGCATGTAGGGCATGCGAGTTTCGACCAGTCACATGCGAGTTATGCTACATATAGATAGTGGTCATAGACGACAAGCGTCATGTCATAAGAATAGGGCTTGCCGTGATTGGTACTCGAAAAATACCACATGGTGCTTTAGGTTAAATAAATAATTAATTAATTAAATAAGTATTTAAGTATTCTATACATGAGAGGTATCACTTACAGACAAATGGCTTAAAAATATTCGATACATGTAGAGCATCGCTTATATGCAGGCAGCTCAAATGATATTCGATGCAAGTAAAGTATCGTTTTAATATGAGCAACTCAAAATAAAGCATTGTTTATATAAACGGTTAAAACAAAGCATCGTTTATAATGAATAGCTTGGATCAGTAGGGAATTTCATATCTTGAAAAAGGATGTGACCGACCAACTTTGACCGGCCATTAGTGACTACACACGTAGGTCATGGATGGCATGATCGGCCAGTTGAGAAGAGGAATGACAGGTAGCCATCATGGTACCTCATTGGTCTTCTAAGATTGGATCTATCTGGCCAAATCAGCTGGCCAAGTCGGACGGCCTAGATGAATTGCGACAGCTGCGGGTTGTCGTCGGCCTAATTAAGATGCTTCTAAGCATCTCGACCAGCCTAATTTGGTCGACGATTTAGAGTGGAGCATGTAGGCTGTGAGCATTTTGATTCGATAAAATAGTAGAAGGGAGACAGGTAGTCACCCTGGAGCTTGCTCGGTCATGCATGGTAGGAGCCAAGCTTGTTAAATCGACCGACAAAGTTGTATGGTCGTGATCATTCTATGACTGACTTGGACATCCAAGATTCAACCCTTAAGAAATTAAGCAGCTCGACTAGACTGCTTCTGCCAACAATTTAAAGTGGAGCATGTAGGCTATGAGTGATGTGATTGTCCAGGACAACAAATGAGTGACATGTAGTCACCCTGGCACCCGACCGGTCGGACATGGAGATGTTAGGTCAGCTAAATTGACCAGCCAAGTTGGATGGCCGTGATCAATTTGCGACTGTCTTGGACGGCTAAGATCTAATCTTAAATTAAATTGAAGCATCTTGACCAGCCTACTTTGTCCAACAATTGGGAACGAAGCATGTGGGCTAGGACCGATGTGATTGGTCGATAAAAGAAAGAGGTGCAAGGTGGCCATTATGGGACATGTCCGACCGGCCATGGGAAGCGCGAGACATGCTAATTTGGTCGGCCAAGTGGCATGGCTGAGCCTCCCCCGTGACTGACAATTTCTTTTAAAATTAGGGTTTTACACCCACCGGTCTTATGATAGGCTAATTTCTAATATACGTAGGTTTGGTCTCGACCAATAGGGATCAAGATATCATGCATGCTCCAATTTTAGGGCAAAAACCAAATTTTGTGAGTTGACACAAAATTAGGTAAAATTGTCGAATTTTGAGCATTAGCACAGAATCATTAAATATACTCGTCAGGCTCTACATTAGTGAATAATTCACCCAGGAGCTTCAGTTTTCAAGATAAAATATTAGAACACCTGGGATTATTGCAACATGCATCAATACTGCTCTGATAATTACATATATTACTCAGTGAATACAATGAACTCTATTATGTATATCTATGAATATATGCGTATATTTATTAAGTTCATCCAGGTGAAGCTTGCAAATACAGCCATATATATTTAAATACATCGAAGCACAATATTTTGAATACTTGAACAGTATTGAAATTTATGATTTTCGTCCTAAACTAAAAACCACCATGAACGCCTAACAAAGGAAGGTAAATTTTACTCTTGCACAAAGTGTGTTAAGTAGTATCCCAATTTATACGTCGTCTCTTTTCATTGCTCCTCCGAAAGTTATATATAGGTGTCATTGAAAGAGTCATCAATTTTTTTGTGTGGAATACTTTAGAAAGCAAAAAAGGTATTCATCACGTGGCTTGGAAGAAATGTTGTACTCCACTAAAAGCTGGAGGGTCTGGGATTAAGGCCGGGTTTGGTAATGTATTTTTATTCTTTTTTTCGAAAAGCACTTTCAATATGTATATATGGTTATAGTTTTTGATATCGGTGTTTGATAAAAGATTTTTATAGTTCTTTTATTCAAAGCACTTCCAAAAATTCTCAACTTTTAAAAGCTGGGGAGGAGCTTTTGAAAGCTACAAAATCATAAGCTTTGGTCTCATCTAATTTTGATGTTTGATTTATCTTTTCTATCCCTGTTCTATTTTAAAAATGACAAAAATTATCCTTAAATTTATATACAATCATTTTTTTATTCCCTATATTTTATTCTTTAAAGATTACTACCTCTGTCCCATTATTAGTTGACCTACTTTATAACCAAATTTAGTTATAAAGTAGGTCAACTAATAGTGGGATGGAGGGAGTATTATTTTTCTTTTTTGAACTACTTTACATGTCATTGAATTTTTAGTTTAAACTTATTAATAATAAAAATAAGAGGAAAAAAAAGAGAAAAATTAAATAATTACTATTTTTTTTTGAAAATCATATCATATTTAAAATAAAAATGCACGTCACGAGGACACGAGTTTGGTGGAAGGTTATTTATGCTGTGATGAAGAATTTTGAAGCATGGAGGATGAATAACTTGTCTGATAGGTGTGGTGGAAGGTTTTATGGCATCTGTGGAAGGAAAGAAGCAGTAGGGTGTTTGGAGGGAGAGCAATGACAACTGAAGGGGTTATTATGCTTGTTAAACAATCTATAGCTTTGTGGTTTTTTGATAGGGATGTTTTTAAGGACTTTTCTGTTAATCAAGTCCTCTTTCAATGTGATACATCTCTGCATATTTGATGTAGCATAATTGTTCCTAGGTTGGTTCTCTACTTATACATATTTTTTCTTTATTATAACATTTCTCTTTCGAAAAAAAAGATACGGGTTTGGTGCTTTTTCTTTTACTACCCTTGGCGAGCTTACGGAAGACACGACAGATTTTGTTAAACGTCTTCGGAACTACATGGCCAGTCATGATGCTAATGTGCGAGTAGGAGACTTTCTATTTCATAGGTTAAGTGTGGTTGTTCAAAAATGGGTTGGAGCCTAGTTTGTTGTTCGACTACCGACTAGTTTCTTGTCCGATGAGAATCCTTTTGAATAATGTTATCTTCAGATTTCTTAAAATAAAATAATAATAAAGTAAAATTCAGACACGGTCTTGGTATCGCTTTGGTATTCCACTTTTTACGGAGAACAGCCATCGCACATGTTGTCACAGGGATATGGACATCTTCGGGGACCATGCATTACATTGTGCCAGCGAATTTGGGCTCAAATTCAGACACGATCTCGTACGTGATGTTTTCATAGACATTTGCTTCAGGGCAAATGTTCCAGCGAGGAAAGAGGTGGATCATGGCCTCCTGTCAGTTGGGAACAATACGTTGCTGCCAGCCGACTTACTTTTTTATAATTGGGAGAACGGGAAGGACACATGCTTCGATTACGGTTGTTTCCTCATTCACAAGCGACAATCAAACTTTCATTCAGGGTCAAGCAATATCTAAAGTCATTCTTCGTAAGCGGAACAAGTATTTGGATGTATGTGAGACACACGGTTATGCTTTTTGGGTCCTTGCATTCAACCTTAGGCGAACTTGGGGAGGACACAGTGGACTTTGTGAAAAGACTAAAGAACTGCATTGCTAACAACGATGCAAAATGTGACACAGGTTGTTTTCATTTCATAGAATAGGCATGGCTATTCAAAGAGGAGTTGGGGCTCAACTAGTAGCTAGATTTCCATCCAACCCTGTGTAATAAGACTTATATTTTTATAATACAAATAATAAAAAAAAATATTTTTATTAAAAAAAATAAAGTAAAATATATTTTTAACAATCATGATAGCAATAATTTGTGACTTCAATCTTTTATATATATACACATATAATTGTTTTTAAACCAAATAAAATAAAATAAAATTGTTTTCAGAGATAGTGTTTTTATCATTTGCTACAACAACAATAGTTGAATATGATATTTTAACCAGTTTGAAGTTAGTGTTGTCCTCTCCCTCTCTCACTCACTCTTTCCTCTTCTTCTTCTTCTCCAAAAGAAAAAAAAAACCTAACCTTCATCAACCTCTTGTTCTGAGCAAGATTTTTTTTCTTTCTTATTAAGTTTTAGTCAATAGTTAATCAAATAAAACATGTTTTAAACTGTTTTGATGTCTTTCGACCTATTTATTCGCTGATTGGGGCGACTTTTCTTCTCCATTAAAGGCGACTGTCTTTTCACTTTGAGTGCGATTTCTTCAAATCTTCATGGCTGGATCGTGGCTTGTTATTCTCGATTCAAAAACATCGATTCCTTAACATGGTATCACTTTGAATCTATTCTCAATCTAAGAGATTTATGGCATCCAAGTTCGTTTGGGTATACAAGATTACGGGAAAAATACTCATTTCCTTTAGGAGTATCTCTTATCAAAGAAGAAGAAAACCAGATTAAATGGTCGGAGTTGATTCCGAATAATACCATCATTCTTCCTTACTACATAAACAAAAATTGTGTATCTTCAAGGTTTATGGCTCTTTCTCTTTGCGATATGCTTGTAACTGATATCTTTAATTGTATTAGGGTTTTAATTCTTGTATTTTGATGTTTTTGTTATTCTTGTAAGCGATCATGTAATCAGTATTTTGATTTGAATAACTTGAAATATTTTGATTAACAACAAAAAAAAATCTGGTATTTTAGCAAACACAATTTGATCATCTTTTTTAATCAGTTTTAACTTTAATTTATATTTTATCAAACGTTCAACTGCTTTTTCAAAACAGCACCGTACATCAACGCACAACTGAAAAACGCTCTTATAAAAAGCATAGCAATACCAAACTAAGCCTAAGCCTGTCGAAGGAATGAATAGAGATCTCTTATCTAAATGATGGGTGGAAGTTTAACAATGAAAAAACTGCACTTTGGCGATCCTATATCGTTTCCAAATGCGGGTAGGCGCATTTCGATTGAGATGCAAAAAAACCAAAGGCCACTTTGAAGGGTATACACTCCAATCTAAAAATCTTTAAACTTTGTATCAAATTGAAGGTTGGATATGGATTTAATTTGTTTTTTTCGGGAACATCTATGGGCTGGTGATATTCCTTTCAAGGAATCCTATCTTAACATTCACTCAATAACATCTCCAAAGAACTGGATGCTTCAAAATTGTGATGCAACTTTAAACAACGAAGGCACTTGTAATTTGGGTTTAGGTGGAAGATTATCGCAGTTTCAAATAAAGGAAAGTAATATCTCTTTCATAGAAAATGTAACTACGTATGATGAAGCTGATTGCATAACTTGGACATTTGACAAGTCTGGTTATTTTTCTGTAAAGGCCGCCTACTCTTACATAACTAAATAGAAAAACTTGGAGGTAAAAAACCTTAGCATCTGGTAAAGGTCGTGGCAACACATGGTCGGTTTCCTTTTGTAGCAAGTATATCACAAAAACTTGGCCACAATGGATACCCTTTACATATGCGGTATGCGGATTGTTAATGGTTGTCTAATGTGTCGCAAAGATAGAAAATCTGTTGCTCATTTTCTTTTCCACTTCTATGTTATTTGTAGACATTTTTTCTCATACACAAAACAATTACACAAAATTGGTTAAAAAGACCAAAATTAACAATTCCTGGGATGAAATGGACAGTTAGATTTTGATACTGTTTAAATGGACCAAAATGTAAAAATAGGCAGGAAGTAACCAGTTTCATCGTGCCCATTTTCAAATATTTTTTCTTATTTTTAATTTACACAGGATGTATCCAGTTTCATCCTTGCTATTTTTTAAATTTAAGCCCGGATGAAACCAGTTTCATCCTTACTATTTTCTTTTTGGGCCATTTCACCCAAACTATTTTTTACTCGTCCATTTGAACCGTGATTTAAAAATATTTGGACAAATGACCCATTTTCCGAAATAATTATTGGTTATGCAAAACACAAAATTAGTCAATTAACCCAATAACAACAATTCCTGGTGAAAAAGACATGTAAAATTTGATATTGTTCAAATGGACGAGAATGTAAAAATAGGCAGGATGTAAACAGTTTCATCCTACCCATTTTCAAATACTTTTTTTTATTTTTAATTTATATCAGGATGCATCAAGTTTCATCCTCGCTCTTTTTTAAATTTATGACATGATGAATCCAGCTTCATTCTTGCTAAAAAAAAATTATGTCCACCTATACTAATTTTTACTCACCCATTAAAATCATGTTTTAAAAATATTTGGACAAATAATCAATTTTTTGTATGCAAAATTGTGTCGGTCTTCACATTTTAAGGAATGAAGACCAAAGTCCACTTCTTCGTCAGGCCGAACTCTTTGGCCGGTTCTCCCGACGGATATTTGATGGACCCTTTGAAAGTGCATGAATGGAATTTTCTTCAATGATGTGGCTGCTAATGAATTTAAATTCATTAAACTAGTAAAATCTCAAGCCTTTTTCTAGTGCCACGACAACAACACTACGCAAGGTATTCACTTGGGTCAGATTCAAGCTAATTGGATAAGTTTTTCAATTAATTTGTATTGGGAGTCTCTCCCTTTTCGTGATATAGTTTGATATATTTCTCTACTTAAATATCTTCACATGGCTTTTGGTCTGTATTCTAGTAAGCTTTTTCAATATAATTTTACTTTTGGCAATTAAAAAAACAAAAAAAGTTATGAGAACATCTATATGAAGTTAATACAATCTATACCATGCCTAGTGACAGCTTACTGCATAAGTAGCATAAGTAGCATAAGTTTAACCATCTAGCTCAAATTTGCAGTTGTATGATTTTTAACTTCTACGTTGATTTCTATCTATTATAAGATGAATAAAAAGAGTTATTTTGCATTTAAGTCGTGGATTTTGGTAAGTATTACTGTTTGGATCACACGTTTGTCAAATTTACTAGTTTAGGTCGTTGACTCGTTAGTCGATTAGTCAATCTGTTAGGAGAGGTCATATCCATTAGTTTTATTATTTACACCATTGACTAATCTCCATTTTAAAATTAAATTGAACGGTCTAAATCAACGCAACTAAGTTAAATTAAATTACTATGGATATATGTTCTCATCATGGTCAATTAAATGGTCTAAATAACTTCAATGTGATATATGTCTAGGAACCTTTTCATTATTGGAAATTTGAGGTTACAAAGAGTTTAAGATCGAAAATAAGAGAATACAAAGTAATAAGAACATGCCATAAAAGTACAATACCGAGAAATCCGACAAGAGAAAGAGAAGGATTATTGGAGGAAGACAAATACAAGTATGAAAAAGATCTGATTAAATCGGAGGAAGAAAGGTTTTTCTCGGAATTAAATTCTAACCGTTTAGTTTGTTTTTCTTCTTTAGAAAGATGTACTCTGAAAATAGGAATGATTTGCTCAAATCTTTTGTAATTAGTAATGAAGCTTCTGTCATCAAAGAAATCATCGGTGAAGATTTTGTCGCCGAATAAGTTGATGATGAAGATTCCGATAAAGATTTCGTCGCCGGAGACAACAAAGATGAAAATTTTGTCGTTGGACAGCATAACTATTAATCTCAAAACCCAATCCAATAACCAAGAACCGCCATTAAAGCGAGGATAAACCTCAACTGAGTAGATAAAACTACCGTAATGGTGTAGATAAGTAGAAAACGTAATAGCAACTAAGTTAAAACTATTAACTAATCTAGAAAGCAAGAAATAGTGAAGAAATTTGGACCAGATCTGAACAGAAAAAGGTTATTGTTAATGGTTTTGTTAAAAAAGAAGAAAAAGGTAGAGGAGAGAAGCTTCTCCTTGTTAGCTGTTGGTGTATACACTTTTAGTATTACATAAAAGAATCAGAAAAACTCTCAACCCATTCTCTATTTCATCTGCTCTTTCGTGTTTTCTCATATCGGCAAGAGATTAATATAACAAATTAACAACACAAAATTGGTTAAAAAGACCAAAATCAATAATTTCTGGGTGAAAAGGAAATTTAGATTTTGATAGTGTTTAAATGGACAAAAATGTAAAAATAGCCAGGATGTAAACAGTTTCATCCTACCCATTTTTAAATATTTTTTCTTATTTTTAATTTATATCAGGATGCATCCAGTTTCATCCTTGCTATTTTTTAAGTTTAAGTCAGGATGAATCCAGTTTCATCCTTGCTATTTTTTTGGTGTCCATTTCACCCACAATAATTTTTACTCGTCCATTTGAACCATGTTTTAAAAATATTTGGACAAATGATCCATTTTCCGAATTAACAAGGGTCATCATCAAATACTCAAAGAGCAAATGAAATAGAGATGAAATTGAAGTCATCATCCAAGAAACGATATCAACAGTTGGCCTAAAACTACAAATATGCAACCAATGATATTGGTCATTGGTGTGTTCATCATCTTAATTATTAGTACGCAACTTTTATTTTTGATGCCTTAAAAAAACAAGAAGATGACAGTTAACCATTTCTCTGAATGGACCACATAGGAAATACATGAATACCTCTCTTTCTTACATACACAAAAGAAGACTAGTTTCAATATGTGTCCTAGATAACTTCCTTAATTTCCCTTTCCTTGGTTATTGTACATTACTTATTTCTAATATCTGCCCATTGGAAATTCGATCTACGTCGTTCAATTTAACTTTTCAATGGAGATTAGTCAATGTAAAATCAGTAAATAATTAGACTAACGAATGTTAACTCTCATAACGGATTGACCAGTAAACTAACAAGTCAACAACCCAAACATTAAATTGAACAAACTTAGGGCAACTCCAACCTGACTACCCAAATTTGATGGTTTTCGCGCCAGATGGATGGACAAACTCACCTCTGTGCAGTGGGAAAATTGTTTATCGGCCCAAACTGAGACGAGGCTTGACAACGACTATTTGGTTATTCAAACACCAAAAGCTATGTCCTTCTACCTATATAAACATACAAAATCCAATAATTTCAAACACTATCAACTACTATCCATTATATATCTTCACAGAAAATCTTCAAATTTCTTAAATATATTTCTTGTTCTCATTCGTTTCATTCATTATGGATCCTAATTTGGAATACGAGGAAGCGCAATTATTAGCGAAAGTAATTTTGCAACAAAAACAATGGTTTATGCAGCAGCTGGATCATATGGATGCAAATTCAAACGGTGAGAGAACGATCACCAACAGCATGATACAATTATACACAAGCCAAGTTCCGTTATACCTAGAACCAGGAGTTGTATTCAGAAGAAGATACGCGTGGAGATTTTGAGAGGAAGGTCACGAAAAAATGATGCGTGATTATTTTCTTAATAAAATTGTATACTTTGAATATTTGATCAAAATTTTCAACGTCGATACCGCATGTCAGAACACTTGGTCATTGGTAGGACTAAAAACCTACAATATTATTAAACCGCAAGTGCACGGTGTCAACAACGTAAACAGGGCAAATACGGTCGAACCCACAGAGACTAGGTCGGTGTAACGTTGAATTTCAGAGCCTTACTTTACTAATTCAAATTAAGAGATTGTTGTCGATACGACAAAGGTTATGAATGATTATACTACGGAAACAAGATTAAAACAAACACAAAGAGAAACAAGGGCTTCGAATTCACCTCCTAAATGCATAGAAATCCTAGATTTGATAAACAAGTTCTCCTTTCAATCAAGGAGCTATAGAAGTTCTAGCCTCAAACCACCTTGAATGTGTGATAAATCACTTTTTCAAATGGATAATTTAACCTCAGCAAAATATGTCAGTTCCTAGCATTATCTATCTGTTTAAGGCATAAATAATCACAAATTGAGCTAAATCAGTTCAAATAGTGCTTGAAAAATACAAAGAATTATTCTAACAACCATGGATGCATGACATACAAGGTGAAAGTAATTTGATGTTTTTCAGAGATTCAATTATGCTTTCAATAAAAGTTCCATGAAGAACAAAGTAAAATCAAACCAAAAGATTCTAATTATTTAGGGGTTTCATCTCAACCCTAAGAAGAGATTAAAACATAACTAAGAAAATTGGAAAACCTAAATTACATATACTACAGCTTGTTGCACCGGCTAATCCGGGCATATCTCTTTTCTTTACAACCCCTTCTCTATTTGTACAAAAGTTCTCCTCACTTATCAATCAATCCCCGTAGTCAACAATTACAAGAGTATAAATTAGGGATTTGATATGACTACTCACCACTACACCCTGTTGCAGTCATTTCTCAGCTGGCTTTGTTGGTGTTGCATTCATCCTTTTCCTATGCCATTCTTACTGACGCTGGAGACATATTCGCCGACCTATTGTTCCCCTGGTACCATTGATATCTAAGGTTATCTTGCAGTAGGCACAGAGAGAAAAGGTTGAAATAGAATATCAAATCTGGTTTCAGAGAGATGGTGGCTTAGGTATGGGTTTGACAGCATGAGGGAGAGGCAGTCGGCATTGTTGGTGGAAGAACAGATGGACAGAGTGATAGAAAGATTTGACATGCTAAGAAAATTAGGATACATAAAGATAAGCAAACTGAATTTTTGGGAAAGACGAGCACAGAGAAAGAAATTTGTTTCTCGTGTATGAGATGGGATTTGGGAAAGGTGATAGACTTGATATTCAGGTGTAAAGCACGAATACCTTGTTTGGGGTATACGAGAGTGGAGCTTGGGCTTGATTTCCTTTCTAGTTAATTTCCGAATGTTGGGTTCTGATTTTTGGCCCATGCGAATGGTTCGATCTTTCTTTCGCTTTTGGCCATAATTGTTTTCTCCAATGACTCTGCCAATCCACTAATATTGCTTTCTGCACTTGTGCTCACAGATTTTGTGCTTCCATTCCACTCTCCGCGGTGCAATCAGACTCTCTTTATTCTCCTACGAATGCAAACAAACACTAATTATCAATATTTACAACAAAAAGGATTATTGATATCTCGAGACGCAAAATGCACAATTTGACACAAAAATAGGATATTAAAGCATTTGAGATGTGACAAAAGAAAACAAAATGATCTGAAATATGCATTATTAGGCACTGATCACAGTCCTAAGCCTGAATTTTGCTCGACCACGAGTGAAACAAAAACTAAGTTCTAATACATGCTCAGATTCCATGAAAGTGATACTTGCATTTCAGTTTTAGCTCGCAACAATTGGATATGTCAATCTAGCTTTCAAAGGCACAATTCTAGCACTGAAACTACTAAGGACATGTGATAAGAGTGTAAAGTGTATCTTCCTTATACATGCATAGAGAATGATTTACTCTAGGAAGTTATCACTGCCAATTACTAAGAGATAGGTTTTAGGCTAAGAACTGAATTCAATCCAAGCTAGCTATCCGGCTTTACGAGAATTGTGAATGTTCACCTGATGAGTTGGAGACATTTCAGCTTACCCGCGTTGTACATCGATGGATACACCCTCCTTGCATATTACTAGACCATTTACAACACATAACAACAAAGAACATTGACTGCAGTATTTACGTTGATTACTCTCATTTTTACTGAAATGAAACATAATAACAAACAATGAGTATTTTTTTTTTCTTTTTTCTTAATCAACTGAATTTGCTTCTTTTCTTTTTTTACTACTGAATTTTTCATCTGACTTTGCAAATACAAGAAATACGAACACAAGATGACACAACAACTTTACACAAAAGCTCAAAAATACATTACATGACACTTTTAGTAAGAGGCAGCCCTTTTCGATGCACCTGGTCAAATTCAATAGTTGATTTCCTTAACGTATCGTTCAACTTCTATCCCAGCCAACCAAAGAACAAGCTAATCAAGTCTCATTCAGTATTCTAGATGATTGGAAGCCTACTTAACCTATGAAACAACGACGCTATATACGCTTGGTCGATCGTGCATGTGCAAATTTTCTATATCGCATGTGAATTGTGCTAGAATCAGGGGTGCCTCATCATCTAGACTAAGAATCCTAAGATATCATAGATGCACAGGTATCACAATTCAAGGTAAATGAGATCCATTTTTTTTTCACAAGGCAGAGTTCAGTTTTAACTATAGCACAGTGACATTCACATGGTATTTACTCTTCACCCCCCAAACCTAAACTAAACATCGTCCTCAATGGTTCTAAAGATAAACAGAATTATAACAACATACCATGAGTAACATGCTGAGTTGGAGAAAAGGAAAGAGATTACCAGATTTCAATGACCGTTCCAAGAGAGAACTCTTTTATTCAAGGCTAGAATCCAACATTTTTCATCTGAGATCACGTTGGATTAACACAATATATACGAAAGGAACATAAGATTCGACTGAAACATTACCTACTGGATTATATACAAGAAAACTTCACCATACACATACAACCTAAAGAGTTGAGGATCAACCCAAAAGAAGACATGCAGAGACATCAACAGCCTTACACATATATAACATGAGAGCGCAAGTAAGGATGCATATGTAAACGAGTTACCCCCAAACCTAAAGTTTCCAACAGATGTGTTTTTGAGCACAAAATCTTGCAATCTTAGGGGTTCTGCATGCACAAGATCTAATTCAAAATGGACTTTGTTAGGTACGGGAAGAGACAAACATTCCAAATGTGGCTCCTCAAATGTATCATATTTAGCTGCAAAATAGTCCAAGAGGACTTGGGAGGCACACAGTTCCAATCCTAGATTAGGTATTCTCAGAAAAGTTGGCTTTACAATTTTGTTACAAACCAAATCTAATTTGGGTGAAAGAGTCTCAGTTTGTGACTTAGACAAGGAAGTGGGCAAATTTAAGTTGTTTTTATGCACAAGGCCATTAGTACCATCACACTCTCTCCCTAAGTCAGAAACAGGCATATCATATTCATTTTCACATAACAAATCATCAAGCCCCAGTTCAGTATCATCAGCATCATTCAAAACCTTAATATCATGCATAGGCAATTCAAAAGAGACATCATACTGTGACCTAGGCAAAGAATCAAACACATCGATTATAGTTTCATGCATACGATCATTTATGTCAACAGATATTTCAGCCTTTCCTAAGTCACGCTCATCTTCACAGAATACTTGCACAGGCTCCGGATCAGTATCAACATCACATGTATATAGAATACTAGAAAAAATATCATTCATGAAAGTTGAGGCAGAGAAGCCTAATGCTTCTGAACCCAAAGGTTCCACAATATTTTCAGCATAAACATGTTCTTCTAACATAACATCATCATCATAACAGGAATGCCATTCCCTATTCAAAACTATAGTGTCTCTAGTCCACTCATTTACCTCTAGATTAGATCCATATTCAATATTAGTTGCATGAGTAGGGATATAAACACTATTGTCAACACTTACCTCATTAGGAATAACAAACATCTCATCATGAAATTCCTCCTTCCCTCCTTTTGTACATGAAGCAAAATCTTATCTAAGTATGCATTAATTTTTTCCACGGAAGGAGAGTCTTCAACAGTAGGTATCCTCACTTCATATGGTATTCAATACATGGTTGAGCATGAGGGTCACTATAGAAAGGAAATTCAGCAGCAACGCTATATGGTTTATTATGAAATGCATTCAATTCAAATTCAGCATTGTCTTGTTCAATGAGTTTGTGATCTTCTTCCACAGATTGCCTACAAGAGGTCGGGAAAGTACAAAATTGTTCAACTTCCCACGGTGGTGGATGATACATGTGTGAATAGTTATTAGGGTCCAAGTATTGAGGCTCAGGACTATGAAAATATCCATAACAATCCCTATAACTATTGACATCATGGTCTGTGGGAGGCTCAAAACGTGAAGCATGCCCGTAAGCAAGTTCTCGAATGGATTTGTTTTCATCCCCAGTTGCAGACCAAAATCCAGACATGATATCTATCTAGTGACCAACTGAGTTAGGACAGTCACAAGGTTAAACAGAGGTTGAGAGATGCACAGTGATTTAACAATTCAGCCACTACAGGGTCATGCACTATGTTGGGGGATTGAGAAGTATTCAGTCAAGCAGCTAGGTTATCAGTCTATCACGGTTTATCATTCATATTCATACGAATATAAAGTATACTGAGGTTCGAGAATGATACCAACTCGGCTTAGCCACCATAAGAACTGGGTTCTACTTCTTTTGTCTTTTTCCTTTGGTTTGCAGGCACCTGTTAACAATTATTGTTCCAGAATGTTACCGCCGGCACAGAACTGGTAGTATTTTGCTGCTTCAGTTTCAAAGGTACCTGGTTACTCAATAGAGATTGTCAGGGCTTCGAACTTGTACATGTAAAGCAAAATCATAGAGTATCAAAACTGATTGTAATTGACTGTAAAGAATCTACAGGTTTGACAATGATTTCAGACTGGCAGCGATTTTACTCAATCGTCACAGAATCAAGCACACAGATTTAACTTGTTACACTGCTCAGATAAGTAGCAATGCACAGATCAGGGAGGCAGTGCTCATTTCAATGGGTGTCGTGATTATGCAAGCAAACAAACAGCTGTCAAAAATTCAAAGATTGACTGCTGAATAGTAATGTTATGATTTCAGCAAGCACAGAGTTTTCGCAAGTGCCACAGACTCATGCACAAAGATACCCAGGCAACCAGTTCAACAGTCAGTTATCGTATGTCATAGATTAATGATTATGAATGCACTGGTTCTGCCGAGATCAAGAGGTGCACAACAAAATAACAAGTTCAATACGTAAACAGGTTATTTAATTTCACCGTATTAAGGCAAAGGTTCAGTCAGGCCACTAGTTTGTCAGGCAGACATGGCATATTATTCGTGACAGCATCAAAAATTCAGAGATTAGCTGTTGGATTGCAAGCAAACAATTCACTCAGTTATCACAGAATCAAGCATACGGGTACCAGATTTTGACAATCATTAATGAGCACTTATCTTAGCAGACGAGGAAGATAGTTAAGACAGAATTCGAGTTTGAGAATACGATACCGCCAGTACAAAACTGGGTTTAGGCACGATAAAACAGTTTCTTTATCTTTCCTTTATTAGTATTTCAGCTCAGCAGGTACCTGTTAACTCAACAACCTGTTTCAGTTCCCAGATTTGCACAGATGGAGCAAAGTCGAGAGAGCACTAGTACTGAAAATTTTCAGAAAAAGAGTTCTACAATATGAAATGCAGGGATGCTGGGATGGATATTATACAGGGGAAAATGGATAGTTATTATGCTTATTTGGACTGACAGGGGTTGACACAATATGCAGCTATGGACAAAGTACAATTACTGACACAATATGCTAGATATATTACATGATGATGAATAATGTAAACTGGTAATGACCTGCAAAACCAGACACAACACTACTCTCTTCAATGCTTAACCCAAAGATGCAATTTTCGTGAAAACGCTTCAAAAGCTAAGCTACAACGGAATGCTTACAGCTACTGGAATGATTTTAGCAGACTGGAGAGTCACAGACGCACTGACCTATGAGCTAAAGGTTAAAAGATGTAGCAAACCTAACAAATTCACAAGTAATATGCAGAATGCAACTAGTTACACATGCCAAATTAAAAAAATGATGCAGCTAACACTAAGAATATGTTACAGGATATTATGAACGGTGAACTGTAGATGCAAATAACTTAAACTAGTTGTGGCAGTGATGTTGATATGAGAATGCAGATATGTACAACTGCTACTACAGATACAAATGAAAGAAGCTACAGAATATAGAAAATGGACAAGCTACAAAGTGCAGTGACAAACAGCTTTAACTAGAACAAGATGCAAAACAGCTGATGAGGCAGGTGAAGAAATGACAGCAGATTGATGAGCTACAGAATGAGATGATAGAAAGCTTTAACAGGTCATATGAACAGATGGAAAACTAAGCTACAGATTGTGAAAACCAATGACTGAGAAAGAGAACCAAAGAAAAGCTAACAAATATGCTAAGGAAAAAATTCCAGGACTATGATACAGGTACCCTAACTGAAACCAGATGCAGTTTACAAGATATAACTATCTACAGATGGAAGTGAACTACAAATTGAAAAACAACAGGAGCAGATTGAAAAATGGTTTAACTACTAGGTTACATTATAACACCACATAAAAATACAATAGAAGACAGAAAGACTATACTAACAACATGAAAAAATGAAAATCTAAACACATATATGCAGGGTAATACTAAAAATCAGTAAAGTTAATTAAAGGAGCAACTACACCACTACCGAGTCCCCGGCAGCGGTGCCAAAAACTTGGTAGGACTAAAAACTTACAATATTATTAAACCGCAAGTGCACGGTGTCAACAATGTAAACATGGCAAATACGGGTCGAACCCACAGAGACTAGGTCGGTGTAACGTTGAATTTCAGAGCCTTACTTTACTAATTCAAATTAAGAGGTTGTTGTCGATACGACAAAGGTTATGAATGATTATACTACGCAAAAAAGATTAAAACAAAGACAAAGAGAAACAAGGGCTTCGAATTCACCTCCTAAAAATGCATAGAATTCCTAGATTTGATAGACCAGTTCTCCTTTCAATCAAGGAGCTATAGAAGTTCTAGCCTCAAACTACCTTGAAGGTGTGATAAATCACTTTTTCAAATGGATAATTTAACCTCAGCAAAATATGTCAGTTCCTAGCATTATCTATCTGTTTAAGGCATAGATAATCACAAATTGAGCTAAATCAGTTCAAATAGTGCTTGAAAACATACAAAGAATTATTCTAACAACCATGGATGCATGACATACAAGGTGAAAGTAATTTGATGTTTTTCAGAGATTCAATTATGCTTTCAATAAAAGTTCCATGAAGAACAAAGTAAAATCAAACCAAAAGATTCTAATTATTTAGGGGTTTCATCTCAACCCTAAGAAGATATTAAAACATAACTAAGAAAATAGAAAACCTAAATTACATATACTACAGCTTGTTGCACCAGCTAATCCATGCTTGTCTCTTTTCTTTACAACCCCTTCTCTATTTATACAAAAGTTCTCCTCACTTATAAATCAATCCCCATAGTCAACAATTACAAGAGCATAAATTAGGGATTTGATATGACTACTCACCACTGCACCCTGTTGCAGTCATTTCTCTGCTGGTTTTGTTGGTGTTGCATTCATCCTTTTCCTCTGCCATTCTTACTGACGCTGGAGACAAATTCGTCGACCTGTTGTTCCCCTAGTACCATTGATATCTAAGGTTATCTTGCAGTAGGCACAGAGAGAAAAGGTTGAAATAGAATATCAAATCTGGTTTCAGAGAGATGGTGGCTTAGGTATGGGTTTGACAGCATGAGGGAGAGGCAGTCGGCGGTGTTGGTGGCAGAACAGATGGACAGAGTGATAGAAAGATTTGACATGCTAAGACTATTGGGAGACATAAAGATAAGCCGACTGAAGTTTTGAGAAAGACGAGCACAGAGAAAGAATTTTGTTTCTCATGTATGAGATGGGATTTGGGAAAGGTGATAGACTTGATATTCAGGTGTAAAGCATGAATACCTTGTTTTGGGTATACGAGAGTGGAGCTTGGGCTTGATTTCCTTTCTAATTAATTTCGAAATGTTGGATTCTGATTTTTGGCCCATGCAAATGGTTCGATCTTTCTTTCGCTTCTTTGCCACAATTGTTTTCTCTAATGACTCTGCCAATCCACTAATATTGCTTTCTGCACTTGTGCTCACAGATTTTGTGCTTCCATTCCACTCTCCGCGGTGAAATCAGACTCTCTTTATTCTCCTACGAATGCAAACAAACACTAATTATCAATATTTACAACAAAAAGGATTATTGATATCTCGAGACGCAAAATGCACAATTTGACACAAAAATAGGATATTAAAGCATTTGAGATGTGACAAAAGACAACAAAATAATCTGAAATATGCATTATTAGGCACTGATCAGTCATGCGGGTTATTGGAGAGCTTTATCGAGTAAACCCTAAGTTCAACTATCAATTTGATGAACAAAACATACAATGGCATAGAAACAAAAGGCCACTGCAGCTATAAGGATTCTAGGTTATGATGTGCTTGTGAATGCCCATGATGAGTACATTCGTATGACCAAAACAACAAAATATGATAATCTCAAAATACTTTACAAAACTATAGTCAACTATTTTTTTTTGCATGTTTTTACGTCAACCAACGCAAGATGATGTCGGCCGACTATGATATGAAATAAGAAGAGAGGCTTTCTAGAAATTCTAGGTAGCCTTGATTTCATGTATTGGGTGTGGCATGAATGTTCGTATGCTTGGCATGGTCATTATAAGTGTTAGAGCACTGCTCGGTCGAACTCGCAAGTGTTTCTATCTCAAGCTTGTTTATCAAGTTTAGGTGTCAAAATTATAAGTCTTGATTTCTAGTCTACTTATAGCCATGTCTAGGATTGGGATAGAATGTGTAGTTGAGATTTATACTTCACGACGTTCATCGATTGAAGACGTAGATCTAATGAGGGGATCTTGGAGGAACTTTATCAACAAAAGTTATGTGGAGACTTAAACTCATCTATCACTCAGAAGTCTATTTTATTTTATCTCCTATTGAGACTAAGTTGTATAGCAATATAGACTTTTACAATATACATATTTGACATTTCGAGCTGAGTTTAACTCGCTTATATCTTTCTCGAAATATGTGTTGGAAAGCTTTTTGCTTTAACTACGTTCATCATTATTCTTGACGAGTTTAGTTGGAAATAATTTATTTGTTGGAAACTAAATAATGAGTCAAAAGATGATCATGTGAAAATCGCCTTGTAACATCTTACATGATTTGTGTGAGACAATCATTTGATGTAGACTCGGAATGTTTCATATTGATCATTCGATCACTTGAAAATTACTTATAAGCTAATGGTATGTGTGAAACAACCATTGTCGTCTTCTAAGGATGTTTCAATTATTGAAATGGGAGTTTAGAACAAATAACCATTGCATGGATATAGCACAGTATGCATACCAGTATGAGAATTGTTGTAAGTATGATTCAGGCCCCGGAACCAAGTATACATACCCGTATGCGAACGGTTTTAACTGTCAAAGTCCGGGAACAAAGTTTGTAGACCCGTTCGCAAACTGTATCACCTGAATTCGGTATGGAACGACAATATGCATACCCGTTTGCGAACAGTCGGAAAATATCAAAGTCCTGAACTTAAGTTTGCGTACCCGTTTCCAAAATTATGTGGTTAAGTTCTAAAATAGGTTAAGTATGATTTCATACTCATGAACAAATACATTTATTATTAAGGAACGCAATCTTTGCAAATTGTGGCTAAAGTGTTCATGAATAGATTTTCTTGAATCAAATCGGATTTTGTTTCAATTGTGTCTTATATACTTCTTCTTTATTTGGATTTTCGAAAAAGGCTAAAATCATGATACTGCATGTTTCTGACTCGATTTCAGAATTATATGAAAAACTCATATTTTATGATCCGTGAACCATTTCACGATCTCTGACTGAGCGAGCATCCTCTCAGAGCTATGATGAATATGTTCCTCGAAAATCCTCTCAGCTGAGCTTTCGACACTTTGCACATTTTATCATCACCTCTACGTAGAATCAAAATGATTGGACGGCTCCTAGATATATTGCATGCTAGTATAAAGCACTAACGTCTTCAAGACGTCACACTGTTTGTTGTTCCCTGACTATGTATATAGAATGTGTATAGAATCTCGTAATGATTAGACGGCTCCTAGACATATTGCATGCTAGTGTAGAGCGCTAACGTCTTCAGGACGTCACATTGTTGGTTGTTCCCTGACTATACACCTCCAATATTCAGAACGAGTATGATGCTTCCATCATCTCATACCTCGATTCTCGAATAAACTCGCTTCTAAACATATCACATGCTAGTGTAGAGCAATTTATAGATTAATTCTAGCGTGTTATTCATCAACTGAATTCATAGAAAATAATATGTTTATCTCATTACTCCGTTCCATCGCTTATCCTCAGCTGGATTCCATGGATTAGTAATAGATAATCATTTTATCTCATTACTCCGTTCCACGGATGATACTTAGCTGGATTCCATGGATTATTAATAGACAATCATCTTCTCATTACTTTGTTCCATGGCTGATCCTTAGCTGGATTCCACAGATTAGTAATAGACAATCATCTTAACTCATTACTCCATTCCATGGCTGATCCTCAGCTGGATTCCATGGATTAGTAATAGATACTCAATTTATTTTATTACTCCGTTTCATGACTGATTCTCAGCTGAATTCCATGAATTAATAATAAATATTCACTGACCGGGCATCAAGGCCACCATCGAGTAAGTGTCGAAAAAATGGTGTGAGTGTACTTAGAAATAATGCATGAAAGAGCACCCTCCCTCGTTTGAGAAAAACTCCCAGTTTCTCCATATTTCCTTCACACGAGGAAAAATAAATAAAAATAAGGAAAGGTGTCACGAGAATAGGCCTACTAGCTGGCCGAACGAGCACTCAAAAATGGTGTGAGTGTACTTAGAAATAATGCACGAAAGAGCACCCTAGTGCACGAACGAGCACTCAAAAACATGGACAAATGAGAAAACCTTGCAAAATAGGGAAGAAAAATAATATTAATAAAATAATAAAGAGGCGCCCATGGGGACCGTGCCCACAGGACGGCCGGTCATGCCGTCGTGACCGGTCCAATGCCTTTTCCTTTTATTTTACCTTATTTTATTATTTTTCCTAATCTCATGAAAACTCCTTCATTTGAGCAAACTCCCTCGTTTGAGAAAAACTCTCAGTTTATCCATATTTCCATCACACGAGGAAAAATAATTGAAAATAAGGAAAGGTGTCATGAGAAGGGGCCTACTAGCTGGCCGGCCATGCCCTAGCCGTGTCCGGTCCCACACCTTATGATCCCTTATTTTTTATATTATTATTTCTTTCATCTCATGAAACTCCTCCGTTTGAGAAAAAACCCTGATTTTTCCATATTTTCTCAAATATTGCTCAAACTATCAAAAGGCCAAAAGTCAAATTGTCATATGACCGACTAGGCTCCTCACGGAAAATATTAAAATATTATTATTTTAATAATTTCAAAATATTGATCGCACGAGCAAAGTTCTACTTCCTCATTCGAGCAAAATCGAGAGTTTAAGTCAAGATCAAACTCTTCTGAAAATCCAAAATATTACTCAAACATGCACCAGAAAATACAAAAATTCTCAAGACTGAGACGCAGACACTGTGGTGACACGAGCATGCCATCTTGACCGACCAAGGCCGTCCCTTAGGCTTGCAACGAGCCGATCCTACACTCTTTCACAATTTTGACCTAATTAATCTTCTACGGCTCATATTGGGTTCAAACTCTTTCCAACCAAATTGGAACTTGTTCAATTGACCACCATCTAGTCCCAAGATCACCAAGGGACGGTTTCATACCCCTTGGTCGGTCCCTCATCTCTTCATAATTAGGTTTTATTTCCTAATGCTCAGACGAGCACTATTTCAATAAATCATTAAACCAACATTTAATCATCCTTTCACCAGCTGCCAATATTTTAAATTAATATTTTATTTGGTCATACTACCAATTGTTCAAACGAGCAATATTTTCCCAGACTATCAATATTGATTCAACTATAAATATTCAATAATCCATCAAATGAGCAATATTTTTTTCAGATGTGACTAGTGATATTATTCAACTGTCAATGTTTAATAATTCATTAATCGAGCAATATTCGCTTAATCGAGCAATATTCGCTCAGACGAGCAATATTCGCTCAGGCTATCAACATTCATCATGTTGATTCACTTATCAACATGTATTCGAGAATTATACATACCTGCCAGCAGACATGTTCAATCCATGTATCATAGAGCATTCGTCAATCATGCTCGATTCAACAAAACTTAAACTCATCGTCTAATCAAGTCAACAACTGACTAATTAAATACACGTTTGCTTTGCAGACTCCACGTTCGTGAGATATCAATCACGTCACATGGGGGATATTAATTAGGGTTTCGGTCCGGCGGCCTATGACACGTGTGTTCATCCACGATGAGAAATGTGAGTAAGTCGTGCAAGAAATTGATGGAGTTATCAAAGTAGTGGGTGGACAATCAACCAAGTCTCTGCACGACCTGGAACTGGTTTAACCACAATTTCTACTTTCCCACTCTTTCACTCAAGCAACCGTCACACTTACTGGAGATCAATGTGTTTACATTCCGGCAATATAAATAAGTATCTGAATCCACGATTGAACAACGAAGGATCATCATCTACAGATGAAATTCTCATCCGAGCAATCACTCTCAAGAATTAAATCAATCAACCAGAACTTATTCGAACCCAACAGTTCATTTACAGAATTTACAACATATTCACAATCCTTGATCACCATTGATGTCACACACTTCTCAGTTTCCCTCCTACATATCAAGCCTCTTCCCTCTTTGTGGCCGAATTGAATCAGGAACGAATATTGTCTTGGTTTAGGCCGGAGTCTTACAGATTGATCTCTCGAACTCAAAGCACTTCTGTGAAGTGCATCTATTTGAGGTTAAGCAGTTTGCTCGGTCGAGGAGTCCCGTCCACACAGTCGTCTCTTCACTTTCCAAAAAAACCAGCAAATCGTTTTTCCCCATCAACATATTGGCGACTACAGTGGGAGATTAATCTCTCATTTACAATCTCAATTCGTCAAAATGGTTGATCTTAAGGCAGGTTCAGTTACAAATCCTAACCCGAAAAGTGCTACACAATGGTGTTACTCCAGTCACTCCGTTTTCCAACAGTGGCGCTACTGATACCCCCCTCCCTTAGAACCAACATCGGAAGTAATCCTCTCTTCGGCCGGCCTCTCGAAGAAATCAGGGAAAATCCGCCTACCATAGCTGATCTTATGAAGGTTCAGGAAGTTCTCGTTAAAAATCAGACTGGCATGGCCGCAACACAGAAGGAGTTAAGCAATTATCTCAAAACTCTCATAGACAAAATGTCAGAGAAAGCTCAGGACGGGTCAGAGAAAGGAAAAGCCAAAGAAACATCCCCAGCTGCTAATCCTGAAATCTCTCCGATTCACGTGGTGGATGATGATGATGAAGTCCGCAAAGATGCAGATAACCCACCAGCGAAGGAGTCCGCATATTTCATCACTCGTGAAGACCTGGAGTGTTTTCCGGAGGATCGAGGGAAAGACAAGACATCATATGTCCATCGTCACCAACCTCTGTATCCCGCTGCTACACAGATAATTCCTCTCCCAAAAGGCTACACATCTCCAACGTTTACACTTTACAATGTAACAGGGAATGCTCGAGAGCATGTTTCTTGATTCCTGGAAGCATTAGGCGAGCATGAACACAATCATGTTATCCGTCTGAAGGAATTCTCAAAGTCTGTGACAGGCAGAGCATACACTTGGTACAACAACATCGCACCAGGAAGCATCACCAATTGGGGAGAAATGGTTAATGCTTTCCACCGTAAATATTTCTTTGTCTTTGAACAAGTTACTCTCTCTGATATGGGAAGGGTACTCCAGAAGAACAACGAATATCCAAATGACTATGTGAAAAGGTTTAGGATCCAAGCTTTGGATTGTCATGATCCGAATGTCACTGAACAACAACTGGTGGACTTGTGTATCAATGGAATGATCCCGGTCTACAGACCTTTACTAGAGAATCTACGATTTCAGGCTTTCTCGGAGCTTCATGAAGTAGCCAAACAATCAGCGACCACTGATCCAACCCTACTGGAAAGAGCAAAAGCTACAAAGGTCGAAGAACCGCTAGAAACTCGAGGAAGCACCATGCACCTGATCAATAAGCAATACAATCTCCAACCCTCCACAAATTTTGTTGCTGAAGGGAGCAAAAGAAAGGCTGATACACATCACAAGAAAGTTTCTCCAACATATCAGGCCCCTGCAAAAGCATTGAGAAAGGATAATCAAACTCGAAACGCACAAGCACCAACTCAGCGTCAGCAAAACGACCAAGACCCTGACTTTCCTTTTCCCATTGAAGAGGTGATCGAGCTATTAGAGGTCTGGATCCAAGATGGTGCGATCAAATTGCCACATGCCAGGAGGAAATGGAGAATCCACGTTATTGCCGCTTTCATAGATTTTTCAATCATCTGACAAACGATTGTAGAATCTTAAGGCGCACTTTCAAGAACGAGTCGACTCAAGAGAACTGTGGAGTGAAAGAGTGCACAAAAATCCTCTCCGAATTAGGACTTTCACTCTCTCTGAACCACCTGTCAAAGAAGCAGTTCAATCATTGGTCGAACATGTATGTGAATTGCTTTATCTGTCAAAGGCTCAAAGGAAAGACATGATCATGGCTTTGAATCACATAGTGTCAGGAAAATGCCCATCCATTCCAGAAGCACTCCCTGAAGCTCTAGCCACAGACAAAGAAACGTACGATTAGGGACTCCTTACCACAGCCAATCTCAAGGGAAGTGAATTCAAGGGAGAATTGGTCGATATTGGCACGACTGTCAATATTATTCCTTTGAAGACTCTCAGAGCCGCGGGGATCACTCGACAAGAGGCCACTCATGCTCCTATCTCAGTCAGAGATCACGAAGGAATACCCAGAGATGCATATGGCTACACCTTTCTCAAAATGAAAATTGGTTCAACCTGGGTAGAAATCAAATTCCACATAATCAGGGAGGATCCTGGATATGATATAATACTTGGACGAACGTGGATCTGTGCTGAAAAGGTAACTACTAATGATGTTAATTATATTCTCTGACGTAGCCATTTGAAGTTGAAGCCAAGTTTCTCAGAATATTCCAAATTATACTGCCAATCAAAGAGTACATCTGGAGTAACAACACTTCTAGATCTGGTTCGTATATCATCTACGACATGTAAGATATATCCTACTTGTATTGTTAAGAAGTAACTACGTTTGGGGTGTTTAGTAACGACGATGTGACCATACCTCTTCCATAACTCCTCATACATGCCAGCATATCCAGTAGGAACGCTAAGTCCACCAACTAGTTCATGGTACGGGAGTAACTCACCTAATGGAGGAACAAAATCAATCCCTGCAGTAGGGTATTCATGCAACACCATACGAGTCTCAATCATTGGAGCAACTAGCTTCTTCTATCTCTGGAGAAATTTCTTCTATGATGGAGCATGGGAATTTTCTTTTATTCCTGGCCCGGTTTCTTCTATCTCTGAAGTAATGGCGACTTGAGCCTCATTCTCCTCAACAACTTCAGTAGCAACATTCTCATGACCCTGAGGTATGGATATGGTAGCATCATCATTTTGATTCACCATATTGTTCTAATCATCATTATTGGCTCCATTACCCTCAACTTCGTCATTTGACACCTAATATGATGATTACATGGGATTAGAACACTCCAAGCATGGTAATCAAAAGAAATCATCAAGTTAAGATTGTAAGTGATCTAACATCATCAAAGTTCTTCATTATGCATTCAATACACGAGAAAATATTGTAGAAGTCATGAAAAGACGTTTTACAACAAGCTCATCTGAGGATATTTTACACTGCCATGTATAAGACAACGAACTAGGAGCAATTGGTAAAGAATCTAAGGTTGAGTCATATGTCATTTTCTTCGTATGGATTTTCTTTACAACATATCCAAAATTCACAGTAATTGGACGAATGAGCAAAAAGATACAGCCGAAACATCTGACTACATACAAGTTGCAAATTTTCTGAAAACTTCCTGGAAGTTTACTGTTTCATCGATTTCGACCCCTAAACATGCTGAAAAATCAAAACTCTTCTTCAATAAAGCTAGGAAATTTCCTGAGCATAAGAAAACTGGGGTAGATCATGAAAATATGACGTCGTAGGAAGATTCTATAGTGTTTTTACTAAAAGACTGAATTCTGAGTTTTCTGGTGACGTATTTCGGCAAGACTTCTCATTTATTCACATGGATTCTCATTCAATCATTCACAAATCAGACAGTTTATACTTCTATGAAGAAAATACAAGATGGAAACTTACCTGAGTGGTCTCTAAATCGTTCGAGGGATCAATATTGCCGGCGTCACCGTTAGGAGCATTATTACCTTCATCTGGTTCCATCTCTTGAGAATTTTCTTCATCACCATCTTTCGAAGACGAATGAGCATCATCAATGTTTTTTTTATCCATGATGAGATCCTCCTATATATATCAATAACAATCATTATTATTTCATTCAAGAAATCTCATAATTGGTTATGCAAAGAAGTACTTACGTCGACTTCTTTTTCATCGACACTGGATTCATTAATTGCTTGCCTAGGAGCAAGCTGAAGACCATCAATGCTCGACGAAGCAAAATTCTGAAGCAAATTAACAAATATTTGTTTCGTGATCCTAATTACATGGATAAGAAAATTCATGATGGAAGAAGCACTGACAACTTACCAAAGAAACATCTAGGGACTGTACACTATTTGGTAACATCCTATAATCCTTACTTATGGGTTCTCCGCCCTGGGGAATTTCTTCCATTTCCGTGAAGTCTATATTAATCCGAGGTCTCAGTACATGACCATCCTTTGGTAAAATCAATGAAATAGTTAAGATGCGGTTATCATGCCTCTATAAAAGTCATAAGAATAATACTTACTTGTGAACATCCTGGAAGTACTTTTCGTTTATCACTACTAGAGGGATACTTCAATCTTGGTCGAGCAGAAATCATCTCAACATAAGAAGGCTCTTGTACTAGAGGTTGAACAGCCATTACAAAATCATGTAAACGCTTAAGTTGTTGATTCCAAAAAGTTATGTAACATGGAGTTGCGTAAGCGACTCGGTCAGAACAAGGGAACATATATTCGCGTCCATTCAAATGTGTACAATCTAAAGAAATTTTAAGTTGGTCGACTGATGGCTTTCTTTTGCGAACATCCGGAACACATTGATCAAGGCCCATTTGTCGAGTCGCTCTATCGATATTATATTTCTCCACCAAAAACTTTCCTTGTATTACTGATACTAAATAACCGGGGATGCAACTCAGTATGAAGGATCTCTCACCATCACTCATGTCTGTACCGGATTCCAAAGTGACATTTTCTTCAGCATCATTAAAAGTGATCAATTGTGAGATGAAAGAAGGAACCGACACCCATGGACGAAAATTAAACTCAAACTTGTTGTCTAAAACATTGGTGAGGCATGTCGTGAGTCGAGGCTGCTTTGTGGACCAACGCATAATCCTAGTATTATCTCTCTCAAAGAAAGCATGACGAGTATCAACATTTGGTCCTTGCAAGACGCTATGAGGGTTTGGTGCATAATTCTTGAAGCGTTCCCACAGTATGGCTTGGAGAAACATTGTATTAATGTACGTTTCAATTTTCATAAAGCCATTGGAAACACTGAAATCTATGACCAAGGAGTCTAAATTAGAGAATAGTGAACCCAAGAACATGCTACCGATGATAAGTGTCTCACCTTGAGCCATCTTAATGGCAAAAGGAATCACAAATGGCTTCAGCAAGTTTCCACTATCTTCAAGTAGCTATTGGGACATCTACAAGCACAAGAAAGCAGCAATGTTTAACGTACCGTCGATAGGTCTTTCAGGAGTTCTACCTCTTGGCCACTAGTGCCTCAACCATTGATCATAACAAAAAAATTATATAATTTGTTAATGTCATACATCGTAGATGTCAAGACATCGTACATTGCAATCTCCTCTGCCGTAAGTCCTTCAGGAAAATTACCTGTAACTGGAAGATGCAATAAAGTAACTACATCCTCCAAAGTGATGGTAAATTCTACCTATCTGCATATGAAAGTGTGTAGGAATACACCAGCGAGCGAGCAAAGCTACCATACCTCGTACATCATGGTATATAAAAAAATCTCCAGCTGCTTGAATAGATCGTGTCACCTGTGCAAGATCTAGCATGGTTCGTACACGATCATAACCCAACATATGTCTCGCCCATCCAGAAAAGTCTGTTAAAGGTTTTCGAGAAAGCTTGAATTCTATATGCGAAGCAGAGTAGTGCCCTCCTTGCAGACAGAATTGAATTATTGCTCAAGGAGATACCAATTTTCTCTGAGTAATATCCATGGGATTTATAAGAAGGCGAAACGAAGAACCTGGGAGACATTTTTCAGGCCTAGACTGAACCACAAAGAAATCATCATCGGTGTTCGGAATATTCTTTATTCCAAGTTGTTCTTCTTCTTCTTCATTGAAAGTCCCATCTACAGAGGTACCATTTCTTGAAGTTTCATATGCGGAGGTATCATCCCTGAAAGTATCATCTTTGGAAGTGTCATCACGAGAATCAGTCATCCTTGCAAAGTTGGTGTGACATCCATACAACATTTCTACTTCAGTGTATCATTCGTAGATGCAAATTTCATCAAAGCAGTGGAATTAAAGCACAACAAAATAATTAGGATGCCCACATCAGCGTCTACAAAAATGGTAACTCTCCAACTCTTACCTGTTAACAATTTCTCTATTTATAGTGACTATAACGTGAAAATTTCGAGAATTTGCTCGTTTCTTCAAACCTGCAAAGACGAGCAAAATACATTATTCAAAATCATAACTTTACTTTTCATAAAATTGTGAGCAATTCACATAATTTTCACTGTGTGAGCAAGTCACATAATTTTCACCGTGTAAGCAATTTACATAATCTTCACCATGTGAACAACCACTGATGTTCTACTACATGAGCATCTACTACTAAATCACAAAACTCATGAAAATATTATTTCATCACAAATAATTATTTACTTTTAACAATTGCTCAAAATCGAAATTTGGTTTTACAAAAAAACTTAATCGAAATAACTCACGTATTTAAAAAAAATAATTACGTGAGCAAAATAACTCACATAAATATTATTAAAAGGAAATTAAAAAAAATAAAAATAAATAAATAAATCTTTTGGACGTGAGTGAATAACTCACGCAAATAATAATTTATTTATTTTTGCGCTCGAACGAGCATTCATCTATAAAACGAGGGTCTTTCCTATTTTTCGTGAAAACCCATGTATTCAAATTTTGTTTTCATGAAAGCTCATAAACAAAGTTTTCATTACTACCATTAGACCATGTCTGTTCAAAACAATATATCTTCTTCCATGGTAGGGAATATTGTTCGTTTCTTAAACTAACGAACGGACAGAAGTTCGTTTCCTAGACCAACTTTATGAAAATTTACGCATGCATAAATACCTATATGGATTTTTTATGAACAACTCATGAAAAGTAAAACGCTTACCTTTAGTCGGTCGGAGTTGGCCGGAATTTCACCGGACGGTGATCGGCAGTGGTCTGCTCAGACGTGAAAGAGGTGAAGAGAGGAAGGTGCTTGGTCGGTCAGTTGGAAGAAGAAATAAAAATAAAATAAAATAAAATAAAAAGGCTATTGCATTTTATAACAATTTTATTTCTAAAAAACTAATCAAACAAGGATTTCCTTTTTTGGGCCCGGGCCCATAAACGTTAAACCGAACAAAATTGGGCATCCGACCGCCCGGACCAGTGGTGCCTCATATCTCTGTGCTCACGGGATGACACTCTATCATACAAATAGAGTCCTTATCCAGACATTTGCTTGTACATGATATCATTGGAGCAAATCGGGGATTCTAGAAATTCCTTTTTGCGACTAAGTTCAACTACTTATCTCGTTTACTGGAAAATCACCATCCAATGCTTACTGCGGAACATGACTGTCCCTCACTAAGCATGGGACTTAATGTTGATGGTGGATTTTCGACAAAGGATAAAATCGTAAAATCATGATACTGCATGTTTCTGACCCGACATCAGAAATGTATGTGAAACTCATATTTTATGATCTGTGAACCATTTCACGATCTCTGACTGAGCGAGCATCCTCTCGGAGCTATAATGAATATGTTCCTCGAAAAACCTCTCAGCTGAGCTTTCGACACTTGCAAATTTTATCATCACCTCTACGTAGAATCAAAATGATTGGACGGCTCCTAGACATACTGCATGCTAGTATAGAGCGCTAACGTCTTCAGGACGTCACACTGTTTGTTGTTCCCTGACTATGTAGAGAGAATGTGTATATAATCTCTTAATGATTGGACGGATCCATGACATATTTCATGCTAGTGTAAAGCGCTAACGTCTTTAGGATGTCACACTGTTTGTTGTTCCCTGACTATACTCCCCCAATATTCAGAACGAGTAAGATGCTTTCATCATCTCATACCTCGATTCTCGAATAAACTCGCTCCTAGACATATCACATGCTAGTGTAAAGCAATTCATATATTAATTCTAGCATGTCATTCATTAACTGAATTCCTAGAAAATAACCTGTTTACATCATTACTCCGTTCAATCTCTTATCCTCAGCTGGATTCCATGGATTAGTAATAGGAAATCATTTTATCTCATTACTCCGTTCCATGGTTGATACTCAGCTGGATTCCATGGATTAGTAATAGACAATCATATTATCTCATTACTCTGTTCCATGGTTGATCCTTAGCTGGATTCCACAGATTAGTAATAGACAATCATCTTAGTTCATTACTCCATTCCATGGCTGATCCTCAGCTGGATTCCATGGATTAGTAATAGATACTAAATTTATTTTACTACTCCGTTTCATGACTGATTCTCAGCTGAATTCCATGAATTAATAATAAATATTCACTGATCGGGCATCAAGGCCACCATCGAGTAAGTGCCGAAAAAATGGTGTGAGTGTACGTAGAAATAATGCACGAAAGAGCACCCTCCCTCGTTTGAGAAAAACTCCTAGTTTCTCCATATTTCCTTCACACGAGGAAAAATAATTAAAAATAAGGAAAGGTGTAACGAGAATAGGCTTACTAGCTGGCCGGCCATGCCCTAGCCATGTCCGGTCCCACACCTTATGGTCCCTTTTTTTATTATTATTTCTTTCATCTCATGAAACTCCTCCGTTTGAGAAAAAACCCTGATTTTTCCATATTTTCTCAAATATTGCTCAAACTATCAAAAGGCCAAAAGTCAAATTGTCACATGACCGACTAGGCTCCTCACGACAAATATTAAAATATTATTATTTTAATAATTTCAAAATATTGATCGCACGAGCAAAGTTCTACTTGCTCATTCGAGCAAAATCGAGAGTTTCAGTCAAGATCAATTCTTCTGAAAATCCAAAATATTGCTCAAACGTGCACCAGAAAATACAAAAATTCTCAAGACTGAGACACAGACACTGTGGTGACATGAGCATGCCATCTTGACCGACCAAGGTCGTCCCTTAGGCTTGCAAGGAGCCGATCCCACACTCTTTCACAATTTTGACCTAATTAATCTTCTACGGTTCATATTGGGTTCAAACTCTTTCCAACCAACTTGGAACTTGTTAAATTGACCACCAGCTAGTCCCAAGACCACCAAGGAACGGTTTCATACCCCTTGGTCAGTCCCTCATCTCTTCATAATTAGGTTTTATTTTCTAATGCTCAGACGAGCACTATTTCAATAAAACATTAAACCAACATTTAATCATCCTTTCACCAACTGGTCAACGACTTTGGTGTATGCTAACTCGAGCTCCTGGATGTTAAATGGCCATCCATCATCCCATGTATCCGGTCCTCTCTCACTCAGTGATTGATTTTCAGTAAATCATCAATTGATCAACAATCGATCAAATTAGGGTTTTGAACTGAATGCTCTGCAATTCATAATTCTGAGCAAGTTCAAGCACTAATAATTTTATGTTGGTCCAGCAATCAATATATTGATTAATTATATTATACTCGGTCAAGCTGCCAATATTTTAGATTAATATTTTATTTGGTCACACTACCAATTGTTCAAACGAGCAATATTTTCCCAGACTATCAATATTCAATAATCCATCAAATGAGCAATATTTTCTTAGTTGTGACTAGTAATATTATTCAACTGTCAGTGTTTAATAATTCATTAATCGAGCAATATTCGCTCAGACGAGCAATATTTGCTCAGGCTATCAACATTCATCATGTTGATTCAATTATCAACATGCATTCGAGAACTATACATACGTGCCAGCAAACATGTTCAATCCATGTATCATAGAGCATTCTTCAATCATGCTCGATCCAACAAAACTTAGACTCATCTTCTAATCAAGTCAACAACTGACTAATTAAATACACGTCTGCTTTGTGGACTCCACGTTCGTGAGATATCAATCACGTCACATGGGGGATATTAATTAGGGTTTTGGTCCGGCGGCCTATGACACGTGTGTTCATCCGCGATGAGAAATGTGAGTAAGTCGTGCAAGAAGTTGAGGGAGTTAACAAAGTAGTGGGTGGACAATCAACCAAGTCTCTGCACGACCTGGAACTGGTTTAACCACGATTTACACTTTCCCACTCTTTCACTGGAGCAACCATCACACTTACTGGAGATCAATGTGTTTACATTCCAGAAATATAAATAAGTATCTGAATCCACAATTGAACAACGAAGAATCATCGTCTACAGATGAAATTCTCATCCGAGCAATCACTCTCAAGAATTAAATCAATCAACCAGAACTTATTCTAACCCAACAGTTCATTTACAGAATTTACAACATATTCACAATCCTTGATCACCATTGATGTCACACACTTCTCAGCTTCCCTCCTACTGATCAAGCCTCTTCCCTCTTTGTGGCCGAATTGAATCAGGAACGACCATTGTCTTGGTTTAGGCCGGAGTCTTACAGATTGATCTCTCGAACTCAAAGCACTCCCGTGAAGTGCATCTGTTTGAGGTTAAGCAGTTTGCTCGGTCTAGGAGTCCCGTCCACACAGTCTTCTCTTCACTTTCCCAAAAAACCAGCAAATCGTTTTTCCCCATCAACATATTGGCGACCACAGTGGGAGATTAATATCTCATTTACAATATCAATTCGTCAAAATGGTTGATCTTAAGTCAGGTTCAGTTACAAATCCTAACCCGAAAGGTGCTACACAATGGTGTTACTCCAGTCACTCCGTTTTCCAACAGTGGCGCTACTGATACCACCCCTCCTCAAACCAACATCGGAAGTAATACTCTCTTCGGTCGGCCTCTCGAAGAAATCATGGAAAATACGCCTACCATAGCAGATCTCAAAACTCTCACAGATACAATGTCAGAGAAAGCTCAGGACGGGTCAGAGAAAGGAAAAGCCAAAGAAACATCCACAGCTGCTAATCCTGAAATCTCTTCGATTCACGTGGTGGATGATGATGATGAAGTCCGCAAAGCTGCAGATAACCCACCAGCGAAGGAATCCGCGTGTTTCATCACTCGTGAAGACCTGAAGCGTTTTCCGGAGGATCGAGGGAAAGACAAGACATCATATGTCCATCGTCACCAACCTCTGTATCCCGCTGATACACAGAGAATTCCTCTCCCAAAAGGTTACACATCTCCAACGTTTACACTTTACAATGGAACAGGGAATGCTCGAGAGCATGTTTCTCGATTCCTGGAAGCATTGGGCGAGCATGAACACAATCATGTTGTCGGTCTGAAGAAATTCTCAAAGTCTGTGACAGGCAGAGCATACACTTGGTACAACAACATCGCACTAGGAAGCATCACCAGTTGGGGAGAAATGGTTAATGCTTTCCACCGGAAATATTTCTTTGTCTTTGAACAAGTTACTCTCTCTGATTTGGGAAGGGTATTCCAGAAGAACAACGAATATCCGAACGACTATGTGAAAAGGTTTAGGATCCAAGCTTTGGATTGTCATTATCCGAATGTCACTGAACAACAACTGGTGGACTTGTGTATCAATAGAATGATCCCGGTCTACATAGCTCTAATAGAGAATCTACGATTTCAGACTTTCTCGGAGCTTCATGAAGCAGCCAAACGATCAGCGACCACTGCTCCAACTCTACTGGAAAGAGCAAAAGCTACTAAGGTCGAAGAACCGCAAGAAACTCGAGGTAGCACCATGCGCCTGATTAATAAGCAATACAATATCCAACTCTCCACAAATGTTGTTGCTGAAGGGAGCAAAAGAAAGGCTAATACACATCACAAGAAAGTTTCTCCAACATCTCAGTCCCCTACAAAAGCATTAAGGAAGGATAACCAAACTCGAAACGCACAAGCACTAACTCACCGTCAGCAAAACGACCAAGACCCGAACTTTCCTTTTCCCATTGAAGAGGTGATCGATCTATTAGAGGTCTGGATCCAAGATGGTGCGATCAAATTTCCTCATGCCAGGAGGAAATGGAGAATCCACGTTATTGCCGCTTTCATAGATTTTTCAATCATCCGACAAACAATTGTAGAATCTTAAGGTGTACTTTAAAAGAAAGAGTCGACTCAAGAGAACTGGGAATGAAGGAGTGCACAAAAATCCTCTCCCAATTAGGACTTTCACTCTCTCTGAACCACCCGTCAAATAAGCAGTTCAATCACTGGTCGAACATGTATGTGAACTGCTTTGGAAAGTGAATTCAAGAGAGCATTGGTCGATATTGGAACGAATGTCAATATTATTCCTTTGAAGATTCTCAGAGCCGCGGGCATCACTCGACAAGAGGCCACTCATGCTCATACCTCAGTCAGAGATTGGGGACTCCTTACCACAGTCAATCTCAAGGAAAGTGAATTCAAGAGAGCATTGGTCGATATTGGAACGACTATCAATATTATTCCTTTGAAGATTCTCAGAGCCGCGGGCATCACTCGACAAGAGGCCACTCATGCTCATACCTCAGTCAGAGATCACGAAGGAATGCCTAGAGATGCATATGGCTACATCTTTCTCAAAATGAAAATTGGTTCAACCTGGGCAGAAATAAAATTCCACATAATCAGGGAGGATCCTGGATATTATACGATCCTTGGACGAACGTGGATCCATGCTGAAAAGGTAACTACTGACGAAGCACCTTCAATCGCAGATTTCTCTGGTTTAGAAGAAATATAGGAAACTCCGTCGTTAGAGAACCTGGAGGAAATCAAAGACTTTATGGAGTTAAAGAAAAAGCCTGAAGAAGATGCACTAGCATTCATCAAGAAGTTCCGCACTCAGGCAAGTCTCATTCTACCTCATACGTGCATATTATCTACTTTCAAACATGCTTTACTAGTCCGGGAAGTTTACTCCACCAACAACCTAGTTGTTGCAAAACATTACGAGTGGATAACCTCACCTTAACAATATTTCACTAAGTGGTTGGATATGGAGCCTATCTGAATCGAGCATCTCACTGAGACATTTATTGCTGAAATGATGTCTAGGCACTATATTGGATATTCTCCCGTAACCTTGCATGAATGTCCACACGTGCCACAAAATATGAAAACTTCCACCTTGCGAGCATGGAATCCTACCATAAGGGGAATGCCGAACCAGCAGAATATATTCAGAGTAAGAACAATCAAGCCTAACAAATTTCACGAAGGAGATTTGGTTCTCAAAGAAACTAAACGCAATCTTGATTCTGCAAGGAACCACAACTGGGAAGGGCCTTTTATGATTTCTAAATCGGTTGTTGGAGGATACTACAAGTTGGTTGATATGAAGGACAATACGAGAGTGCCAGTAATACAAGAAAATTGGTTCAAAGCATTTGACGTCTGAGACATTCGATGTTTGAGGTGTTAGACGTTCGCACAAACATACAAGACACCTTGCATTTTAGGATTTTCTTTCATCTGTATTTTCAATTCTTCCAAAACGTACGCAATACTTGCATTAAGTATTTGAATTCAACAATTTATCAAAGTTCACTTAAAGAAAATCTCTATCAAATCTAAAATAAAATCTTCAATCCACTTATTCAAAACCAATCAAAAATCAAAACCTAAATAAAACCTCACATCTCTCATAAGTTCAAAGTTCAAGAGATTATGGAAGAAAATTAAAGGAAACCGGCAAAGTACGATTTTTTCTCTTCTGCAATCTTCAAGTCACGCAAACTCGCTTTCTTCAACTTCAGCTCTTCAATCAACTTGGCAATTTTGGCTTCTTTCTTCATCACAACATCACTAGGAAAAGGTACATTCTTCTCGCATGTGTCCTCAATGATGTTAATTATATTCTTCTCGCGTGTGTCCTCAATGATGTTAATTATATTCTCTGATATGATATAATACTTGGACGAACGTGGATCTGTGCTGAAAAGGTAACTACTAATGATGTTAATTATATTCTCTGACGTAGCCATTTCAAGTTGAAGCCAAGTTTCTCAGAATTCTCCAAATTATATTGCCAATCAAAGAGTACATCTGGAGTAACAACACTTCTAGATCTGGTTCGTATATCATCTACGACATGTAAGATATATCCTACTTGCATTGTTAAGAAGTAACTACGTTTGGGGTGTTTAGTAACGACGATGTGACCATACCTCTTCCATAAATCCTCATACATGCTAGCATATCCAGTAGGAACGCTAAGTCCACCAACTAGTTCATGGTACGAGAGTAACTCACCTAATGGAGGAATGAAAGCAATCCCTGCAGTAGGGTATTCATGCAACACCGTACGAGTCTCGATCATTGGAGAATCTATATTCTTCTATCTCTGGAGAAATTTCTTCTATGATGGAGCATGAGCATTTTCTTCTATTCCTGGCCCGGTTTCTTCTATCTCTGAAGTAATGACGACTTGAGCCTCGTTCTCCTCAACAACTTCCGTAGCAACATTCTCATGACCCTGAGGTACGGATAAGGTAGCATCATCATTTTGATTCACCATATTGTTCTAATCATCATTATTGGCTCCATTACCCTCAACTTCGTCATTTGGCACCTAATATGATGATTACATGGGATTAAAATACTCCAAGCATGGTAATCAAAAGAAATCATCAAGTTCAGAATGTAAGTGATCTAACATCATCAAATTTCTTCATTATGCATTAAAAACACGAGCAAATAGTGTAAAAGTCATGAAAAGACGTTTTACAACAAGCTCATCTGAGGATATTTTACACTGCCATGTATAAGACAACGAACTAGGAGCAATTGGTAAATAATTTAAGGTTGAGTCATATGTCATTTTCTTCGTATAGATTTTCTTTACAGCATATCCAAAATTCACAGTAATTGGACGAATGAGCAAAAAGATACATCTGAAACATCCGACTACATACCAGTTGCAAATTTTCTGAAAACTTCCTGGAGGTTTACTGTTTCATCGATTTCGACCTCTAAACATGCTCAAAAATTAAAACTATTCTTCAATAAATCTAGGAAATTTCCCGAGCATAAGAAAACTGGGGTAGATCGTGAAAATATGACATCATACGAAGATTCTATGGTGTTTTTACTAAAAGACTGAATTCTGAATTTTCTGGTGACGTATTTCGGCAAGACTTCTCATTTATTCACATGGATTTTCATTCGATCATTCACAAATCAGACATTTTATACTTCTATGAAGAAAATACAAGATGTGCACTTACTTGAGTGGTCTCTAAATCGTTCGAGGGATCGATATTGCCGGCGTCACCGTTAGGAGCATTATTACCTTCATCTGGTTCCATCTCTTGAGAATTTTCTTCATCACCATCTTTCGAAGACGAATGAGCATCATCAGAGTTTTTTTTATCCATGATGAGATCCTCCTAGATATATCAACAACAATCATTATTATTTCATTCAAGAAATCTCATAATTGGTTATGCAAAGAAGTACTTACGTCGACTTCTTTTTCATCGACACTGGATTCATTAATTGCTTGCCTAGGAGCAAGCTGAAGACCATCAATGCTCGACGGAGAAAAATTCTGAAGCAAATTAACAAATATTTATTTCGTGATCCTAATTACACAGATAAGAAAATTCATGATGGAAGAAGCATTGACAACTTACCAAAGAAACATCTGGGGACTGTACACTATTTGGTAACATCTTATAATCCTTACTTATGGGTTCTCCTCCCTGGGGAATTTCTTCCTTAATACAGTGTGTGTTCAATCTGGACTAGGTCCCGGGGTTTTTCTGCATTTGCGGTTTTCTCGTTAACAAAATTTTTGGTGTCTGTGTTATTTTTATTTCCACATTATATTTGTTTATATAATTGAAATAATACAGGTTACACGTTTGAATCAATCAATTAGAAGTCCGACCTTTGGTTGATGATTGATATTGATTGATCCTTGGATATTGGTCTTTGGTACCATCCAAGTTATTCCTTGCATTTGATTTGAACTCGCAGTTCTTGCTTGAGTAAATCAAATCAAGAAGAGAGATATAAACTCGTTGATATACTTTTAATTGATTGAGTCTTGTTGATTCTCTTAAAAGTATATCCGAGTTTGTCCATACAGATTCCTAAGCGAAATATTGGGTGGTGTTGTTAGACCCCCGCTTTTTCAAATGGTATCAGAGCAGGCAAACACGTTCAAGACCTTACAAGTCTGTGTTTGTAGCAATCTGAGTCCGAAGACAGAATATCTTGCGCATACCAAGATGCCTCCTAAAGTTTTCCACTATGACAGTTGTCTCGGGAATACCTCAAAGGATTGCTCCCTAGTTGATTCTTCCGAATCCCGATGTAGGAAGATTGTCTCATCTTGTGTTGACCACTCTTCCTCCAATGAGACATTGGACATAATGGCTAAAGCTGAAATGGAGCTCACCAGAATCGCATAAAATTATACCGAGTTTGTTGATCTTCAGAATCATGATCAACTCATCGATGAATTTGAAAAGTTTATTGATCGAGAACGTGTACTCTATAACATTATTGAGTCATTCTCTAAGGAATTTGCTAACGTCTTCAGGATGTCACATTTTTTGTTGTTCCCTGACTATACTCCCCCAATATTCAGAACGAGTAAGATGCTTTCATCATCTCATACCTCGAGTCTCGAATAAAATCGCTCCTAGACATATCATATGCTAGTGTAGAGAAATTCATAGATTAATTCTAGCATGTCATTCATCAACTGAATTCCTAGAAAATAATCTGTTTACCTCATTACTCCATTCCATCGCTTATCCTCAGCTGGATTCCATGGATTAGTAATAGATAATCATTTTATCTCATTACTCCGTTCCATGGTTGATACTCAGCTGGATTCCATGGATTAGTAATAGACAATCATATTATCTCATTACTCTGTTCCATGGCTGAAACCTTAGCTGGATTCCACAGATTAGTAATATACAATCATCTTAGATCATTACTCCATTCCATGGTTGATCCTCAGCTGGATTCCATGGATTAGTAATAGATACTCAATTTATTTTATTACTCAGTTTCATGGATGATCCTCAGCTGGATTCCATGGATTAGTAACAGATACTCAATTTATTTTATTACTCCGTTTCATGACTGATTCTCAGCTGAACTCCATGAATTAATAATAAATATTCACTGATCGGGCATCAAGGCCACCATAGAGTAAGCGCTGAAAAAATGGTGTGAGTGTACTTAGAAATAATGCACGAAAGAGCACCCTAGTGCACGAACGAGCACTCAAAAACATGGACAAATGAGGAAACCTTGCAAAATAGCGAAGAAAAATAATATTAATAAAATAATAAAGACTTCATTGGGATTGTGAAGCCAGACCGATACTATTTTTATCGTAGTTGTGTGATTTGATCTTGCATCTTCTATCGTACGAGTACAATCAGATTGCTTGGCTTGAGATTGATACCTCCGATAGGCAAGATATAAAAAGTAATCACAAACATTATTGAGAAAATCCATCAAGAAACTAATTTACAGCGTGAAAAAATTAATGTTCTCGAAAAGATGGTCAAAGAAAGCTCAATTAGAGAGAAACGTTTGATCAAGACGCATTCATCTGATCTTGACAGACTTCGTGTTGAAAAAGAGAAACTAGAAGCATCCCTTTCACTAGCCCATGAACAGTGCAAATCCTTGGAAAAGGATAACTCTGTCCTAAGGAGAAATTCTTCTATTCAAACTGTTCCTGACATACAGTACATGAAGAAATACTCTCCAGGAGAAGATTGTGTCGAGAAAAGTTTTCATAACTTACCATCTTCTCACAGGACTGTGAAGTTAAAACAGATGTCGTTTTTTGCTTCTCCTCCACGAACCTGTACTTTCTGTGGAAAAGGTAATCACTATGCTATCCGTTGTTTTCCCAAGAAGAAACAAATTTCTAAACTTCGTAATTTGATTTTTTCCACTGTCAATGGAGTAAATACTCAGTCGACTACTGTAGTGAACCTCATGCTCACAGGAAACCAGACATCTTATAAAAATGATCTCTTTCCTAGAAATCATTACAGGACTTTGGTGCATTCTAGTGGTATAAATTCTTGTGCTGCTAATAAAAGCATGTCCTGTGCTTATAAGAACAACTCTGGTAAATCTAAGTCTAGAGTATGGAGACCCATTTCGGAAAATCCTCTAGAACCAATCTCTAGAGTTCCTAGACTCAGTAATCAGAAAGCCTCTTTTCTTGAACCTTCGGGAAGGGCTGTGAGAAATTTTCTTATATTTGGAAACTGCCAAGGGAAAACAAGAAAAGCAACACAGTATGTTTGTCACAGAAATTTGGAACCGATCTCTAGAGGTTACATAAATTTTCATCACTTTGTATGTTTGATATCTTACGATGTGAGTTTTTAGTAGTTCTTTCTTTCATCACTGTAACCTTTCTTTTTAGGGCTGGAGAAATTTTGAAATCAACACAGTATGCAGTTTTCCTGGTTGGGTCCAGTTTTTGGCGTATGGCTTAGTCCACGAACGTCCATATCTCCTCAAGGAACTCTAGGGTTTCTATCTAGGGTGTACACTTGAACATATATATATCTCATATATGCGTTCATTAATCTTCATAAAGGAACTCGATGGAAATTGTTCCCAAAGAAGAAGTTAACCTACTGTAGAGGATGATCTCAAAGGAAGTGATCCTGCTCAAGAGTTTATTCTGAAGAAGATGCTTGAAAGGAAAGAGTATAACTCTTGGATTGAAGAATCTGTCAAGGATTTAGTTCTCGTTCAGAATGAAGTAAAGAACGAACTTGCTAACCTTCAACTGCAGATAAACCAGCTTATTGATGGAAAGGCAAAAATCCTTGGTACTCAGAACATCTTGATTAGGAATCAGAAGAAATTTATCCTTGACTGCGCTAAGGCTCGACATTTTGCTCGCATTATTGATCGAAAAACTAATGTTCTCACTCATGAACATGGGGTATCTACGGTCAACAAGATCAAGGATATCAGTGAATCCTATTTCGATGGACCATTCCAGAGGTATGAAATCATCAAGGAAAACTGAGATTTATTTATGTTGCCTAGTATGTCTTATTTTTGATTTAGTTGGAAGTATAACTAGTGATTTGAATAGCAATGATTGTGACTACACATAGCTATTATCTTTCATCTTCTTATTCCTCTTTAGGTTTATTGGTTTAAATTCTAAAAACTATTTAGAAGATGATGTTTTTGCAGTATCAATCTTTATGATTTGTTATATTGCAATTTGTTATGGGATATTTGTGTTTACGTCCGTGAACTATGTTTACCCATACTTTGTCAAAAGTAAAGTCGTTCGTGATCGGTATTCACGTATTGATAAAAGAATGAATGGACTTTTGACAAATACAAAAGTTAAGCCTATATTGTCAATTATTTGATGGAAGATAGGTTAAAATCTTTTGTTTTCAAGGATTATGTCTATTAAAAATCATTATGCAAATAGTGATGTAAAATATAATGAATCCTTGTGTATTCCGCAGTATTGATCATCCCTGATCCATATTTTATGTATTACTGTGAGGCTCCGTAATGTGCCTTATGTTGAGCACTATACAACCAAGTTGATTTTTTTAGCTTAGTTGGTGTTCCGTGAGATATGTTATGTCGAGGATATTGAACTAAATTAATCATCTTGTTTGGTTATTTAGTTATTGCTCCGTAAGTTTTCTTATGTCGAGCAAAACAAATGACAATTAAATTGATTACTTTTGTGATTAGTTTGGTTGTGTATTCCAATTAGATTAATTATGGATTCTCTTGTAATTAATCTAGTTGAGTATTTTTGTGTCTCCATAAGTTCTCTTATGTTGAGCATAATCAATTGAATTGATCATTTTTTGTGTTTAACTTGATTGCGTATTCCGATTAAATTAATCATGGGTTTACTTATGATTAATTTGATTGAGTTTTTGGATAAAAGAAATCATTCTCATGGTTTTTTGTGTCCAATAAAAATCCTTATTTTCTTTCGAAATTAAGGTCGCTCTTGTTGTTCCTTCGGGAATGACATCAAATGGGGGAGAGTTTTTTTGAACTTGTGCTTAATGGTCATATCCTGAGGGGTGTGCGGCTGTGGAATTTTAGAGGGGTTATCTTGTATCTTTAAACTGCTTGATGAATGCATTTAGCTCCGTCTTTATGATTGCATCTAAATTAGTTGGTATGTATTTTTTCTTTTTGTCATGAAATGTCTCTCTCAGAAATTTCATTATGATCTCGTTCTTGTACCTTTGCCAATTTTATTGACAAAAAGGGGGAGAATTAATATGTAGTTCACACTACAAATACATATGGTTTTCGGATCATTTTGTAAGGGGGAGTAGTTTCCATGTGAGATGGAGTATTGACTAAGTGGGAGTGATACATATCACCATAGTATTATTGTTGAAGTTATGATACAATTGGACTTTGACGCTGTGTAATAATACTTTGACACTGTATAACAATGATCGAGAACTATGTTTTCTCATTGTTATAGCTACGGATCTTCAACAATGGTGATGCTAAACTTACAACCTTTGGGATCATTGGAGTACTTGGAAGTGACGAAGATTTCGAGGAATGTTAAAGATTAGACATGTGGAATAGGATCTACTAAAGTTTCTTCATCTTTTTTGTATTCCATATGTAGTGATAGTTTTGTCACTAAAATTGACAAAGGGGGAGATTGTTAGAGCATTGCTCGGTCGAACTCGCATCCGTTGCTATCTCAAGCATGTTTGTCAATGTTAGTGATCAAAACTATAAGTCTTGATTTCCAGTCTATTGTAGATAAGTCTCGGACTAGGATAGAAAGTGTAGTTGAGCTCAAGGACTTCATGGCGATTCATCATACAAGTAGAAGAACTACTCAAGGACTCGGTGGAACTTCTCAACAAAAAGGTATGTGAAGACTTGAACTTATCTATCACTCAAAAGTCTATCCACTCTATCTCCTACTCTTTGAGACAAGAATTCGTATGTTATATATATATATATAGACTTTTATTATACACATTTGGTATTTCGAGCCGAGTATACCTCGCCTATTTATATCTCGAAATATGAGTTGGTAAACTTTTCGCTTTAACCAAGTTTATCTTTACCATGTGACGAAATTCATGATATGTTTCAATCGTCTTGAAAATTGCTTTGATGAGAAATGGTATAACAACTGTATAACGTCCTCTAATAATGTTTCAATGATTGAAATGAGGGTTTAGATTACATAACCAATAGTGGACATAAGCATTATTGTGGAAACACATTTATGTATAAGTCCTATTCCTTGAACAGAGAACCGGAAGAATGGCATGAGCCAAGTCCGCGAACTCAGTCTGTGAACTTCCGAAGTTCTCAAACCCGAGAATTTCTGCTGGAGTTGAAAAACTATTTGCGTGAAACTAAGTCCGTGAACCCAGTCCGCGAACCCATTCCGTGAACTGGCGAAGTTCTCATACCCGAGAATTTCTGCTGGAGTTTTTAAACTCTGCCCGGTAACTTAAGTCCGTGAACCTAGTCTGCGAACTTGAGAAGGTTATATATCTGAAGATGATTTATGAACTTAAACTTAAAAAGACTAAGGAATGCAGTTTGCAAACTGTGGCTATAAAAGTTCATGAACCGATTGAAGTGAATCAAATCATCTTCGCTTCAATTGTTCTTGTGTAGTACATGAGATTTCCTTGCAATTGAACAACTCTCTAACTAGTTCATTTTGAAGTCATTTGAACTAGTTATGGTGAAGATGAACATGGTTGATATGGAATGCTCATATGGCTAACCATTTGGTTAACTATTGTTGAACCAACAAGTGCATACGTTTGGGTACGGTAACAAACCTAGAAGCGTTCATTGTCAAGTGTGTATAACAAGATAAGTTTTCGATCTAACGGTTGAGAAATATTAGCTTGAATCTAAATCAGGTTTTTATCTAACGGTGAATATTGATTGCTTTGTTACCAAGGTAACTTAATTGCAAACCCTGATTTGAAAGACTGTATAAGGGGAACTCTATTTGTGCAAAACTAATCCCCACACCTCACTGTGATACTAGTTTGCATAATAGAGTCGGTTCTCCTTTAACCTTTGGTTTTCTTTTTCTAAAACCAGGTTAACGACTTAAAGACTTCATTGGGATTGTGAAGCCAGACCGATACTACTTTTATCGTAGTTGTGTGATCTGATCTTGCATCTTCTATCGTACGAGTAAAATCAGATTGATTGGCTTGAGATTGATATCTCCGATAGGCAAGATATAAAAAGTAATCACAAACATCTTCATCTTGTTGTTTGTGATTCCGTAACATCTTGTTTCGCTACCATACGATTAAGATTATTGTGAGGTGATTGATAACTCTAGGTTGTTCTTCAGAATATAAGACCGGATTATCAATTGGTTCCTGTTCACCTTGATTATTATCAAAAGACGGAACAAAACCTTTTAGGGTTTATCTGTGGGAGACAGATTGATCCTTTGATAGACTTGTCTGTGTGAGACAAATTTGTTTATCGTCAAGTCGTCGACTTTGGGTCGTAGCAACTCTTATTTGTGGGTGAGATCAGCTAAGGGAATCAAGTGCACAGTATCCTGCTAAGATCAGAGGCGAAGGGAGTACAACTGTACCTTGGATCAGTGGGAGACTGATTGGGGTTCAACTACAGTCCAGTCCGAAGTTATCTTGGAGTAGGCTAGTGTCTGTAGCGGCTTAATACAGTGTGTGTTCAATCTGGACTAGGTCCCGGGGTTTTTCCATTTGCGATTTCCTCGTTAACAAAATTTCTGGTGTCTGTCTTATTTCAATTTCCGCATTATATTTTTTTATCTTTATAATCAGTTAGAGTAATCCAACCTTTGGTTGTTGATTGTCATTGATTGATCCTTGGATATTGTTCTTTGATACCATCCAATTTATTCCTTGTATTTGATTAGAACTCGCAGTTCTTGCTTGAGTAAATCAAATCAAGAAGAGAGATATAAACTCGTTGATATACTTTTAATTGATTGAGTCTTGTTGATTCTCTTAAAAGTATATTCGAGTTTGTCCATACAGATTGCTAAGCAAAATATTGGGTGGTGTTATTAAACCCCCGCTTTTTCACCTAGCATTGGCCATGGTGCCAAACCCTAGCTTTGGCCATAGAGCCAAATCTTAGCTTTGGACGTGATACAACGCCACAGGTGTGGCCATGCCACAACGCCACTGGCATTCCGATATGCCACGGCTACTGGCACACCGCTATGCCACGACTATTAGCACACCGATATGCCACTTCTACTGGCACACTACTATGCCACGGCTACTTGCACACCGCTATGCCACGGCTACTGGCACACCGCTATGCCACAACTACTAGCATGCCACGGGTATTAGAACGACGCCATGCCACGACTACTAGCACGCCACCATGACACGGCTACGAGCACGCCGCCATGCCACGGCTACGCCACTGGCATGCCGTTATGCCAATGGAGCCACTCCGCTATACAACAAGATGCGGCCATAATCAATGGCAATCATTTCTTATGAGATGCAATCTCGGCCATCCAAGCTTGCCACCAAACTGACAGACTTGTAGTGAGTTTCAGGCGACCAGCTGCCTAAATCTAGTGAGCATGGCTACGTCAGGCGCCACTTGCATCAACGTGCCACTGGCATGCACGAGTCATGCCAGCCATGCTACATTACCATTGGCGTACACCAAAACGCCACTACGCCATTATCAGGCGCCAATACAAGGTATCCATAATCAACGGCTACCCTTCTTCATGATATGCGATATCAGCCATTGAAATTCGCCACCGAACTGACAAACCTGTGGCAAGTTTTAGGCGACCAGCCAAAACGAGCCTAATAGCATTACATGATGTTTTCCTGCGGTAAGTCCCTTGACTTTGACTTGCCACACGTAGCGAAGTGCTACATGTTTTCCACGAAAACACTCGAGACATCAAAGATGTCACAAACTGGGGGATGCTCATCAGGGTATTGTTCTGGCGGTTTACAGCGTGCGGCGTGCAATGCGCCCGTTACAAGAAAGTGTCACGAAGTGGGACAATTAGTGGTGGTGAAAAGTAACGGTGCAAACGAGTTCATTTCCTTCATCATGGAAGCATAATGTATAACGGTTACACGAATTCACTTCCTTCATCATGGAAGCATAATTCCTGACGATTACACGTTACTCTTTTATTCCACCACTCAATCGCTTCCACTTCCTACGAGACCAGGTTACGTTTCAATATGACGTATAAATAGGTTTCACTTATTTCCACCAAAGGACAAGTTTTTGGTCGGCAACAACACAGTATCTAGAAATCACCTAGTAGCTTTCCATTCTGCTAACCAGTTCTACTTCCGATACAAGTCATAAAACAAACCACACCTTCAGAATCAACTATTCTGGTCTCAACACTCTCTTCGCTTTCTTCTCTAAGACCAACCCTTCTCCTTCACTTTGTGACCGAAGCAAGCCTGGAACGTCCATTTCTTGGTTTAGGCCAGGATTGTACAGATTGATCTCTCGAATCAAAAGTACTCCCGTACAGTACATTATTTAGGGTCTAGGTTCATTTCTCACCCACACACGCGAATTTACCAAAATCAGCAGAAACGGTTTTCATCTACAAACAATTGGCGACCACAGTCCGAGATTAATCTCTCTGTTGCAATACTAATTTACAATTTCATTTTTCAATCCCAATTTCAAGATGGTAGAGCTCAGGTCTGGGTCAGCAACAAACCCTGATGCCACCGGCGCTGAAAATGCCCTTGATGTCAACGTTCCTTCCAGTGACACCAACGTACCACCTGTCAGGATGATCAACACCCGCGGCGCCGCGGACTCTACCACTGACACCAGCGGAGTGAAAAATGTTCCTTCAGGTGTTACACCTCCGATCACCAGAGCCAGAGCCGCTGCCGCCACTCCAAACGTTTCTTCAAGTGTGACCGCTCCAACCGTCACCAGAGTCGCTGCTACCCCACCATCAAGACGAGAGACTGGAGGATCCAGAAGAAGCTGATCTCCTATTACCACTGTTGATTTGATGGAAATACAAAAGGTTCACGTAAGGCTCAGACAGACATGGCTACAACTCAGAAAGAGATACCTATTTTCCTCAAGACACTAACGGAGCGGATACCACAAGAGTCACGTCAACCCCAGATGGAGCTGACAAGGAATATTTTTAACATCCGGCGCAGGCACTTCAACAAGACGCGCGTTTATAGATGAAGAGGCTCGCGTTGCTCTTGAACGCCCAATAGAAAGGAATCAGCAATCCAATTTCATCACACGTGAAGATCAGGAACGACTTTTCCAAAATCGGGGCAAAGGAAATCAGCAACCCTCCTGAGTTCACAGAGACCCTCTTCCCGTCAGGAGCTGCATGATTTCTGGGGACTTCGCCCACAAAATCGTGCAGTCTATGATGAAACATTTATGTGCGGTTTTGTATTTCTCCAAGGAGTAGTGTCAAGACATATTTGCAGCCCTCAGCCGCACTGCACCAGGAAAGCAGCCTTTTCCAGTCAGGGAAGTCATTCCCAAACCCCAACCTCTCCTGGAAAGCACGATTGATAGATGGAATTGAGGACTCCTAACCACTGTTCACTTAAAGGATTTCGAGTTTGACAACACACTGATTGACGCGGCCTCCGACTTCAATATTGTAACCGTCGAGGCTCTGAGAGTTGCAAGGGAAAATCAAACATAAGGAGCGTATTCTTTCCCATGAGGAGAAAAACACGACTTGCCGACCAGCACTGTTTGTGACGTCTTCTCATATGCCATATCGTATCAAGTCGTTTTTCGAAGTCAAGGTTTAATAGCGCGTTCACTGGAGTTTTCTCCAGGAGCCGCTTCAACGTTCTCTCCAGAAGTCGCTCCGCTTCAACGTTCTCCAGCAGCGGCTCCACTTCAACGTTCTCCAGCAGCGGCTCCGCTTCAACGTTCTCTCCAGAAGTCGCTCCGCTTCAACGTTCTCTCCAGCAGCTTCTCCGCTTCAGCATTCTCTCCATAAGCTGCTCCGGGATCCGAAGCCGAAGCTTCAGCATTTTGCTCCATAAGATTCAACGTTCTATCCAAGAGACGAAGCCGCTTCAACGCCTCCTTAGTTCTAAGGATCGTGTCGTAGCCGCCATTTCTGCCTGCTAAGATTCGTGTCGTAGCCGCCACTCCTTCCTTCCAAGGTTCGTGCCTGTAGCCACCACACTCCTCCCTGTCAAGGATCGTGATCACAGCCAGCCATGGATCGTAGTTGTGGACACTTTTTGATCCATCTCTCCAAACCTCGTGGTCGTGTAAAGTTTACTCTCTTACGCATCCAGCCGATCCCTTTACTTCCATGGACGCCCATGCAATTCCAGCCAACCTATTTTGGTTCCCACGACGATGTAGTCTCTTCTGATCACATCTGCTGCCAAGAACTGTTGTTGCTCATTTGTTGATACCAGCCATAGCTTTACCATAGCAACAACCACTACAAAGTTTCACGTGGAATAAGTAATAGAGTCACCAGTACGGATGCAAGATGATGTCTTTATCGTGGTCAACTCACCGACCATACAAGATAGAAACATGTAAACTACACTTGGGGACTGAGGCTCTCCACAGGATCCCTTCACTGTTAAATCTCAGAACACACGGTCAACCAAAAAGTCATAGACCTTCAAAGGTGTAGCGTAAGAATATCATCACCTCTCTGTCTGTAAGGCGCCCGCAACACTTTACGAGGCCACGGCGGATCCCAAGCCTACTCAGAGAAAACAACTTCAATAACCATAGAGAAGTGCGACTGGGGACTGCTCATCACGATCCATCCCCGACAACAATCAAGCATTCATGAGATAACTCCAGAGACGCGGTTGAAACATTTTTCTTGAAGAGACAGAGGGAGCCACGATTAACGACTTAACTCTCTCACTCCTACTTCTTCGTTATCCAGAATGTTTCGTCCATGTGATATTCCAAGCATCCTAGCATCACATCTAGGAGAGTATGATAAGATTGTATCAAATCACATAAGCATGGATTCAAGGAGATGCAATTAAAGTAGGCTACACCTAGGGACTGAATCCTCCTTCATGTTTAGAAGCTTAAACACAATCACCACCTTACCAGTGAATGCAGCAGAAGCATACCTTCCACGAGAAAATAGGCTCAGGATAATTACACATGGGGACTACCAGAATGGGATGCCTTCACTGCCCTCAACCAGGTTATTCCCTATTTCAACATCATCACTATCGAAGTTTTACGAGCCGCAAGTATTTCTCAACATGAAGTTGTACACGTGCATCAAAGACTCCAAAAGCACATCACAGAGATACATTCACATATCCGGCCACGCCATCGGATCTAACAGAAGTATAACTGGGGACTTCTCACCGCATCCCATTCCATACAATAGTCCAAGATTCAGAAGATGGTTCAAAGGATGTCGTTTGGAACGAAGTCCTTGAAGACTTGATAGCAGCACATCGGCAACGGAACGTCTCTCAACTCATCTATTTCACTCAATGGATCCGGAAGATTTCGACCATACAAGCATCCACAACATGTCATCATCCCAATCAGAAAGTATAGGTAACAAATAACCTAAAGTCAAGGATGAACCAACAACACAACCACAATCTCCAAGATTATCCCTGACATTGTTTCATCCATCCATCCCAAGAGTGCAATGGAGTTTGGTAAATTTTGAAATCCACTAGAGAAGACAGATACTCATTCTTCTGGAGTCAGAACCTTATTACACATTCTGGAGAAGATCGATGGTATTGTTGGGTGGATACATGCGAGAGCACCTACTTTGAGTTCTCCTGGCTCGCCTTGCTGCTGATTATAACTATTGGAAATTGCTTTGTTTCCATTAATGGTCGTTCTACCACCGCTAACAAATGACGAAGAGGAGCCAGATACTGCAGATGAAAACACGGAGCCGGATGAACAACAAAAAACAGAAGAGGGTCGATACCCCTTTTCATACGAACACAGTTTCTAGAATTTGAACAGAATAAAGATTCCTTATTGCTCCATGAACGGGAATAGATGACTGGACGCACCACACTCATGCTCCATAGCCAACAAGTAGTGTGCCAATACCTCCGATCCGTGACCAAACCAGTAGCGCGCCACAACGAGGAACACTAGTCACTCAACCTGCAACGCTCCATGGATCCAGCACTCCGTGGTCAAGCCGACTCTCCAACGCTCTAGCATTCTGTGATCCATCCAGCAAGCCTTCCGAGTGCCATTTTCACCCATTCCGCGGACTGAAGCCAGTTTCCACCATTCCGCGGACTGAAGCCAGTTTCCACCATTCCACGGACTGAAGCCAGTTTCTGCCATTCCGCGGACTGAAGCCAAGCGCCATATCCGCATGTTCCGTGACCTAACCAGCCAGCGCCCGTTCCGCGGGCCAAGTTGCAGCGCCATCTCCGCCTGCTCCACAGTCTAGCAAGCAACACCATGACTCCAGCACCCCGTGATCAAATCCGCACTATCTCTTCCCATTTTACAAAAAACGCTGGCTCCGTCTTCAGTGTTTGATAGCCAAATTCCAAAGTGTTGTTTCCACCATTCCACGGACATAGCCAAAGCAGCGCCATCTTAGCCGTTCAAAGCAGCGCCGTCTCCACTAGCCAAAGCGACACCATCTTAGCCGTTCAAAGCAACGCCATCTTCACTAGCCAGCAACGCCAACGGCTCCACGCCAAAGCCAGCATCATCACCGCGGCCAAGCCGAGCCAGCAGCGTCACGGCCAATCCAAGCCAAGCCAGCAGCTTCACGGCCAAGCTAATCCAAGCCAGCAGCGCCGACGGCTCCACGACCAAGCCAAACCAAGACAAGCCAGCAACGCCAACGGATCCATGCCCTAGCCAGCACCAACAGCTTGCATCCTTCTCAGCGCCAACTTTTCCGCTCCTGACAAGTGCCATTCGCAGCCCAAGCCAACTCCAACCGCGTCCTAACCAATGCCTTAGCCAGCGGCACCATGAACCATTTATCGACCAGTAGCCAAAGATACCGCACTAGTGCCAATATCCCATGGCCAAGACAAATTTATGCAAAAGACGCCAACACAGGGATCACAGATTCCTCATGCCTTCCGCCAAAGGTTAGTTGAATTTCCGTGGAAATTTCTTCACGTCTTGCTCTTTCGATTATACTCTCGCCTATCACCATCTCTTGCTTACCCCGCAACAATGCCATTGTTACATGCTAAGCAGGGGACTTAATGTTTATGGTGGTTTTTATCTTAGGGTTAAAATCGTAAAACCTTGCATCTGACGTCACTCTGCAAGGAAACGGTGTCGTGAGTGCTAACCTCTCCACCAACATATTTATTGATCCATTCAATATATTTACATGAAATTTATCCAGACTGGCGAATGTGGCAACCATCCCAAACACTCTGTAAATTTCGGCACCTCGCCAATACAAGACTCACTGAGCACTTTCCAGTGCTATGTTCCCCGGCAGAACTCTTAATATCGGTATGGAATGACGAATTTGTGTTCACTCGCAGCGGAGTAGCATGAACCTCCAAGTACCAAAGTTAAGGCCATCGCACGAAATGCTCAGACGGAAAGCACACTGCATTCTGTAGATAAGGATTTTTGTGGCAGCATACAAAATCCAGCCAATTATTGTAATAACTCATAAAAAAACTCATAAACCCGACTAATTTGCAAAATTAGGGTTTCGTGCCCCGCGCAGTACACTTGTCCCCGTTGGTCAAAAAACCATGCTTATCCAAACTAGGCGATTAAATCCACCACAACACACTAGAAGTGTCGCCACGCCCTAGCTTGCCGGCCCCACTTCCCATCGACCAATCAGGTCGCTTTAAGTCCGCCATACTCACACAGAAGTGTACCCACGCCCATCCTAATCCGTCCCTATTTCCCTCGACCAATCAGGTCGCATTAAACTCGCCACGCGCACATAAGTTGTGGTTGGGCCCATGCTTGCCGGCCCCACTTCCCATCGACCAATCGGGTCTCTCTAAAGCCGCCACACTCTCGCCAGAAGTGTATCCACACCCATGCTTGGACGTCCCTCTTTTAATCGACCAAACAGGTCGCTATAAAGCCGCCACACTGTCACTAGAAGTGTAGCCGCGCCTTATGTTTGGCCGTCCCCCTTTTCGTGCACAATCAAGTTGCTCTAAACTTTCCACCATACATTAAAGACCAAACGCATCATGTCACGCCACCATACTAACTGGAAATCCAAACGCCCCCTGCCACGATAACATATCGATCGGCATGCCAACATGCCACTCTACCGCGGTAACATGCCAACATGCCACTCTACCGCGGTAACATGCCACTTCGTGGTAACCCGCCATAAACATCCACCACATGGAAATCCCTACTCCTGTGGCCATTTCCACACTACGTCCTTGCCATAGTTCCTTTGGCATAGCCATGGCGCCATTCACACAAAAGTATCGCCATGCCGCGACTGCATGCCACACGCACCAATTAGGGTTTCGACATGCCAAACCCTAATTTGGGAAAGCTGCTACCAAAGCCAAATAACGTTTCCCATAGCAATGAGATTGATGTGGCAACAAGGCCAATGTTTCCACGCCACATGTTGGTCCAACACCACGGCACCAAACCCTAGATTTGGCCGTGCTACAACGCCACTGGCATGCCGCTATGCCATGGATACTGGCACACCGCTATGCCACGGCTACTGGCATGCCGCCATGCCACAACTACTAGCACGCCGGCATGCCACTAGCATGTCGCTATGCCAATGGCGCCGCTCCATTATACAACAAGATGCGGTCATAGTCAATGGCCATCCTTCCTCATGAGTTGCAATCTCGGCCATCCAAGCTCGCCACCAAACTGACAGACTTGTGATGACTTTCAGGCGACCAACTGCCTAAATCTAGTGGTCATGGCTACGCAAGCGCCACTTGCATCAACGTGCCACTGGCATGCACGAGCCATGCCAGCCATGCTACATTGCCATTGGCGTACACCAAAACGCCACTACACCGTTATCAGGCGCCAATACAAGGTAGCCATAATCAACGCCTACCCTCCTTCATGATATGCGATCTCAACCACTGAAATTCGCCACCGAACTGACAAACCTGTGGCAAGTTTTAGGAGACCATCCAAAACGAGCCTAATAGCATTACATGCCATTTTCCTGCGGTAAGTCCCTTGACTTTGACTTGCCACACGTAGCGAAGTGCTACATATTTTCTAAGAAAACACTCGAGACATCAAACATGTCACAAAATGGGGGATGCTCATCAGGGTATTGGTCTGGCGGTTTACAGCGTGCGGCGTGCAATGCGCCTGTTACAAGAAAGTGTCATAAAGTGGGACAATTAGTGGTGGTGAAAAGTAACGGTGTAAACGAATTCATTTCCTTCATCAGGGAAGCATAATGTCTGAAGGTTACACGAATTCACTTCCTTCATCATGGAAGCATAACACCTGACGGTTACACGTTACTATTTTCTTCCACCACTCAATCGCTTCCACTTCCTACTATACCAGGTTACGTTTCAATATGACTTGTATAAATAGGTTTCACCTATTTCCACCAAAGGACATGTTTTTGGTCGGCAACAACACAGTATCTAGAAATCACCTGGTAGCTTTCCATTCTGCTATCTAGTTTTACTTCCGATACAAGTCATAAAATAAACCACACCTTTATAATCAACTATTCTGGTCTCAACACTCTCTTCGCTTCCCTCCTTAAGACCAACCCTTCTCCTCTACTTTGTGACCGAAGCAAGCCTGGAACGACCATTTATTGTTTTAGGCCAGGATTGTACAGATTGATCTCTCGAATCAAAAGTACTCCCGTGCAGTACATTGTTTAGGGTCTAGATTCGTTTCTCACCCACACAAGCGAATTTACCAAAATCAGCAGAAACGGTTTTCACACACAAACAACGTCCAAACAGACATGTTCAATCCATGTATCATGGATCATTCATAAATCATGCTCGATTCAACAAAACTTAGACTCATCGTCTAATCAAGTCAACAACGACTAATTAAATACGCGCCTGCTTTGCAGACTCCACGTTCGTGAGACATCAATCACGTCACATGGGGGATATTAATTAAGGTTTTGGTCTGGCAGCCTATGACACGTATGTTCATCCACGATGAGAAATGTGATTAAGTCATGAAAGAAGTTGAAGGAGTTAGCAAAGTAGTGTGCACGACCTGGAACTGGTTTAACCACGATTTCTACTTTCCCACTCTTTCATTCGAGCAACCGTCACACTTACTGGAGATCAATGTGTTTACATTCCGGCAATATAAATAAGTATCTGAATCCACGATTGAAAAACGAAGAATCATCGTCTACAGATGAAATTCTCATCCGAGCAATCACTCTCAAGAATTAAATCAATCAACCAGAACTTATTCGAACCCAGCAGTTCATTTACAGAATTTACAACACATTCACAATCCTTGATCACCATTGATCTCACACACTTCTCAGCTTCCCTCCTACAGATCAACCCTCTTCCCTCTTTGTGACCTAATTGACTCTAGAACGACCATTATCTTGGTTTAGGCCGGAGTCCTACAGATTGATCTCGAACTCAAAGCACTCCCGTGCAGTGCCTCTGTTTGAGGTTAAGCAGTTTGCTCGGACGAGGAGTCCCATCCGCACGGTCGTCTCTTCACTTTCCCAAAAAACCAACAAATCGTTTTTCCACATCAACATTTCTATGAGAATATAAAAAATTGGACATCTCTATGAGTAACACAATTAGATTCATTTTATCTAGAAGTGTTAGATGAATGTGGTTAATACAAAAGTGTCCATATGGCTAACTTCGGTTAACTATTATTGAGACAACTCAATATACACGTTTACGTACGGTTACCCATATCTAAATGAAGGTATATTTCATTTGTGTGTAACAAGATAAGACCATCTAACGGTGGAGAGATATTGCTTTGGTTTTAAGCAAACTTAGATTGAATCTTAAACTAGGATTTCATCTATCAGAGAATATTGATTGCTTTGTTTCAAAGCTATCAAACCCTGATTTGAAGACTATATAAGGGAGAACTCTAGCAAATGGGAAACCTAATCCCCACACCTCATGTATGATACTAGTTGCGACTAGAGTCGATTCTCCTTTAACATGGGTTTTTCCTAAAACCATTATAGGTTAACGACTTAAAGACTTCATTGGGATTCTGAATCCATACCAACTTTTTTCTCTGTAGTTGCGTGTTCTGATCTTACTTTTTCTATCGTGTTGAGTACTATCTTCTCTAAGATTTTATCGAGATTTATCTCCGATAGGTAAGATATAAAAAGTAATCACAAAGCTCTTCGTCTCATTCTTTGTGATTCCACAATAACTTGTTCTACTAGCATACAGTTAAGTTATTGTGAGGTGATTGATATTTCTAGGTTGTTCTTAGGGAATATAAGACCGAATTATCAATTAGTTCATGTTCACCTTGATTTATCAAAAGACGGAAAAAAACTTCGTAGGTATTTCTGTGGGAGACATATTTATCTATCAGAATAGACTTTTCTGTGGGAGACAGATTTGTTTATAAAGTCTCCGACTTTGGGTCGTATCAATTCTTAGTTGTGGGTGAGATCATCTAAGGGAAACAAGTGCGTATGAACGCGACTATACCTTAATCGGTGTGAGACTTGGTTAGGGCTCAACTACATTCCAGTCCGAATTTAACTTGTAGTAGTCTAGTGTCTATAGTGGCTTAATACATTATGGTGTTCAAATCTGGACTAGGTCACGGGGTTTTTCTGCATTTGCGGTTTCCTCGTTAACAAAACTTCTGGTATCTGTGTTATTTCTTTTACGCATTATATTTGTTTATATAATTGAAATATCATAGGTTGTACGTAGTTTAGTCAATTGGTAAATTCAACCTTTGGTTGTTGATTGAAATTGCTTGACACTTGAACATTGGTCTTTGGTACCGTTCAAGTTGTTTCTCATAATAATCAGGCTCATGGATTCTATCTGTTTGATTTGCTGATTACATTGAGAAACAGAGATATAACTCTTGGATATATTTCCTTGATTGAGTCTGACTGTCTAGTTGATTCTCTTGGAATTATGTTAGAGTTAGTCCATACAGATTGTCGAACGGAATATTGGGTGTGGTTGTTAGACCCCCGCTTTTTCAATAAGGGCCCCTGCACAAAACCAATTGTGGTTCTGAAAGCGACATCTTTTTATGATTATTGGATATGGCATGATTTTTTTGGCCTCCCGAGTTGCAACAATGACATCAATATCTTGCAAAAATCACCATTATTCGAAGAATTGAAGTATGAAAATGCTCCAGCTGCTAATTTCACCATCAATGAAAATAATGTGGGGTATTTTCTGGCGGAGAGAATATATGCAACGTGGTCAACTTTAATTCAATCTTACGAGGAGGTACCCCTACACGGGGGAATTGTCCGTGCTCAAAGGATATTTAAAAAAAAATAGATGGTGTGTAGGAAGGATGTCGAACGGGCATTTGGAATTTTTGAAGAGGATGTTCCATATAATTTGTGGGCCATATCGTTCGTTTAGAACAATTGAAATAATTATGATTGTACTCACCTGCATCATTTTTCATAATATGGTAACTGAGGAATCTCGACGGGATAAAAATTAGAAAGTTATCCAGATAATGCTCGCAAGAGAGTACATAATGGTAGAATAGAGAATTCAAAATAGAGGTTTACATTTAAGACTAAGGGAGGATCTCACTGCACACTTGTGAGCAAATTTTGGAAGAACAAACCCTCACTGGATTTAGTTTTCTTTATCTTAATTGAGGATTTAGTTTTCTTTATTTATTTTACTATTTAATTTTCTTTCTTTTAATGTAACGTGATTTGTGTAATTTGATTGAACACATGTATTAAAATTAAAAATAAAAATAAAATTGTAAAAAAAAATAACACTGAAATTGAAACTCAAACTAAGGATTAAATTGAATTTAAAACAGGATTACACCGAAATTAATTAAATTAAATACTGCATCCAGAATTTAAAACTAAGCTAGTGTAATAACAATATTTGATTCGTTATTTAAGGTGTCCTACTCATCAGAACTAACATTAGATGGTGTTGGGCGTCGTTGTTCCTTATGTGCTTGAATTTCATTAAATTTTTCTTGCCATACTTTTAGTTGTAACCAATTCATCTTTGTCGAGTCCATTCTTATCATGTTAGAGAACTTCTTGGTTTAACCCACCAAGCGTTGGTATGTCAAGTTTGGTTGTCATATTTTAGTACAAAACTGAATTAGATTCGGTTGACTAAATGTACTAGAGTCAACTTTTTTTGGGTTAGACTAAAAAGTCTAGGAATATTGAGACATACAGGTATTACCTTGAAGACCTGAAGATCGTGAAGACGTATGGACTACAATGAAGACATCATCCTTCCACTAGAGGTTAGTGATACTGACTTGACTTGTTTCCTTTTCTATCGTTACTTTCAAGTCGTTTAAAATTGAAAACATAACATGAGAGGTTATATTCAATACTCTAGTATTAGACTTGGTCATTTTATTATGATCAAAGTGCCAAGGAAGAATATTTGATTATGAAGTATAACGTTTATCTTTTGAACTTCGTAAATGCGAATATAGGTGTGATTTCATCCTAGGAAACTATGTTTGATTACATATGTTTAAAGGAAGTACATTTACAAAACTTGTTTCGTAATCGAAAAGAAATCAATAGGTGTTTTGGTCCGGTTTTCTATGAAGATCTTTTGGATGACCAATTCGAACCTAAGGTGAGAACTTTGGTAGAGCCGATCTTAACTTATGTTGAGAGTTATGGTATAACCGATCCTTACCTAGTTTGGGATACATGGTAGAACCGATCCTAGATTTTGTTGGAAGTCTTGGTAGAACCGATCCTTACATGGTTGGACCGATCCGATCCTAGCTTTTGTTGGGAGTCTTGGTAGAACCGATCCTTAACTATATTAGGATACATGGTAGAATCAATCCTAGCTTATGTTGGGAGTCATGGTAGAACCGATCCCTACCTATATTTGGAGACTTGGTAGAACTGATCTTAACTTATGTTAGGAGTCATGGTAGAACCGGTCCCAAGAGAAAAACCGATTTCCAACATTCACATATTACTTAGAGTTGTGTGTGAGTTTGGAATTAAGGTTTTCTAAATAGGAAAGTTCTAGATGTCGACATAATTTGAACATGTATATAATTCTTACCTTTAATTGTTCAAAGATATTCCTTGATACTCAAGGTAATCCCAAACTGAAATATTGAGAATATTTTAATTAAGATTTTTGAATAATATGTTTTTGATTTTCCACCAATAAAAACATATGAAAATGCGGGGGTCTAATAACCACACCCAACAATTCGTTTGGCAATCTGAGAGGACTTACTCCACTATACTTTCTAGAGACTAGAGAATCAGACTTAATATAGAATAAAGTATATCAAAGAGTTTAATATCTCTAACTCTTAATTCAATCCGCAATCAAAATATAGAAATATGCGAGCCCGATTGAATAAGAGGAGTAACTTGAACGGTACCAAAGACCAATGTTCAAGTGTCAATTAATGTAAATCAAAAACCAAAGGTTGGATATTCTAATTGATTGATCTTACCGCACAACATGTGATATTTCAATTATATAACAAAATATAATGCTGAAAAGAAGTAACACAGACACCAGAATTTTGTTAACGAGGAAACTGCAAATGCAGAAAAGCCCCAGGACCTAGTCCAGTTTGAACACCACACTGTATTAAGCAACTACAAACACTAGCCTACTACCAATTAACTTCGAACTGGAATGTAGTTGAACCCTAATAAATCTCAGACTGTTTCAAGGTACAGTTGCGCTCCTTACGTCTCTGATCCCAGCAGGATACTACGCACTTGATTCCCTTAGCTGATCTCACCCACAACCAAGAGTTGTTACGACCCAAAGTCGAACACTTGATAAACAAATCTGTCTCACATGGAAAAGTCTGTAGGATTGAATAAATATGTCTCCCACATAAATACCCAAGAGTTTTTGTTTCGTCTTTTGATAAATCAAGGTGAACATAAACTAATTGATAAACCAGACTTATATTCCCGAAGAACAACCTAGTATTATCAATCACCTCACAATAGTCTTAATCAACTAACGAAACAAGATATTTGTGGAATCACAAACGATGAGACGAAGATTGTTTGTGACTACTTTTCTATCTTGCCTATCGGAGAAATAAATCTCAAGCCAATTTTATAATTGTACTCGTACGACAGAAACATCAAGATCAGATTACACAACTACAAGAGAAGTAGTATCGGTCTGGCCTCACAATCCCAATGAAGTCTTCAAGTCGTTAACCTACAGGCTCTCGAGAATAAACCTAAGGTTAAAGGAGAATCGACTCTAGAAATACAACTAGTATCACAAAGGAGGTGTGGCGATTAGGTTTCCCAGTTATTAGTGTTCTCCTTTATATAGTTTTCAAATCAGTATTTGCAATCAAAGTTACCTTGGTAACAAAGCATTTAATAATCATTGTTAGATGAAAAACCTGATTCCACCAAGATAATATATTTTAACCGTTAGATCGAACTTAGCTTGTTACACACAAATGAAATGTACCCTCATTTAGGTTTATGTAACTGTACCCAAACGTGTACACTCATGTTGGCTCAAATAGCTAATCGAGGTTAGCCATATATTTACTCTCATATTGACCTTATTCATCTTAACCATAACTAGTTCAAATGGCTCAAATAAAACTCGTTAAAGAGTTGTTCAATTGCATAGAAGACACAATTGAAACCAAATCGGTTTGATGCACTCGAATCAATCATGAACATTATAGCCACGGTTTGCAAAGATTGCATTCCTTAAGATTTAAATGTTTAAGTTCATGAATATACCGATTTGACAAAACAACCAGCTTAAGTATGCGTATTAAGCAACCGGATTTGAGTTTGTTAAGTTTCCAAACTCAGCAGAAATTCTCGGTTCGAAAACTTCCGCCAGTATGCGTACTGGTACGCATACTTAAGGTGACTAGTTTAGGAGTTTATAATTCCCAAACTCAGCAGATATTTTCGGTTCGAAAACCTTCTCTAGTATGCGTACGGGTACACATACTTAAGGTGACTAGTTTAGGAGTTTGTAATTCCTAAACACAACAGATATTTTCGGTTCGAATTCTTCTACCAGTATGCGTACGGCTACGCATACTTATACTGTCTCCTTCACCAATTTTGTATACACACATATGCATACACTTGGTTCCCGGTTTATGGATTTATATACTAATGTGCGAACACAATATATATACTTATATCCAAAGATGGTTATATCATCAACTCTTAATTTCAATCATTGAAACTTTTTTAGGGGACGTTATATAGTTGTTGTTCACAAACTATTTTTCGTCAAAGCAATTTTCAAGTTATTGAAATTATCGTATGAAACATTCCAAGGCAACACCAAATGTTTGTATCACACAAACCATGTTAGATGTAACTCGGCAATTGTCATATGATCTTATTCGGAATTTCGTCATGAATGTAAGATGAACATGGCTAAAGCGAAAGCTTTCCAACACATATTATAAGAAACATATAAGCGAGATAAACTCAACTCGAAATCTCAAATGTGTATAATAGAAAACTATATCGTAACACTACTTGTGCCTCAATATAGGAGTTAGAGTAGAAATAGACTTTCCAAGTGACAGATAAGTTTAAGTCTCCACATACCTTTTGTTGATGAAGTTCCACAAGCTCCCCTTAGTAGTTCTTTATCTTCAAATGATGCCGTCGAGAGATCTAATCTCAACTACACTATATAGGTCCTAGTCCGAGACATCTATAAATAAGCTAGAAATCAAGACTTATACTTTTGATCACTAACATTGACAAACATGCTTGATATAGCAACGCATGCGAGTTCGACCGAGAAATGCTCTAACAACATATCTCTTGAAAATATATATTAGTTAAGTGCTAAACTAATATTAGATATTTTCTAAATAGAGATTTCGGATTTAAAGGTTAAATATTAGTTGGAAATATGAAAACAAAAATTCGGTACTTTGTTGCATATCTTGAGAATCTTTATGTTTTGGAATTTCCTTATTGTCCAAACAACCTTGGTCTATAAATAGTTGAGTTTCTATTTCTTGCAAACTATCCTAAGGGCCAGGCAAACTTCATTCGTGTTGTTTCTGGTGGAGCCATCTATCTGGAGAGGAAAGTACCCTAATTAGGCGAAATCTCTTACAACCGCTCGTTAAAGACTTATGTGTATCAAGAATCTCTACGAGTACCGTTGGTGGGAAACTAGATAATTGTATTGTATTTTAGTTTTCAATTATTGATTTGATTGAATAACAGTTGTCGAAACTTTTATTGTACCTGGTTTGATTATTCTTGAGAGCCTTCTCTTTTGATATAAGGTCACTCAAACTAGATCAAAGTATTGACGGGATCTTCAGACTATTTTAAGATCCGAAGACAACTTGTGATCATCCATTGTTAACAGACTCCGTTCTGTGTGTGATCGATTATAAGTGGATTCAATTTGTATTATGCAAGTACAATAGAAAGTAATTAAAGATCTGAACACAAAAGATTTTTCTTATTGGTTTTTGTATCTCCTGATTTGTGCACACATCTTGATAGGGTGGGATTAAACTTAGATTTAATTTATCTTTGATAGCTTCGATCAGATTGGCAACTATCATTTGGTGGTATTCTTCAATATTCGGATCATATAGTTGTGAATCTGTATCCGATTTTTGGATTTGGATTGATCTTACCCGACAAATGAGTTTACTACTTTAAAAGGAAGAGCCTTTGTAAAAAATGAACGAATATTTTCTTAAAAGATTATTGGAGTAGTTACCAAACAGCTTTGTTCTTTCACTGTTTGGAAGACTGAAAAGACGAGGGTACCCAAATACACCATAATCTTTTAAATATCAACTTATAATTCCGGTATGATCGTCTATGGATAGAGTCGAGACAACACGACTTATGTCCTATACCTTGTGTGATTGTCTATGGACGAGGTCGAGACAATATGACAACAAGATATTTACTTGACAATAGTTACGGTAAAAACCAATTGACTATTAGGATCATTGTCAAGTAACTCGGATTAACTTACAAGTGTAATTCACTTTATTATAATATAAATCAATTATATTGCGTAAGTAAAGTAAATAACACAACATAAGATTTTGTTAACGAGGAAACCAAAAATGCAGAAAAACCCCGAGACCTAGTCCAGTTTTGAATACTCTCATAATTAAGCCGTTATACAAAATCTAATACCAACTTCATATAGTTGATACCAAGTAGACTACCCCTAGCTACTTAGTTTCCCGAGTATTTCTGCGCCTTCATCTTCTAGAGTCACGCACGTGAATAGCTACTCCTCTGGATCGTATTCCAAACATCAAAGGAATGAATCTGTTTGGTAACCACTCTAATCAATCTTTCATAAAAGATATATATGAGTTGTTGACAAAGGATCTTCTGTCTAGACTAATAAACTCCTTTGTATGGTTAGATCAATCTTAAACTTGATTACCGAAATAACCAATTTCTAGATTCGCAATCAATCAATATAGAACTCAAAGAGTAACTATAAAGCGATGACGATGTTACACAACTAGACTATCAAGTCTATCAAAGATAAACACGATTCTAGTTGGATCCCAGTCGATTAATATTTGTGCAGTATATTTACAAGACACGAAAACTAATAAAAAAATCTTATTCTTCTTTAAATCTTCAATTTTCTTCTTAATAACCTGCACAACACAACTTGAATCCTCTTATGATCAATCACACACAGAACGGAGTCTGTTAACAATGGATTACCACGAGATGTCTTTAGAACCGCAAATGGTTCTAAAAATCTCGTCGATACTTTGATCTAGTTTGAGTGACCCTTATGTCATAAGAGAAATCCCTAAAGAATAATCAAACTAGGTGCGATTAAAGTTTCAACTACCGTTAGTCAATCAAATCAATAATCGAAAACTAAAGTAACAATGCAATTATCCAGTTTCCCGCTAACGGTAGACATAGAGCTTCTTGATCCCACAGAACTCTTTAAACAAGCAGTAATAAGAGATTTTGCCTAATTAGGGTACTTTCCTCTCCGAGTAGACGGCTCCACCAGAAACAACAAGAATGAAGTTTGTCTGGCTCTTAGGATAGTTTGCAAGAAATGCAAACTCAAGTATTTATAGACCAAGGTTGTTTGGAAAACAAGGAAATTCCAAAACATAAAATATTCTCAAGATATGCATTAAAGTACCTATTTTCGGTTTTCCTATTTCCAATTAATTACCAAACCATATTTCTGAAATATATCTACGAAAACTTCTTTATTAGCGTAGCACATTAACTAATAATATTTTCCAGAGGATATGCTTTAACTGATTGTAATTAAAACATATATTATGAAAATCATAATTAAATGCTTTAAGATATTTCGGTTTGGGATCACCTTGAGTTCAAGGAATATCTTTGAAAAATTAATGATAAGAGCTATGTACATGTTCAAATAATGTCGACATCTAGAAGCTTCTCTTAGCAAACTCTAATTTTAAAATCACACAAAACATAAACAGATATATGAATATTGGAAACTCGGTTTTGCTCCTTGCGGTTATGCTATGACTCACAATTTAAGTTGTGACTGGTTAACCATGCTTCCAAAATTAGGTTGTGAACGGTTACACGATGCCTCCCAAAGTATCTTGTGATAGGTTACACCATACTTCCCAAATTAGCTTGTGACCGGTTACACCTTTCTTCTCAAAGTAGCTTGTGAGTGATTACTAACTTCCCAATGCAACTTGTGACCGGTTAACCCCTTGCTTCACGAAGTAGCTTATGACCGATTACAACATGCTACATATTATAGGCTATCACCGGTTATACCTCAGTTCTCAACATAATTTAAGATAGGTTCTACCTTGTCATCTTGTATTGGTCATCCAAAAGATATTTAATAAAGAGCTGGAAAAATCATGATTTCCCTTTCGATTATGAACCAAGTTTATACATCTACTTTCTTAAACCAATGTAATAATACATAGTTTTTTTATGATGAAGTCACACCTATATGTCACACATAATCAAGTAACTAAATACATAGATTATGTTGATGTCGTATTTACGAAATTTCAAAAGATAAGCGTTTATACTTCGTAATTCAATAAATTCCTTGACACTTTTATCATAATGATATGACCGAGTCTAATCACTAGAGTATTATAAATATACAGCTTCGCATGTTATGTTTTCGATATAATACGACTTGAGAGATAAATTAGGAATGGAAACAAGATCAAGTCAATATTACTAACCTCAAGAGGAAAGATGATGTCTTCGTTGCAGTCGTTACTTCTTCTCATTATTCAGGTCTTCGGAGTAATACTTGTATTCTAAACATTCCTAGATTTTCTAGTCTAACCTAATCGAAGTTGACTCTAGTATTTAATCAAGCGACTATAGATGGGTTTTGATACTAAAATATGACAACCAAACTTGACATACCAACGCTTGGTGGGTTCAACCGAGCTATGCTCTAACAAATAAGATCAAAAAGAGTTGAGTGCTTAGGACTTTACATCGGTAAAGCGACTCAAGATAGTAATATATGTCTTGGGATTCACGTACATTGGCCAGAAGGTTGTAGGCGCAGGGATACTGAGGGAACTAAGTAACTAGATGTAGATTACTTGGTCTCAACTATACGAAGTTGGATTTGTTCTTTGTATAGATGCTTAATTCTAAGAGTATTCAAAACTGGACTAGGTCCCGGGGTTTTCTACATTTGTGGTTTCCTCGTTAAAAAAATATTTCCGTGTCATTTACTTTTACATTTCGCAATTATAATTGTTTTATTATAATCAAAAGTAAATACACTTGTACGTTAATCCTAATCACTTGATATTGATCCTGTAGTAAGTCGGTTTTGGATAATAACTCTTATCAAGTGAATATCTTGAAGTTGTATTGTCTCGACTTTGTCTATAGATGATCACTTAAGATATCAGACTTATAAGTCGAAATCAAAAGATTGTGGTGTACTTGGGTACCCTCGTCATTTCAATTGGTATTAGAGCAGACAAACACAAAAAGATATAACAATCTGTGTTTGGTGTGATCCAACTTATAAGACATGGGCCAAGGTAAGATTAAGCAAAAGTGAAAAATATCGAAAGACTCAGTTAACGTACTATAAGATACTTGTTTGAAAGAAACACTCTCTTCAAGTTCTATTTGCTCAAATGAAGATATCTATGATGAGTTTACATTGAGTTCTATATTTGGGTACTCTCGTCATTTCACATTATTCCTTTCATTTTTGCATTAAAAATATTATTCAACTGCCTTACGACTTTTCTTCATTTCCGAAGACATTTTCTTACGCTCAACTATTTTGACAATTTGATTCCTTTATTTTTTTTCAGAAAAATCTTGAAGCTGAAATTCTAAAGTTAATTATTGTGCGGCATCTTGAGATTCCTTTATGGGTTTTTTTTCTTACACCTACTCCATCCCATTTATCAGTTTTTCCATTAACATTCAGATTAGAACTATCATGTACTGATCTACAGGGTGAGGGTTTAAGTTTGTTTCTGGTGAAGAATAAGGATAACCTTGAGAACCACGTTTGGATCTTCAGGTCTCGTAAGGGGATTCCTTTGATATAGCTTATCCATCCAACATATCAGGGTTATATCGGTTCAGCTTTCTGAGGATGTGGAAGCATGCTTCGTGTTTGAAACTCGAACTTCTTGTTCTTTGTCTTTCCTCTCGAGTTTTCCGTTGATACAGTTTTACCAATATATAAATTATCTATTACAATAAACTAATAAAATATTTCAAAATCAATTAAAGAATTTGAAATGCAATTTACCACATCGACATCAGTATAGTCGCTTCCTCTTTGTCGGTTCATTTGCATCATCAAAGCTATCCAATTGTTCAGGTCTCTGCTAACCGTACCAAAACGATATGACAACCCAGAAGCATCACGGTTTTTGGATTCCCAGTTTCTTGACAAAATTGTGTAAAATGTTCCCTCAAAGTGTATGATGTGGTTGTTGGACACCATTGATTGGATCAAGAGTAAATGCTACGTAACTTCTGTAATTATCTTCATCCAGACTAAACTTTAGACCCCGAACTCTTTGTGATGAATTATTTTGTGTTTCTAATGGGGTTGCCAGTTTTTTGTTTTGAGAGTTTTTCTCTAAGATGGAGGTGAAATTAATGAGGTGTTTGAGATTGAAAGATTAAGGTTAAGAAGTTCTTAGAAGTTTGAGATTAAAAGATTAATATTGGGATGAAATTATTAGAAGTTGTCGGTGTATAACGTGGAGAAGGTGTGATTTTGAAGTTGAAATTTGGTTATCTTTGTAGGAAGTAGAATTAGAACCGTTGGATGAGAATAGTCGTGGAGATTCAAACAAGGACACTCGTCTTTGTATGAGCCGAGTGTCGGCCCAGATGAGGTCGTTCTCCCCTAGATAACGTGGTCGTCTCAGGTTGAGACACGGTGTACAAACCATTTTATTTGAGGGTTTGTCCATCCATTTTATTCGTTTGTCAATCCCTCTTTATAGTGTATGATACCGACTGATGGCTGCATATTAATATGTAACCTGGAACACAATGTTACACCTTTGAATTTATGCAAAAAGCAAGACTATATTTCTCCACGATATCAAGTTTTAGCATTTTTTAAAAATAATCCACGGTGAATTTTTCCACCATATCAGGTTTAAATTTTTTTTTGAAAATAATCCACGACGTATTAAAAATATATATCAATGATTACACGACAATAGTGTTTGTTGTGTCACCCAGTGGTCAGGATACATTTGTTTTCCTAACTAGAGGTCGTGATCTTTCCTCCCCCATTAAAATCATTTTTATCATTTTAAAACTCGGGCGAGTCACGCTCTGCAACTCGGGCGACCAACTCGGTTCTCTTCCTTCGAAAAATCTTCCTTCCCGAAGTAAACAATCCATCAAAATCAGGTGTTTTCATTACAGTTTCACTAATGATTGGTGTTTCAATTTCTATTTCTTCCTTTTTTAGTTAGTTATCTGGGTTTTGGTGGCGTTCTTTAATTTGTTTGGTAAAATTTTTCTAGGTCTACAATGAATCCTTTAATTGCAGATCTTTCAAAAACTCCTGAGATTCATCCATCAGTTAATCTGGTAGCAGATATGGATGATTCAAGATATGATGCTTGGAAGTTTTCTTTAACTGGTCGTCTAGATTTTGTCCATCTTAAATTTTCAGATGCTGCTACTAGTTTGAGAATCAATGGAAGTTGAAGGATAAATACCAACTTATTCCATTGGGTAAAGGTTTTTTCACTGTCAGATTATCAATATTGAAGATAAGAACTATAATACTACTGGTACTTGGGAGGTTCATGATCAAATTCTTAGAGTAAGGAATTGGATTCCAAACTTCAGACCTGAAAGTCATGGGACATCAAAAGCCATGGCATGGGTTCAATTTCGTGGTCTCAGTCTGGAATACTGGGATGAAGCTACACTATTTACTATCAGTAGAGCTATTGGAACACCTATTAAGGTTGATGATGCTACACTTCAATATCAAAGTGGTTATTATGCTAAAGTATCGATTGAGATTGATCTTGCAAAAACGATTCCTAACAAACTTTGGATCATTACTAAATTTGGTGATTTCTCTCAAAGGGTGATACTTACAAAACTCCCAAAATTTTGTACCAAATGCAAGATAGTTGGACATTTAACATCTGAATATAGAGCAACTCAGCAACAAGGCAGCTCTGATCCAATGGAGAGGGAAATCTTGATTGAGCAGAATCATACTTCTCAAAAATTACAAGCTACTCAGCAAACCAATCAAGGTACTTCTCCAAGTAACTCTAGTAAGCCTCCTATTCAAAACAATGTGGAATTGGATAAGCCTTTTCAAGATAATAATGTTGAGCATATAACTGAAGTGAATACTATCAGTCCAGTTTTAGAAAGTATTAATCAGTCTCCTGGTATTAACATTACAATTAATCCTTTTGAAGTATTACAAGAAAATGAAAATGATTTGTCTGACTCTGAAGATGGTGAAATCAAAGAAGTTAGTGCTTCAAATGTTCTTGAATTTGGTACTATTCCTCAACAGATTACTATTATTCCAAAAAGTGCTCAATCATCTGATGAAGTAAGTTCTAATAAGACTGCAAAGAAAAAGCCACCTTTAAAACCAGTAGTTACTACTAGAAAAGATAGTAAGGAGTCTCTTAAACATATGATTGATAAGGGGAGTATATCTCCTCAGCCTCCTCCTTTTAAATGAAGACAATATTTTGGAATATTAGAGGCATTCTAAGACAGAAGGCCCAAGATAAGTTGAGAAGTCTAATTCAGTCTAATAATCCTTTTTTGGTTTGGATTGTTGAACCAAAAATTAAAACAAAACAATTTCATTTCAATCTCCCAGGTATGCATCATCAAATTATTCACAACTCAAAGGATAGTTCTAAAGGTAACATTTGGCTTTTCTGGAATTGTTCTTTAAGTACTCCTTCTATTACCAAATTTACTAGTCAAAGTATTACAGTAGAAATTGGTGAAGTTTTGGTTACTGTTGTTCATGCAAGTTGCTCTCAAATTAACAGAAGAGAATTATGGCAAGATATGTGTGATATTAGTCTCATGAATAAACCTTGGTTAATTCTAGGGGATTTTAATACTTTACTGTCTTTTGATGTGAAAAGAGGTGGTAGACAACCCAATATATCTGCTATGAATGAATTTCAAGATTGTGTGGATTTTTGTGATTTAATTCAAGCTCTTAAAAGTGGTCTGGAATTCTCTTGGTGCAATGGTAGAGTTGGGAACAAAAAAATCCTTTGTAATCTTGATAGAGCTCTTTTTAACTTAAAATGGTTAGAGAAATTTAATGGATCGAGTTACAAGGTTGGAACAAGAGGAATCTCTGACCATGGCCCTATTATTGGTTCAGATGCTATCATCCCTAAAGCTTTAAACTCTCCTTTTAGATTTCAGAAAATGTGGCTGAATTTTCCTGATTTTATTGAAGTTATCCAAGATTCCTGGAATGAAGAAATTTATGGTAATCCCATTTATATTTTCATGAATAAGTTGAAAAGACTAAAGAAGTTCTTAAAATTGTGGAATTGGGAGGTCTTTGGGGATGTTAAAGAAACTCTCAGGAAAGCTGAAGAAAAGATGTTAGAAGAAACTTTGAAATCAGATAATGATCCTTCTAATATTAGCCTTTTGAACAATCTGTTTACTGCTAGAGGGAAATGTGATCTTGCTGCTCAAAATTATAACACTTTCCTAAGAGATAAAGCTATAATCAACTGGATTCAATATGGTGATCTTAATTCTAAATTCTTCCATACAAGTATAAAGCTAAGACAAGCTCAAAATTCCATCTCTAAAATTGAAAACTCATCAGGTAACATTATCACTGATCATAATGGTATTTCAAATGTTCTCATTGATTACTTTAGAAATAAATTTTCTCATCAAGATATCACTATAAGTGATTCCTTCTTTGAAGCTGTTCCAAAAGTTATTAATGATGAAGATAACTCCTTCTTAGAAAACTTGCCCACTGTACACGACATAAAGAATGCTACTTTTGATTTAAATCCAGATGGTGCTCCTGGTCCACATGGATTCACTGGCTCTTTTTACAGATTTGTTTGGGAGGTAATTAAAAATGATCTCATTGCTGCAATCCAGTATCGTTGGCAACACAGTATCGTACCTAGTGGTTTGAACTATAATTTTCTGACTTTGATTCCTAAAGTGCAAGGTGCTAACAATGCAAAACAATTTAGACCTATTGGACTTAGCAACTTCTGCTTTAAAATAATCACCAAAATTATTACCATGAGGATTAGTAAATTCCTTCAAAAGATTGTCTCCCCTCAGCAATGTGCATTTATTAAAAGTAGAAACATACATGAACATGTGCTTCTTGCTTCTGAGCTTGTCAATGAATTGTTTGTTAAAAGAAGAGGTGGTAATTTGGGGCTAAAATTAGACATTTATCAAGATTATGACACTATGAGTTGGGATTTTTTTTATAAAGCTCTATCCAGTTTTGGATTCTCTGGCAAATTCTGTGATTGGATTATGGTGCTGCTCAAGACTGCTAAAATTTCTATACTTCTCAATGGTGGTCCTATTGCTTTTTTTGGAGTTGGCAGAGGGCTTAAACAAGGTGATCCTCTTTCACCTATTCTTTTTATTATAGATGAAGATATTTTAAGTAGGAATATTCAAAAATTGGTAATTGATGAGAAAATTCAGCCTATGGTAATTAGAAATGGTATACACCCTACACACTTATTCTTTGCTGATGATATATTCTTATTCTGCAATGGAAATATGAGGAGTATAACTAATCTAAGAAATCTCTTAATGGAATATCAAACTGCAATTGGTCAAATTATCAATACTTCTAAAAGTAGATGTTTTTTGGGGGGGACTTCTTCTGTGAGGCAAAGACAAATTGCTAATTTTTTTCATATGGATATCTCTCAGTTCCCTGATAAATATCTAGGGGTTAATTTGGTTCAAGTGAAGATTAAATCCACTCATTTATGGAACTTAGTGGAATATATGCAACATAGATTGTCTTCTTTGAGAGGTGAACTGTTAAGCTTTCAAGCTAGACTTACTCTGGTTAAGTCTGTCCTTTGTAGTATTCCAGTGTATAATATGTCTATCTACAAATGGCCTAAAAAGGTGATTAAAGCTTGTGAAAGAATTGTAAGGAACTATCTATGGTCAGGTAATGCTGAAGAGAAAAAGTGTGTGACTTTAAAGTGGAATAAAGTCAGTTCTCCTCTTGAAGAAGGTGGTCTGGGAATAAGGAGTCTTGAAGATTTCAACATAACTTTATTAATGAAATTCCTTTGGAATATGCTTCAATCTGAGGAAGAATGGGCCCTTTTCTTCTTAGCTAAATACGCTGATAAAAATGGAAGCTGAATCACTTACTATAAAAGATCTTCAATTTGGCCTGGAATTAAGTGGATAATTCCAATTTTCAAAAGTCCTACTAGATGGGTTGTTGGAGATGGTTCTCAAATTTCTTTTTGGAATGATAAATGGATTTTTGAAGAGTCTTTAAGTACAATGTTTCCAAACCATTCCCTTATGACTCAATATCCAAATTTAAAAGTTAACAGTCTTATTATGAATGGTCAATGGAGAATCCCTGAAGATCTTCTCCAACTCTTCCAAATTGAGCAATTACCTGTTATTGGAACTGGTGCAGATACTTTAGTCTGGGGCAGTAATCATATTGGCATGTTTTCTGTTGCTGATGCAATGAAGAATATCAGGAATCCTCTGCCAAAGCTACACTGGTATAAAAAAATATGGAATCATGCAGTTTTGCCTTATACTTCAGCTAATATATGGAAAATTACAAGGGAAGCTTGTGCAACTGATGAGAACTTGACAAAAAAAAGTTTCAATATAGCTTCAAGATGTTACATCTGTCATAATGATATTGATTTCTTAAATCATATTATGTGGAACTGCAGCTTTGGTAGACAGCTTTGGAATTGGCTGGGAGGTATTTTCCATTTTCTTCATCCTTTATCCTTTGAAGAAGTTCTTAAAAGGTGTAAGTCCACCAGCCCTATGGTAAAAGAGTTATGGTACATTTGTTCTTACACTCTGATGGCAGATTTTGGTTCCTAAGGAATAAAATCTGTTTTGAAGATGAGAAGCCTAACCTACACAAAATTAAAATCAGAATTTCAAAGACTGTTCAGTAGTGCACAAGAAGATTGAAAAGCTGTAGATGGGGCTCTCCATATGAAGACAAGGTTCTCAGCCACTTTCAAATACAGTACAGCAAATTCCAGAGACTGGGAGTCATTGAAGTATTCTTTTATTTACCTAACATGAATGAAACTCTTTTGTGTTGTGATGGTGATTCTAGAGGTAATCCAGGGCAGGCTGGTTATGGATTTATTGTCAGAAATCATATTGGTAACTTTTTTTATGATGAATCAGGTGGATTGGGAGTACTATCTAATTATATTGCAGATTTATAGCCAGTATAAGAGCTCTTGAATGGACTCTGGAAAATCAAAAGTTTAAGATCATTCTGCAAACTGATTTTAAGGCTTGTGCCACAGCTTTATTGAACAAGAAGATACCATGGTTTTTGATGGCTAGATGATAGAGAGTTATAAGTGGACTGCACAGTATTTCTGTCAGACATGCTTACAGGGAAGCAAACTTTTCAGCTGATCACTTTACTAAAAAGGGTGTGCATCTTCCAAAGAGTATTATACAAAACTTCAGAGAGAGACCTTCTTCCCTTTCTCAAATGGAATTCCCAGACATGCCATATTATAGATTTGAGTAATGGTGTGTCTTTGCACTCTTAGTTCTGTGCGTTGAGATTTTTTTGTTTTTCTTCTTTGATAATGGACCTTGTTTGGTCTTGTATTTTTGATTCTGATTTTTAATAAAGCTGTTTTTTGTTAAAAAAATAAAAATAAAAAAATAAATCTTTCCTCCCCACCCAGTGTAGTTTTCTAGATTTCATCCAATGCTCATCCATGATCATGTTCCACGTGGGCGTCATAAATACAATATGATCCATGTATTTCTTTATTTCCTTATCTTTTTTTTTCGAAGAATGCTACACATCCCGCGGGTTATCCCGAGTGAAACAAAATTAGTGGAGCCCCTGGAACCAGCGATTTTGCAGGGGGTGGGTTAAGGGTGGGAACCACCCCCTCTCTCTCACACATCCCATTCTCGAAATGGCCCGCGAAATGGTAATCATTTTCCTTTTTTCCCCCTCCTCACTCTTCCGATTTTCGAAAATAATGTATATCCTGCGGGCCCAATCCCGTGGTTTATTCCGATTTTGGCTTTTGTAAGAAAGAGGGGGTGTGACCTAGGGATGTAAATTCGGGCAGGCCGGGCCGCCTGATCCAAAAACTAAGACAGGCCGGGCAGGACGGGCAGGCCAGGCTTAATATTTGTGAGCCCGTAAACAAATTCATGCCGGACAGGCCTGGCACAAGTAGATAATTTGCTACCCAAAGACCGTCCAAAGCCCGCTTTTTATACGGGCAGGCCAGATCGGGCCGGACATGCCACTATTTTGATTTTTTTTTAAGTTTAAATTTTCAAATGAACGGTATTAAATACAATATCCTTTCCTTTCCAACATCGCATATCGTAAGTGATAGTATTATTTTATATTTAAATTACACTGATAAATTTTTAATTTTAGCCTATAAATAATTAATTAGAGTACAATAAACTTTCTAATAAGAAAATATATTACCATTAATGTTTTGAAAAGGTTAATTATAAGTAAAAAAACAATTATATATTTTATTTTTCTTGACACAAAATTGACAATTATAAAATTGTAACTTTTAAGTCTTTTTAAGAGGATATTAAATGATTAATGGCACATAGAAGGCTTTCAGGCCGGGCATCAGCCGGGTATCAGGCCGGGCATCATAATTAATCGCAAAGCCCGAGACCGCTCAATAAATTAATCCAGACCAGGCCGGGTGGTCCATGACGGGCCATAACAGGCTTTGGGCTACTTCGGGTACAGACGGGCTCGGGCGGATACAGGCAGGCCGAGTATTTTCGGGTATTATTTACACCTCTATTGTGACCCACCCTTAACCCACCCCTGCAAACCGCCGAGCCACGAGGGAAATAACATTTTTTCCCTCGTCGGGACACACCGCGGGCTGGAGTGTAGCATTTCCCTCCAATTTGTAACCGGTGAAGAACCGTAAGCGAGCTCTTCAACTTCAAGATTTCTTTGTAACATAAGGCGATTTTAGGTAGGAAAAAAAACAGTCCATGGCCTTCTCATATTCATTCTGTTATTAATTTCTCATCTTAATTTTTGCAATTAAATCCTTCAAAGAAAAACCGGAGGCTTTCAATAGATTTTCCCTACAAATTGCTTGATCCAGTTCGAATGGAGCATCATTCATCCCCTTCAACACTTAAGTTTCTCCGGAGTCTTTCCCCCAAAATAATCTGAGAGTCTCTTCTTTGCATGAGTAGATTTTTCGATTTTTAGAATTTCTGCTTTGCCTGATTCGATTTTTCGCTGCTGAGTTGTAAACCTAATGGAGTTTTAGTTTTATGATTCAACTCTATTGTTCTTTGATTGCTTAATCTGATAGTGTTTGCTTTTTTGTTGGCTTAATCTGATAGTGTTTGATTAAATGGGTTTGATGGAAATTTTACCCCGGTAATTTCACTTTTTGCTGTGTTTCCGGTTTGTTCATTTGGTTAAACAAATACCGGACATCAGCTATGCAACAGAAATAATGTTTTAAACATGGTAAAGTTGTTTTTCTGCACATCTCCTGTTGATTTTTTAATGTGAGTGTGGTTAGTAATTAGGTTTGTTTTTGATGAAGTTTTTGTGCCAGGACTCCTAATCGAATTAGATATGTCATTCCAGTTAGATTCTTATGATTTCAACAGAAATCCAACTTCTGAGTTTGGATGTTTGTTAATTTTGGATATGCTTTACCTGATATTAATTTTGTATTGTGATTGTGTAAGTACTGAATGTGTTTTTTTTTTTTTTTTGGTATAGATTCGTGCATCCGCATCAGAATGGCATCGCAGGTTAAGTGCAACCCACCAAAGGTAGGCTTCTCAGCCACACATGACAACTTCAAGTGCTTGCGATCACTAAAAGAAAAAAAGTCAAGTGCCATTACAGTTCGATGGACAAGGAAATGGGAAGAATTGAACTTTATGTCCACTAACAAAGTTACCAGTCGGGGATATGGTTATCTTTGATGAGGAGGTATTCATACAAACTATTTCCATTTACATTTAGTTTGATCCACTATGTTTAGTTGATTCTGTTTTAAGTTTAGTGTTAAAATACCCCTATGAGATGCTCAAATATACCCCACAGAGAGACCAAATTTCATCTCTGCTACTGCCGACACTAACTCACGAATCCAACAATTTGAAGTTAATAGAAAGTTCATAACCTGTAAAAATTTCAACTCTGCTACCGCCACAAGGATTAGGTTAATTGCAAATCAGCAGTAAGTTGTTGGCGATCTATACCATTAGTGTTCCAGAAAAGATCCTATTTTAGTGTTTCTTCTTGCGGCTTGATGTTTGTTTGTTCTTGGATTAATTGCAGGGTCTAATTGATTATTTCAAGAATACTTTCATCAAGAGACTTGGCAGTACGAGTGAAGAGTTTCAAAGCTGCAAAACAACGGGCTGCCTTGGTGATGGTTGAAAAAGAAATAAAAAGGTTCATCTTCTCCCCTTATCTTGCACCTCAACTCTATATTTTTTGTGTGATCAAAAATTTGAATGAAAAGTAAACCTAGAAAATAGGATTCATATGTCATTGTTAATCATCTGTATTGATACAATTACAAACCATGGGTACTGAAATTTTGAGCAAATCTAAACTTTGGTGCAGTTACATCATTAAGTAATTTCCTTTTCCTAATGTTATGAATTGATCCTGATCGCATTGCACAGTTTGAATCCAACAAATCGTTTACACATCAGATTCGTGGTGGAATTTCATGAGTCATCGTATCGAAGAACCAATCAGGTACAACTGGAAGTATACAGTTTGTTCATATTCTTAGTAAATCTTTTTCCCTTGCGTCAATTCTCTGGGTATCCGTTATCAAAAATTAAGTACGATTTGTTAAAAGGGAGATTACCCAATATCTCTATTTATTATGGATGAATAGAAATGGATGGTGGAATAGAGATCAAACACCTGATTTTAGGTATCCATTAAGAGGGAAGGAACTATCTTGCTTGCCGTTGGTGTAGCAAAAAGAGCTCAGTAGTGTGAGACTAAAGTGGACGTTCCTATAGCTTGGTTATTGCTCTTCACCATATTATCAATTATCTTAGTTTATTTTAGTATGTATTTGCAACTTTATTTACCAGGTTAGCACGTCATATTTGCGATGCAGGTACCTAATCCTCTTCGAAGTGAAAGATACTACCGGTTCTGTTACTTTTGTAGCTTTAGACAGCAAGGTCCAGGATATGGTTCAGCCCACTGAATTCAAACTCTTGAGCGGCTCAGGGATAAATTATATTGATCAAACGTTTTTGATAACTAACTACTATACCCAACTATTTTTTTCAAGGTTCAGTTCTGTGTCCAGATGTTGCTGTTAAATAAATTGATTTGTTTAGGATCTGTAATGCACCCTTTTCTCTTATCAAATAATCCATTGGTAATCCTCTTCACACTTGGGATTTCATAGGAGTTGTGAAAATAGTTAGTCTGGAAGGTCTATCTTTTTAGCTTATGTAAATGGTAAGTTATTCTTATAATTTCATTGGTCCTGCTTTTTTATTTAACTGGATCGCTGCATAATTTCAAGGGTGTTAAAGAGTGGACAATTTAGACACCAAGTCTGGAAGTGCCGGCCCTGTTATTGATCGGGTGGAATATGTCATCAGTGAACAATGTCGCTTTGGTACTTTTAGGAAGGATGAACTATTTGCAGTCTATCAAGGTAAGCATTTCCAATCTAAAAGATTATAACAGTTATATGCGTAGGGATTTTTAGTTGTTACGTGTAATTTATGCATGCTCAGATGTTATACGAATTTCATAACAGTCACCATAGATGACAACAATAAATGACAACAATTCACCTCATACACACCACTGCCGCCACAATACCACCTGACAAAAAATCAACGTTAACTGAAACAATATGTTATTCTGATCATACCATCTGCATACATTTCCAACAATTCTTAGAGGACTTCAACAATTCTTCCTATCTGAAGTTCTCCTATTCAAATAAACATTTGTACATCACTGTGGCGTGGCGTTAATTATCTGAATAGCAATAAGAACTCAGTTCAAAAGCCTTGGTAAGATTGGAATTAGTTTGAGCTCTAGGCCATGGTAACATCTTTGATTGACATGACAATATCAGTGTCTATATTGCTCGACTTACTATGATTAAAGACCTTGGAAACATTGGAGTTAGGTTGAGCTCTAGGCCATGGTAATATCAAAAACCTTAAAGACATTGATGCTTGAAGTTATCTGACGTCTAATCTGTAGGTAAATCTATTTGATATTTCTTTACCATCACACCTTTGCGCTATCTCGGGTGTTCCCGAGTTTCCATGTTTTTTCTGGGCCACCCTCCATCATGAACTTCAAAGATGCTGGTGAAATCGTTAATGTTCAACATTTGGGGGATGGACGTTTCAACTTTAAAGTGGCATGTTACTGTTGAGTTTGCAACAAAAGAAGCCACGCAGAAGTTAATAATGTTGCTGTTACACATGAACAATATGATAGAGGAATTTGAGTTAATTATGTTGTTGACCACACCACTATCTGCTCTTCTTTAACTTCTCAAAGCAAGTAAGTAGGATTTCTTCCATATTCATCTGCTTCTCAGTTCAAATTTTGGGCTTAATTGGTGCAATTATCTATTAGGTTCAAAATTTTCTATTGTTTTTAGGTCTTCTCTGTTGCAAGGTGCATACAGTGACATGATACTCGATGGTGTACAACCATCAAGAGATTCATTTCACTGAAAAGAGCGAGCTAGGTTGCAAGATGCTTTTATTTTAACGATCAAAAGGAAGCAATGGGTTTAGTACCAGAAGGTAAGTATCATGAATGATAGTTGTTTTACTTTTATGTTTGAGATTAATAAGAAGCCGGGTTTCCTCTTAGATAAGAAACATTGGGAAAATCTCATTTATATGGATCAATAGACTTAACTATCAGAACAGCAGTTAATAAACAATTCCAGAGATTTAGCTTTTGTTTGATATTTTTCGATTACGCGTAAGAATATTTAACTGAACACCTGAACAATTTTCTGTTTGCTGAGGTTGTTCATGTAAATTCTTTGAGGTATATTAAAGTGAGGGCATTAGGCGAACCGGAACTCTATACTACTGTTAACTATTCAACGTAAAATATGCAACTGCTGACCACTTTTACCACATTTTTTAAACGTGGCTTGAATCATTTGTCCATCTAAAAATGTAGAAAGTGGATAAAGGTAGAAATAAGGTTTTACCCTAAGTAAGAAATTGGCGAAAAGGAGGCTTAAAGGAAGCCTCCTTGGTTATCGAAATTCACTTTACCCTTTGGGTAGTGAAATTGGAAAAGCCAAGTGAGTGTTGTCAGAATAAGTAATTCATCCTCAGTAGATGATAATGCATGCAAAAGGTGATCAGATGTTGCCTATTATTGTAATATTAGCTAATTACGGTGGGAGGCCTAAAGATAGAGAGGATTTTAGTAATAAATGTAATATGATCATAACAGTGCATCTTAAACAGTTCATATTTGATTTATGCTCAGCCACTTTGTAATTATATTCCATATTTATATTCAGGTTCTATACTAAAGTCCTCTTAAGCTGTTGGCAGGGAGTATGAACTCAGTTCCACAAGTGCGATACTTTTCGGCATCATAAGTATAAGACGGAATGCGAATACTGGCTGTAGAGCACCATGAGTATGAGAAAAAACTGTAAGAAAATTTGTAAATTTTAGCATTCAATATGAACCCATCTTTGAGGAGGCTTCTCATATTGACTCATAAAGAAAGACCCCTGAAAAATCAAAGATTAAGAAAGTATATATGATTGATTTTGATTGAAAGTGGGCTTAGGATAGACTTGTGTATTGGTGTTAATCATGATGAAATGCACCCTGATTTTGGGCATACCTAAATCTTTCTAGGCATACAAAACAATAGTCCCATTTTGGGTGACCTTATAAGGGGTACCCTATGGATAGTTCAATTACCTATATACCCTTAATACAAAAATCTAAAATCAGTTTTCTAAAAAATCAAAATCAGTTTCCCTTAACATCTCTTCTTCCTCCTCCTCTTCTAGCCGAACTCTTCCTCCTCCTGCGAAAAAACAAATTCATCATCGTGATTAATTGTCGGCTCGTAAAAATTTGATCGTCGATTAAACTCAACCACACAATGACTCGTACAAAGAAAAGTAGGGACTAGGCAAACCAAATCGTCTTCTAATCCATCAATTGAAGAAGAAGAACCAATTGAAGATGAAGGTGTAGAAACTGAAAATCAACCACCAATTGAACCAAAAATTGAACCAATTGCATCTCCAACTCTGGAAATGAGGATAAGAAAGTAAGTTTTACAAACCCAATCTCCTATTTGTTGTTTTTCATCGATTAAATGACGGTTACAGTGTTGGGTTCGGCTCAAAATTGAGTTGCATTTTTAGCCGAACTGTTCTTCACAAAAGCTTCCTGTAAGTGTATATGAACAGTTCGGCACGAAATTTCATGAAATTTCAAGCCGAACCTAGTCTCATATAGAGATGCATACGGGTTCGGCGTATTCGATAATCATAATGTGCCGAACCTAGCACATTTACGAGGTTCGGCTGTTACGATATTCTCAATATGTGCCGAACCAATAACAATATTTTAACCCAAAAAATAACAAATTGATGTTCGGCTCATGCGATTTTCGAAATATAAGCCGAACCAGTAAATTTCTTTTTTCCGGGCTATTCAGGATGTTGTTCGGCTTACTATGAAACTTTCATATAAGCCGAACTAGTGTCTAGCAAAAGGGTTGGAATTGAAAATTATAGGTTCGGCGCATGCAGTAAACAGATTCAGTGAGCCGAACCGTTCATCAATTGGTAGATTCGGCTCATAGATGTGAGCCGAACCTCAACTTGTTTCGCCGAACCATGATCCAAAAAATCATCTAAACAACCTTTATAATTCTGAAAATTATCTTAATCACTAAACAAAATATTTAATCACTAATCAATATTACTAACACTAATATGTAAAGGGCAGATTTGCCATTAAAAAAATTTTGGGTTAAGGGGTAATCTGATTTTGCTATTTCACAACCTTTTTTTTTCTTTATGCGGTATGCCTAGTAAGATTTCAGTATGCCCAAAATTAGGGTTCGATGAAATTTGGGATGGGTATTTAGGGGTGAGCATGTGGCCCGTAATCCGCGGATTTAACCGGGATCAACCGCATTTTTGCGGATGGATGCCCGAACTGTTCGTTAATGGGTTGGATGCGAATGGGATTTTTGGAATCCAACGGATTACGAATTGGGTCCGGATGGAACCTTGAAAATCCGTTGGACATCCATAACCGTTAAATTAAGGATATTTATATAGTTTTTAGAAAATATATAGATAGTTTCGGAATTCTTAAGGTGTTTGTTTGGAGTGTTGTTCATGGCACTTTTATATTTTTATACGTATAAAGAATGTGTAGGTTCTATGAGAAATCGTCTATGTTGGATTTATTTTTTCATTATAAATTTTAATTAAAACAAATTCATTGGATTATTTGTACCCAATCCGTATATCCGTGCATCCATTGGATGCAAATCCGTTGGATGTTGGATTGGATGCGAATGCCAAATTTGAAATCTGTAATTGATTGGATTGGATGCGGATGAGGTAAAAACCGGTCCATACCGGTCCATGCTCACCCCTATGGGTGTTCAGATTTGTTTCTTACACCAAAAAGATTATTAACAGAAATAGAAATGGATGTACAAAAGTTGTTCCCAGATGCAAAAGTTTATTTTGATTTTTTCTCTTTAAGCCTTCTCCGGTTATAATTGTTACCTTGCTACATTTAGTGTAAATGTTTTTCAATTGATTACTTGCTGATACCTCCGGCCTAATTAAAAATGAACATTTATGTTTGACAAAAGCTATTTCGGCAAATCATCTATTTTACTATCCACATTCCCACTATAGTTTTCTAATTTAAATAGCCGGAGGGTGATGCTTGGTACGATTTTTTCATCAATTGGGGATATTTAGATTATTAATTCAAGTTTGGTTTTACGTTAATTGCCTTAGCTCATACTCCCTCCGTTCCTTTTTAATAGGCCAGTTTCTATAAATAAAAGTTTCAAAAAAATAGGCCAGTTTTCTAATTGGGGAAGTCAAATGTTATTTTAATTTTTTGGGACCACTTTTCTAACTTCTTTTGATGACAAGTGTCATGTGGACCACTTCACTTTACTTCTTTTGCTAACAAGTGTCATGGGGACCATTTCACTTCACTTCTTTTATTGACAAGTGTCATGAGGACCACTTTCAATGATTAGTTCTCTTAATTTCCTTAAATTTCGTTAAAAACAAAACTGGCCTATTAAAAAAGAACGGAGGGAGTAAATTTTACCAAGTTTACGTGGACAATTTTTTGATCAAACAGGGCTGGTGAGAACATATTTAGTTCCCTATATTAGGGCTTAAACACGGATTACCACTAAATAACTGATTATTGTTTCAGAAACGTCAAGTTTGGAAAAATTAAATATTCGGGAGGATTAAAAGAGAATCCCATTTGTATTGAACATCTGAGTATTTAGTACATATTTTTTTCATGCATAAATCCTAATACCTTTTCCGCGAAACAAAAACAATTTAGTTTTTTTTTCTTTATCCCACGTAATATTTTAAAGATTTTTTACAGATCAATAAAGGCTTGCCAAATGTCCTCTCCAGATTTATTCTAAATACTCTTCTCTGAGCGTCTCCGAGCGTTTTTCTTCTCTAAGCGAACGGTGACGCTCACCATTCAACGTGGGGGCTCCATTGACTTAGGATTATAAAGGATTATCCTCTCCGGGTTTATTCTAAATACTCTTCTCTGAGTGTTTTTCCTCTCTAAGCGAACGGCGACGCTCACCATTCAACGTGGGGGCTCCATTGACTTAAGATTATAAAGGATTAAGATTTATATCTACATTAATTTGAATTTTAAATATATGGAAAAAACCAGTATGAATTTCAAATACCGAAATAAACCTGGCTAAATTGGGACCGTGCCACTTAATTGGGGCCTATAAATTGCTTCAACCAACCTAAAGAGAAGGATATGGGGTGTCTAAAAGATGGTAAAAATACTAAATTAGCCCTTAAAGAAAATTTAATTATTCTAACACAAATTCAAATACAAAATCATAATCACTTTATTAACAAATACAAAAATCATTAATCAAAACTCATTTTCAATTTCCATCAAAACTAAATCCCAATGAATCCAAAACAACAATTGAAATCTAATTTCATTTTGGGTTTTGGAAAAAAATTTCAAAAACAAACAATTCAAGTGATCGAGTTAAATTCCTTTAATCCATTCCTTCTAAGAGGTACTCTACAATGATTTACCTCTAAACCTTTGAAATTCACTCATCAAATTTTCTGAAAATCCATCCAGAATCGGTTTATGTGTGCACTATACTAGTCTGATTGTGGTAGCAATCGGTTTTTATTATGTACCAACATAACCCGATTCTGGATGAACATCAACATCAATCGGTTTAAGTTAATGCACGTATAAACCGATTCTGGGTGGATTTTCGGATTTGTAGATAAATCAAGAATCAGATTATTGGTGCATACGTATAATCTGATTGTGACTGTTAACGGCTATTTTTTGAATTTGAAATTATAGCCGTTGGTACTTTGTGTATATAAAGAGGATAGCCTATTCTCTTTCATACACTACCTAATCCAAAGAAATCTTTCTCCATTGTTAATTTTTTCATTTTTTTTCAATTGCGGAAATGGAAGAAGAGATACACAAAAGAAGCGAACAAACAACTACAAACAAATATGTTAATGTAATGGATGAAGTGTTAAGCAAACAAATAACTACAAAAGAAACCATATCATCGTCATCGGCTGCGAAAAAATATAAAGAGAAACTCAAGGCAAAGAAACGAGGTCAAGAGCAATTCCAACTAAGATAAAGAATGAAGGATGTTGATGAAGAGACCGAATGGATTAGAAACTTTAACATTCTCAAGGATCTTCCTGAAGATCCTAAATAGCATACTATATTTTGGATTGAAGTTGGTTGGGGTCCTTTCGTTAAACATATGGGCAAGAAACCACGCTATAATTATGAACCATCCAACATTCATTCAAGGAAGAATCATATTAGGAAATTATGCATCAAGTACAATGAGTTTCTTGGTAAGTACAGAAGGGACAGGTTCGCTGCACAAGATGCATATAAAGCTTGGAGAGGAGAGCAGTTTTATCATTTCGAAGCGGCATTGATAGTTGAAACTCACACTAAGAAATATAACTGTGCTAGTTTCAATGTTAAGAGTAAATGAAAAGTGGAAATGGTCCACAATCGGATTATGTTAGACCATATTTAATCCGATTATTTAGTTATGTTTTTCTAGTAACTTTTTCTTCCCAAAATCGGATTATATTGTCGTACATAAGGACCGATTCTGAAATAATCCCAGACAAGTTTAGTTCAGAATCCGTTTATAATAGTTCCTTAGTAAACCGATTTCCTTTAGAAATCAGAGTCGGTTAATAAAAGTTGCAGTATAAACCAAATCTGGAAAGGCTGAAGCAAACTAAATACACAATCGGACTTAATAAACATATTAGAAGACTGATTATGTAACAAATTTCATGAGTCCAACGTACCCAAAAAAGACAAATCACTTTCCTTCATTAAGCTTGGTTCAAGTTTGCAAAATACAATATAAGAAAGCGACAAAATATAAGCATCCGATAGATCAAGTTTTTAACATAAGGAAAATACTCATTCCAACAAATGTAGACCTTCGAATTGATCTGGCTCGATCAATTCCTCCCATCGCCCCATGTTGGGATTGTATTTTTTTAGCCACTCCTTGGTGACCTCCGAGACCTCATGAAACCCATCTACCGGTGGTAATGGAAAATCATCACGTAATCTAAGACCGATATAATGCATGTTCTTATTGTTGAATAAAACAATTCTCCGATCCTTAAGCGATTCATCCCAAATGGTGTATTTGGTGCGTATGCGTAGCATGATCCCTTACCAAATAGATGAACAACGCAACTCCACGTTTCTGCCAAGAGATGACCACATAGAGGCATACACATCCAATACTGTCGGGTAATTGGTCTATTCCCCTTTGGCCCTTGTACTCTAGCAACCATTTTTTCAAAAATCACTTCTTTGTCTTATCTTGTTTTTCCTTCCTTCATCATCGAAATGTAAAATTCCTTGTCTTCTTGTAAGTGCAAGACCATCATCTTTCTAAAGTATTGACATTGGGTTAGGTTCTCATCGTCCGCCAAACTTATATGGCCTATTTGTTCCGACGCAACGTGATAACCACAATTCCCATCCGCATCCACGTCGTCGGTAGATAACACATAGGGCTTAACAATTTCAGGAAGTTTCGAGTAATACTCCTCGAATATGGTGTAACACGTTTGATGGGGTCTACCGCGTTCATCCCTAGGCGTGCTTCCATCACTAAGAGCGGACCTTATAATCACCATAGAACCCTTTTGTCTTGCTTGTCCCTTCCATGCACGTATCCTTGATACTCGTGTTGTACTCGCTTGACTCTCTTGAGAAGGAACAGTTAGATTGTTTGGCGCTTGACTTTTTTGAGAAGGATCGATTGGATCCTCATGTTGTGAAGGAGCGATTGGATCATTTGAAAGGACCATATGTGCACTACTTGTTCCGCTTTCTCCCTTCTTTGGTCGACCCCTTTTCCTCTTAGCCGGTGCCTCTTCATTCTCAATTTGTGAAGGAACGTTTGAAACATTTGTCTTGGGTTGTGCGCTACTTGTCCCGCATTTGATCTCTATTCCCTTGTCTATAAATCAATGCTTTGCATCGTTTCTATTTTCCCATTCCAAATCGGTGAAATAGTGGGCAGAGGTATCATGACCCAGCAGAGATACAGGTTTGGGTTGATCTTCTTCAAACGCCACAACAATATACAACAAATATCAACAAGTTGATGATTCAAAATCGGTTTATACGTTACAGTCGATTAAATCGATTATTAGGAATCGGTTTATATGTGCAACTATAAAGACCGATTAACGAATTGTCGAAAAATTTCGAAGTTCACAATCGGTCCACGTCTCGTATCATGTAATCCTATTTTGTTCACATTTCTCCTGAAACTTTTTTTCTCCAAAATCGGATTACATATACACGAAAATAAATCGATTATCAACTTCGTGTATTCTACGTGATTATTCAAGTGAAGAAATCGGATTATGCGCATCACCAACAAAAACCGATTTTCGTCACGTACCCATCATGGCAAAAATCTTACTACAATCGGTTTATGTGGTTATGAACAAAGACCGATTGTCGTACCCAATTTGGGGGTTTTACCCAAAATCGGTTTATGTCATGTTGTCGAATAAACCGATTCTGGGTTAAAGTTTTGAAAATATTTCCCTTTTTGGGCGATTGGGACATGCAAATACATGTTTGTAGATCGTTACAACTCATACTTGTTTATTAAGAGAATTATCACCTTCTTCTTCCCGGCGAAATTGTTCTCGTGCTTGAATAATATCCTCAAGCATTATTTGGTTGATATTCTCTTCTTCATTCAACAAATTATCCAATTTGGTAGGATCGAAATCATGATAATCTAATGCACCCACTTCATCATCACTACTAGAGTCTTCATCATCACTATAAAGTTTCATTTTTGCTAACAAAATCACAAACCCTAGTTTTTTCTTTTTTCCCTCTACTTCTTCTTCCCCTCCAAACCTTAAAAGAAGAAATGAATTTCTACTCTAATCATAACACTATAAATTAAACTCAACCACTAATTAATTTAACTGATACTAACTTAATTAATCATCACTAATTTAATAAGGATATATTAGGTATTAACATAAATAGTAGTTAAGGGGTTTCTAGAAATTATTTGTTAGTGACCCTATTTTATCATGTAGCTATAGGCCCCAATTAAATGGCATAGGCCCCAGTTTAGTCGGGAAATAAAACGATAACATACCAATATATTGATCGGTGCTTAAAAAACCTGGCATTTTTAGGGGCCACTCAAAAGGAATTAGGGGCCAACAATAAAACAAAAAAGGTCACCCAATCCTAAATTGTGTTCACCCCTTATCTCTCATATTTCTTAATGACAAAATTACCCTTAAATATTCGGTAGTTTGAGCAGGATTCGGGTGATAAAAAATTTTGATTTTTTTTTTTTTTGCTTTTTCGAACTTTGGTACAACCATAATCGGTAGTAAAGTGTGTTACTTTAACTTCCGAATGTATATTGGTCTCAAAATGAGATTTTTCCAAAATCCTTTAATTTTCGACTTTGGTACAACCATAATCGGTAGTAAAGTGTGTTACTATAACTTCCGAATGTATATTTGCCCCAAAATGATATTTTGCCAAAATCCTTAAATTTTCGAACTTTGGTACAACCATAATCGGTAGTAAATTGTGTCACTTTAGCCTCCGAATATATTCATTTTTTGAATCTTAGTACTACCATAATCGGTAGTAAATTTAACTTCCGAATGTATTGGCCCCAAAATGAGATTTTGCCAAAATCATTTAATTTTCGAACTTTCGTACAACCATAATCGGTAGTAAAGTGTGTTACTTTAACTCCCGAATGTATATTGGCTCCAAAATGATATTTTGTCCAAATCCTCTAATTTTCGAACTTTGGTACTGCCATAATCGGTAGTAAATTGTGTTACTTTAACTTTGGTACTGCCATAATCGGTAGTAAAGTGTGTTACTTTAACTTCCGAATATATATTGGCCCCAAAATGAGTTTTTTCCAAAATCCTTCAATTTTCGAATTTTGGTACTGCCATAATCGGTAGTAAATTATGTTCATTATCTACCGATTGTGTTTAATTTTATTACAGAAAATTTGAAACAATAACAGGAATAGAATCGGTAGATAACAATCTATTTTATCTACCGATTATGGTTGATGTTCTTCATTTGCAGTAGCAGGAGCATAATCGGTAGATAACAATCAATTTATCTACCGATTATGGTTGATGTTCTTCATTTCAAAAGAACATCTACCGATTATGCTCCTGCTACTGCAAATGAAGAGAAAATGTTCCGATCAAATTTTTGATTTCAAGCAATCAAATCATAATTTTGGATCACAACTACTATCATTTGTCTGCTTTGTTTGTTTAACTCGTTTTTTTTTTTTTGATGTTCTAAGTTTCAACATTAAGGTTAATGAATTTTGGGTTTTAATTTTAAACAATCAATCATAAAATTTGTTTGATCTACGACCTTGGGTTTCAATCAACATTAAAATGATGATTTTTTTTTTTTCAATGATAGAAAAGAGAAGAAGAAGAATTATATGATTATGAAAATAAAGGATATAGGCTTAGATTTAGTATAAAGATGAAGGACAATATAGACAATTTCCATATTTTTAAGACATCCCTTAACCCCTTCAATGGGTGGGAATAAAGAGTAGCCCCTAATTTCTTTTGAGTGGCCCCTAAAAATGCTAGGTTAAAAAAGTTTAGCTCCCAAAATAAAACAGTGTGAAATAGCCCTACGACACGAGTGATTCCCTAGTACAATATAGTGAAGTATCAAGATATACAACCATTACTACAACACAGATTGTCACTCTCTTGGTTTCATCTTTTGAATTTTTAATGAAAGGGGTCAATTAATTATTATATTTTGAAGGGTCGGCAATCGATACAAATACCTTTGTCCAATCCAAGTGTATTCTTATGTTGGTTGGAGTTTCGCAATTAAAATGGTCTGTTGGTGGAAGAGACATCCTAAGAAAATTTGTATTATACTAGGTTCCAACTTCCAAGTACATCATGAGCCAATAAATTTTTTATTATATGAGATGTAACAAATGCACCAGATATTAAATCACTCAATTACGTGGAAGTATCCACCCGTACTTCAACTTTCACACAATCTCACACCTTGTACGTCTTTTTTCTTAATAAATCCTAAACGGTAGCAGATTCAAAACAAATATTTTGGAAATATGTTATTCTTACAAAATTTTACATACTTATCAAAAATGAGCGTATTCTGAAATACCAAATCTCACAATTCATCGATTTTAATTTTTACAATAGTAGATTGTGGTGTTATACGTTTTAAAATGTAATGATTTTTGGCAAGAACGTAGAGCTGCATAAGAGGAACATATCATCAAAATATTAACTTCAAATCAGCTACTGCTCATGATTTATTAACAAAAAAGACGTCTAAAATGTGAGAAAGTGTGAAAATAGAGGTGTGAATGGATCCTCCATCCTTAATTAATTGTGACGATATAATACCAAGAAAAAGTCTTGCAGCGTCCAAGTTCTAGATTCTATCCCAAAAAACAAAAGATGATGCAAGCCTTATGTTTCTAAAGAACGCATAATTGAGGGATACTAAAACTAATTGAGAGATATAGGAAAAAGACAAAAACGGGATTTAAATAGTAAATCAGAGTCACCCGTTATCCATGTATTTTAACTAATTTCTAATCCACCCCTCACTAATCAGGTTTCGTTTAATTAAAACTAGTTAAGTTATTAGATTTCTTGATAAATGATTAGTACAAATCATAATCACTTCACTTGGGTGAGAGTATAAGGAAATATTTTGAGGTGATAGGAATTCAGAATGGGTCATTTGTCCAAATATTTTTAAAACATGGTTCAAATGGACGAGTAAAAATTATTATGGGTGAAATGGACACCAAAAAAATAGCAATGATGAAACTGGATTCATCTTGACTTAAACTTAAAAAATAGCAAGGATGAAACTGGATGCATCCTGATGTACATTAAAATAAGAAAAAATATTTAAAATGGGTAGGATGAAACTGTTTACATCCTGGCTATTTTTACATTTTTGTCCATTTAAACAATATCAAAATCTAAATGTCATGTTCACCCAGGAATTGTTGATTTTGGTCTTTTTAACCAATTTTGTGATAGGAATTTGGTTAAAAAATGAGTATTCCCAACTTACAAAATGCCGACAAAATCAATGCCAAAGAAATTGGTACCCCCAAGTTATTTATCGAGTACGCCGGCGCCTTTTTTTGGTATGGTCTTCATCACTTCCGGCATGATCTTCATTACTTCCAGCATGGTCTTCATCACTAATACAATGTCGACAATGTAAAAAAAAATAATCATTTCCGGCATGGTCTTCATCACTTATGGCATGGTCTTCATCACTTCCGGCATGGTCTTCATCATTTTCGGTATGGTCTTCATCACTTCCGAATGTAAAAAAAAAAAATTGTTTTCAAAGTGAGGAGTCGACAAAGAAGGAGAAAAGAATTTAAAAGGGAGTGAGAATATACTTGAAAGGCAGTGGGGAATATTTAAGTTTGATTTAGTTTTTATTTTTTTTAAAAGGCAGTTTCGTATTTCCGCCTCAAAAAACACTCCTTAGCAGACACCATTTTATGGGAATAGTAATTTATGTTTCCCAATTAGTTTATGTATCCTCCAATTGCGCGTTCATTCTTAATGGGTATCCAAGTTACATCATTCCAAGGCATGTTCCACGGGCCTTCGAGTAGACATCTTAGGATCCTGGATATTATTTAACCTAACTAATCTTCTTCTTATCATCTAATTTGGGAAAGTCCAATGGACATGCTCAAATGAGCATATTTGAGCCAATCTAGATAGGAAAACTCAGTTTTTGTCGGTGGGGAAAATGCTTAACCTACCAAAATAAGCCGACCTATCAGTTAGAGACGATCGTCTCAATCTGATACGAGGCCAAAATCAACTTGAGCCGAGGATCGTATCGAATTGAGACGACCGTCTCTAACTGATACGATAACGATGGGATTTTAACGGCTATAATTTTCCCTTTGTAAATAACACACCATTCAAGCACTAAAACTTGCGCAATAATTCAATTTCTCCATTAAAAATCCTTTTACTTTTCATTCTAATATTTTAGATTTTATTAATTGAAATGTCTCACCAAGCTATTGCACTGTTTTTGTGAAGAGAAACTTGAAGTTGTTATTGATAAAATATGTGCTAATTTTTTAAAAAAACTGACAATAATAGAAGAGGAATATTGGTGCAATTAAAAGATAATCCACGAAAATGTTCTGCTAAAAAGCAAAGAAGAGCTCAAGTTTTGAAAGTTAACAACCGAAGGTACAAAAAGAAAGGAAAAACATTTCACGAGCGCGTTGAATGGATGATAGACACATTTTTGTATATGTTTTGTCTCAATTCTATATATTGTTAGAGCTCAAGTTTGTACTTATTGCGTTATTTTATGTCTTTGTAGGTGTTTTTGAGAAATAAAACTCTCAGAAAAATTGGATCAAAAGTGTTAAAAGGCACTTTGAAAATTGATAAAGGCACGCACCCACAAGCTAGATAAGGGCATTTTAGTAGTTAAAGGCACCCGCGCTTTGGATAGGGGAAACCTTTCTTCTTCACCAGTTGAAAACATTTTTTTGGCGGGAAAATATTCAGCTCACCTGCGTAATTTCTGAGAATATTTTTGGTCGAGATTTTCTAGGATTTTTCTTCAGTTTGGATTTGTATCACCCTGTTTCGAGTAAACAGTGGTGGTAATTGCTTTGGAATTAAAAAAAAAGGATATTCCACCGTCTGAAAGAAAATAGAGAAAGAAAACAGAGAAAGAAAACATTCCCATGATTTACTGTGTTATAATTGGAAGATTGCGTGAGGCTACAGAGAGTTTGACTCTATGTAAAACGTGTATTTAACGTGTTCGAAAAGTTTGAACTACTAGTTGATGCGTAAGAAGATACATACAAAAGAATTATTCCTATGGCTGGCAGGGACGGAAAATTAATATTTTTGCAAGATATTCTAGGTCTGTGGTGTATAAACAGAGTTCATATGAGTCACAGAGGGTACACACAGAGAGATTAGGGAGAGTTTAGAGAGACAGAGAAGAAATCATAGTTGCAGAGAAAAATGTTTGTTATTGCAGAAGAAGACGATGAACACGAAGAACAGACATGTCAAGACAGTCGTTTTTCGTAACAATACATTTGCAACATTAGTTTTGTAACAGTGAGTCTGCAACGCCTGTAAACGTTGCGAATTTTCTGTTTTCATTATTTTCTCTTATTTTCATCTCATCTTTTGTAAAACCATGAATCAATATTTTGAGAGAGTGTTTATTATGAGGAGCTAATTTTCATATAACCAACACAATGGAGGAAGCTATTTACACATGATTGATCGGTGATATTTCTTAATTATTCCATTTACTCTAGTTTTATTATCAATTCAGTTAATCACTATTTTTAAAGAGTTCTAATTCGATCACACGATTTTTATTAATTATTTGTCATGTAATTTGATATGTTATGCTTTGTCAAATCACTTGATAATCTATACTTATTGTTTACATTTAAGATTTGAAAATCTGTCTAATTATTAATGAGTTGAGATAGAGGACTTAAAGATATCTAAAGTTATAGAAATCCTGATCATGTTAAATCAATTCAATCATGAGTAGTAGTGGAATCCAGAGTATTGGTTGCTTTTAATCTTATTGTTATATCTTTCAATTGAGTTCCTATTTTAGTGTTACAAATTCAGTTTAAAATTAAATCTTCACAAGTGTGAGCGAACAAATCTATTTACCACTTGCTCTATAAGCAATAGAGGTTTGTCCATTATGTTTCATGGATAACCACAATATGATGAAATTTCCTTGGATGTATTCAAAGTGTCCACGAGAAGGTTGTTCTCGCATCAGAATGGTCACTGAATCACAATCGGAAAAGCTATGGTATTTGCAATGTCAAAATTCTAACTGTCATGAAGCACGACATATGCTAGATGATGATATGAAGGTTAAAGTATAAGAATAAAAGTTAGCAGCATTGTGCAAAAACTTGAAACTTAAAGCCAAATAGAAGAAGTGATTATACTAGGAACATTGTGGAGATAAAAATCACGAATACAAACATTTTCCACGGAGAATTAGTGGATGCTCAAATCCAGTTGAACGACTTTTGTGCATTTTTACACTTCTACAAAAGAAGACACATATGAAAAGCAATTTTGGAAATGTCCTAGGTGTTTTTCGGTGGAGTGGACTGATTAAGTATATGAACTGATTGATTTACTGTCGTTTTAGTTTTATGTTCTAATTTGGTGTCCGAGGTGTTTTATGTTTTAGTTTGGTGTTATTTTGTGTCATGTTTATTTAATCAATAAAAATTTCATTGAATTTGCACCATAAATACCGCAAAAAATTTGAACTTTCTTATTTTAAAATAAACTACATTTGAACAAAACAAACTATATTGGATTATAACTCTCTAATTTTTACATTGTATTAGAGCAAACTACATCGGTTTACCGTAAACTACATTGGATTAAAACTAATCTATCATTCAATTAAAGCTAAATCATAAAACTCGTCCATTAACGTCCACATTTAATGGCCTGGCGGTGGAGCATCCAGGCAGCAAAAAGGGTTGTACCTGTGGAGCTCTCTAAGAATGTTGAACAAGCTTCGTGAGCGAACGGTTTTCCGTTAAATGACTGCCATGCTTCTAGAGTTCTTTGTATCAGTTCAGTTTCACCATTCCTTCCATGGAGCTTAAGCTGCACTACCATTCTTAGGAATTAATTGACATCGTGACCTGTTACTTAAAAGCGAGCCGACAAGGAATGGGCATTTATATTTTAATGACCATAAACACTATCTTTTGTTCTAAAAACATAAGCTCTACATAGAAATAAATTGTTTTCTTGAGTATGCTTAGGAACACGAACTCTGTGAGGCATTGATATTGATTAAAGTGAGAATAGATACAAACAAAAGAGAAATTATAGGAAATTTTGGGTGAAGAAGGTGTGAGTTGAACTTTGTTGAATTAATAGGAAATGAGATGATAGTCGTTGAATTAACCTCGCCGTTATCGGCTTAGTTGAGACCGAGCGGCTCAGTATGAAACGAGCAACGTCTCAACATAGGCCGAGGCTCGATGTAAGATAGGACGACCATCCCAATTTGGACCTCTTGTCTCTTGTTGAGATTTTCGGTTCAATTCGAGACTGGATGAGCAAACTCCCAAATTTGAACGTTGGCCATCCATTTTCTTGATTTGGTAATCCTACCGTGGAGTGGCAATGGGCAAATCTGCTCATTTGCCCATCCCATTGTCCTTGCCCTTGATTAGTAGTTTATTTCCTATCTTTCTATAGACATGAATTTTTATTTAAATGTAATCATTCCTGAATCATGAAATTCTCGGGATCAAAAATATTTCAACCTTTAGAATTTTGACCATAAATGTAGATTAAGTTGGCTAAATCACGTTAATAATAATAATAAGTAATTCATGTAGATTGAGATGTAGTGTATAATATCTCAATTGTATTATACACTACATTTAAATGTAAACATAAATGTAGATTAATGTTTTGTCTCAATTTTATTTCTATCCATTTCGATACCGGTAATTTAATAATAAGTGCAAGTCTTGTGGTGTCCAAGTTCCGACTTCCAGGCAAAAAGTAGAAGATGAAAGTCCTGTGATTCTAAATAGGCTTCCAAGTTACAACATTCCAAGGCATGTTCTATAGTCGTCCCTTGCAAGACGCCTATCCAACGGATGCCATTAGAAAATCTCTCCCCTTCTGTATACCGATGAACTAGCATTTGCATGTGTGCAACGCACTTCACTCTCCTTGTTTAAATTAGTCTACGAAAAACATTTCCATGGCACAATCAGATAGAAGATAGAACATGTAGTGTATAATACAACTCTTGCCTATGTATATGACCCGGAAACATTTGCATGTGTGCAACGCACGTACACTCTCCTTGATTGAATTAGTCTACGGAGTCGCACAATCACGTAGAAGATGGAGCAGGTAGTATATATATAACTCTTGCTATGTATGACTCGGCTTTGCAACAAAATTGTACGAGTAGTATATGTTAAAAATGCTCCAAAGGCCAAATGGGACTGACATAGCGCCAGCGCTGAGTGACTAGAATAGAAAAACAGAGCCCCACCCACCCACCTAATTTGCTGATCTAGTTGTTCATGCATCTGGTCTCCCAGAATATATACGTCCTACCAAACCAACCACCGAATGAGGACTTGAACCACTCCACGGTTATGCTCAGAGCTACCTCGTGCCTTACTCCAAATCACACACGCCAAGTCCTGAAAGTCAAGATCAAGTAGCCTAAATAAACAACACCATACTCCACATCGACAAGTTGTTACAAACAGTAACCCTTAGATTTTCCAATCATGGTTTGCATACTAGGTAGTCATCCAATGGCTGAAGAGGAGGTGTAAATGAAACAAATTAGAGCTTTTGACAATAAAAAAATGATAAAATTCAAGCCAAGTATTGTCATCTCTACAGTCTACTACGCCCGGACCTTGTTGTTCAACCATCGAGGTAAGGGTATCTGGAATTCTGGATGCACGCTTCATCATTCATGGGAGCACGTAAAATGCTTAGGGCTGCACATGGGACGGGACGGTACGGGGGTTTTTTCCTAGCTCAGTACCTGTACCTCCATATGGCCGGTACTTGTATCTGTACCCGTGTAATACGGGACGGGACTTGTATCTGTTTAACTCGTTAAGGGACGGGACGGGACCAGTTCTTTACCTGTACCATATGTTAAAAAAGAATACATTTTTTCCTAATAAGCTAGAAATTGAACGCATTGTAAGAATTTGAATTCACATTTTACCTCGAAAACATTGGAAAGCTTGCGAAGAAATAAATTGCGTAAGACAAGCATCCCACTTTGTACATTGACGCCCGATTGACAAACTCATAGTACGGGAACTGCACATATTTTGAAAAAGAAACACTAAAATTAGTTAGCTGGAGACAACGAAGGCATTGAAAAGCTACATTAACAAAATACTAATATTCACAAGAAACAAAGTAACAATGGTAAAAGGATACTTAAGCAACCACGTACACTGGCGATGGCTACAATCTCGAGATATGCTATGAAATAAGAAAGAGCTAGAATCCAAACAGGCTCTGTAACCCGTCGAATTGAGTCTGGTAGGTCAGCAATAGAATGCCGTAGTCGGCGAAGCGTCATAATTGACACCACATGGTAAAACAAGAAGCAAACGTGAGTGAGGAGGAAAGTTGTGTGCGTTACCTGAGACATGATCTTGAATATCAATCAGTACAAGAAAAGTTTAATTAACCAGAAGACATGCATATATACTACACCAAAGTTCATGCAGAAGGATCATAATTTGTAGCCTGCGTTGTTCATCTTCCATGAAGGAAAGGTATATGAAGCTCCCAAAACAGTCCAAAAATAGTGTTGCACCTAAAAGAAGTATGAATAAAAATCCTCGGTACTACGGGACGGAAATAGCCTAGAACTACTTGTACCTACTTTAGGCACGGTACCCGTTTTTGGTATTTGTACCTGTCCCATCCGACCGCGGTTCCGGGATGGTACCGCTACGGTTTCATGGGACGGGAAGGTTCCTGTGCCGTCCTAAAAATGCTACAGGCGGGCACCCTATTAGGACTGTTTGGCAATACCGTCACCAGCTGACAAGGCACACACGGCATGAAAAATGTCTTTCAGAAAACCTTAAGCGACAAATCAGCGCGGGAAAAGACAAAATAAATGCGGGAAATCGATAAGCTATAAGAATTTAAAAATTCATATGTAACGAGAAATTTGAAAAGAATATTGCAAAATAAAGATAGAAAAGAAAATGGAAACTCAAACAAAATTAGATGATGATCACCATTGGTCCAGTTATGACCTGGGTTAGAAGTTAGACTGAAATTCACGAGTCAAGAAAACCTAAATAAAAAGCTATTAAAAAATTAGTCTATAAAATGGAAGTAGAAGTAGAAGAGATTCTGAAAGCGAGAGATAAATTCGAAGCTGTTTTGTTTCTCATCGAACGAGATAAATGGAACAAAATGGGGAATTTCTAGGGTTTGGTGGTTGTTATTGGTGGTGCTGTGGTGGTGGTGATGAATTTTCCTCTGAAGAGTGTCCAACTGTCCATTGTTAGATAAGGTTGAGGTTGGGGGAAGCACTAATAGTAGTACAATTGGTACTGTTAGGGTTATGGATGCTCCGACTCTCATTTTTGTATCTTTTCATAAAGCTTTTAGGGCTGAACTTGAAGAGCTTCATCGAATTACTTTGTCTTTCTTGGAGATTAATGGGTTTCCTGGACGTGATTTGATTCTTGATCTTCTTTATCGGTTTCGATATCTTCAACTTGTTTATAAGTATCACTCAGCTGCTGAGAATGAGGTGAGTGTACTCTTCTCCATAACTTAGCCTTTTCATTTATTATCTTTTTGAGCTGAATTTTAGTAAATGTTAGCTTCCAAATTGAATGAATATATTCTGCTGTGAGGATGTACTAGATCATGTCAGTAGCTTAGTTTGTTTTTAGTGATTTTCTTGGGTTAATCAAAATGGAGATGTAGTTATCTCCTAGAGCCTCCATTGGAATTAAAGTTTTTTTTTTTTGGTGGCTTGTGATTCTCCAGTAGGAACTTGTAGTTCTCTCTGGTAGATAGGTATTTCTGTCAGAATCTATCTTATTGCGCGACTCGGTGTTCCTTACCGATAGAGCAAGTTTTTGAAGGGGAGGTCTTATTACCCAGTTGGTTTACAGTCCTATTTTTCTCTGGATACAATCCTGTATTTTAATTGTAATTGCTTTTGCAGGTTATCTTTAAAGCCTTGGACGAACGTGTAAAAAACATTGAATGTTCATATTATCTTGAACATAGAACCATATATGATCTTTTTGAATCAGTATTCTGGTGGTTCAGTTCATTGTTGGAGGCTGATGGAAATTTTTCACTACCACTTCAAGAACTGGTGAACCGTGTTTACTCATTGCAGTCCTTCATTTGCCAGCATATGCTCAAAGAAGAAGAACAGGTAAAAAACCTTACTTTTGTTCAGGTATTTCAGATTTAGAATTCTTGGTCGGAGAATTTCCATATCTATACTGACACAGGATTCAGTATCTTTCCTTCGTTCATGTTTTCAATTGGGATTCACACATTTGTTATTCTTTTCGTTAGTTATGTTATTATGTGCTCTTTTCTCTTCTTTTGCTTTGTACTTTATATTTGTATTGATGTGGAAGTGAAAATGATAAGAGTTAAATTTCTCCCCTATGACCCGGATTTGTTGTGCAGGTTTTTCCTTTGCTGATTCAGTTCTCCTTGGAAGAACAGGCTTCACTTGTTAGGAAGTTTATTTACAGTGTACCTATAACGTTGTTGGAAGATATGTTACCATGGATGGCATCCTGTCTTCCTAAAACTGAACAGGACGATTTTGCGCTTTGCATTAAAGCAGTTATTCCAAAAGAGAATCTATTACAAAAGGTATGCCAGTAACTTCTTAACTGTAGTTTTAAGTTGGCATAGCTATTGGTAAAAACAATTGTTTCTTTTGTGAAGGTTCTGATATCCTGGCTCGTTAAGAAAAGACAACCAACTTCCAAAGCCTCCAGCATCCCTGAAAGTGGAAATTTGGTTTTAAGCTCTAATGAAGCATTATGCTTGAAGGAGTTTCTAAAGGCATACTTGTCTGGCAAGAACTTACCTGGGAAGGTCTGCAGTGGAATAAAATCAGATCATACCGAACATACTGCTAAATGTCATCCTATTGATGTTCTTCATGTTTGGCATGGTGTTATCAGTAAGGATTTGAACAAAATTCTAGAGGACCTACAAGATACAAGAGGATCCAGGACTTATTCACATTTATCTTCAATATGTAGCCGGTTAAAGTTCTTTGTAGATGTCCTCGTATTCTACAGGTATACTAAAGATTCGCTTTTCTGTTCTTTCTCACGTTTAATTTTGGTTTTTATTCACAAGGACAAATTTGCTATCTCAGTGCTGCCTTGGAGAAAGTATTCTTCTCAGTATTAAATGAACTTGTGGATGAGCCCTCATCTTTCTCGTATGGAAGGTTTCCAGATGACTCACAGATTGAAGGTCTCTTTCAAGCTCTACAGAATTTCAGTGCACAAAATATTACGTTATCCTCCAGCCATTTGGAGAAGTTGGGGTCGCAATTGGTCTCTTTCATAGAGGGGATCAGTGTGCACTTTGCTTTTCAAGAATCTGAGGTACAATATCTTTCACTTCTTTAAAAAGAGACCTATACGGAAGAAAGCTAATTCAAATCATTAGAATTCTTAAACTTTTTGTTAGGCATCTGAACCAAACAATTTATCTGGATTTCACATGTCAGATCCTAGTTTTTTATGCTTTTATCTCTGGCAGTGTCAGGTTTATTTAGTGGCAGTAAAGCTACAAATTCCAATTTGTTGTTGTTAGCTCTTGGCAAATCACAAGAGTGATTCAATTTCCCAAAACTTCATGAACAAGATCTTAATTGGCTGGCATTAGTCAACATCACATTTCACTCATTCCTAATATTTAACAGGTTTTGCCTCTCATCCGCAAGCACTGTGATTATGAAATGCAGCAGAGCTTGTTGTATAAGAGCTTGCAAGTGATGCCTCTTGGGTTGTTAAAATGTGTGATAAGCTGGTTGTCAACCCATTTAACCAAAGACGAATCAAATGCTATAACTTGCAGCATGAAGTCAGCAGGTTTGCTTTGAAATGTTTGAATTAAAAATATTTGATGCAAGATTGGGGTTCTTTTTGTTGGATTAACTTCAACATAGAAGTCACTAACAAGTTGGTTAGGACAAGATTAGGAAATTGATGTAATCCTAAGGGAATTAGAAGTCATCTAGTTCTAAGAAAAGGAAAGACATGTAATAAGGTAATAGGACTAGGAAAAGGAATTCATAGTTCTATATATATATGATCACCAAAGTTGTGGTTGATCATATGAGCAAGATTAGAGCTTGTGTTTAGTTTTGAGAGATTTTCTAAACATCAATAAAGAGAGTTGTCTTTATATAAGCTAAGTTTCATCTTGCAGTTGCCATTACTTTTAACATCAGCGTCCTGATTTTTTTTTCTTTCCTCTTCTGCAACAGGATCTGTAAGTGACGTATCTTTTGCTTCTCTCTTGAACGAGTGGGTCAGCATTGAATGTTCAGGTAAAACAGCTATTAAAAAATTCAGACATGAGTTATACTATATGTTCAATAGCATGCGTGCTTTCCTTATGGAGGATTTAGAAGTTCATCAACGCCAGAAGTCTCATTCTGCTCAGGGAAAACTAAATTTTACTGCTATGGCCAAGAAAAATGTAGGTGACAATACATTGTACTCTAGTGAAATGAATCTGCAGATATTATTCCCGCAGGCTCTAAGAAACATACCTCCTTACTCTATAGTTTCGTTACAGAATAAGGATGCCGATTCTGATCTTACTCAAGAGTTCAAACCAATTGACTTCTTTTTTCTCTTCCATAAGACCCTGAAGAGTGATATAGAATATCTTATAGTTGTGTCAGGGAAGATGGATTTAAATCTTAAGTTCCTTACGGAATTCCTTCAGCGATTTCATCTTTTCCGCTTTCTTTACAAAATCCATTGTGACAGCGAAGATGAGATTGTGTTCCCAGCTGTGGAGGCTATGGGGAAATTGCAAAACATAAGCTTTTCGTGTTCTAATGACCACAAATTGGAAAAGGAGCTCCTAAGTAATGTCACTGATATTCTGTATGAAATATGTGAGTTACATGTTTCCTTTCCTGCTGAAACACCAAGCTTTCTGGATGGTACACCTCAACAGCGGATCCTTTATTATCGCAGTATGTGCACAAAGCTTCACGATATGTGTAAAACTATGCGTATCGCTCTAGAGAAGCATGTGTTCCACGACGAGATTCAGGTTTGATCATCATTTTTGGAGTTCTTCTCGTACGAGGAACAAGAAAAGATCATAGGGCGCATGCTAGGAAGGACAAGAGCAGAAAATTTGCAAGTAATTTTGTCGTGGCTTATGATGTCGTTGTCACCTGGTGAACAACACGGCATATTGTCCATATTGTTTAAGGCTACAAAAAATACAATGTTTACTGAATGGTTGGCAGAATGGTGGGATGGCATAGACAAGAGTGGCATGAGTGCAACAGAAGAGGAGTTGTTCAATGGCTTCCCTTTGAGAGCAGAAGATCCACTGGAGATTGTTGCGAACTATCTTTCAAGTGAAACTTACAACGACCTTGAAGGGATGAACCTTCCTGGTAGAGTATCAATCTTTCGAGAAAGAGGTTGTAATGGTGTTAATGCTAGACTTTCTACAAAGGATAAGGCAAAACCTTTGAATCGCAAGTTAAAAAATTTCCAAGGCCGCGAGTTTAATGGTTCAAGTAATGAAGATGAGAAGCGCTTTCAAGGAGTAATATTTGTCAAAGACCAGGTTGAGAAACCAGCTAAAGTTCCACTCGAAGATGAGACACTTCGACATGACCAGAAGCAGCTTTTGAACATGAGCCATGAAGATTCGGGGTTGGAAATCAGAAGAATATCACATGATATTACAAGAAGTTTGGCTAGTTCCCAGCAAAAGCATCATCAAGAAGTTGCACGCGGAAGCAATAATGGAGAAATTCCTGGTCATTATCCATCTTATCAAAACGAAGCAAAAGGGACTTTTGGTTGCAAACATTACAAGAGGAATTGCAAGCTATTTGCCTCTTGTTGCAATCAGTTCTTTACATGCATACATTGCCATGACGAGTCTGTGCTTGACCATACAATGGACAGGTATGTGTATATACATAATCTTACCTCTTTACCTTCCAGCGTATTCATATTCTCTAGCTTGTAATTCATTGTCATTTCCATTACCGGCTTACTGATTTGAGCATCTGTAGGGAGTCTACAACTGAGATGATGTGCATGAAATGTATGAAAGTTCAACCTATTGGTCCCGCTTGCTCTAACATTTCCTGTGATGAATTCTCCATGGCCAAATACTTCTGCGGAATCTGCAAATTGTACGATGATCACAGGTGATAAAACAGACTAGTCAGTTCAGTGTTTGTATTATTAAGGCAAATTTTCATCTCATTTGTATTATCTCGTCATTGTTCAGTGAATATAGATCTTTTCTGTTTGGCGGTAACCTGATTATTTCATGTTTTCAGGGAGATTTACCACTGTCCTTTTTGCAACATATGTCGAGTTGGAAAGGGGTTGGGTATTGACTACTGTCATTGCATGAATTGCAACACATGCTTATCAACTTCTTTCTCGACACATATATGCAGAGAAAAATCTTTTGAGTCCAACTGCCCAATCTGCCAGGAGTACATCTTCACGTCAAGATCTCCCGTGAAGGCTCTTGCTTGTGGGCATTTGATGCACTCAGAATGTTTTAAGGTATACAGGTCTTTAAAAGTTTTCATGTTGATGTGTTTTTCTAGAGATTTCATGGACATCCGAACTTCTTTAATATGTTATATTCTGATGCTGGTTGTAGGAATACACTTGTACTCAATACATGCCCAATCTGTAGCAAGTCACTAGGGAACATGAAGGTGAGCATGAGGGTACACGGATTTTAAGTTGTACTTGTATGTTGAGTTTCTTGAACTCATGTTGCTTTTACAGGTTTATTTCGAAATGATTGACGATTTGTTGGCTGAAGAAATACTTCCAGAGGAATATTCTGAGATGACTCAAGTATGTACTTGACCATCTTTTCTTACATTTTTATTTTATAGACAGTTGGGACTTACATTTTAGTTTGGTTAAGAATATGGGTGATACTAATTCTGATACATGCCGATTTTACAGGACATACCGTGCCATGACTGCGAGAAGAAAGGGGATGCACCCTTCCATTGGCTTCACCACAAATGCACTCATTGTGCTTCTTATAATACCCGACTTCTGTAAGAGGATCCCAGTGTCGAATCCACGTTGTTATCATTGGGGCCAAATATTATCTCATTTTCCACTCATAAAATTTCCAAGCACTTGTAGCCCCATTTTCCTATGAAATACCCCTTCCAGAGGCTAGTTTCCCAAATAAGTTAATGTTTTATAATAAGTGGGTTCCTAAATAGGTCAAAATCATCCCAGAAGAGCCAACCAATTGCAGTTTACCTCATATTTAGTACAACAATCGGAATAAAGTAGAACATGACTGTAATTCAAATTTTGTGCGTTATTGTAATATCTTAAGTTTGAGCGACTTTATCCAACGACATGTTAATTATTCTTGATTGTTTTTTTCTCTGGTGAATTTTTAAAACACTAACAATGTTGTTTCTTTTACTCATTTGTGTACCAGCTAAGAATGAGTTTTGCAACTTCTCTTGGTTTTTATTGTATTTTCTCTGAAATTAACCAGTGATTTCTTTTAAATAATCAATGAGAAGACCGTTAAAACAAACAATACAAAGTCTAATTACTTATTTCCAATGTAGTCAATCTCGGATCAGGATTTTCCTCAATTGGGGCGGAGACACCGAGACAATATTTTTTTTTTTTTTTTTTAATACGAAAGAAGAGAAAATTTTATTGAAACTTAAGAGTTTGAAACTAACAAGGCAACTCTGGCAAGTAGGGCCAGTTATCAAATGAGCTGCTTTATTCTACCTAAAAAATTACAAACAAATGAGCTGCTTTATTCTACCTAAAAAATTACAAACAAAATTGATACCTTACAAAGGGACTTTTGATGGGGAAAAGAAACTAATTATAAAGGATATTATCCTAAATCCTGTTCATGTTTATGTAAACCCATTAGTAAGGGAGGTCTAGGTTTTAGGAATGCTCATAAGTTTAACTTAGCAGTGCACTGATAACTAAATAAGCTTGGAGATTGAACGGGCTACAAAGCCTTTCCCAGTTGATTTAAATTTTGATAGATCCACCACCTTTTTAGATGTTTGTAAAGACTGAATTGGTAAAGAAAATCCACATAGAAATAACTATAACAAAAATTTGGTTTATATGGAAGGAAAGATGTAATAGATCTTTCGAAAAACAATAATAAACACATATTCAACTAGCATTAGAAATACAAAGACATTTAACTTTCTGGCACAAGGACAAATACTTGGCCAAACAAGTGTTAACTGGTATAGTGGAAACACCTAGATGAACAGCTGCCAGAACCTTGCAAAAGAAAATTAATATTGACCAGCCTGGATTTCAATGAATGTAATAGGAGGTTTTTCTTTAATCTTCAGAAATGATGTAGAGAGTTCCGAACAGGGCAGAGCAGGACCTATCTCTACCTCATCCCCTGAAGATGCAGAAGCTTTAGGGCTTTTGCAGGCAGCTAAATGGAAACAAAAGAGGGACTATCAAATTTCAATGTGGAGGGAGACTGTAAGAACCTTTTGACTACTTGAATGGAAGATCATCTCAAGTTACTTGGAAGAACCAGGCGATCATGGACAAAGTAAAAGGAGAATTTAATCTCTGTCAGAATTTTTTAGGTTTTTTTTTATATTCCAAGAACATCAAACAATGTAGTTGATATCCTTGCCAAAGAGGCTAAATCATTTAGAATTCTTGTTAATTGGAGGAACGACCCTCCATCTTGTATTTTGCATGCTTTAGATCTAGATAAATCTAATGTTCGGGTTGAAGTCGATAACCCAACATTAGATGGCTCTACTATTCCTGATGTAAGGATTACTAACTCCCTAAGTTAGTTTGTTTTGAATGCATTTTAACTTACAAAAAAAAAAAAAACTAACAAGGACTTATTAGCTGCAATAGCTGCATTTAACCAAGTTGGCAGATTATGTCGCCAATCTTGAGAACTAGAAAAAGATAACGTTTTTTTCGCAATAGTGTCTGCGACATTATTCCCTTCACGATGGACAAAAGTACATTTCTATGTGCTAAAACTATTTGGAAGAAAAATTGAGTCTCTTATTATGCCTGCATTGGTCCAATTCACTGTTCCTTTGGACCCATTAATTGCATTCACCACTCTTTGGCTGTCTCCCTCTAGGTGAAGCTTTATAACACTCTTTTCCTTTGCCCACTGTATTGCTTCAAAGTTTTCCAAAGCTTCAGCTTTCTCCAGATATAAAGCTCTCGTACAACATCCCGTAGCTTCATTGCTTGTACCAGCAAAATCTCGATGAATTAAACCTATTCCTGTGTGTTTATTGAACTTACAGAAAGCTGTATCTAAATTGATTTTAGTGTCACGTAATTTCGGTCTTTTCTAGTTTTTTGATTTGACCACAGGAATATGCTCATTCCTGACCAAAAAAGAAACCCCTTGGACTCTTTGCCAGTCAGCTAAATGAGTTTGTATACAAACAACAACATCATCAATTTTCACCTGCAGATTATCAAAAACAACACAACATCTTGTTTTTCAAATTTTCCACATTGTAAAATAAATAATTTTGAACTGAGTGGCATTAGTGGGTCTGTTTTGAAAGTCTTTATCAAAACAAGACTTGAACCAATGATGTACATCTTTTCCCTGTAGAGCTTGTAAACAGTTTGCATCAACAATACTGAAAAGACAGTGCAATCTAAGAACAGATGTTGTAGATTATGCTCAACCTAGACCCCCAAATAGTGATGAAATTGTGTGGGAAGATTTGTGGAAAACTAGGATTCCCATCAAGGTGCAAGACCGAGACAACTTTATATCGGAAGATTCCTGGTGAAATCTCGAAGATTTTAGTTTCAAATTTTTATACTCATAATAGGTGTATCAAGCATTTTGTTCTCTCTATATAAGTTAAACTTATAACTATAAAGATACATACCAATTTTTTGGAAAAATATTTTTTCTTTGAACTTTTTGAGGTTGGATTTGATATTTCTTACTAAATTTTCGTATGTAAAACTTTTCTTGGCGAGATATCGGCCGTATCTCGGTGGAATTTCGGCCGTTTCGTCGAGATCTCGTCTATGTCTCGGTGGAATATCGGTCATCTCAGCGAATTTTTAGGTCAAATCTCGTCCACCAAGATAAACAGACTTGTATCGCCATGGACCGAAAGCGATGTTCTCGGCGAAATCATGACCGTGTTAATTATTGTCGAAGTTTGTAGATGGGTCTGGAAAAATTTCGAAACCCACTTATGGGTATGTAAAGTCCCAAAATCCGCTTAAAAATCCTATTAAGGTATTTTCTTCTTGTGTAAGTATTTCCTAATTGGTTTCACAATTCAATAAGGAAAAACTTGTCCAGGGTTTCTAACTTTAAGAAGATTCTTGGATGCTAAGTTTTAATTAGAGGACAAGTTTGTGACTACTATATAAGGATTCATATATGGTAATGGAAATATATGATTTTCAAAAGAGAGTTAGAGGATATAATGTAGTTCTCTAAGGTTTCGAAGGGAATCCATCCCACCTCTTGGAGTGAAGTTTAGTGAGAAGATATAGGCCATTCTCCAGTGTTGAAAGATACATTGTTGGTGTTGAGAGAGTACCCTGTTATGGTTGTGGGAGAATATTTCGTTGAAGAAGTATTATTTAAGAAAGTGTATAAGACATCGTTTCGTGGAGAGAAGATCACCTTGTTCGTTGATGGTGGAAGATAGATACATTTTTGATGTTGAAAGAGTCATGGTTTACAATCAGATCGTCGTCTTGGAGGATACCATCATCTCAGGAGAGTTTCGCTCAGGAGAATGTCCACGTTGGCATATACCCTTTGTCCAGTTCGGGAGTATACATCGATCGATGTTGTTGAAAAAGACATGGTTTAGAAAGATATCACCTTGTTAACTGAGATAAGTGTTATCTCGTTTGGCTAGAAATTATTTGGAAGTTTATGGAGCATTTTATTCATGTGAGTTATTTTAGGGTTTATGAGCAACACCATGTTGGATCATAGTTGTTGATGGTGGATTTTCGACAAAGGTCAAAAACATAAAATCATGATACTGCATGTTTATGACCCTGCTTCAGGAATGTATGTGACGATTCATATTTTATGATCCGTGAACCGTTTCATGATCTCTGACTTAGCGAACATTCCTCTCAGAGCTATGATGAATATGTTTCTAGAAAGGCCTCTCAGCTGAGCGTTCGATGCTTCACACATTTCATCATCACCTCTACATAAAATCTTAATGATTGGGCGGTTCCCTAGACATAATGTTTGTTAGAGAGCTTAACGCCTTCAGGATGTCACGCTGCATGTTGTTCCCTGACTACGTAGAGAGGCCATGTATAGAATCTTGATGATTGGGCGGTTCCCTAGAAATAATATTTGTTAGAGAGCTGTTGATGGTGGTTTTTAGCTTAGGGTTAAAATCATAAAACCTTGCATCTGATGTGACGTCACTCTGCAAGGAAATGGTGTCGTGAGTGTTAACCTCTCCACCGACATATTTATTGAGTCGTTCAATATATCTACATGAAATTTATCTAGACTAGCGAATGCAGCAACCATCCCAGATGTCCTGTAAATTTAGGCGCATTGCCTATATTTAAGTTCCTTTGAATACCTTTTATGCTATGTTCTCCGACTGAACCCTTAATGTTGATATGGCATGACGATTTGTGTTCACTCGCAGCAGAGTAACACGAATCTCTAAATATCAAGGATAAGATATTTGCATAAGGTATTCAATCAGAAAAGCATGCTGCTCTCTGGCAATAAACTTAAAAGAACTCTGTGTCAACACATAGAATTCAATTAATTGTCCTGACTAACTTGCATAAGTTAGGGTTTCGCGCCTCCCGCAGTATACCAAACCTTGCTTGTCAAAATTAAGTCTAGGAAAACTAGGTAATTAATCCTCCATGGATTAGCAGGTGTAAAACCTCGCATAGAATCAGAAAAACAAGGAGCTGCAGCAGCAAAGGGAGGCGTGGCCATGCTTTAGGCCAGCTAGCGCCACTTTCCATTGGCCATGCCCCATCCTAATCCGGCTCTATTTCCCTCGAACAATCAGGTCGCTTTAAAATCGCCACACACACATAAGTTGTGGCTGGGACCATGCTTGCCGGACCCACTTCCCATCGACCAATCGGGTCGCTCTAAAGCCGCCACACTCTTGCAAGAAGTGTAGCCACGCCCATGCTTGGCCGGTCCTATTTTAATCGACCAATCAGGTCGCTCTAAAGACGCTACACTCTCACCAGAAGTGTAGTCGTGCCTTATGTTTGGCCGACCCCCTTTTCGTGGCCAATCAAGTTGCTCTAAACTTGCCACCATACATTAAAGTCCAAACGCACCCTGCCGCGCCACCATACTAACTGGCCTGAGAAAGTCCTGTAAATAGACATAACTCGGCCGAGTTCCGATTCAGGCGAGTCAATTCAGTGATCCATGTGAGTTGGCCAGATAACGGCGCTGTCAGTCAGACTGTTAAATATGACGGCGACCCAGGAAGACCGTTAGTTTGACTCAGGCGGCCAACGACATATTTCAGGTAGCCGGCGATGATTTTTCCGGCATATTTCCGGTGATCCTGAGAGCTTTTCAGGCGACCAAAAATACTGAAATTTGTGAAGAATTCTCTAGACTCATGGGTTTGAGGAATTGAACTTGAATTTGGAAAGTGAAGATGGAAGATTTAAGAAAGGCTTGGACTTGGAAATTGAATTGTTAAAGGAAAGGGAGTCTATTCCTAAGAGGATTGCAAGCAAATTGAAGCCTATAAATAGAGAAGTTTTACTTTTCTACATACACTTTTTTTGCACACTTTTTGACACACACAACACTTTTCTTTTCTTTATTCTTTGTGTGAACTCCTTCGCATGAGTAGCTAATTTTCTTATTGATTGAGGATGAATTCCTAGTTCTTAACATATGATTTGAGTTTTGTTTTAAATCTACCTTGAAATTTTTCACATGATTATCGTTTGTTTTTACTAATAGGAATATTTATACATTCATGGTTGTTTGATAGATTATTTAGAGTGCATGCTGAATTGATTTGTTAAATCAACCTAAAGCTAGTAGAAGTTAGGGAATACATCATCGTTCTAGACACTTTACACAAGTATAAAACACGATACCTTGCAGAGGGATTCTGTGGAGCAATTGTGTGTGAAAACAACGCTAGAAAGTGGACCAAGCGAACCGAGTTTAACTACTAGTACTAAATCTAAATTCATAAATCTTAATGCGTTCGGGGAATTACATATTGTAAGCGAACATCAAGGTGGTTCTTTTGAATAGAATATGATAACTGAGCGGACCTGTTACTCAGTGAAAAGAGGAATTTTGGGGTTAGCTAAGCGAACCTGCTATCCTACGGTTGGTGATAATCTGTGACTAATAAAAAGCTGGAAAAGAACATAACTTGAATCATTGTTTTGCAACGAAGAATGATTCCTTAATCTAATCTCTCTTATTGATTTCAACTTAAACTTTTGATTACTTTGTTTACTTTCTTTTTTCTTTTCAAAACTAACCCCCCCCCCCATTTTTTTGACAATTTTACAACTAAAAATCTCTTGCTCCTCGTGGGAACGAACTTGACTACACTATATTACTTGTTAATTAGGTGGAAAAATATTAATTAATTTGTTGTGGTTACGACACACATCATTTAGAAGCTTAAACGCAGTCACCACCTTACCAGTGAATGCAGTAGAAGCACATCTTCCACGAGAAAATAGGCTCAGGATAATTACACATGGTGACTACCAGAATGGGATGCCTTCACTGCCCTCAACCAGGTTATTCCCGATTTCAACATCATCACTGTCGAAGTTTTACGAGCCACAAGAATTTCTCAACATGAAGCCGTACACATGCATCAAAGACTCCAAAAGACGCCACAGAGATACATTCACATATCCGGCCACGCCATCGGATCTAACAGAAGTATAATTGGGGACTGGTCACCGCATCCCATTCCATACAATAGTCCAAGATTCAGAAGATGGTTCAAAGGATGTTGTTTGGAACGAAGTCCTTGAAGACTTGATAGCATCACATCGATAATGGAATGTCTCTCAACTCATCTATTTCACCCAATGACTCCGGAAGATTTTGACCATACAAGCATCCACAACATATCATCATCGCAATCAGAAAGTCTAGGTACCAAATAACCTAAAGTCAAGGATGAACCAACAACGCAACCACAATCTCCAAGATTAGCCCTGACATTATTTCATCCATCCATCCAAGAGTGCAATGGAGTTTGGTAAATTTTGAAATCCACTGGAGAGGTCAGATACTCATTCCAATGGAGTCAGAACCTCATTACATAATGATGGAGAATATCGATGGTACTGTTGGGTGGATACATGCGAGAGCACCTACTTTGAATTCTCATGGCTCGCCTTGCTGTTGATGATAACTATTGGATATTTCTTTGTTACCATTAATGCTCGCTTTACCACCGCTAACAAATGACGAAGAGGAGCCAGATACTGCAGATGAAAGCACGGAACCGGACGAACAAAAAAAAACAGAAGAGGGTCGATACCCCTTTTCATACGAACGCAATTTCTAGAGTTTGAACAGAATAAGGATTCCTTATTTCTCCATGAACGGGAACAGATGACTAGGCGCACCACACTCATGCTCCATATCCGAGCAAGTAGTGTGCCAATACCTCCGCTCCATGACCGAGTCAGCAGCGCACCACAACGAGGAACACCAGTCATTCAACCTGCAATGCTCCATGGATCGAGCACTCTGTGGTCAAGCCAAATCTCCATGTCTCCAGCACTCCATGGTCAAGCCAACTCTCCATGGCTCCAGCACTCCGCGGTCAAGCCAACTCTCCATGGCTCCGATACTCTATGGGTAAGTTAGCGCCAACGCTCCAGCATTCCGTGATCCAGCCAGCAAGCCTTCCAAGTGCCATTTCCACTGTTCCACGGACTGAATCCATCAGCGCCACCATCATCATTTGAATCCAAAGTTCCAGCGCTATCATCACCGCTTGGTAGCCAAAGTTCCAGTGCCATCATCACCGTTTGGTAGCCAAAGTTCCAGTGCTATCATCACCGTTTGGTAGCTAAAGTTCCAGCACCATATTTTCACCATTCCATGGACTGAAGCCAGTTTCCACCATTCCATGCACTGAAGCCAGTTTCCACCATTCCATGACCTAGCTAGTGCCATCTTGGCCGTTCAAATCAGCGCTATCTCCACCAGCCAAGGAAGCGCCATCTTGGCCTTTCAAAGCAGCGTCATCCACCGTTCCACGAATCAGGAGCCAGTCGTGCCATCTCTACTTCTCCATGATCTAGCCAGCCAAGTGCCATCCACCGTTTCACAGACCTAGCCAACAACACCGCTCCACGGACCTAGCCAACAGCGCTGCTCCACGGATCTATCCAGCAGCACCATTCTATGGATGTAGCCAAGCAAGCAGCGCCGTACATCATTCAAAGCCAACAGTGCCATCTACCTTTCCTAGTCAACCAACGCCCGATCCGCGGACCAAGTTGCAATGTCACATATGCCGATCAATAGCCAAAGAAAAGCATGCTGCTCTCTGACAATGAACTTAAAAGAACTCTGTGTCAACACATGTAATTCAATCAATTATCCTGACTAACTTGCAGAAGTTAGGGTTTCGCGCCTCGCACAGTATACCAGACCTTGCTTGTCAAAATTAAGCCTAGGAAAACTAGGTAATTAATCCGCCATGGATTAGCAGGTACAAAACCTCGCCCAGAATCAGAAAAACAGGGAGCCACAACATCAAAGGGAGGCGTGGCCATGCTTTAGGCCAGCTGGATCCACTTGACATTGGCCACTCCCCATCCTAATCTGGCCATATTTCCCTCGACCAATCAGGTCGCTTTAAAATCGCCACGCGCACATAAGTTATGGCCGGGCCCTTGCTTGCCGGCCCCACTTCCCATCGACCAATCTGGTCGCTCTAAATCTGCCACACTCTCGCCAGGGTTTTAGCCACGCCCATGCTTGGACGACCCTGTTTTAATCGACCAATCAGGTCGTTCTAAAGCCTCCACACTCTCACCATAAGTGTAGTCGCGCCTTATGTTTGGCCGGACCCCTTTTCGTGGGCAATCAAGTTGCTCTAAACTTGCCACCATACATTAAAGGCCAAATGCACCTTGCCGCGCCGCCATACTAACTGGAAAGCCAAACGCGCCCTGCCACGACAACATATTGATCGGCATGCCAACATGCCACTCTACCGCGGTAACATGCCAACATGCCACTCTACCGCGGTAACATGCCACTCTACCGCGGTAACATGCCAACATGCTACTCTGCCACGGTAATATGCCACTTCATGGCAACCTGCCATAAATAGCCACCACACGGCAATTCCTACTCCTGTGGCCGTTTCCACACTAAGGCCCATAGTTCCTTTGGAATAGCCATTGCGCCATTCGCACAAAAGTGTCGCCATGCCGCGGCCGCATGCCACACACACCAATTAGGGTTTCGACATTCCAAACCCTAATTTGGGCATATTGCTACCAAAGCCAAATAACGTTTCCCAGAGCAATGGGATTGATGTGGCAACAAGGCCAATGTTTCCACGCCACATGTGGGTCCAACAACACGACGCCAAACCCTATCATTGTCCATGGCGCCAAACCCTAGCTTTGGCCATGCCACCAAGCCATAACTTTGGCCACAGAGCTAAATCTTAGATTTGGCCGTGCTACAACGCCACGGGCGTGGCCATGCCACAACGCCACTGGCATGCCGCTATGCCACCGCTACTAGCACACCGCTATGACACGGCTACTAGCACGCCGCCATGCCACGGCTACTGGCCGCCATGCCACGGCTACTAGCACGCCGCCATGCCACGGCTACTAGCACGCCGCCATGCCACGGCTACGCCACTGGCATGCTACTAGCATGCCGCTATGCCAATGGAGCCACTCCGCTATACAACAAGATGCGACCATAACCAATGGCCATCCTTCCTCATGAGATGCAATCTCGGACATCCAAGCTCGCCAACAAACTGACAGACTTGTGGTGAGTTTCAGACGACCAGCTGCCTAAATCTAGTGGCCGTGGCTATGCCAGGTGCCACTTGCATCAACGTGCCATTGACATGCACGAGCCATGCCAAACATGCTACATTGCCATTGACGTACACCAAAACGCCACTATGCCATTATCAGGCGCCAAAACAAGGTATCCATAATCAATGGCTACCCTTCTTCATGAGATGCGATCTCAGCCACTGAAGTTCTCCACCGAACTGATAAACATGTGGCAAGTTTTAGGCGACCAGCCAAAACGAGCCTAATAACATTACATGTTGTTTTCCTGCGGCAAGTACCTTGACTTTGACTTGCCACACGTAGAAAAGTGCTACATATTTTCCACGAAAACACTCGAGACATCAAACATTTCACAAACTGGGGGATGCTCATCAGGGTATTGGTCTGGCGGTTTACAGCGTGCGACGTGCAATGCGCCCGTTACAAGAAAGTGTCATGAAGTGGGACAATTAGTGGTGGTGAAAAGTAACGGCGTAAACAAATTTATTTCCTTCATCATAGAAGCATAATGTCTGACGGTTACACGAATTCACTTCCTTCATCATGGAAGCATAACGCCTGACGGTTACACGTTACTCTTTTCCTATACCACTCAATCGCTTCCACTTCCTACGAGTCCAGGGTACGTTTCAATATGACTTGTATAAATAGGTTTCACCTATTTCCACCAAAGAACAAGTGTTTGGTCGACAACAACACAGTATCTAGAAATCACATGGTAGCTTTCCATTCTGTTAACCAGTTCTACGTCCAATACAAGTCATAAAACAAACCACACCTTCAAAATCAATTATTCTGGTCTCAACACTGTCTTCGCTTCCATCCCTAAGACCAACCCTTCTCCTTCACTTTGTGACCGAAGAAAGCCTGGAACATCCATTTCTTGGTTTAGGCCAGGATTGTACAAATTGATCTCTCGAATCAAAAGTACTCCCGTGCAGTACATTGTTTAGGGTCTAGATTCGTTTCTCACCCACACACGCGAATTTACCAAAATCAGCAGAAAAGGTTTTCACCCACAAACAAGAGCTTAGCGCCTTCAGGACGTCACACCGTTCGTTGTTGCCTGACTATACACCCCCCAGAACGTCTCGATTCTGCAAATGGATTAATTCTAGCGTGTCATTCGCCAACTGAATTCCTAGAAATAATCTATTATATCTCATTACTCCGTTCCATGGATGATCCCTAGGTAGATTCCATGGATTAATAATAGATAACCATTTTATCTCATTACTCTGTTCCCTGAATTCCCAGCTGGATTCCATGGGTTAGTAATAGATACTCAACTCATTTTATTACTCTGTTTCATGAATCATTCTCAGCTGAATTTCATGAATTAGTAATAAATACTCAAGTAATTTTTATTACTTCCTTTCATGAATTATTCTCAGCTGAATTTCATGAATCAGTAATAAATATTTAACAATCGGGCGTCTGGGACATCACCGAATAAGCTCTGAGAAAATGGTGCAAGTGTACTTGACAATAATGCATGAACGAGCACCCGAACGCACGAACGATCATTCAAAAATATGGACGAACGAGGAACTTATGAAGGAAGATAATAAAATAAACAAGAGGCGTGGGACCGGGCCCACCGGCCGGACGGTCATGCCGCCGTGGACGATCCCCTCTTTCATTATTCTATTTTATTTGTTTCCCTCGTCTCATGGAAACTCCTTCATTTGAGAAAACTCCTTCATTTGAGCAAACTCCCTCATCCCTTGAGAAAGAACCATGATCTTCAAGAGGGCTGTAAAGAAATTTTTTGATTGGTTTATCTCCTTTCTAGTTTCTGTTTCCTCTTCCCGTATTCTGTTTTTGAGTTTAAGCTAAGAACCGTTCCTCTACATAATCGGTTTTCCTAACCCTTTTGGGGATACAAAATTATGTTAGGGTTTTGGTCAAAGGTCGTTTTGGAAATTCATCCCATAACTTCTTCCTTTTAAGTTGAAGATTTCTCTCCTTGGAGAAAGCATTTCATTTACCTCTATTGTCATGTCCTCATCAAGTCTTTCTAGTAAAGAAGATGATGTCTGGACTGTTCTCTTTCCCTCAAAGAAAGTTCGTTTCGATTCTTCTGATAATGAGATGAGTCATGACAAACGTGATTCCTACTCTGATGTGAATCCTACTGTCTCTCATTTTGAGAAACTCTCATTAACTATGAATCTTGTCTTGGAACAAGTACGTGCTTTGAAGACTGAACTCGAATCTTCAAACAAAAGACTTGAAGACAAGACGGATAATCTTGAATCCATGATTGATTTAATCAAAGATGAGCTTGATGACTATAGGGAGTACGAGAAGAGTCTTCAAAGTAAGTGAAATGATTATTTTTTTCTCTTGATTAAATAATTGTTTAGGAAACTTCTTATGAGAATTTATTCTTATGTTATAAAAAGGATAATTAGGGTTTAGAATAGCAATTATTGTGAGTTCACATAGCTATTTCCAACGATTTTAATCTTGCAATGTTTTTAGATTTATTTATTTGAATTCTAAAGTTTATTCGGAAGATGATTTTGCAGTATTAATGAGATATATGTGTTTGCATCCGTGAACTTTGATTGTCCCATACGTCGTCAAAAGTTAAGTCTTTCATATGTCGGTATGCAAGTATTGATAAAAGATCGAATGAACTTTTGACAAACAAAAGTTAAGCCTATTATGTCATTATGAAAATATTGATCATGGAAGATATGATGAACTTTTTTTTACAAATATTAAAGTTTATTATATGTCATTGTGCAAATAGTGATGAAAAATAGAATGATTCTTTGTTTATTCCGCAATATTGATCTTCCTTGATCGATATCTTTATGTAAATATTGTGCGGCTCCGTAAGTTCTCTTACGTGAGCATTTCCGATTAAATTAATCATGGGTTCTCTTGTGGTTAATTTAATTGAGATTTTTGGATACAAATTTATATTCTTATGTGATTTGTTAATGTCCAAAGAAACCCTTCTTTTCTTTTGAAAGTAAGGTCGCTTTATCCAAGTTCATCTTTACTCATGACGAAAGTCATGTTGATTATTTCAATAACTTGAAAATCGCTTTGGTGAAAATAGTTCGTGAATAAAAACTATTTTAACATCCTCTAAGAAAGTTTCAATGATTGAAATGAGAGTTTAGAACATGTAACAATCTTTGGATATAAACATAGTGTGTTCTCACATTTATATAAAAGTCCAAAACCGGGAACCCAAAGTATGTGTACACGTACGCGTACTGGCGGTTGTTGGAAATCCGGGTGAGTACGCATACTTGCGGAAAGTTCACGTCCGAAAATTTCTGCTGGAGTTTGAAAGTGAAAAACAAACTCAATCCGGTTACTTAAGTATGCGTACCTGTTTGCATACTTAGGTAGGTTACTTTCTAAAATAGGTTTGTTCATGAACTAAAACATTTATATAATAAGGAATGCAATCTTCGCAAATCGGGGTTATAATGTTCATGAATCGATTCGAGTGAATGAAAACAGATTTTACTTCGATTGTGTCTTGTATACTTCTATTAGATCTAAGCAATTGAACAACTCTCTAACTAGTACATTTGCGTCTAGTTATGGTGAAGATGAGTAAGGTTGATATGGAAGTGCTCATATGGCTAACCATTGGTTAACTATTGTTGAACCAACTAAGTGTACACGTTTAGGTACGATTACTCAAATCTAAATGAAGTTACATTTCATTTGTTTATAACAAGCTAAGTTCGATCTAACAATTGAAAAATATTAGCTTGAATCTAATCAGGTTTTCATCTAACGGTGAATATTGAATGCTTTGTTACCCAGGTAACTTAGATTGTAAACCCTGATTTGAAATCTATATAAAGGAGAACTCTAGCAACTGGTAAACCTAATCCCCACACCTCCTGTGTGATACTAGTTGTATAAGCTAGAGTCTATTCTCCTTTAACCTTAGGTTTTTCACGAAAACTTGTAGGTTAACGACTTAAAGAATTCATTGGGATTGTGAAGCCAGACCCAACTATTTTCTCTGTAGTTGTGTGATATGATCTTGCTGTTTCTATCGTGTTTGAGTACAATCGTAGATTGTCTTGAGATTTATATCTCCGATAGGCAAGATAGAAAAGTAGTCACAAACACCTTCATATCATCGTTTGTGATTCCACAATATCTTGTTTCGTTAATCGATTAAGATTATTGTGAGGTGATTGATAATTTTAGGCTGTTCTTCGGGAATATAAGTCCGGGTTACCAATTGGTTCCTGTTCACCTTTGTTTATCAAAAGACGAAACAAAAACTCGTAGGTATATCTGTGGGAGACAAATTTATCTATTCAATAGACTTTTGTGTGTGATACATATTTGTTTATCAAGTCTTCGACTTTGGGTAATAGCAACTCTTAGTTGTGGGTGAGATCAGCTAAGGGAATTGAGTGCGTAGTATCCTGCTGGGATCCAATACGTAAAGAGCACGACTGTACCTTGAATCAGTGTGATATTGATTAGGGTTCAACTACATTCCAGACCGTAGTGAGCTTTGTAGTAGGCTAGTGTCTGTAGCGGCTTAATACAGTGTGGTTTTCAAATCTGGACTAGGTCCCGGGTTTTTTTTTTGCATTTGCAGTTTCCTCGTTAACAAAACTTCTAGTGTCTGTGTTATTTGTTTTTCGCATATATTTTGTTATATAATTGAAATATCACAGGTTATGCGTTGAATCGATCAATTTGTAAGTCCAACCTTTGGTTGTTGATTGAAATTGATTGATCCTGGAACATTGGTCTTTGGTACCGTTCAAGTTATCTCTCTTATATTCAATCAGGCTTGCAAATTATTATTTGTTTGATTGCAGATTGAATTGAGAGATTGAGGTATAACTCTTTGATATACTATTTATCAAGATTGAGTCTGACTGTCTAGTTGATTCTCTTGTAAGTATATTGGAGTTAGTCCATATAGATTGCTAAGCGAAACATTGGGTGAGGTTGTTAGACCCCCGCTTTTTCACAATCAACATCTGGATTAATTATATATTATTCGGTCCAGCTACCAATATTTTAATTAATATTTTATTTGGTCACATTACCAATAATTTATCGAATGAGAAATACTTGCTCAGATACTCGAATATTGATCAGTTATCAATATTCAGTAATTTATCGAATGATCAATACTTGGTCAGATGCTCGAATATTGATTTAACCATTAATATTCTGAAAAAGCGGGGGTCTAACAACCTCACCCAATATTTCGATTAGCAATCTGTATGGACTAACTCCAATATACTTTCTAGAGAATCAACTAGACAGTCAGACTTAAACTAGATAAAAGTATATCAAAGAGTTAATATCTCAATCTCTCGATTTGATCTTTACTCAAGAAAATGGAAATCTGCGAGTCTTTATCAAATACTAGAGATATAAACTTGGATGGTACCAAAGACCAATATCCAAGTGTCAATCTGAAAAAGCGGGGGTCTAACAACACCACCCAATATTTCTCTTAGTAATCTGTATGGACAAACTCGAATATACTTTTAAGAGAATCAACAATACTCAATCAATTAAAAGTATATCAACGAGTTTATATCTCTCTTCTTGATTTGATTTACTCAAGCAAGAACTACGAGTTCAAATCAAATACAAGGAATAACTTGGATGGTACCAAAGACCAATATCCAAGGATCAATCAATATCAATCAACAACCAAAGGTCGGATTTCCAATTGATTGATTCAAACGCACAACCTGTATTATTTCAATTATATAAACAAATATGATGCGAAAATATAAATAACACAGACACTAGAATTTTTTTTTAACGAGGAAACCGTAAATGCAGAAAAACCTCGGGACCTATTCCAGATTGAACACACACTGTATTAAGCCACTACAGACACTATCCTACTCCAAGCTAACTTCGGACTGGACTGTAGTTGAACCTCAATAAGTCTCCCGCTGATCTAAGGTACAGTTGTACTCCCTACGCCTCTGATCCCAGCAGGATAATACACACTTGATTCCCTTGGATGATCTCACCCACAACTAAGAGTTGCTACTACCCAAAGTCGAAGACTTGACAATAAACAAATCTGTCTCACACAGACAAGTCTATCAAAGGATCAATATGTCTCCCACAGATAAACCCTAAAAGTTTTTTTCCGCCTTTTGATAATAATCAAGGCGAACAATGACCAATTGATAATCCGATTTTATATTCCCGAAGAACAGCCTAGAGTTATCAATCACCTCACAACAATCTTAATCGTATGGTAGCGAAACAAGATGTTGCGGAATCACAAACAATGAGACGAAGATGTTTGTGATTACTTTTTATATCTTGCCTATCGGAGATATCAATCTCAAGCCAATCAATCTAATTGTACTCGTACGATAGAAGATGCAAGATCAGATCACACAACTACGATAAAAGTAGTATCGGTCTGGCTTCACAATTCCAATGAAGTCTTTAAGTCGTTAACCCGGTTTTAGAAGAAGAAAACCAAAGGTTAAAGGAGAACCTACTCTAGTATGCAAACTAGTATCACACGTGAGGTGTGGGGATTAGTTTTGCACAGACACTAGAGTTCCCCTTATATAGTCTTTCAAATCAGGGTTTGCAATTAAGTTACCTTAGTAACAAAGCAATCAATATCCACCGTTAGATGAAAACCTGGTTTATATTCAAGCTGATATTTCTCAACCGTTAGATCGAAAACTTATCTTGTTTCACACACTTGACAATGCGCGCTGCTAGGTTTGTTAATCGTACCCAAACGTATGCACTTGTTGGTTCAACAATAGTTAACCAAAAGGTTATCCATATGAGCATTTCATATCAACCACGTTCTTCTTCACCATAACTAGTTCAAATGAACTAGTTAGAGAGTTTTTCAATTGCAAGGAAATCTCATGTACTACACAAGACACAATTGAAGCAAAGATGATTTGATTCACTCGAATCGGTTCATGAACTTTTATAGCCACGGTTTGCAAACTGCATTCCTTAGTCTTTTAAAGTTTAAGTTCAGAAATCATCTTCAGATATATAACCTTCTCAAGTTCGCAGACTAGGTTCGCGGACTTAAGTTACCGGGCAGAGTTTACAAACTCCAGTAGAAATTCTCGGGTATGAGAACTTCACCGGTTCGTGGACTGGGTTCGCGGACTTAGTTTCACACAAGTAGTTTGTAAACTCTAGTAGAAATTCTCGGGTTTGAGAACTTCGGCAGTTCGCGGATTGAGTTCGCGGACTTGGCTCACGTCATTCTTCCGGTTCTTTTGGTCAACAAAGTTCGCAAACTCTGGTTCAAGGAATATGACTTATACATAAATGTGTTTCCACAACAATGCTTATGTCCACCATTGGTTATGTAATCTAAACTCTCATTTAAATCATTGAAACATTCTTAGAGGACGTTATATGGTTGTTACACTATTTCTCGTCAAAGCAATTTTCAAGATGATTGAAACATATCATGACTTTCGTCACATGGTAAAGATAAAATTGGTTAAAGAGAAAAGCTTACCCACTCATATTTCGAGATATAGATAGGCGAGGTATACTCGGCTCGAAATACCAAATGTGTATAATCAAAGTCTATATATATAGCATACGACTTCTTATCTCAAAGGGTAGGAGATATAGTAGATAGACTTTTGAGTGATAGATAAGTTCAAGTCTTCACATACCTTTTTGTCGAGAAGTTCCACCGGTTCCTTGAGTAGTTCTTCTACTTATATGATAAATCGCCATGAAGTCCTTGATCTCAACTACACTTTCTATCCTAGTCCGAGACTTAGCTATGATAGACTAGAAATCAAGATTTATAGTTTTGATCACTAACATTGACAAACATGCTTGAGATAGCAATGCATGCGAGTTCGACCGAGCAATGTTCTAACACAATCAATTTAAATCAACAATCAAAGGTTGAATATTATAATTGATTTATCTTAACGCACAACATGTGATATTTCAATTATATAACAAAATATAATGCGGAATAGAAATAACACAGACACCAGAAATTTTGTTAACGAGGAAACCGCAAATGCAGAAAAACCCCGGGACCTAGTCCAGATTGAACACTACACTCTATTAAGACGCTACAGACACTAACCTACTACAAGCTAACTTCGGTCTGGACTGTAGTTGAACCATAATAAATCTCACACTGACTCAAGGTAAAATTGTGCTCCTTACGTCTCTGATCCCAGTATGCAACCTGAAAAGTTCTGAAGGTCTCCTGGAAGTTCACTATTTCGCCTTTTTTAGGCCCTAAAAATGCTCAAAATTCAAAAAGCTTCTATCCTAAAGCTTGGAAATTTCATGGACTTGAATATACATACGCAGACCGCGAAAATACGACTTTGGACGAGGATTTTACAGCGTTTCTAGTAAAATCTGAAGTGTGAAATTTTCTGGTGACGTATTTCGGCAAAGTTATCCATAAATTACACAGATTCTCATTCATTCATTCACAAATCAACAATTTCATACTTCTATGAAGAAATTACAGGAGATATACTTACTAAGGGAGTCTCTAAATCATTTGAAGGCTCGGCAATATGGGATATCCATCGGCAACGCCATTATCTCCATTCGGTTCGGGATTTCGGGAATTCTCCATATTCCCATGTCCCAAAGAAGAGCACGCTTCATCAACATGCTGCTTATCTACAATGATTTCTTCCTGGATTCATCAACAACAATTATTATTATTATTATTATTATTTCATTCAAGGAGATGCGAACAAAAAAGATACTTACATCGACTTCTTCATCAGTGCTGGATTCCTGAATTTTTCCCGGGAACAAGTTGAAGACCGTCAATCGATGGAGCAAAAGTATGAAAATAAATAACAAACCTTGGTCTCATGATCCTAATTGCACGGTCAAATTCATTACACAAGGAGCGCTAAAAACTCACCAAAAAAACGGCTGGGGACTGCACGTCATTTGCCAACCTTTTGTAGTCCTTACTTCTGGGTTCTCCGCTCCCGTAGACTTTCTTACATTTCCGTGGAGTCTACATTGATCTGGGATTTCACTATACGATCATCCTGCGGTAAAGCTAATAAAATAACCAGAAGTATAACTCGGTATGAAGGATCTCTCACCATCACTCAGAGGTCCCAGGAGTACCATTTCTTAAAGTTCCATCCGTAGAGATGTCATCCCTGGAAACATCGTCTTTGAAAGTGTCATCATGGGAGTCAGTCATTCTTGCAAAGTGTCTGTGAAAGATGCATAACATTCAGCGCATCACTCATACAAAGCGCAGGATTCAACAAAATAATGAATCATTGAATAGAGATACTCACATCAGCGACTGCAAAAATGGTAATCCCCAACTCTTACCTATTTTACGATTTCACTAGACTTTAGTGATGACAAGAAACTTCGAAAACTTGCTCACTCCTTCAAACTTGCGAAGACGAGCAAAACTTATCTTTCTAGAGTCAACACTGACTTTTCACAAAACTATGAATAGTTCACATAACCTTTCATGTGAACATTCGCTGATTTTCTACATGTGTGCATACACTATAAAATCACCAAACTCATACATACATTATTTCATCACATATACAATTGTTTGCTTTCAACAATTGCTCAAAAATCATAAATTGATCTTCATAAAACCGTGAAGAACCCACGTAAATTTTACTGTGTGAACATCCACTGATTTTCCAAAATTGGACAAACGTCCATTCTATAATTGTGAAAACTCAGACATTATTTCACCATCTATGATTCTCTACTTTAAACAGTTGTTCAAAATCAAAACATTGATTTTACAGAAAATATTTTTAACGTAAAACTCACGTAAATTTGAAAATATATATTTTTCTTCCTTGTGCGAGCATCCGTCTTTGAAACAAGAGCATATTTTCAAAAATAAATTTTTCATGAAAGCTCATAGACAAAATTTTATGTCATTAGACTCATGTATATTTTGTTTGTTTCTTAAACTAACGAACGAACGTCTGTTCCTAAAACAAGGATTTCCTTTTTTTGGCCGAGCCCATAAACGCTAAACTGACCAAAACTGGACTTTCAACAGACTAAATCAGCGAAGCTTCATCTCCTTTCTCACGGAATCACACTCTATCATACCATCAGGGTCCTCACCCAAACATTTTCTCGAACATGACACCATTGGAGCAAATCGAGGATTCTGACGATACCTTTGTAGACCGAGTTCAACCACTGATCTCGTCGACTGAAAATCACCATTTAATGCTTATTGCGGAACATGAATGTTCCTCACTAAGAAGGGGACTTAATGTAGATGGTGGATTTTCAACAAAGGGCAAAAATCGTAAAATCATGAAGCATGTTTTTGACACGGCTTTCAGGCATGCAACCATTCATATTTTACGAAGCCATGATGAATATGTTTTCGAAAAGCCTCCACCAACTGAGTGTTTGATCCCTGGCATTTCGTCGTAACCCCTATGCTGAATAAAGTATTTGGGCGGTTATCCGTAGATTGAGAGCTTAACGCCTTCAAGACGTCAGTGATACAAACTGTTCCCTGACTACAGGAGAGAGACCCACCTCCACATAGAAGAATAGTTGGGCGGCGGACGCCTTCAGGACATCGGTGACACTCACCATTCCTTATTATGTGGAGAGACCGTGCGTAGATTCAGGCGGTTCTCCGTAGATTGAGAACACTAACGCCTTCAGATCGTAAACAACATCGTGACTCCCTGACTACGCACCATTCAGAATAGGTGTGACGCTTTAACTGGCTAATATCTTTTCTGCAATAGATTAATCCTGCCGTGACATTCACTACTGAATTCCCAGAATAATCTATTATTGCTCGTATTCCATGGTCGAATCCACGGCCTGATCCCATGGAATGGAAATAACAATTGCTCCTATTCCATGGTCGAATCCACGACCTGATCCCATGGAATAGCAATAATAATTTCTCATATTCCATGGTCGAGTCCACGACTTGATCTCATAGAATGACAATAAAACAACTGTGCTATCTCATTACTCTGATTTCATGATCGAATCCACTGATCTCATGAAATGGTAATAGATAATCTTAATTACTCCGATTCTTTGGTCGAATCCACGATCCCATAGGATGGTAATGCTTGTTTTATTATTCTGAATTCATAGTCGAATCCACAGCTGATCTTGCGAATTAATAATGAAAAACTATTCATTTTTATTACTCAGTTTCATGGATTATTCTCCAATGAATTCATAGATTAGTAATAGATACTCAACAACCGGGCATCTGGACCATCACTGAGTAATCCCTACAAAAATAGTGCGAGTGTACTCGACAATGATGCACGACTGAGCACCCTGAAGCACGAACGAGTGTCCAAAAATATGAAATAATGAGGAATCCTTCGCAAAACAGGAGTAAACAATAAATATTAATAAAATAATAAGAGACGCCCAAGGCCGGGCCCACCACCCGGCCGACCGGCCATGCCCTAGCCATGGTTGGTCCGGGCCTCTCCCATTATTTTCCTTATTTTTTGTTATTTCGTGAACTCATGAAAACTCCTTGGTTTTAGCAACTTTCAAAGCAAAACTCGTGAATTCTCTATAACTTGGTGGATTCACGAAATAATATTATAAAATAAGGAGAGGTGTGCGGGACTGGCCAACCTAACCGGCCGTCCATGCCTAAGCCGTGGCCGGTCCCAAACCTCACAATCCTTAGATTTTTATAATTATTATTCCCTAATCTCACGAAACTCCTCCATTTCAAAAAAAAAAAAAACTCGTGGATTCTCCATAACTTCAAGGATTCTCCATAACTTCAAGGATTCATGAAAAATAATAAAATAGGCAAAGGAGTGCGGGGCAACCTAGCCGGCCGGCCATGCCCTAGCCATGGCCTGTACCACACCTTGCAATCCCTCATCTTTCATAATTATTATTTTCCTTAATTCATGAAACTCCTGGGGTTTGAGCAAAATTCACGGTCTCTCCATATTTTCTCGAATATTGCTCAAATCACGAAAAACCAAAAGCCAACATAGTCACACGACTGGCTAGCCTCTCACAACAATTTTAAATATTAAAACATTTTTATTTTAATATTATCAAAATATTGATGAATTGAGCATACATGCTCATTCCAACAAAAATCGAGAATTCTCAGTCAAGATGAAACTCTTCTGAAAATTCACTATGTTGCTCGAACGCGCATCAGAAAATACATAAACTCTCAGTATGGAAACACAGACACCACGGAAACATGTGCATGCCTTCATGACCGACCAGAGTCATTCCTAGGTCTTGTACAAAGCCGGTTTCACAGGTTTTCATAGTTCTGACCTAATTTGCTCAATTGCTCATACTGGGCCCGAACTCTCTCTAACCAACTGGGGATTCTCCAAATGACCAACAACTGGTCCCGTGACCACCAAGAGCCGGTCCCATGCTCTATCGGTCGGTCCTCATCTCTCATACCTAGGTTTTATCACCTAATGTTGAATCCAACAATATTTTAATAAATGATGAAACCTGCATTTAATCATCGTTCTTTCACCAACTCTCAAACTGAGAACCCTGGTGCGTGCTCACTCGAGCACTGGGAACCCATGGATGATCATCATCCCATGTGGTCGGTCCCTCATCACTCATGACCAATTTTCAGCAATTCACCAATTGATGAAGGATTGATAAAATTAGGGTTTCGAACAAACGCTCCACGAATCACCATTCTAAGCAAGTACAAACACAAAATAATGTTGGTTCAACAATCAACATCCAAATTAATAATATTCGGTAATTCACCAATAATTTTGATTAATATTTTATTGGGTCACGACACCAGTAAATAATTCGTCGAATTGAGTAATACTTGCTCAGCTGCTCGCATATTGATCCAACCATCAATGTTCAGTAATTCATCAGTAGTTTGTCGAATTGAGAAAAACTTGCTCAATTGCACGTCAAATTATCAATATTCAGTATTTTGTTGAATTGAGCAACACCTGCTCAGTTGCACGCCAAAATTATCAAATTTGTCAAATCCAGGAATACTTGCTCAATTGCTCGAAAAACTCTCAATATTCAGCAATTCGTCGAGTTGGGCAATACTTGCTCAGTCGCTTTAGTAAGTAATTTATTGACATCTCAGAGAACTACATGTTCAATCCATGAATCACTGAGCATTCACCACTTATGCTCGATTCAACAAAACTAGACTCACAGTCTAAATCAGTCAACAACTGAATAACTAATACACGTCTGCCTTGCAGACTCCACGATTCATGAAATATCAATCACGTCACAAATGGGGGGATATCACTTAGGGTTTTGGTCTGGCGGTCTACGACACGTGGATTCATCCACAACGAGAAATGTGTGTAAGTCGTGTAAACGGTTGAAGGAGTTAGCAAAGTAGTGGGTGCTCGATCAGTCAAGTCTCTGCACGACATTGAACTGACTTTACCACGATCTCCCACTTTCCCACTCTTTCACTCAAGAAACCGTCACACTTACAGGGATCAGTGGTACATCATTCTTGCAATATAAATAAGTCTAAATCAAGGATACCAGGATATCACCAATCATCGATTATCATCATTATCCGTCAACAACTCGATATAAACTTATTCACAAAACTAAACTTCAGCAGTTCAGCAATAGTGCAGAAACCTTTAACACACCCACAATCCTTGATCATCACTGATCCCACACAACTTTCAGCTTCCCTCCTACAGATCAACCCATATCCCTCTTTGCGACCGAATTGACTCTGGAACAGCCATTGTCTTGGTTTAGGCCGGAGTCATACAGATTTATTTCCCGAATATAAGCACCTCCTTTGCAGCAGTGCATCTGTGTGAGGATTAACATTTTTCCCGGCTGAGGAGTCTCGATAACACGCTCGACTCTTCACTTTCCTAAAAAACCGGCGGCTCTATTTTCCCCATCCACAGATTGGCGACCACAGTGGGAGATTAATCTCTCGGTTGCAATCTCACATTTTCACAAAATTGTTAATCTTAGGTCAGGTTCAGTTACAAATCCTAACGCGAACATCGCTAGCACTAGCAACAACGGTGGTATTCCAGAAACCATTCCTGCTTACAGCAATAGTGGTGATAATACTCCACCTCACACTAACAACGAAAATCAACCTCTCTTCGGCCGACGTCCTGAGGAAGTCAGGGAGAATACACCTACCGTAGCTGATCTCATGAAGGTGCAAGAGACTCTCGCCAAAAATCAGATTGACATGGCTACCACTCAGAAAGAGCTGTGAAATTATCTCAAAAATCCCACTGACAAGATATCAGGGAAAGCTCAGGAGAAAGGAAAATCCAAAGAAACATATCCGGCCGTTGGTCCTGAAGTCATTCTGATCCATGTAGTAGACGATGATGAAGTCCACAAGGCTACAGATAACCCGCCAACAAAGAAACCTGCAGGCTTCATCACTCGTGAGGACATGAAACGCTTCATGGAGGATCGAGGAAAATACAAGACACCATCTGTCCACCGTCATCAATCTCCATATCCTGCTGCTACTCAAATAATTACTCTCCCAAAGAGTTACACTTCCCCAACGTCCACGCTATACAACGGAGCAGGGAACGCTCGAGAACACGTGATTCATGGAGGCACCAGGAGAGCATGAACACAACGGAACGATCCCAATCTACAGGGCCTTGCTGGAGAATCAGCGATTCCAGACTTTCTCAGAACTTCATGGAGCAGCCAAGCGATCAGTAATGCTTTACTAGAAAGAGCAAAGTCTGCAAGGTCGAGGAATCTCGAAGCATCCGATGCCTAGTCAACAATCATTACAATCTCCAGCCTTCCACAAATGTTATTGCATAAAGGATCAAACAGAAAGTCGAATCACAGCGCAAGCACGCTTATCTAGCTCCTCTGAAATCACCAAAAAAGGGGTAGTCAAATCCGGGATACACAAGCTCCAACTCAAAATGCAGATCCAGCAGAACCTGATTTCCCTTTCTCCATCGAAGAGGTGGTCGAACTACTGTATGTCTGGATCCAGGATGGTGCAATCAAGCTGCCATATGTCAGAAAAGAACCAACTGAAGAAGAAATGGAGAACCCTCGCTACTTCCGTTTCCATAGGTTCGTCAATCATCCCACCAGCGACTGCAGGATCTTGAAGCGCATATTCAAGGAAAAAGTCGGATCTGGGGAACTTAACTTGGGTATTGAAAGAGTACACCAGAGACCCTCTTCCATTCAGAACTTTCACAATCTCCGAACAACCAGTCAAAGAAGCAGTTCAGTCAGGCATGTATGCGAATTGCTTTATCTGTCAAAGGCTCAAAAGGGAGACATGTTCACGGCTTTGAACCATATTCTAGAAGTGCCTCCAGAACCTCTCGCCACAGACAAGGAGTTGCATGACTGGGGACTTCTTACCACAGTCCATCTTAGAGGAAATGAATTCAGAAGAATGTTGATCGATGCTGACACCGCCATCAACATCATTCCACTGAAATCCCTTAGAGTCACAGGCATCAGTCGACAAGAAGCTACTCATGCACCCATCTCAATCAGAGACCATGAAGGAACGCTCAGAGATGCTTATGTCTACACCACTCTCAAGGTGAAAATACGTTCAACCTGAACATATAACAAGTTTCACATAATCAGGAAAATCTAAGATATGACGCGATAGCATGGACCCATGCTGAAAACATGACTACAAACAAAGCGTCTTTTGTTGCACATCTCTCCAACAAAGAAAGTTCTGATCCAGAAGATTTGGCGGACGTTCCATCATCATAGGTTGAAACAATAACCTGCAAAAGATACATAGAAATTCATCAAGAGGTTTCGCATTCAGGCAAGTCTCATTCCTTCCATGTCTATGTATTTCATTCCCTCACATGTTATTCTAGCATGGGGACTCAATTCAGCTAGCATCTCTGCTATTACAAGACGCTATGAGTGGGTAATCTCACTCCAGCAATATTTTACCAAGTGGTTGAACCTGACACCGTTTCGAATCGAGCATCTCACCGTGACATTCACCACTGAGAGATGACGGAAGCATGGCAAAGAACACTTTGGGAATTTCTCCATAGACTTGTAGGAATGTCCATGAGTGCCACAAAATCAGAAATCTCTGATGTCTGCACAAGTGTTGAATTCCTCGCAGCGGAATGCTGAATCGACAGAAGATACACGGAGCCGGTAAGATCAAGCATAAGACATTCGACGCTTCAGTGCTCAAGCACATAAGAAGCCTTCGAATTGTACTCCCAATCAAAGAGTACACCTTCAATAATAACGCCTCTAGCTTCAGCATAATATCTCGACGTGACACACCGGTTCAACACCGACATGATCAAAGTATAGCTGAATTATAATCGATAAGCCTTCACTATCCCATGATAAGACTTCTGAAGTAGATGCAACACCATTCATCAATGGATGCTACAAACTCCTTCAACTCTGCTAAGTGAATGAGGGATGCACTGGGGACTTGATTTTATTGGAAATATCAATTCAATATATTTCAAAAAATGTTATCCACATAACAATTCATTGCAACCTAATGTGATTCCATGAAACGTCGTCAAACGGAACCTCTCTACATCAAAATCCCCTGCACGACTGGGGAACTTTCTCTCTTCACCAATCATATCCAGAATGAAGACTGCTATTTCTATCCACCACGCAACAACATCGATCCCATGACGAATCCACTTCACAGTAAAGTCATAACAGGAGGATTTGGGTTGAAATCCTAATACACCTTCATCTTAGGAATGCTCAACTCACCAATTAGTTCGTGCATGCTCACTGGACGGAAGAGCAAAGACTATCATCTTCAGTCTCTGTATCAACTCCAATCATAATATCGACATCAACATGTGGAGGAACTCTATTCATGATATCACATCAACAAGAATTTATGGAGAACTTCCAGTTGTAATCTCAACATCACTCTCGGGCGCAACATTCGGCTTCATCAACTATCCATTCTCTATGGATCATACTTCTTCAAGCCCTAATGATTCATATAAAGATATGTAAACATGAAAACATGCTAACATGAACGTCTTCCCAAAGCTTGCCCGGCAGACGGTGATAGACGCATTTATGTGTCTATTTTGTTCTCAATATTCTGTATTGTTAGACTCGATTAAGTACTTATTGTGTTATTTTGTGTTTTTGTAGATGTTTTTAGAGAAATAAGCCTTTGCGGCGAAATGAGCTCGAAAAGTAGTGTTTTACACCCCAGGATAATGTACCGGTGGCACCTCAGAAATGCACCGGAAACGTCCCAGAAATGTACCGGAGGAACCCAGAAAAATTACTATTTCCACCCCAATTGCTAAAGGGACACCCGTACAGGATTAGGGGGAGGACACTTTTCTTCTCATAATTCAAATTTCATTTTTGGCGGGAAAATATATTCTCTCCCTGGCAGATTTTCAAATTGGTTTTTGATGGATTTGTGGAGAAACTAAATGGATGGAATTAATTGGGTCATCTCTATTGAGTATAACACGATTATTCTGAGCGTTGGAATGAGTTAAATTTGGCTAGAATCCGCTAACTTTCAATCGAGAGTTAAACATGGAAGATACGCTCGAGTTCTCCGTGAGAGGAATTTTTGGGAAGTGTTGTGGACTAAATGGGGAAGATATCTGATCTTCTTAAGTGTTTATGCAACTATGGAAGTATTACAGCTCATATGCGCAGGCAGAGGGGATGGAGAAGATCATATCTCGGTTGACAGTGAAGAAAATGGAAAAAAATATTTTCCGAGTAATGGAGAATTATATGGAGTGAATGAGCGAGATTCGATGGGTATGTTGTCTATAAATAGGTTGCTGGGGTTGAGCAGAGAGGGTGTCGAGAGTTTGGGGTCGAGAGGAGGTCCAGAGAAGCAGAAATCAAGAGTTGATGAAACTCTGTTGCTGCTGATGAAGAACACCAAGAACACGAAGAACGGACCTGCAACAGCAGTCGTTTTTCTACAGTAATAACGACTCACAACTGTGGGTCGTACATCAGGCAGTCTTATTTTCCACAGCTTTTGCGACACAGCGGCAGCAGTCTTATTTTGTCACTGAGGGTCGTAGTTCTCTGGTTTTATTGTATTTCTCATATTCTCATCATTTGTAAACCATTTTTGAGCCATAATAAATTATTTTGAGAGCATTTTTACTATGATGAGTTAAACCCCAACACTGGGACGACGGAGGAGGCCGAGCTTCATACATGGGTAATTTTATTAATTCTTTTTAAGACTTTTGCATTAAAAATTAATTGAAATATGATTTGATTAAATTGGGTGTTATTTGATTAGATGGGTCATGCTTAGATTAGGTGATTTGATGTTCCATGCTTAACATTTACAATCAATGTTTTGAGAATCTACTTTGGCAAAATAAGAGTCCATATATGTTTTGAGCGATTATTGTTGAGAATAAATCATTGAATCCTATGTTATGAAGATTGGCCGAATCATTAGTCCAAGTACCTCTCTACCAATTTGTCAATATTTTTGTATATAATTTTTATAAATCTAAAAATCCTTCACCTTCACAAGTCTTAGAGTTCGAACCTTCATTACTACAACCCACAAAAAAATCATTAATCATTTTGGCGCCGCCGCCGCGGATTTGTTCTTAGGTAGAATGTTTAGGTTTTTTTTTTATTATTCCATTTGTTCTTTTTTACGTCTCTTTGGTTGTGTCTTTGTATTACAGGTTCGAAGTGGAGCACTAAGGACTTGGAGAGGAAAAAGCTTAAAGCGAAAAGCTAAAAGAGAAGAAAAAAAGGACAATTTTAGGATTTAATTTTTAATTTTTAATTTTTTTTTAGAGTGTGTGAGGAAAACTGTAATTTTTTTATTTATTTATTTTGGACTTTGGACTTTAAACAATTGGACTTTTTTTTTACCCTAAGGAAGGGTATTATTAAAAAAAAAAATTTATATAAACTGTGTGCAGGGAAGGACGACGATTACTATATCGTCTCGGCCCCTCGGGTTCATACATGACATAGGAGTCGTGGCCCGAGTCGACTTCAACGGTTCATCCCCCGTCTGGTACGGGAGGTAAGTCCATCGAAACACTCGCGAATCTCTTGTAAGCGAGTTACTGTATTCCTTAAGGTGATTCATTGATTGAGGACAAATTTGGACTGTTTTTAAATTCCTAGTAAAGGGCAAGGCCTGGCCAATACAAGATAAGGGTTCGGATTTCATCGCCGCTCCCTTCTTGCCCGCCTTAGGAAAACGAAACCTAACGCGAACCCAAGCTTTAAAATTTGGAATAGAACGAGACCAATAGGGTAACGAGCTTAATAGGAAACTCGTTCGAAAAATATTGGTTCCTCTTTAAGCACACTTCAAAGTTCATGATGCTTTCTGTGAGTTGAATGCGTGACTGCGTCGCCTTCTAATGCGGTGAGGCCTTGGGTATCAAATCTCTACTAAGCTTCCCTCGCCTCGATTCAACTTACATTAGCTCGGATTGATTCCAGAGGGTTGTGCTCAAATTGTAACGAATTCCTTTTCGAAGGAATAGAAGCTGGTCTAGAAAACAATCTAAGTGAAGCCATCATGTTTTTTGTTTGCTAGAAATCTTTAGGTTTGCTTTGGTGGAGTCGAGTCGGCCTTGTTTGTGGTTGTGTAGAATTACCTTGCATTTAAGAATGTCGAGCTGGTATGATAGAAGCCAATACAATGAATATCGACCTGAATTTGAATATGGACATCATCCTTTCTATGACCATTTTGGGAATAGTGGTTGGGAACGCCATCATTTGGAAGGATATGGGTCATACCCTGGTGAGCCCAAATACTATCCACACATGCATCAGTCTTACGAGCAAGAAGATTATAGTACTAGTTCTTCGTCTCTAGAGGATACAATCAAACTATTGAAAAGTAGTCATTTTTATGATCCCTCTGTTGCTATTCCTCCTTTAGAAGAGTCCCTCAAGGAGTTAGATGAGTCGACGCGTAAGTTAGCTGAGATGAATAGTGTAATTCTAGACAAAAGAACTACAATAATGAGTGAACTTTCTATAGAGGAATCCCTCAAGTTGATGGCTGAGACGAACGAAAGACTTGCTCGAAATAATCTCACATTCCAAAATAGTGTTTCCAATTTTACCCCTGATGTAAATAGTGAATATTTGCCTAATTTAGAGGACGAGGTTAGAATAAAAGACACTACTTATTTAGATAAGGTTCAATCATCTTCGTACTATGATGATGATGATAGCAGTAATGAAGAATCTGAAATATGTAGGCATAGTGATCAGGAGTCTAGTAATCCAATTGAGCTGTATAGTGATTATATTATTTCTAGTTAAAATCCAAATAATTTTTATGATTATTCACCTATTCAAAAGGACGAGGATTTGATTAGGGATACCACCGTTTTAGACGATGTAGATTTTCCTTTTGATTACGAATCCGATAGTGGTTTAGAGGAACGGGTTCATTTCGAAAATACTGTTTTAGAGTCTAGCGACTTAGAAACAATAGTCTTGGAAGAAGAAGATAGACCCGTAGATATGAGTAAAGATGCACTACCTGATAATAACTTAGAAGAATCTCTTGAATATTTTAAGGACTCTGAATATATGAAAATTCAAGAAATAATTAGAGGTCTATCTAGAGACACTGAAACTCTAAGTTTGGGGGTCATTATCACTTTCCTAGTGCCTTACCTTTAACTCTCAGAAAGTCCCCACACTTAGGACTTGATATCTGTGCCTCGACCATTTTACAAGATTACCTTCATACTCGTTTTCCCGAGCCTAATGATGTCCATGAAGAAGTTCAGTTATTAGAAACCCATCCTCTGGTTGATGTGGTTTGCCCAGGCTATGATACCCAGATTGACTTTGTTTTCCCACCAAATAGTTTTATTCCAACTGTGGGAACGTTTCAAATGAGTCGAATATTAAGTTCTGAGACTAAGCCTAAGTACTTTAGGTTAATAGAATCGACACATTTTCCTAAGAATGACCACTACTCTCACTGTGGTCAACTATGTAAGTCATATCTGATTGACTTAGAGGATCCGCAATTATTTAGGTTATTACTTCGTGATTCTAAGTTCGTATTTGAGTTTTTACAGACTCTAAGACCTAGTGATTCGGATCCCATCTATGAAGAAACGCAGCCAATGAAAATATTCTATTTAGACCCTTTCATAGAACCTGAACCTGAACCGCAATTAGCGATAGTTTTCAGGAAACTAGGTAAGGGCATGCTATTCTTGTCCACTTTCTTGGTTCATTGCAGTTTCCTTTGGTCAGCTCTATTTAGTTTTGAAGACCCACAGTTATTTCGACTGTTACTTTATGGTTCGAGTTGACTAATCCTTTCCTAAGTCTGGCTGAAGACTTTAAACTTAGCACTTCTTGGGAGGTAACCCAATCTCATGCAACACGGTAATATCTTTCCTTAACTCTTTTGCTTCAAATGGTAACAGTTTCTCCTTGTTCGTGCTTTTAATTTTATCTTTAGAACATTGAGGACAATGTTAGATTTAAGTTTGGGGGTATGGGAGAAACTTTTTAGTTGCAATAAATAAACTCCAGAGCCTAGAAATTTATGCGTATTTAGGATGGCACTAACCAATCTAAGTGGATGGAAGCATTTTGGTTGTAGGAGTTGAGGAACCAATCTGATTAGATGGAAACATCTAAAGAGTCTATTCATAAAAGCACAGAGCTCAGGTGTTAGAAATAACATGATAGTTTCACCATATCTCGTTGAGTCCTTTTCACTTCTATTTTTATTTTATTTTGTTTTTAAACTATGTACTCTAAGTGATTAGGTGGGGCACACGATTCAAGTTGTTACCACTGCTAGGGTGAATTAGAGTGACTGAGTTACTAAAAAAAAAAAAAAAAAACCGGACCAGTTAGACCAATCGGAATAAGTATTAACACTTGGATAGAAAATGCGTGTGTTCTCCCTGTTTCCGTCGCCTAAGCAAGCATGGAATGCAGGACCCGTGGGAACTATCGTGTAATCTGCTGACAAGAAGCATGCCCTTGGATCAAAAAGATCTATTCATGCCGTTAAGTAAAAAAAAGAAAAAAAAAAAAAAGGTTATTGTTCTGTGTAGTCAACTGCTGGTTCCCTTGTATTTGCCAGTTTGTTGATCTAGATTTAAGTTATTGACCACTAGTTCCCTTGTATATGCCAGTTGTGTTGATATTAGTCAGATCGGTATCTCAGTCCATTAGGATAGGTTCATTCTGGAAGTGGCCTTCAGACAGATATGGGAAACGCCGTTCACTTAGTAAACATCAAAACCATCTATGTTTTTCTATATCCATCTCTTAATCTTTCCATGTGATTAGTTTGACTCCGAATATGATGTCCATAGTGCAAATATCTGAGTAGAGCTCTGTCACTTATATATGAATTTTAGTATGCTTGAGTGCAAACGCGTGTACATCAATTGGAATTTCGCATCAGGGTACTTCCTCTTGTAGTCAATAAGTATGCCAACCAAGGAGATTCTTTAGTGCCTTCCAAGGTTCGTTGTAGATAGTTAGGGTCTGGAGTATTAAGGTTTTGTGGGTATATCTCTTGTAATCCCTCCCGAGATTAACTCGGTTTTATTTTTGCTCGAGGACTAGCAAATAATAAGTTTGGGGGTATTTGATAGATGCATTTATGTGTCTATTTTGTTCTAAATATTCTGTATTGTTAGACTCGATTAAGTACTTATTGTGTTATTTTGTGTTTTTGTAGATGTTTTTAGAGAAATAAGCCTGTGCGGCGAAATGAACTCGAAAAGTAGTGTTTTACACCCCAGGATAATGTACCGGTGGCACCTCAGAAATGCACCGGAAGCGTCCCAGAAATGTACCAGAGGAACCCAGAAAATTACTATTTCCACCCCAAAATTACTATTTCCACCCCAATTGCTAAAGGGACACCCGTACAGGATTAGGGGGAGGACACTTTTCTTCTCATAATTCAAATTTCATTTTTGGCGGGAAAATATATTCTCTCCCTGGCAGATTTTCAAATTGATTTTTGATGGATTTGTGGAGAAACTAAATGGATGGAATTAATTGGGTCATATCTATTGAGTATAACACGATTATTCTGAGCGTTGGAATGAGTTAAATTTGGCTAGAATCCGCTAACTTTCAATCGAGAGTTAAACAGGGAAGATACGCTCGAGTTCTCCGTGAGAGGAATTTTTGGGAAGTGTTGTGGACTAAATGGGGAAGATATCTGATCTTCTTAAGTGTTTATGCAACTATGGAAGTATTACAGCTCATATGCGCAGGCAGAGGGGATGGAGAAGATCATATCTCGGTTGACAGTGAAGAAAATGGAAAAAAATATTTTCCGAGTAATGGAGAATTATATGGAGTGAATGAGCGAGATTCGATGGGTATGTTGTCTATAAATAGGTTGCTGGGGTTGAGCAGAGAGGGTGTCGAGAGTTTGGGGTCGAGAGGAGGTCCAGAGAAGCAGAAATCAAGAGTTGATGAAACTCTGTTGCTGCTGATGAAGAACACCAAGAACACGAAGAACGGACCTGCAACAGCAGTCGTTTTTCTACAGTAATAACGACTCACAACTGTGGGTCGTACATCAGGCAGTCTTATTTTCCACAGCGTTTGCGACACAGCGGCAGCAGTCTTATTTTGTCACTGAGGGTCGTAGTTCTCTGGTTTTATTGTATTTCTCATATTCTCATCATTTGTAAACCATTTTTGAGCCATAATAAATTATTTTGAGAGCATTTTTACTATGATGAGTTAAACCCCAACACTGGGACGACGGAGGAGGCCGAGCTTCATACATGGGTAATTTTATTAATTCTTTTTAAGACTTTTGCATTAAAAATTAATGGAAATATGATTTGATTAAATTGGGTGTTATTTGATTAGATGGGTCATGCTTAGCTTAGGTGATTTGATGTTCCATGCTTAATATTTACAATCAATGTTTTGAGAATCTACTTTGGCAAAATAAGAGTCCATATATGTTTTGAGCGATTATTGTTGAGAATAAATCATTGAGCCCTATGTTATGAAGATTGGCCGAATCATTAGTCCCAGTACCTCTCTACCAATTTGTCAATATTTTTGTATATAATTTTTATAAATATAAAAATCCTTCACCTTCAAAAGTCTTAGAGTTCGAACCTTCATTACTACAACCCACGAAAAATCTTTAATCATACGGGCACAAACCCAAAATCTTCTACAAGATGTTCTCATCGCCTCTACAAGTCAGATACGACATGTTCCAGGCCATGGGTTTACAAAAAAGTACCAATGGGTGAGGAATGGGACAATACTTTATAAACGAAATATGTTCGTATATGTTTCTTATACAACATACCAAAAGGGCGCATCAATCGGGCATACGAGCTGAAAGATATGGCCTTTACCGTCAGGTCTACGACATCTGAAAAATTTGTACGGGATTACAAATTACAAATGTGCATGCTTAGTTGGCTGACCTCTGCAACTCCAAATTAAGTGATTCTTTGCTCATGTGATAACTCAGTCTCTTAGATTCAAAAGTTTGGGTCAAGCATCGAATTCCGACGTCGTATGAGGTTCCTACAGCTTCCAGAGAATACAACATGCAAGCAGCAATTCTTAGACGGAATTCATAACCTCCAAAGTCGATCGATGTCCACCAGGTCCTTCCACTAAATCCTTCATCAAGGTACCTCCAACTTCGACCACCTTCGTCTTTACATCAATTTTTCTACCCGGGTCCTCTATCTAGGTCTCACCAGAAGAAGGAAAAACGAAAGGGAGAGACTTAACAAAATACTGAGGACTGACGGTCCACTGGTCAAGACGATCGATTTCACAATCCAAAACCAATCAAGAAATCAAAACCAAAATAAAACCTCGCATCTCTCAGAAGTCCAAGGTTCAAGATATCATGGAAATAAAACTAAAGAAAGTCAGCAAAATAAGATTTCTGCTTTTCTGCATCCTCCAAGACTTGCAAAGCAGCTTTCTCCGCCTCCAGCTTCTTGGTCAGCTCAGCAGCTTCATCCATTTTCTTCAACACGGCATCACTGGTGGTGAAATGAGTGTCAACTTCCGCTGCTTTCCTGATAGCATCAATCTTTTGACGAAGCCACTTCAGATTGAAGCCAAGTTCTTCAGCTTTCTTCAAGTTGTACTCCCAATCAAAGAGTACATCCCGGGTGACAATATTTCTAGCTGTGATACAGATATCATTTATAACATGCAAGATGACTTCTACTTGCCTCGTCAAGAAATAGCTATGCTCCGAATCCTTGGTAACGATGATGTGCCCATACATCTTCCACGGTTTCTTGTACATAGCAACATATACAATGGGAAATCTAAATCCACCAAGAAACCTGTGATATGGGAGTATCTCACCAAATGGAGGAGTAAAAGCAGTCCCTGCGTTGGGATACTCATGCACTATTATCCGGTTCTCAGTCTCTGTAACAACGTCATCAATCATAGGAACAACTTCGGTTGGAGCAGCTTCTTCCATTCTCGATTCGGGTTCCACCATCTCACGCACAATTGGAGTTTCAGTCACCTCCACGGAATTTACAACAAGTGTTACATGACCTTGAGGTACAGGTATGGAGGTCTCATTATCAACGGCTCCATGGTTGCTCAAGTCATCATTGTTGGATCCATTATTCCTAACTTCAGCATTTGGCACCTAATGTGAAGATTACATGGGATTAGAATGATTCGATCGTGGAAACCCAAAACAACCATAAAATCCAGCATGTAAGTGAACTAACATCATCTAAGTTCTTTACTATGCATCTAAAACATGAGCAAATAGTGTAGAAGCCATGAAACACTTTTTTTCAGACAAGCTCATTTGAAGAGATTCTACACTGCCCTATATTAAAAGACAAACAGGGAGCAATTGGTAAGTAATTTAAGGTTTGGTCATATACCATTCTCTTCGTATGAATTTTGTCTACGACATATCAAAATTTCATAGCAATCGGATGAACGAGCTAACATATGTGGCCAAAACATCGGACAACATGCAACCTGGAAAAGTTCTGAAGGTCTCCTAGAAGTTCACTATTTAGCCTTTTTCAGGCCCTAAAAATGCTCAAAATTCAAAAATATTCGTTGGTAAAGCTTGGAAATTTCCTGGGCTTGAAGATACATACGTAGAACGCAAAAATACGACTTCGGACGAGGATTCTACAGCGTTTCCAGTAAAATCTGAAGTCTGAAATTTTCTGGTGACGTATTTCGGCAAAGTTATCCATAAATTTACATGAATTCTCATTCATTCATTAAAAAATCAACAATTTCATACTTCTATGAAGAAATTACAGGAGATATACTTACTAAGGGAGTCTCTAAATCATTTGAAGGCTCGGAAATACCGGGATCTCCATTGGCAACGCCGTTATCTCCATTCGGTTTGGGATTTCAGGAATTCTCCATATTCCCATGTCCCAAAGAAGAGCACGCTTCATCAACATGATGCTTATCTACAATGATTTCTTCCTGGATTCATCAACAACAATTATTATTATTATTATTATTATTATTTCATTCAAGGAGATGCGCACAAAAAAGATACTTACATCGACTTCTTCATCAGTGCTGGATTCCTGAATTTTGCCCGGGAACAAGTTGAAGACCGTCAATCGATGGAGCAAAAGTCTGAAAAGAAATAACAAACCTTGGTCTCGTGATCCTAATTGCACGGTCAAATTCATGACACAAGGAGCGCTAACAACTCACCAAAAAAAGGCTGGGGACTGCACGTCATTTGCTAACCTCTTGTAGTCCTTACTTCTGGGTTCTCTGCTCCCGTAGACTTTCTTCCATTTCCGTGGAGTCTACATTGATCCGGGATTTCACTATACGATCATCCTGCGGTAAATCTATTAAAATAACCAGAAGTACAACTCGTTATGAAGGATCTCTCACCATCACTCAGAGGTCCCAGGAGTACCATTTCTTAAAGTTTCATCCGTAGAGATGTCATCCCTGGAAACGTCTTCTTTGAAAGTGTCATCATGGGAGTCAGTTATTATTGCAAAGTGGCTGTGAAAGATGCATAACATTCAGCGCATCATTCATACAAAGCGCAGGATTCAACAAAATAATGAATCATTGAATAGAGATGCTCAAATTTGAAAATATATATTTTGCTCCCTTGTGCGAGCATCCGTCTTTGAAACAAGAGCATATTTTCAAAAAAAAAATTTCATGAAAGCTCATAGACAAAATTTTATGTCATTAGACTCAGGTCTATTTTGTTTGTTTTTTAAACTAACGAACGAACGAACGTCTGTTCCTAAAACAAGGATTTCCTTTTTTTGGCCGAGCCCATAAACACTAAACTGACCAAAACTGGACTTTCAACAGACCAAATCAGCGAAGATTCATCTCCGTGCTCAAGGAATCACATTCTATCATACCATCAGGGTCCTCACCCAAAAATTTGCTCGTACATGACACCATTGGAGAAAATCGAGGATTCTGACGATACCTTTGTAGACCGAGTTCAACCACTGATCTCGTCGACTGAAAATCACCATTTAATGCTTACTGCGGAACATGACTGTTCCTCACTAAGAAGGGGACTTAATGTAGATGGTGGATTTTCAACAAAGGGAAAAAATCGTAAAATCATGAAGCATGTTTTTGACACGGCTTTCAGGCATGCAACCATTCATATTTTACGAAGCCATGATGAATATGTTTTCGAAAAGCCTCCACCAACTGAGTGTTTGATCCCTGGAATTTCGTCGTAACCCCTATGCTGAATAAAGTATTTGGGCGGTTCTCCGTAGATTGAGAGCTTAACGCCTTCAAGACGTCGGTGATACAAACTGTTCCCTGACTACAGGAGAGAGACCCACCTCCACATAGAAGAATAGTTGGGCGGTGGACTCCTTCAGGACATCGGTGACACTCACCATTCCTTATTATGTGGAGAGACCGTGCGTAGATTCAGGCGGTTCTCCGTAGATTGAGAATACTAACGCCTTCAGGTCGTAAACAACATCGTGACTCCCTGACTACGCACCATTCAGAATAGGTGTGACGCTTTAACTGGCTAATATCTTTTCTGCAATAGATTAATCCTGCCGTGACATTCACTACTGAATTCCCAGAATAATCTATTATTGCTCGTATTCCATGGTCGAATCCACGGCCTGATCCCATGGAATGGAAATAAAAATTGCTCCTATTCCATGGTCGAATCCACGGCCTGATCCCATGGAATAGCAATAATAATTGCTCATATTCCATGGTCGAGTCCACGGCTTGATCTCATAGAATGACAATAAAACAACTGTGCTATCTCATTACTCCGATTTCATGATCGAATCCACTGATCTCATGAAATGGTAATAGATAATCTTAATTACTCCGATTCTTTGGTCGAATCCACGATCCCATAGGATGGTAATGCTTGTTTTATTATTCTGAATTCATAGTCGAATCCACAGCTGATCTTGCGAATTAATAATGAACAACTATTCATTTTTATTACTCAGTTTCATGGATTATTCTCCAATGAATTCATAGATTAGTAATAGATACTCAACAACCGGGCATCTGGACCATCACTGAGTAAGCCCCACAAAAATGGTGCGAGTGTACTCGACATGGACGGTCCGTGCCTCTCCCATTATTTTCCTTTTTTTTTTTGTTATTTCGTGAACTCACGAAAACTCCTTGGTTTTAGCAACTTTCCTTGTTTTTGCAAAACTCGTGAATTCTCCATAACTTGGTGGGTTCACGAAATAATATTATAAAATAAGGAGAGGTGTGCGGGACCGGGAAAACTAACCGTCCGGCCATGCCTAAGCCGTGGCCGGTCCCACACCTCACAATCCTTAGCTTTTTATAATTATTATTCCCTAATCTCACGAAACTCCTCTATAACTTCAAAGATTCATGAAAAATAATAAAATAGGGAAAGGTGTGCGGGACCGGGCAACCTAGCCGGCCGGCCATGCCCTAGCCATGGCCGGTCCCACACCTTGAAATCCGTAATCTTTCATAATTATTATTTTCCTTAATTCATGAAACTCATGGGGTTTGAGAAAAATTCATGATTTCTCCATATTTTCTCGAATATTGCTCAAATCAGGAAAAACCAAAAGCCAACATAGTCACACGACTGGCTAGCCTCTTACGACAATTTTAAATAGTAAAACACTTTTATTTTAATATTCTCAAAATATTGATGAATTAAGCATACATGCTCATTCCAACAAAAATCGAGAATTCTCAGTCAAGATGAAACTCTTCTGAAAAATTCACTATGTTGCTCGAACGCGCATCAGAAAATACTGAAACTCTCAGTATGGAAACACGGACACCACAGAAACATGTGCATGCCTCATAAACGACCAGAGTCATTCCTAGTTCTTGCACAAAGCCGGTCTCACAGGTTTTCATAATTCTGACCTAATTTGCTCAATTGCTCATACTGAGCCCGAACTCTCTCCAACCAACTTGGGGATTCTCCAAATGACCAACAACTGGTACCGTGACCACCAAGATCCGGTACCATGATCTCTTGGTCAGTCATCATCTCTCATACCTAGGTTTTATCATCTAATGTTGAATCCAGCAATATTTCAATAAATGATGAAACCTGCATTTAATCATCGTTCTTTCACCAACTCTCAAACTGAAAACCCTGGTGCGTGCTCACTCGAGCACTGGGGACCTATGGACTCTCATCATCCCATGTGGTTGGTCCCTCCTCACTCATGACCAATTTTCGGCAATTCACCAATTGATGAAGGATTGATAAAATTAGGGTTTCGAACAAACGCTCCACGAATCACCATTTGGAGCAAGTTCAAACACAAAATAATGTTGATTCAGCAATCAACATCCAAATTAATAATATTCGGTAATTCACCAATATTTTTGATTAATATTTTATTGGTTCACGACACCAGTAAATAATTCGTCGAATTGAGCAATACTTGCTCAGTTGCTCGAATATTGATCCAACCATCAATGTTCAGTAATTCATCAGTAGTTTGTCGAATTGAGCAACACTTGCTCAATTGCACGTCAAATTATCAATATTAATTATTTTGTTGAATTTAGCAGCACTTGATCAGTTGCACGCCAAAATTATCAAATTCGTCGAATTGAGCAATACTTGCTCAATTGCTCGACAAACTCTCAATATTCAGCAATTCGTCGAGTTGAGCAATACTTGCTCAGTCGCTCTAGTCAATAATTTATTGACATCTCAGAGAACTACATGTTCAATCCATGAATCACTGAGCATTCACCACTTATGATCGGTTCAACAAAACTAGACTCACAGTATAAATCAGCCAACAACTGAATAACTAATACATGTATGCCTTGCAGACTCCACGATTCGTGAAATATCAATTACGTCACAAATGGGGGGATATCACTTAGGGTTTTGATCTGGCGGTCTACGGCACGTGGATTCATCCACAATGATAAATTTGCGTAAGTCATGTAAACGGTTCAAGGAGTTAGCAAAGTAGTGGGTGCATGATCAGTCAAGTCTCTGCACCACATGGAACTGACTTTACCACGATTTCCCACTTTCCCACTCTTTCACTCAAGAAACCGTCACACTTATAGGGATCAGTGGTACATCATTCTTGCAATATAAATAAGTCTAAATCGAGGACATCATGATATCATCAATCATCGATTATCATCATTATCCGTCAACAACTTGATATAAACTTATTCTCAGAACTCAACTTCAGCGGTTCAACAATATTGCAGAAACCTTCAACACACCCACAATCCTTGATCATCACTGATCCACACAACTCTCAGCTTCCCTCCTAAAGATCAACCCATCTCCGTATTTGCGACCGAATTTACTCTGGAACGGCCATTGTCTTTGTTTAGGACGGAGTCATACAGATTGATTTCCCGAATCTAAGCACCTCCTTTGCATAGGTGCATCTGTGTGAGGATTAAAATTTTGCACGGCTGAGGAGTCTCGACAACACGCTCGACTCTTCACTTTCCCAAAATTTTGGACGGCTCGTTTTTCCCCATCCACAGTCTCCCACGGATAAACTTAAGAGTTTTGTTCCGTCTTTTGATAAAATCAAGGTGAACAGGAACCAATCGATAACCCGGACTTATATTCCCGAAGAACAGCCTAGAATTATCAATCACCTCACAATAATCTAAAGCATATGGTAGCGAAACTAGATATTGCGGAATTCACAAACGATGAGATGAAGATGTTTTTGATTTCTTTTTATCTTGCCCTATCGGAGATATAATCTCAAGTCAACTATTCAACTGAACTCGTACAATATAAAAAGGCAAGATCAGATCGCTCAACTACAAGAGAAGTAGTTTAGTCTGGCTTCAAAATCCCAATGAAGTCTTTCAGTCGTTAACCTACAGGGTCTCGAGAAGAAACCTAAGGTTAAAGGAGAACCGACTCTAGCAAAACCAACTAGTATCACACAGGAGGTATGGGTATTAGTTTTTCCAGTTGCTAGATGTATCCTTTATATAGTTTTCAAATCAGGGTTTGCAATCTAAGTTACCTTGGTAACAAAGCATTCAATATTCATCGTTAGATGAAAAACCTGATTTAACCAAGCTAATATCTTTCAAATGTTAGATCGAAACTTAGCTTGTCACACACAAATGAAATGTATTTCATTTAGGTTTGAGTAACCGTACCTAAACGTGTACACTTGGTTGGTTCACAAATAGTTAACCAATGGTTAGCCATATGAGCACTTTCATATTAACCGTATTCATCTTCTTCACAACTAGTTCAAATGACTTCAAAAGAACTAGTTAAAGAGTTGTTCAATTGCTTAGGTCTTTATGCATAGACACAATTGAAACAAAATCGGTTTGATTCACTTGAATCAATTCATGAACAATATAGACACGGTTTGCATAGATTGCATTCCTTACTGATTTATTGCTTAAGTTCATGAACTTCCGATTTGAGAAATATAACCAGCTTGGGTACGCGTACGGGTACGTGTACCATAGCTACCGGATTTGAGTTTACAAACTCAACAGAAATTTTCGGTCGAAAACTTTCGTGGGTACACGTACGGGTACGCGTACCTAAGGTGACTGGTTTAACAGTTTGCAAACTTACAAACTCAGCATAACTTTTCGATTCAAAAACTTCCGCTGGTACACGTACCCAACCTGTCTCCTTCACTAATACCGTATGCACACACATGCACACACTTGGTTTCGGGCACATGGATTTATACACTAATGTGCGAACACACTAGATATGCTTATATCCATAGTTGGTTACGTAATCTCAACTCTACATTTCAATCATTGAAACATTCTTTTATAATGTTATAACAGTCGTTATTCACAACTATCATCATCAAAGCTATTTTCAAGATTGAAACGTCATCATGACTTTTGTCACGGGTGTTTGAGGGTGAAAACGGTTTCTGCTGATTTCGGTAATTTCGTGTGTGTGGGTGAGAAATGAGTCTAAACCCTAAACAATGTACTGCAAGGGAGTACTTTAATTCGAGAGACCAATCTGTACAAATCCGGCCTAAACCAAGAAATGGCCGTTCCAGACTTGCTTCGGTCACAAAATGAAGGAGAAGGGTTGGTCTTAGGGAGGGAAGCGAAGAGAGTGTTGAGACCAGAATAGTTGAATCTGGAAGAGTGGTTGTTTGACGACTTGTATCAGTAAGTAAAACGCTAGCAGATTGGGAAGCTAAAAAATGATTTCTGAGTGTTGTATTCTCCTGACCAAAAACCTGTACTTTGGTGGAAATAGGTGAGACCTATTTATACAAGTCGCAACAAAAACGTACCCTGGTCTCGTAAGAGGTGGAAACGGTTGAGTAAATGGAAGAAAGCGGTAACGGGTAACGCCTGGAATTGATGCTTCCATAACGAAGGAAACGTTTCACCATTACTTCCTGTATTTACTAACCGCCTCACTCTTATGACACTTTCTTGTAACGGGCGTAGTGTACGCCGCACTCTGTAAACTGCCAGACCAATACCCTGATGAGCATCCCCCAGTTTGGGACATGTTTTGATGTCTCGAGTGTTTTCGTGGAAAACGTGTAGCATGTTGTTATTGTTTGGCAAGTTAAGATTGAGAGGCTTGCCGGTTCGGTGGTGACTTTCGACGGCCGAGATTTCGCATCTTGAGAGGAAGGTTAGCCGCTGATTTCGGTTACCTTGCGTTGGTCCGGTGGCGTGGCCATGGTGCTGGCATGGCTTGCGCATGCTCTTGGCGTGGCTAATTAGGGTTTGGTGCCGTGACCAAAGGATTGGCATAGCTAAGTATGTTCCGTGGCCAAAGATTTGTCAGCGTAGCCGAAGGTTTCCACAAGTCGTTTGGTGGCAAGTTTGTACGGCTAAGATTTGCATCTCAGGAGGAAGGATAGTCGTTGATTGTTGCAACCTTCCGTTTGGCAGCCAGTGGCATGGAGGCAAGGCCTACAAGGCTTTGACTTGGCCAAATTAGGGCTTTGGCACCGTTTCCAAGAGTTGGCACCTTAGCCAAGAGATTTCCACAAGTCGTTTGGTGGAAGTTTTGTACGGCTGAGATCTGCATCTTAGGAGGAAGGACATCCATTGATTTTTGCCAACTTCCATTTGGCAGCCAGCGGCGTGGAGGCATGGACGGCATGGATTTGGCACCGTGGCCAAGAGTTTGCACCGTAGCCAAGAGATTGCCACAATTCGTTTGGTGGCAAGTTTTTACGGCTGAGATCTGCATCTCAGGAGGAAAGACAACCGTTGATTGTTTCCACCTTACATTTGGCATCCAACGGCATGGAGGCATGTACGGCATGGCTTTGGCGTGGTTTAGGCTCGACCAAGTTAGGATTTTGGTATAGTTTTAGGCGCGGCCAAAATTAGGGTTTTGGCATAGTTTAGGCGCGGCCAAAATTAGGGCTTGGCATTGGGCCAAAAGTTGCCACGCGTTTGGTAGCGAACTTGAACGGCTGAGATTTGCATATCAGAAGGAAGAGTGGACGTTGATTGTTGCAACCCTTCGTTTGGCAGCCTGCGGCATGGAGGCATGTCCGGCATGGCTTTGGTGCGGAGGTGTGGCTGGCATGGCATGCCATTGTCACTATGGTGCGGCTGGCATGGTTGGTATGCCTTTGGCGCGGAGATGTGGCTGGCATGGCATGCCATTGGCACGGTGGTGCGACTGGCATGGTTGGCATGCCTTTGGCGCGGATATATGGCTGGCATGGCATGCCATTGGCACGGTGGTGCGGCTTGCATGGTTGGTATGCCTTTGGAGCGGAGATGTGGCTGGCATGGCATGCCATTGGCACGGTGGTGCGGCTAGCATGGTTGGCATGCCTTTGGCGCGGAGATGTGGCTGGCATGGCATGCCATTGGCACGGTGGTGCGGCTGTCATGGTTGGCATGCCTTTGGCGCGGAGATGTGGCTGACATGGCATGCCATTGGCACGGTGGTGCGGCTGGCATGGTTGGCATGCCTTTAGCGCGGATATGTGGCTTTCATGGCATGCCATTGGCACGTTTGTCTAGCATGCGTGGCTGGCATGTGCAGCGATGATTCCAGTCAGTACCGAGGGCTCTGCCATGGAGCATGGCATATACATAAAAAAAGGTACCCCGTTTTACGCAGACATGTTGAATGGTTCAATAAATGTGTTAGTGGCGACATTATTACTCAAGTGTGACGTCACTGTTTGACTAAGGTTTTACGATTTTAATCCTAAGCTAAAAACCACCATCAACAACGAGTTAAGATGAAAAGTGGTTAAAGTGAAAGCTTACCAACACATATTTCGAGAAAAAGATAGGCGAGTAAACTCGGCTCGAAATAGCAAATGTGTATGTATGAAAACTATCATACTTATACGACTTTGTCTCAAGAATAGGAGATAGAGAGGTAGACTTTTGAGTGAAAGATAAGTTCAAGTCTCCATATACCTTTTAGTCGGATGAAGTTACACCGGTTCCTTGAGTAGTTCTTCGTCTTCGTAAGATGATCGTCGTGGAGTCTGGAGCTCAACTACACTTAACTGTCCTAGTCCAAGACTTAGTTATAAGTAGTCTAGAAATCAAGACATATAGTTTTGACAACTAAACTTGACAAACATGCTTGAGATAGTAACGCATGAAAGTTCGACCGAGCAATGCTCTAACATATTCAAAAATTAATCATACGAGTAATTCTCAGACGAGAAATATTTTCTCCGATTATCAATATTCATTATGATGATTCAACTATCAACATCATTTAATCATTCATTCGAGAATTATACGTCCCAGCAGACATGTTCAATTCATGAATCCTTGAGCATTCAACAATCATGCTCGACTGAACAATACTTAGACTCATCGTCTAATCAAGTCAATGACTGACAAATCAAATACACGTCTGCTTTACAAACTCCGCGCTCGTGAGACATTAATCACGTCACATGGGGGATATTAATTAGGGTTTTGTTCTGGCGGCCTACGGCACGTGTGTTCATCCACGATGAGAAATGTGAGTAAGTTGTGCGAGCAGTTAAGGGAGTTAGCAAAGTAGTGGGTGGATAATCAACCAAGTCTCCGCACGACCTGGAACCGGTCAAACCATGATTTCCCACTTTACCATTCTTTCACTCGAGCAACCGTCACACTTACTGGATATCAATGTGTCTACTATTCTAGCAATATAAATAAGTCTCTGAATCCACGATTGAACAAGACAAGAATTCTGATCCGATCATCACTCTCAAGAATTCAATCAATCGACCAGAACTTATTCGAACTCAAAAGTTCACAGAAAACTTGTAGAAACCTTAAACACATTCACAATCCTTGATCATCATTGATCTCGCACACTTCTCAGCTTCCCTCCTATAGATCAACCCTCTTCCCTCTTTCTGACCGAATTGACTTTGGAACGGCCATTGTCTTGGTTTAGGCCGGAGTCCTACAGATTGATCTCTCGAACTCAAAGCACTCCCTTGCAGTGCATCTGCTTGAGGATGGGCAGTTTGCTCGGTTGAGGAGCCTCCGTCCACACGGTCGTCTCTCCATTACCTAAAAAACCAGCAGATCGTTTTTCCCCATCAACAGATTGGCGACCATAGTGGGAGATTAATCTCTCGGTTTCAGTCTTAAACTTTCAAAAAATGGTTGATCTCAGGTCAGTCTCAATTACAAATCCTAACCCAAAAAATGCTAGCACTAGCAATAGCGGTGGTATTCCAGAAACTACTCCTGATTCCAACAACGGTACTGGCGGTACCACTCCTCCTCAAACCAACATCGGAAGCAATCCTATCTTCGGCCGGTCTCCCGAGGAAATCATAGATCTGGCCAAAAATCAGACTGATATGGCTACCACTAAAAAGGAGTTATGCACTTATCTCAAGACTCTCAAAGAAAAGATATCAGAGAAAGCTCAGGAGAAAGGAAAAGCCAAAGAAACATCTCTGGTTGCTGATCCCGAAATCTATCCAATTCATTTGGTGGATGATGATGAAGTCTGCAAAGTTGCATATAACCCACCAGAGAAGGAGTCTGCAGGTTTCATCACTCGTGAAGATCTGGAATGCTTTCTGGAGGATCGAGGAAAAGGGAAGACATCATATGTCCATCGTTACTAACCTCCGTATCCCGCTGCTACGCAAATAATTCCTCTCCCAAAAGGCTACACTTACCCAACGTTTACACTCTACAATGGCATAGGGAATTCCCGAGAACATGCTTCTTGATTCCTGGAAGCATTAGGAGAACACGAGCACAACCATGTCGTACGCTTGAAGTAATTCTCAAAGTCTCTAACAGGTCGATCATATACTTGGTACAACAACATCGCACCAGGGAGCATCACTAGCTGGGGAGAAATGGTTAATGCTTTCTACCGGAAATACTTCTTTGCCTCGGAGCAGATTACTCTCTCTGACTTAGGAAGAATGTCTCAGAAGAACAACGAACATCTGAATGACTATGTAAAGAGGTTCAGAACCCAAGCCCTGGATTGTCATGACCCGAATGTCACTGAACAACAACTGTTGGACTTGTGCATCAACAGAATGATCCCGATATACAGAGCCTTGCTGGAAAATATCTGGTTCCATACTTTCTCAGAACTTCATGAAGCAGCCAAACGATCAACAACTACTGCTCCAGTCTTACTGTAAAGAACAAGAGCCACAAAAGTCGAGGAACCGCGAGAAACTCGAGGCAGTGCCAGGTGCCTGATCAACAAGCAGTATAATCTCCAACCTTCCATGAATGTTGATGAAGGAAGCAAGAGGAAAGTCGAAGAGCAGCAACATAAGAATGCTCCTCCAACGTCCCATCCTACAAAAACATCAAGGAAGGACAACCAAGATCGAAACGCACTAGCACCGACTCAGCGTCAGCAGAATGACCAGGAAGAACCAGACTTTACTTTTCCTATCGAAGAGGTGATCGAACTATTGGAAGTCTGAATTCAAGACGGTGCAATCAAACCACCTCCCTTAAGAAGAGAGCCGACAGAGGAGGAAATGGAAAATCCTCGCTACAGCCGCTTTCATAAGTATGTCAGTCATCCAATAAGTGACTGCAGAAATTTGAAACGCATATTTAAAGAGAAGGATGATTCGAGGGAACTGGGGACTGAAGCAGTACACAAGGATCCTCTCCCAATTAGAACATTCACAATATCTGAACAACCAGTCAAAGAAGCAGTTCAGTCATTGATCGAGCACATATGCAAATTGATTTATATTTCAAAGGCTCAAAGGAAGGACATGTTCACGGATTTGAACCATATAGTGTCCGGGAAACATCTGTCCATTCCAGAAGCACTCCCTGAACCTCCGGTCACTGATAAAGAGATGTATGACCGGGGACTTCTTACCACGGTCAACCTCAAAAGAAATGAATTCAGGAGAGTGTTGTTCGATGTTGGTACGACTGTCAATATTATCCCTTTGAAGACTCTCAGAGATGCGGGCATCACTCGATAAGAATCCACTCATGCTCCTGTTTCAGTCATATATCACGAAGGAATCTCCAGGGATGCGTATGGTTACATCATTCTCAAAATGAAAACTGGTTCAACCTGGGTGGAAACCAAATTTCACATAATTAAGGAAGACCCAGGATATGATATGATCCTCGGACGTACGTGGATTCATGCTGAAAAGGTAAATCCTACACCTTCAATTGCACATTTCTTTGTTGAAGAAATCTCTGATTCAGAAGAAATAAAGGGTACTCCATCGTTCGAGCATCTGAAGGAAGTTAAATACTTGATGGAGCTAACGCAAAAACCTGAAGAAAATGCGCATGCTTTCATAAAAAGGTTCGGCACTCAGGAAAGTCTTATTCCCCCTCATGTGTCTATATTATCAATTTTCAAACATGCTGCTTTGGTTCGGGGGATCCACTCCACCAATAACTTAGCTATTGCAAAGTTCTATGAATGGATAATCTCACCTCAGTAATATTTCACCAAGTGGTTGGACGCGGAGCCTCTCCGAATCGAGCATCTCACTGATATAGTCATTGCTGAAATAATGACCGAACATAACAAGCAGTATCCTAGATGTTCTCCCTTGCACGAGTATCCATATGTGCCACAAAATTGGAAATCTCCACAAACATGGAATCCCATTATACGAGGAATTCGGAACCAGCAAAAAATATTCAGGGCACGAACGATCAAGCCTAAAAAATTTCGTGAAGGGGATTTAGTTCTCAAAGAAAACAAAAGCAATCTCCATTACGAAAGAAACTCTAACTGGGAAGGTCCTTTTACGATTCCTAAGTCGACGACTGGAGGATACTACAAGTTGGCTGATATGAAGGGCAAGACGAGTGTACCAGTGATACAGGAGAATTGGCTCAAAGCCTTTGACGCCCGAGACATTCAGCGTTTTGGGGTGTTATATGATCAAGGCACGAACGAAGGCTCGAGACACCTATTGCATTTTAGGATTTTCTTTCACCTGTATTTTCAATTCCTCCAAAATGTTTGCAATACCTGCATCCAGTATTTGAATTCAGTAGTTTATCAAAGTTCTTTTTATTTAAAGAAAATCTCTGTCAAATCTAAAAGAAAATCCTCCTTCACTCGCTTATCCAAAACCAATCAAAAAATCAAAACCAAAATAAAACCTCACATCTCTCAGAAGTTCAAGGTTCAAGATATTATGGAAAGGAAACTAAAGGAAGTCATCAAATAAAGATTTTTTTCTCCTCTGCAATCTTCAGGTATCGCAAGGCAGCTTTCTCTAACTCTAGTTCTTCAATAAACTGGGCGATCTTATCCTTCTTCTTCATCAAAACATCACTTGTCAGAGGTACATTCTTCTCGACTGCTTCTTTAATGGCTTCAATTCTCTCACAAAGCCATCCCACACTAAAACCCATTTTCTCAGAATTTTCTAAATTGTACTCCCAATCAAAGAGTACATCGGAGGAACAATACTTCTAGCTCTGGTTCGTATGTCATCTATAACCCGCAAGATAGCTCCTACTTTCTTGGTCAAGAAATAACTTCGTTTTGGGTCTGTGGTGACGATGATATGACCATATCTCTCCAATATTTCCTCATATATGCCGGCATATGCAATAGGAACGCTAAATCCACCAACTAGTTCATGATACAGGAGTAACTCACCAAATAGATGAACGAAAGCAATCCCTGTAGTAGAATATTTATGCACTACTATGCGAGTCTCAGTCATCGGAGCAACTTCTCCTATTTATGGAGTAATATTTTCTATCGGTGGAGAAAGAGCAGTTTCTTCCATCATAGTTTCTTTTATTCCTAGTCTGGTTCCTTCTGTCTCTAAAGTAATGACGACTCGAGTATCGTTCTCCTCAAAAACTTCAGTAGCACTATTCTCATGACTCTGAGGTGCGGAGATGGTAACATCATCATCTTGATTATTCACATTGTTTGAATCATCATTGGTTCCATTATTCTCAACTTCGGCATTTGGCACTAATATGAAGATTTCATGAGATTAGAATGATTCAAGCATGGAAACCAAAGGCAATCATAAAATCCAATATGTAAGGGATCTAAAATTATTTAAGTTCTTTAATATACATTAAAGACATGATCAAATAGAGTGAAAGTCATAAAAAACGTTTTACGACAAGCTCGTCTGAGGAGATTTTACACTGCCTTGTAAAAGACAACTAACTAAGAGAAACTGAAGGGGATATAAGGTTGAATCATATACCAATCTCTTCGTATGGATGTTTCATACAACATATCAAAATTTCATAACAATTGGATAGACGAGAAATGATATGTGGCCGAAACATTGGACTACATGCCAGCTGAAAAATTTATGGAAGTCTCCTGGATGTTTACTGTTTTGCCTATTTCGGACCCTAAACATGATCAAAACTAAAGAATTTTCTTTCATAAAGCTTGGGGATTCCTGGGTATAAGAAAACATGGGGTAGATCGTGAAAATCCGACATCGGACGAAGATACTACATCGTTTTTGCTAAAAGACTGAGTTCTGAATTTTTCTGACGACGTATTTCACTAAATATTTTCATTCATTCATATGAGTTCTCATTCATTCATCCACAAATCAGCAATTTCATACTTTTATGAAGAGAGTACAGGAGGAACACTTACTTGAGGGGTTTTTAAGCCGCTCGAAGGATTGGTGTTATTGAAACCATCATTAGTAGCATTATTATCTTCATTCGGTTCCGGGTTTTGAAGGTTCTCCATCTCCTCATTCCCCAAGGAATAATGCGCATCATCAATGTGTTGTTTATCCGTGATAATCTCCTCCTAGATATATCAACAACAATCATTATTATTTCATTCAAGGAGATGCCACTATCGCTTCCACGAAAGAGATCCTTACATTGACTTCTTCATCGGCGCTGGATTCCTAAATTGTTTGCCCAGGAGCAAGTTGAAGACCGTCAATGATCCAGGGATCAAAATTCTGAAATAAATTAACAAATATTTGTTTTGTGATCCTAATTACGCGGATAAGAAAATCCGTGATAAAGGAAGTGCTAACAACTCACCAAAGAAGCAGCTAGGGACTGCACACTATTCGGTAATATCCTGTAATTCTTACTTTTGGGTTCTCCGCCTCGGGGACTTTCTTCAATTTAGGTGAAGTCTATATCAATCTGAGGTATCAGTACACGACCATCCTGTGGTAAAATTAATGAAATGATTAAGAGGCAATTATTATGTCTCTATAAAAGTCATAAGAAGAATACTTACTTGTGAACATCCTGGAAGTACTTTTCTTTTATCACCACTGGAAGGATACTTCAACCTTGATCGCTCAAAAACCATCTCAACAGAAGGTTCTTGTACCGGAGTTTGAGCAGCCATTATAAAATCATATAAACGATCAAGTTGCTGATTCCAGAAAGTTACATAACCTGGAGTTGCATAGGCGACCCGGTCAGAACAAGGGTACAGATCTTCACGCCCACTCAAATGTGTGCAATCTAAATAAGCTTTAAGTTGGTCAACCGATGATTTTTATTTCCGAACATCCGAGACACACTGATCAAGACCCATTTTTCGAGATGCTCTATCGATGTTATATTCCTCCACTAGAAATTTCCCATGTATTACTGACACTAAATAACCAGGAGTACAACTCAGTATGAAGGATCTCTCACCTTCACTCAGGTCTGCACCAGATTCCAAAATAACATTCTCTTCATCGTCATTAAAAGTGATCAGCTGTGAGACAAAAGGAGGAATCGACACCCAAGGACGAAAATTGAACTCATACTCATTGTCTAAGACACTAGTGAGGCATGTCTTGCGTTGAGCTTCTTAGTAGACCGACGCATAATCCTGGCATTATCCTTCTCAGAAAGAACATAACGAGGATCAACATTCGTTCCTTGCAAGATGCTACGAGGAATTGGTGCATAATTCTTGAAACGCTCCCACAATAAGGCTTGCAGAAAAATTGTATTAACATATGTTTCAACTTTCATAAAACCATTAAACACTGGAATTCACGCCCAAGGAATCTAAATTGGAGAATAGTGAACCCAGGAACAGACTACCAATGAGAAGTTTCTTACCTTGAGCTATCTTAATGGAAAAAGGAATCATGAATTGCTTCAGCAAGTTTCTATTATCTTCAAATACATCTCTAGATAACCACAAGCACAAGAAAGCAGCAATGTTTAATATGCTATCCACAGGTATTTCATGAGCTCCATCTCTCGGCGACCAGTGCTTCAACCATTGAGCATAACAAGATTTGCTGGATAATTTATTAATATCATGCATTGTAGCCGTAAAAACATCAGATATTGCATTCTCGTTTGACGAAAGTGCTTTAGGGAAATTACCCGTAACAGGAAGATGCAATAAAGCAACCACATCCTCCAAAATGATAGTAAATTATCCCCACCTGTATATGAAAGTATGAGTAGGAACACACCAGCGAGAGAGCAAAGCTATTATACATCTCACATCATGGTAAATCGAAAAATTTCCAGCTACTTGAATAGCTCGTGTCACATGTGCACGAACTAACATGGTTCTAACATGATTATACCCCAACATATGTCTTGCCTATCCAGAGAAGTCTGTTAAAGGTTTTCGAGAAAGCTTGAAGTCTATGTGTGAAGCAGCATAATGTCTCCTTTGTAGAAAAAATCAAATAGTCGCTCGAGGAGACACCAATTTTATCTGAACAAATTAGAAGACGAAACCAGGAGCCTGGGAGACGTTTTTCAGGTCTATATTGAACCACAAAGAAATTGTCATCAATATTGGGAATATTCTTTGTTCCAGTTGTTTCTTTTTCTTCTTCTTCTTCTTCATCAATAGAAGTTCCAGAAGAATCATCTCTTGAAGTTGCATCCGTAGAGATGTCATCTCTGGAAGCATCAGTTTTAGAAGTATCATCTAAGGAGTCAGTCATTCTTGCAAGGCGGCTGTGATAGATGCATAACATTTCTACTTCAACACATCATTCAACAAAAAAATGGATCATGGAATGAAAGTGCGCATCTACAAAAACGGTAACAATTTAACTCTTACCTGTTTACAGTTTCACTAACTGTAGTGACTATAACACGAAAATTTTGAGACTATGTTCGCTTCTTTAAACCTGCAAAGACGAACAAAAAACCTCATTATTCGAAATCATAACTTGATTTTCATAAAACTGTGAGCAATTCACGAAATTTCCATCATGTGAGCAATTCACATAATTTTCATTACGTGAGAAATTACACAATCTTCACCGTGTGAGCATTCACTGATTTTCTGCCGTGTGAGCATACACTATTAAACCATGAAAATTCACATAAAACATTATTTCATCATAAACAATTGTTTGCTTTCAACAATTGCTCAAAATCAAAATTTGGTTTTGCCAAAAATTTTAATCACGAGTAACTCACGTATTTCTTTTAATGTTCTTTTTTTTTTACGTGAGCAAATTTTTTTTTTAACTCACGTGAAAAAAAAATAATTCGCTCGAACGAGCGTTTTTCTATCAAGCAAGGGCCTTTTATATTTTCGTAAAAGTCCGGATAATCAAAGTAAAATTTTGTTTTCATGAGAGCTCATAGACAATAATTTTATTCACTACAACAAAATTTTGTTCATTAAAAATTATGTATTTCTATCATGTTAAGGATCATTATTCGTTTCTTATACTAACGGATGGACGTACATTCGTTTCCTAAAATTTACACATACATAAACACATATGGGTTTTGAACAACTTAAGAACGAACCCAAAAAAAAAATCGCATGCCTGAACTGGACGGAACTTCGCCGGACGGGGACGGTCGGCTCCGGCGAAAATTTTCCTTCCTTTCTTGATTGCTCGAGCGTGAGAAGATGAGGGAGGAAAGAGCTGGTCGGTCAATAAAATATTTTTTTAGGGCTTCTTCCCTTTTATATCAATTTTATTTCCAAAAACCTAATAAAACAAGGATTTCCTTTTCTAGGCCGGGCCCAACCAAAACTAGACGTCTGACCGTTCAAATTAGCAGTGCCTCGTACTTGACATCATTGGAGCAAGTCGGGGATTCTGAAAAATACCTTTGTACGAATAAGATTCAACCACTTATCTTGTCTATGGAAAATCACCATCTAGTGCTTACTGCGGAACGTGACCGTCCCTCACTAAGCAGTGGACTTAATGTTGATGGTGGATTTTCAACAAAGGTTAAAATCGTAAAATCATGATACTGCATGTTTCTGACCCGGTTTCAGGAATGTATGTGATGAATCATATTTTATGATCCGTGAACCGTTTCACGATCTCTGACTGAGCGAACATTCCTCTCAGAGCTATGATGAATATGCTTCTCGAAAGGCCTCCCAGCTGAGCGTTCGATGCTTCACACATTTCATCATCACCTCTACATAGAATCTTAATGATTGGGCGGTTTCCTAGACATAATGTTTGTTAGAGAGCTTAACGCCTTCAGGACGTCACGCTACACGTTGTTACCTGACTACGTAGAGAGATCCTATATATAATCTTGATGATTGGGCGGTTCCATAGACATAATGTTTTTTAGAGAGCTTGACACCTTCAGGACGTCACGACGTTTGTTGTTCCCTGACTATACACCCCCCAGAACGAATATGATGCTTGAACTATCTCATATCTCGATTCTGCAAATGGATTAATTCTAGCGTGTCATTCGCCAACTGAATTCCTAGAAAATAATCTATTATATCTCATTACTCTGTTCCATGGCTGATCCCCGGCTAGATTCCATGGATTAGTAATAGATAACCATTTTATCTCATTACTCTATTCCCTGAATCCCCAGCTGGATTCCATGGATTAGTAATAGATACTCAACTTATTTTATTAATCCTTTTCATGAATCATTCTCGGGTGAATTTCATGAATTGGTAATAAATACTCAAGTAATTTTTGAAAAAGTGGGGGTCTAACAACCTCACCCAATATTTCGCTTAGCAATCTGTATGGACTAACTCCAATATACTTTCAAGAGAATCAACTAGACAGCCAGACTCAATCTTAAGAAAACTATATCAAGGAGTTATATCTCAATTTCTCGATTCAATACTTACTCAAGAAAATAGCAATCTGCGAGTCTTAATTGAATACAAGAGAAATCACTTGAACGGTACAAAAGACCAATGTTCAAGGATCAATCAATTTCAATCAACAACCAAAGGTTGGATTTACCAATTGATTGATACAACGCACAACCTGTGATATTTCAATTATATAACAAATATAATGCGGAAGAGAAATAACACATACACCAGAAGTTTTGTTAACAAAGAAACTGCAAATGCAGAGAAACCCCGGGACCTAGTCCATATTGAATACACACTATATTAAGACGCTACAGATACTAGCCTACTACAAACTAACTTCGGTCTGGACTGTAGTTGAACCCAAATCAATCTCATAATGATCCAAGGTACAGTTGCTCTCCTTACGTCTCTGATCCTAGCAGGATACTACGCACTTGATTCCCTTAGATGATCTCACCCAGAACTAAGAGTTACTACGACCCAAAGTCGAAGACTTTAATAAAAAAAATTGTATCACACAGAAAATTCTACAAGAATAGATAAATCTGTCTCCCACATAAATACTTATGAGTTTTGTTCCGTCTTTTGATAAATCAAGGTAAACAAGAATCAATTGATATACCAGACTTATATTTCCGAAGAACATCCTAGAAATATCAATAACCTCACGTTAATCTTAATAGACTAGCGAAAAAAGATATTGTGGAATCACAAACGATGATACGAAGATGTTTGTGACTACTTTTCTATCTTGCCTATCGGAGAAATTAATCTCGATTCAATTTTACAATTGTACTCAATACGCTAGAAACATCAAGATCAGATCACGCAACTACAGAAAAAATAGTTGGGCCTGGCTTCATAATCCCAATGAAGTCTTCGAGTCGTTAACCTACAGGGTATCGATAGAAACCTAAGGATAAAGGAGAATCGGCTCTAGCTTATAAAACTAGTATCACACAGGAGGTGTGGGGATTCGGTTTCCCAGTTGCTAGAGTTCTCCTTTATATAGTCTTCAAATCAGGATTTGCGATCAATGCTACCTTGGTAACAAAGCATTCAATATTCACCGTTCGATGAAAACCTGATTAGATTCAAGCTAATATCTTTCAATCATTAGATCGAATCTTAGCTTGTTATACATAAATGAAATACACGTTCAATTAAGTTTTGTGTAACCGTACCTAAACGTGTACACCTAGTTGGTTCAACAGTAGTTAACCAAATGGTTAGCCATATGAGCACTTTCATATAAACCTTATTCATCTTCACCATAGATAGTCCAAATGACTCAAATGAACTAGTTCGATAGTTGTTCAATTTCTTGGATCTCATAGAAGTATACAAGACACAATCGAAGAAAAATTGGTTTTGATTCACTCGAATCGATTCATGAACATTATATCCACGGTTTGCAAATTGCATTCCTTATTATATGAATGTTTTATTTCATGAACAAACCAATTTTAGAAAGTATCACACTTAAATATGTGTATGGGTATGCGTACTTAAGTAACCGGATTTGAGTTTATTAGAGCACTGCTCGGTCGAACTCACATGCGTTTCTATCTCAAGCATGTTTGTCAATGTTAGTGATCAAACTATAAGTCTTGATTCTAGCCTATTTATAGACGTCTCAGACTAGGACATAGTTTATGTAGTTGAGCTTAGACTTCACGACGTTTATCACTTGAAGACGAAGAACTACTAAGGAGAGCTTTTGGAACTTCATCGACAAAAGGTATGTGGAGACTTAAACTCATCTATTACTTGGAAAGTCTTTTTCTACTCTATCTCCTAAATTGAGACATAAGTCGTGTTACGATACAGTTTTCTCTATACACATTTGAGATTTCGAGCTGAGTATATCTCGCTTACATATTTCTCGAAATATGTGTTGGTAAGCTTTCGCTTCGACCAAGTTCATCTTATATCATGATAAAATTGCCGAGTAACATCTTACATGGTTTGTGTGATACAATCATTTGCCGAGTAACATCTTACTCCCAACCAGTCCGCGTACGTGAACATCTAGGGTTCATGTATTTCCTCTATTAAAACATCTTTAGAAAAAACAAGAAAAAGGGGTGTTCAAAATTCATTCCAAGTAAGTGATTTCCTCTAGTTTTCTTTTCCAATTTCTTGATGTCATGATGAATTTCAAAGTTTCAAAAAGGATTTCAAAAAATTTGGGTTCTTCATCTTCTAGCATGAATCCTCCTATAAATCAAGATTCTCTTAGGATTAGATTTGTCAATGATTCTTGTGCTAGAGTTTTTGAAAGGATTTCATCTAATGGATTTATCCTAGAAAAGAAATTGAATTTTTCTAGTGGTTATAAGGAGGATTTAATTTGTTTTTAAAAGTTTAAGCTTGGAAACATCTTTGATGGTCTTGGTGAAGGATTTGATACTCTTACTAGAATCTTCTATGCCAACATTTATGATGTTGATCTTGAAGACATGGAATTCAAGACCATGGTCAATAGAGAAAGGTTTCATGTTAATAGAGAATTAATTTCATAGATTACCAAAATTCCTTTGGGTAGTTTTCTCCTTCCTAGGACAAGTGATGAAAGACCATCATATGAAACCATCTCAAAAGGACTTTGTAGTAAAAGTGTTGTGTGGAATGAAGGAAAATTTCCTACTAATCATCTAGATTTTCCTTTGATATCCTTTGGAAAACTTGGTATATCTAATCTTTGTCCCTCCACGGTTGAGAATTCTCGTTGGAGTCGTGAGTTTGCGGAATTGGTCTATTTCATTGTAATGGAAACCAAAGGTCTTAACATTTGTAGATTTATTATTTATCAAATGTTAGCTATGACATCTTCCAACAATAAGTTAGGCTACCCTTGATTGAGAGAATTTGTTGGAACCTATCCATTGAACATATTGGCAACTCCATTGGAACTCCCAAGCTTGTTCGGCCATGTACCTTCAATCGGATGAAGGAGAATGATTGCAAGAGACAAAAGTGTGACACAGGTGGTGGCTTGAGTGATCCTTCTTTGAAGCTTCTTTGCCAAATTTACAAGGGTGTTTGTAAATTGAATACCAAAGTAAGTTGTGCACAAAAACAATTACTTGTGATTGCTACCAAGTTTACCGATATTAAGGAAGACATGGACAAACTTCGTTCCACCTTCATGGTCTCCAATGATGAAGATGATGAGTAGTTTCTCTTGTTTCTTAATGTTGGTTTTAATTTTTTTTTTGATTTATATTGTCTAGTAAATCTTTTTTATATGTTTTTTGAAGAATAACTAGGGTTTGGAATAGCCATTATTGTGAGTACACATAGCTATGTCCAATGATTTTCATCTTCAATGTTTTTAGATTTATTTATTTAAACTCTTAAGTTATTTGGAAGATGATTTTTGCAATTTTAATCTTTATGATTTTATATATTGCAAATTGTTATGGGATATGTTGTTTACGTCCGTGAACCTGTGACTGTCCCATACTTGTTCAAAAGTTATCTCTATTATGTCGGTATGAAAATATTGATAGAATATAGAATGAAGTTTTGACATTACAAAAGTTAAAGCCTTTTATGTCAATTTTTTAATGGAAGAAAGGATAAAACTTTTGTTTACAAGGATTAAGTCTATTGTATGTCATTGTGCAAATAGTGATGGAAAATAGAATGAATCCTTGTATATTCCGCAGTATTGGTCGATCTCCGATCCACATTTTTGTGCATACACTATGTTTCTCCATATGTTTTCTTATGTTTGAGCATGACCAATTGAATTGATCATTCTCTTGTGGTTAGTTTAGTTTTTGCTCTGTAAGTTCTCTTATGACGAGCATGACAAATTGAATTGATCACTTTCTTTTGGTTAATTTAGTTGTGAAATTCCGATTGAATTAATCATGGGTTTTCTTGTGGTTAATTTAGTTGTGCATTTCGATTGGATTAATCATGAATTCTTTTTTGGATAATTCAATTGAATCCTTTGGAATCAAATTCATGTTTTCATGTGATTTGGTTATGTCCAAAGAAATCTTTTTTTTCTTGTGAAAGTAAGGTCGCTTTTGTTGTTCTTTCGGTTTATAGGGGAGAGTTATTTTTGAACTTGTGCTTAATTGCAAAATCTTTGTGGGAAGTGCGGCTGTGGAATATTATAGGGGTTATCTTGTATCTTTATAAACTCCTTGATGAATGCATTTAGCTTCGGCTTTATGATGGCATCTAAATAAGTTGATATGGTATTCTCTTTTGGTCATGAAGTTTCTCGATGGAAATTTCATGAGGATCCCACTAGTTTTTGTACCTTTACCAATTTATATTGACAAAAAGGGGGATAATTAATGTGTAGTGTGATATTACAAATACATATGGTTTATGGATCCTTATGTAAGGGGGAGTGGTTTTCATGTCGAGATGAAGTATTGACTAAGGGGGAGTGATACATATCACCATAGTATTGTTGTCAAAGTTGTGATATAATTGAACTTTGATGCTGTGTAATAATACTATGACATTGTATAACAATGATTCAGAGCATTTATTTTCTCATTGTTATCGCTACGGATCTTCAACAACTATGATGTTGAACTTACAACCTTTAGGATCATGGAGTACTTGGAAGTGACGAAGATTTCGAGTCGCGTTGAAGATGCCAAGGAGATCAAGCATTTGGATGAGAAGCTATAATTTTTATTTATTTTATAATCCATATGTACTGATAGTTTTGTCATTAAAATTGACAAAAGGGGATATTGTTAGAGCACTGATCGGTCGAACTCGCAGCGTTGGTATCTCAAGCATGTTTGTCAATGTTAGTGATCAAAACTATAAGTCTTGATTTCTAGCTTATTTATAGATGTCTCGGACTAATACATAATTTGTGTAGTTGAGCATAGACTTCACGGCGCTTATCACTTGAAGACGAAGAACTACTAAGGAGAGCTTGTGGAACTTCATCGACAAAAGGTATGTGGAGACTTAAACTCATATATCACTTGGAAAGTCTATTTCTACTCTATCTCCTATATTGAGACATAAGTCGTGTTACGATATAGTTTTATCTGTACACATTTGAGGTTTCGAGCTGAGTATATCTCGCTTACATATTTATCGAAATATCTGTTGGTAAGCTTTCTCTTCGACCAAGTTCATCTTATATCATGAGAAAATTTCCGAGTAACATCTAACATAGTTTATGTGATACAATCATTTGGTGTAAGACTTCGATAATGATTATTTCAATATCTTGAAAATTGCTTTGATGCTAATAGTGTGTGAAAACGGCTATTTTCATTATAGAAGAATGTTTCAGTGATTTAAATAAAGAGTTTATAATCTTGTAACCATCTTTGGATATAAGCATAGTGTGTTCGCACATTAGTGTATAGGTCCAAAACCGGGAGCCTAAAGTATGCATACTTGTGTGTAAACAAAAAGGTTGTAGGAGACTGGGTAAGTATGCGTACCCGTGCGCATACTGGCGGAAGTTCACGTCCGTGAATTTCTGCTGAGTTTGAAAACCAAAACCAAACTCATCCGGTTACCTAAAGTACGAAGAACCCGTACGCATACTAGCGGAAAGTTCACGTCCGTAAATTTCTGCTGAGTTTGAAAACTAAAACAAACTCAAATCCGGTTGCTTAAGTACGCATACCCGTACGATGCTTAAGTGGTTGCTTTCTAAAATCGGTTGTACATGAACCTAAAACATTTATCATTAAGGAATGCAATCTTTGCAAACCGTGGCTATAATGTTCATGTATTGATTCTAGTGAATCAAACCGATTTTGCTTGAATTGTGTTCTTGTATAAATCCATGAGAATATAGTAATTGAACAACTCTTTGACTAGTTTCATTTGAGTCATTTGGACTAGTTATGGTTAAGATGAATAAGGTTGATATGAGATTAATCATATGGCTAACCTCACTTAACTATCTATGAACCAACATGGTGTATACGTTTGGGTACGGTTACATAAACCTAAATGAGGGTACATTTCATTTGTGTGTAACAAGCTAAGTTCGATCTAACGGTTGAAAGATATTAGCTTTGTTGAATCAGGTTTTTTATCTAACGGTGAATATTGAATGCTTTGTTACCAAGGTAACTTGGATTGCAAACCCTGACTTGAAAACTATATAACGGAAAACTCTAGCAAATGGGAAACCTAATCCCCACACCTCATGTGTGCTGCTAGTTGCATAATAGAGTCGATTCTACTTTAACCTTATGTTTCTTCTCGAGACCTTGTAGGTTAACGACTTGAAGATTTCATTGGGATTGTGAAGCCAGACCCAACTATTCTATTTGTAGTTGCATGATCTGATCTTGCTGTTTCTATCGTGATTGAGAGCAATTGTAAAATTGGCTTGAGATTTATATCTTCGATAGGCAAGATAGAAAATTAATCACAAACACCTTCGTCACATCATTTGTGATTCCACAATAACTTGTTTCGCTAGTCGATTAAGTTTATTGTGAGGTGATTGATAATACTAGGTTGTCGTTCGGGAATATATGTCTGGTTTATCAATTAGTTCCTGTTCACCTTGATTTATCAAAAGACGGAACAAAAAATCTTGGGTATTTCTGTGAGAGACAGGTTTATTCAATTCTATAAACTTTTCTGTATGAGACAGATTTGTTAATCAAGTCTTCGACTTTGGGTCGTAGCAACTCTTAGTTGTGGGTGAGATCATCTAAGGGAATCAAGTTCGTAGTATCCTGCTGGAATCAGGGACAGAAGGAGCGCAACTGTACCTTGAATCAGTGTGAGATTGATTAGGGTTCAACTACAGTCCAGTCCGAAGTTAATTGGTAGTAGGCTAGTGTCTGTAGCGACTTAATACTGTGTGGTGTTCAATATGGACTAGGTCCCGAGGTTTTTCTACATTTGAGGTTTCCTCATTAACAAAATTATGGTGTCTGTGCTATTTCATTTCCGCATTATATTTTGTTATATAATTGTAATATCACAGGTTGTGCGTTAAGATCAATGAATTAGAATAACCAACCTTGGGTTGTTGATTTACATTGATTGAAACTTGAACACTGGTCTTTGGTATCGTTCAAGTTACTCCTCTTATATTCAATCGGGCACGCAGATTTCTATTTGCTGATTGCGGATTGAATTAAGAGTTAGAGATATTAAACTCTTTGATACACTTTATTATAGATTGAGTTTGACTGTCTATTTGATTCTCTAGAAAGCATATTGGAATAAGTCCTCTCAGATTTCCAAACGAATTGTTGAGTGTGGTTGTTAGACCCCCGCATTTTCAGAGTTTGTTTTGGTTTTCAAACTCAGTAGAAATTCACGGACGTGAACTTTCCGCTCCGCATACTTAGGTAACCGGATTGAGTTGGTTTTGATTTCCAAACTCAGCACAAATTCACGGTCGTGAACTTCCGCCAGTACGCGTACGGGTACGCATACTTACACAGTCTCCATCAACCATTTAGTACACACACAGGTATGCATATATTTGGTTCCCGATTTTGGAATTATACACTAATGTGCGAACACATTGTATGCTTATATCCAAAGATGGTTACATATTCTAAACTCTTTATTTCAATCATTGAAACATTCTTAGAGGATGTTATATAGAGGTTATTCACACTCTACTTCTCATCAAAGAGATTTTCAAGAGATTGAAACAATCAACATGACTTTCGTCACTTGTAAAGATGAACTTGGTCAAAGTGAAAGCTTACCAACACATATTTCGAGAAATAGATAAGCGAGATAAACTCGGCTCAAAATAACAAATGTGTATAATCGAAGTCTATATAGCAATACGAATTTATCTCAAGATAGGAGATAAAGTAGATAGACTTTTGAGTGATAGATAAGTTCAAGTCTCCACATACCTTTTAGTAGATGAATATCCACCAGTTCTTTGATTAGTTCTTCGTCTTTGCATGATGAGCGTCGTGGATTCTAAAGCTCAAATAAACTTTCTATCCTAGTCCGAAACTTAGCTATAAGTAGACCAGAAATCAAGACTTATAGTTTTGGCAATTAAACTTGACAAAAAAGCTTGAGATAGTGTTAGAGCATTGCTCGGTCAACCTCGCATGCATTGCTATCTCAAGCATGTTTGTCAATGTTAGTGATCAAAACTATAAGTCTTGATTTATGGTCTACTATAGCTAAGTCTCGAACTAGGATAGAAAGTGTAGTTGAGATCAAGAACTCCATGGAGATTCATTATACAAGATGAAGAACTACTCAAGGAACCGGTGGAATTTCATCAACAAAAAGTTATGTGGAGACTTGAACTTATCTATCACACAAAAGTCTATCTACTATATCTCCTACTATTTGAGACAAAAGTCGTTTGCTATATAAACTTTGATTATACACATTTGGTATTTCGAGCCAAGTATACCTCGCCTATATATATCTCGAAATATGTGTTGGTAAGCTTTCGCTTTGGCCAAACTTATCTTTACCTAGTGACGAAAGTCATGTTATATTTCAATCACTTTGAAAATGGCTTTGATGACGGTAGTCGATTTTTTGATCAGCCTCTTCTCATTTGAAAGTATTTGAATTTTCTTCTTTAGCTTATTTTATAATAACTAGCTTTCTAGTAAGAGTATTGAGGTTGGTTCTTATTAACTTGTGGTAGCTGAGTTTTTGTTTTCATTCGGACATCGTATTAAGCTTCAAATTTTTAATTTTTATTTTTGGGCATACTATTTCCTGAGCATGATAGAAATGTTTAATCTCTTTTACAAGTTTTGAAACTTAAGTCTATAATTTGCTTTGTACCTAAAATTCATATGTGCAACATAGCATTACGGTCATACTGGTGTTATACCAAGAGGTCTAGAATTTCTATTTTAGATAAATGAAACAAAATTGTTCACAACAAGTGATTTTTATTTCCTTGTTTCCAATCAACCTTTAGGCTTGTATCCTATGTTGTTTGAATTCTGAAGTGGGCATATATTATTATTACTATTATTTATTTTTACTTTTTTATTTTCTTTTCCGAGTGACGTACCGGGAGTTCGGCTCTGCTAATCGGGTTGAAATCAACCCGTTAAAAGGGGAATTCTCTGGTCTATCACAGTTGGTATCAGAGCGTGTTTCGATTTACCGAGACTGTGTTTGGTTTTAATTTTTACTCTAATGATTGATTTCCTAAAAGATTTATTTGCATTCTCATACTCATACTCTTTTGATGCGTCGTGTGTAAGTCCGTGTTATGAGTCTTTTCATTTTCACTACTGATTTTTGATCCGTATGTATGGTTTGAATGTGAAGACGTTTTTCAATTGTGTTACTGCTAGTTTTGAAACTCCAGTAGCACATATAATATGGGTTTGTTAAAACATTTTTTTGTGTTGAGAATTTTCATCTGAATTCACAGTTGTGGTTTGGAAGAGTCATTTGATTTTGAATTTTTGTTTGGGGATTTGGGAAAGGCCAGAAAACCGTCATATACATATTATTGCGCGTGTTAGTAATGAACATTACTAACAATTTCTAACTCTTGTAAATGTCTGTTTATTGTGAAGATGCCTCCGAAGACTATGAAGCTTAAAGGTGTGGCTTCAGCGAGAAATAGTGGATCCAAGAATACCATTATGGTAAAACATCTGAAATCATGTTGTGAGCACTTGGCGCAAACCGCACAGACCATAGCTGGTGCCATTGCGAACCAGAATCAGTTGCGACCTAGTAGTGCTATGGACTTGAAGGAATTCAGGAAAATGATTGGTGATCGAGTGTTTAATGGTACGAAAGAACCTATAGAAACTGAAAGGTGGTTAATGAGTATGAAAAAGGAGTTTGATGTACATTTAGTAGCTGAGGAAGATAGAGTACGCTTTGCTACTATATGTTTCAAGGTAATGCAGATGATTAGTTGGATTCAGAGAAGAGAATGAAAAATGTGATGGATATGTCATGGGAACAGTTTGAAAATTTATTCCTTGACAAGTATTTTCCGCCTACAACAAGATCTTTGAAGTGTGCCGAATTTGAAGTATTGAATCAAGGAGATATGACAGTTACACAAATAGACAAGATATTTAATGAGCTAGAGCGTTACGGGAAACACTTAGTCGAAACGCCAGAGCTGAGGGCTCGAAAACTTGAGGGTGCTTTGAAGGCTGTGATTCGTAATAGAGTTGTCGCAGTTGGACTGAAGATATACAAGGAGGTTCTTAATTCTGCATTAGCGGTTGAGGCTAGCTTGATGCAAAGTCATAAAGAGAGAGAGAAGAGCGAGACCAAAAGAAGAATACCAAGGAGCGAGATAAAAATTCATCACCACAACGGAAGCGCCCACGAAATGTTAATGCAACTAGGAGAGGCAAGGGGACTGAATGTTACCATTACGGAGAAGATGGCCATTATGCTAGAGACTGCCCCTTTCTGGAAGATCAGAAGCCGCAAATTGTGAACCAAACTCCCAAACAAAATGCTCAAAGGCAGAACTTCGATGGGAAACAACAACATTATCCACGAGGAAATGCTACTCAATTCCAGCCAAGACAACGTCAGCCCAATGCACAAGGAATTATTCAAGGGACGTTGAACCACTTCGTCGAGACTAAAGAGGAAGCGGAGGACCCTGTGGTCAAAGGTAATCCTCATTGCTCTTAGTTTGATTTTGAATTTCAGGAGAAATTCTTTTTTTAAGGGTCGATGGTGTAACACCACTAAAAATCTCTACTCATATCCGAAACGGAACTCAACCCATTTTAGTGGAAAGGTAGGACTGTATAGAGCGCGCGTGCCATTTCTAATGTAGGGTGTGTATATCCCTGATGAGTGCCTTAATCCAATATGAGTGGTTTCTTCTTTTAATAACTAGGTTGTCCCTTAGAAATATTAGAGTGCTTGTTTAGCAAAGGAAATGAAAATCTCTAGAAACACTGAGCATGGAAGAGAGATTAAATATATTTTTTTTGTTTCTCTTTTCCTTCAAAAATCAAATGCTAGCCTTTCTTTTTGTTATCCACTTTCTCGTTTATTCCGTTCGCTTTACTGAGACCAGATGGAGGAAAATTTGATTCTTGCTTTGAGATTTTGCTGATCCATTCTTGGAACACCGGTTGCAATTGAGGTATGGGGTTTTCTCAAATTTTCAGTTGATTAATTACTTCATTTAAATGTACTGTATATGCTTAGTTTCTCCATGTTTATGACTATCCATACGAGTCCGTGAATGGGTATTTGATATGTTTTTAAATCTTAAATTTTGTTCATGAATTTCTTTCAAATTATCTGTGCCGTATTTTATGAGTTTGCACATGCAAACTGGATTTGAAATCATACCTTTTAGATGATTGATTTCTGCAAAGAGAATTTTTGAACGGTTCCCAAATGTTTGTAAATGACTTTCTAAAACAAATTGAGAATGATTGGTGGTCACCCAAGTTCTAATTTTTAGTTTTAATCAAGTGTTAAATCGAGTTATCAAAGTAGCCTTTTAACTGTTTGCATACTATTTTCTGAGCATGATAGAAATGTTTAATCTCCTTTACAAGTTTTGAAACTTAAGTCTACAATTTGCTTTGTACCTAAAATTCTTATGTGCAACATAGCATTAAGGTCATACTGGTGTTATACCAAGAGGTCTAGAACTTCTATTTTAGAAAAATGAAACAAAAATTGTTCACAACAAGTGATTTTTATTTCCTTGTTTCCGATCAACCTTTAGGCTTGTATCTTATGTTGTTTGAATTCTGAAGTGGGCATACATTATTATTACTATTATTTATTTTTACTGTTTTATTTTCTTTTCCGAGTGACGTATCGGGGGTTCGGCTCTACTAATCGGGTTGAAATCAACCCGTTAAAGGAGGAATTCTCTGGTCCGTCACAACCTTTGTACGAGACCAAAAGGATAATGGATCTAAATTTAGAAGAAGTCTTGAAAAATTCAAGGATCATTCTAAACAAGGGATGACATTCTTAGTTCAAGGGAACATAAGAGATTATTGAAAATCAAGGTAATCAACAAGAAATTATTCTCAAGAGTGAACGATCAAAAAACATTACATCAAGTAAAGTACTGGAGCAAGGCTCAACAATTTTATGATCATTATTTCGTAAGGGCAAAAATATAAAACATAACAACAACTACTTTCTCAAGACACAAAGGCTTCTTGAGAATTATGAGCATCCTTCCAAATTACAAGAAGGATGCTACATTGAGCAGTCATCTTGTATTTTGATGAGCTTTTTGCTCATCAAGAATATTGATTTATTCTCTCTTTCCTTCTTGAAGTCTTTCAGAAAAATCACTAGGATTAGTTGAAATAGATTTAACCTAAGGGGAAGAAGGAATACCTGGACCTGCCGCTTTCCTTGCCTTTTTGATACTCCGTTTGAGTCTGTTTATGCTAATCTTGAGCTCTAGAACTCGATTATTGATGTGAATGAAAGCTGGAGTTGACACCTCGGGTTCACTGTCTTCTTTAGAAGGAGATAAGGAATTTAGCTTTTCTTTCTCCTCTGCCTTTTTCTCTTTTCAGAGTAATTTAAATAGTCGGTTGTCCACCTGACATTCTTCCTTCTACAATTGTGGGCATTTTTTGTATCAAAATCATGATTTAGAAATGACTCATCACAACATTTCTCTTGATTGCAGACACTGCCTTTAACTCCAGCAATATGAGAGACAGGTTTAATTACTTTTCTAGACATCCATACAAGAATATTGTGAAGTTTCTCATTCCTCAGTCGGAAACGACATCTTCGTTCAAGATGCCATTTATTTCCGCAATAATAGCAGTAAAAGGATTTGTGTTTTGACTTTTCTCATGCGAGTTAAATTTGAAGGAGTATAATCCTTGTTTCCAAAACCATCGACTGCTGGTAAGGTTTTTCACATGAAGAGTTGACTTTAGCTTGAACAAAATTGATCTTATCAGTACTTGGAGCGTCTATTCCCTTATAGCCCAGACCACGTGGAAACAACATCTTCGTTCAAGATGCCCTTTATTTCCGCAATAATAGCAGTTAACGGATTTTTTTTTGGCTTTTCTCATGCGAGTTAAATTTGAAGGAGTACAATCCTTGTTTCCAAAACCGTCGACTGCTGGTAAGGTTTTTTCACATGAAGATTTGACTTTAGCTTGAACAAAATTGATCTTATCAGTAATTGGAGCATCTATTCCCTTATAGCCCAGACCACGTGTATCACGATGTTCTTTACATGCTCTAATCATAGAAGATAATTTTGTAGAGATAGAATAGAACCTTTTCAGATTCTCCTCTAGTGATATTACCTTATTGAGGGAAGCAGCGAGATTGGTCTCCAAAGATTTTTCTCTGGCGAGGAGACAGAGTTCTCTATCATTAGAACATTTTTGTTGAGAGTCATATCTTGCTTCAGATTCTGCAAGTCTTTCTTTCAACACAAAGAGATTTCGAAGAAGATTATCACATTCAGACCTTTTTGAGCGTAAGTCTTCTTCTCGATATTTAACGGTAAATTGTAAAAGTTTATATCCACAATCATAACCTTTAAAGAGTTTTCTCATCTTTCTGTTTTCTTGACAGAGAGGTGCCAAATATTTTCTAAAGCAATCCGTTGACTTCTTTTCTTTCAAGGCATGGTCAAAAAACTTGATATATTGAGAGACTTCCTCATCAATAATTTGTCCTTCTTCTGAATCACTCTCATCTGAAATATCATCCAACTAATCATCAAGACATTTTTCCCAGTTGAAGGAAGATTCAGACACAGAAGAAGGTACATAAGGCTTCTTAGGTATCTCAAGATTTTGAAACATCTCATAGGAATTCTGATCTGGTGTTGCATAATCAGAGAGATTACTGTCCATATAGTCAGATCGCTATAAACACAGACTTATAAGGTCTTTAAACGCGTTTTCCTGCTCTGATACCAATTGAAAAAGTGGGGGTCTAACAACCACACCCAATATTTCTCTTAGCAATCTGTATGGACTAACTCCAATATACTTTTAAGAGAATCAACTAGACAGTCAGACTCAATCTTAACAAAAATTATATCAAGGAGTTATATCTCAATTTCTCAATTCAATACTTACTCAAGAAAATAGAAATCTACGAGTCTAATTGAACACAAGAGAAATTAACTTGAACGGTACCAAAGACCAATGTTCAAGTATCAATCAATTTCAATAAACAACCAACGGTTGGATTTACCAATTGATCTATTCAACGCACAACCTATGATATTTCAATTATATAACAAAATATAATGCGGAAAAGAAATAACACAGACACCAGAAATTTTGTTAACGAGGAACGCAAATGCATAAAAACCCCGGGACCTAGTCCAGATTGAACACACACTGTATTAAGCCGCCACAGACACTAGCCTACTATAAACTAACTTCGGTCTGGACTGCACTTGAACCCCAATCAATCTCACACGGATCCAAGGTACAGTTGCACTCCTTACGTCTCTAATCCCAGCATAATACTACGCACTTGATTCCCTTAGCTGATCTTACCTACAACTAAGAGTTGCTACGACCCAAAGTCGAAGATTTTAATAAACAAATATGTATCACACAGAAAAGTCTACAGGAATATATAAATCTGTCTCCTATAGAAATACCTACGAGTTTTGATCTGTCTTTTCATAAATCAAGGTGAACAGGAACCAATCGATAACCCTATGGATGGGGAAAAACAATTTGCTGGTTTTTACGGGATTGAGGAGATGACCGTGCGGAGGAAACTCCTTGAACCGATCAAATTATCAACCTCACACAAATGCACTGCAAAAAGGGAGTGCTTTAAGTTCGAGAGATCAATATGTAGGACTCTGGCCTAAAACAAGACAATGGTCGTTCCAGAGTCAATTCGGTCACAAGAGAGGATGGGTCGATCTGTAGGAGGGAAGCTGAGAAATGTGTGAGATCAATGATGATCACAGATTATAGGTGTGTAGTGTATTCTGCGTGAAGAAATAAAATAAGTTCTGATTGATTGAATTTTGCTTTGTTGAGAGTGATTGTTCAGACGTTGAGTTGTTAATCTCGTGTTGTCTGCTTGACCAGAGATTGTCTTGTTGTTTCTATTATGATTCCAAGACTTATTTATATTGCAAGAATTGTAAACACCTTGATCCAATGAAGTGTGACAGTTGCTGGAGTCAAAGAATGGGGAAGTGGGAAATCATGTCAAAACCAGTTGCTCATCGTACGGAGACTTGGTTAATTTTCCATCCACTACTTTGCTAACTCCTCCAACTGATTGCATGACTTGCTCACATTCTCGTCGTGTGTACGAACACACGTGCCATAGACCTCTAGACCAAAACCCTAGTTAATATCCCCCATGTGACACGATTGACATCTCGTGATTGTGGAGTCAGTTGCTGACTTTATGAGACGATGAGTCCTTGTATTGCTGAGTCGAACGTGATTTGTAAATATTCTGAGACTCATGAATTGAACATGTCTGCTGAGACAAAGATATATTGTTGAATAAATGTTGATAAACTTAGGTGAGCAAATTTTGTTGAATCGTTGAATATTGATAGTTGAACCAATATTCCTTAGTCTGAGAAAATTTTGCTCGTCTAAGCAAAAATTGCTCGTTTGATGAATTGTTGGTATCGTTGAATATTGATAGTTGAACCAATATTCCTTAGTCTGAGCAAATATTGCTCGTTTGAGCAAACGTTAAATTAAGATGCTGAAATCTGAGCCGAGCATAATTATTAAAGTGTTGATCACTGGGTCAACGTAAAACTATTAGTGTTTGAATCTGCTCAGAATTATGTTTCTGCAGAGCTCTGGATTCGAAACCCTAATTTTTGATCAACTGATGATTTATTGAAAATCAACCACAGAGTGAAGGAGGGACCAGCTACACGGGATGAGGAATCGACCATGTCACGCCCATATGCTCGAGTGAGCAAAATACCAAAATCTCTTGAAGACCAGTTGGTGAAAGGATGGTTAAATGCTGGTTTAATCATTTATTAAAATAGTGCTCGTGTGAGCGTCAGGTAGTAAAACCTGATTATGGAGAGATGCGTGACCGACCAAGGGGTCATGATACCGGACCTTGGTGGTCATGGGACCAGCTGATACTCTTTTAAGCAAACTCCAAGTTGTTTGAGAAGAGTTTGGACCCAATATGAGCAATTGAGCAAATTAGGTCAAAATTGTTAAAACACGTGGGACCGGCTCTTTGCAAGCCTCAGGACCGTCCTTGGTCGGTCAAGGAGACATGCCCGTGTCACCATAATGTCCGTGTTTCATTCCTGAGAGTTTCCATATTTTCTGATGCGCGTTTGAGCAACATTTTGAGAAAATATGAAGGATTCAGGGTTTTGCTGAAACTGGGGAATCTTCATGAGATGATGAAAAATAATTAATAAAATAGGGAATTGCAAGGTGTGGGACCGGCTATGTCTAGGGCATTTCCTGCCAGCTAGCAAGCTCGGTCCCGCAACACCTTTCCCAATTTTATGCAATTTTTTATGTATTTTCCCTGATGTAAGCGAAATACCATAAAACTGAGGAATTTCATGAAGTTAAGGAATTTTCATGAAATTATGGAAATAATAATAATAAAATAGGGATTCATGAAGTGTGGGACCGGCTATGGCCAAGGCATGACCGGCTGGCCAATAAGCACGGTCCCATGTCAGTTTTCCTAATTTTATATTATTTTCATGACTTTAGGGAAATATCATGAAATCAAGGAGTTTGTTGAAACTAAAGATTTTCCTTGAAGTGAGGGAGTTTCCATGAGATGAGGGAAACAAATAATATTCAAATAATGAGACAAGGATGTGTGGGACCGGCCACGGCCAGGGCATGGCCGGCCGACCAATGAGCCCGTCCCCTTAGTTTTTCCTAATTTTATATTATTTTTCATGAGTTGAGGGAAATATCATGAAATCATGGAATTTTCATGGGATGAGGGAAATAATAAAATAATAAGGAGTCATGAGTTGTGGGACCGGCCACGGCTAAGGCATGGCCGGCCGGCTAGTAGGTTTGGTCCCGCGACACCTTTCCTAAAAAATTTATTATTTCTTTGATACGAGGAAACACCATGAGACTGGGGAGTTTCCTTGATACGAAGGAGATTAGTTCAAATGAAGGTATTTTCATGAGATCCGGGAAAAATAATAAAAAATAATAAAATATAAAATTGGGCGTGAGACTGTCCACGGCGTGACTGGCTGGCCGGTGGGCCCAGTCCCGTGACGCCTTTGCTAATATTTTATTGTTATTATTTTTCTTCCTATTTTGCATAGTTTTACCGTTCCTTCATGTTTTGGAATGCTCGTTCGTGCATTCAGGTGCCCGTTTGTGCATTATTGCTGAGTACACTTGCACCATTTTAGTCGGGGCTTACTCGATAGCGGCTCAGGCGCACGTTCGTTGAATATTTATTACTAACCCATGTAATTCTACTGGGAAAACCATGAATTGAAGTAATAAAATATTATGAAAATTATAGAATGTTTCCAAATATTTAGTTAATGAATTTAAGGATTATAAATATTTAATTGATGGCTCTATACTAGCAGGCATGCTGTCTAGGAGCATTAATTATCTGAGAATTAAGCGATATGAGCTTTTTGAAGCGTCATATTTTCTTTACATAGTCAGTGAAAACATTGTTACATGCTGAAGACGTTATTGCTCTATACTAGCAGGTAAGTCGTCTAGGAGCCGTCTAATCTTTCGATTCTATATGGAAGTAATTACTGAAACTGCTCAATATTCATGAGATACGCCGTTGCCTCAGCTGAGAGACTGCATATCTGTATATATTCTGAGAGATAGTATTCTCAGTCAGAGATTCATGCGACATGAGCTTTCATGCTTCGATGAGAGACATGAGCCTCAGTACATCTCTGATTTCTGGATCAGGAGCATTACAATTATGGTTTTACGATTTTAACCCTTGTTGAAATCCACCATCTACATTAAGTCCCCTGCTTAGTAAGGGACAGTCATGTTCCTCAGTCAGCACTGGATGGTGATTTTCTAATTATAGACGAAGTAAGTATTTGAACTTAGTCGTAAGATAAGATGTTACAGAATTTTTGATTGCACGAACAAACCATGGCTTGAACGAAGATCCCAGTGTCATAATAAAACGTCGTCCAACATGTCTAAATTGATGTAGGCCCGCTGATTTGGTGATAGAACCTTGGTCGGTTTAGGATTCACGGGTCCGGGCCCAAGAAAAGAAATCCTTGTTTTAGGAACAGACGCTCGTTCGTTTGTTAGTTTAACAAACAAAATAGACCTCAGTCTGATGATATAAAATTTTGTCTATGAGCTTTCACGAAAACCATTTTTTTTTTAAATATGTGAGATTTCACAAAGTGGAATAAACTCTCGTTTCAAAGGTGGGTGCTCGTACGAGAGAAAAGTTTTTTTTTTTAATAGACGTGCGTCTATTAGCAATAAAATTTTGTTTATGAGCTTTCATGAAAATTTTTATCTTCGAGCTTTCAGAAATCTTTGAAAACATATTCTCGCTTCAAAGAAAGATGCTCGTGCGAGGAGCAAAAATATATAGATATATTTTTCAAATTTACGTGAGTTTCACGTTAAATATTTGTATATTTTGTAAAATCATGTTTTGATTTTGAACAACTGTTGAAAGTAGACCATTATACATGGTGAAAAAATGTATATATCTGAGTTTTCACAATTGTAGAATGGACGTCTGTCTAGTTTTTGAAAAACCAGTGCATGTTAAAATTCACGTGGGTTGTTCACGGTTTTATGAAAATCAAGTCATGATTTTCTATAATGAATTTTGCTCGTCTTTGCAGGTTTGAGGGAACGGGCAAGTTTGCGAAATTCTGACGTTATAATCACTACATCTAGTGAAATTGTCAATAGGTGAGAGTTAGATTGTTACCAGTTTGTTACGTGTTTGTTATTGGTATATCCATGACTCCATGTCTTTCGCCTCATATAGCGGTGACTTATGGTTACAACCACTCTTCTGGCCTTTCCGTGGAACGCTCCAGAAATATCAAGTCAAAGATGAAGACTTCTGCAAATGTTCATGCCGAGGTGAATCAACCTTTCAGAGATGCTGGAAAGCTGATGCTTTGTATGCCTCTCGATCATCTGGGAGTCGTCCGTAATGGAATCAACGCTTTCTTAGCCTTAGCGGATGCAGAAGAGAAGCAGAGACGAGATGAGTTATTACTGAAAAGGAAAGCTGGAGATGAAAGGCTTGCAGCTTATCAGCAAAATGCCGCCGGCTTCAGCAAATGAGACTAGCGGCTGAAGATGAAGTCTGATCTCGCGCGGAAGGCATAGCTTCTGATTCAGATGTAGATGAATGAAGAATTTCGTCATAATTCGTCATCAGAAAATTCAGAAGTCAGGTCTTCATTGAAAATGTTGTAGAATCTTCGTCCGATGTCGGATTTTCGTGATCCACCCATGTTTCTTCATACTCGGAAAATTTCCAAGCTTTTTCAAAGAAGATTTTTGGCTTTTGAGCAGGTTTAAGGTCCAAAATTGACGAAACAGTAAACTTCCAGGAGACTTCCAGAAATTTTTCAGCTGGTATGTAGTCCAATGTTTTGGCCACATCATTTTGCTTGTTTCTCCAATTACTATGAATTTTGGGCATGTTGTAGAGGACATCCACACGAAGAGAATGATATATGACCCATCCCTATATTCTTCACCAATTTCTCCCAGATCGCTGCTTTGTGCGTGATAGTGTAAAATCATCTCAGGCGAGCTTGTTGTAAAACACTCATGTTGTGTCTTTAGACCATTCGCTTGTGTATGGAACGGTTTGTGAAGGATTTTAATGTCATTGATTCTTTTGAGATCAGGACCCCTTGATTGATACATGAGCATGGTGCTTGCAGTGTCATCTTGTTTCTGTCAGTCGTAGAAACATCACTTCTGAAACCCTGGTCACGGGACCATAACTGAGGTTGATCTCAAGAGGGGTTGATGTAGTGACCATGGGTGCATGTCCTGGTGGTAGCATTCCTTTTATGATGAATGATTAGCACATGAGAGTCTGGTGTCACGGGTCTCGGACTGTGAAACTGATCATCATGATCAGTGGACTGTCAGTCCCCAGTATTTTGTTAAACCTCTCCCTTTCGTTTTCCCTTCTTCCGGTAAGACCTAGTTAGAGGACCCAGGTAGAAAAATTGATGTAACGACCTAGGTGGTCGAATTTGGAGGTACCTTGATGAAAGACTTGATGCAAAGACCTGGTGGACACCGATCGACTGTGGAAGTTATGAATCCCATCCAAGAATTGCTGCCTGCATGTTGTATGCTCTGGAAGCTATAGGAACCTCATACGGCGTCGGAATTCGATGCTTGACCCCAACTTTTGAAGCTAAGAGACTGAGTTATCACATGATAAAGAATCACTCAATTTGGAGTTTTAGAGTTCAGCCAACGAAGCGTGCACATTTGTAATTCATAATCCCGTACAAATTTTTTCAGAGTTCGTATACCTGACGGTAAAGGCCATATCTTTCAGCTCGTATATCCGACTGATGCGCCATTTTGGTATGTTGTAAAATAAACATATACGAACATCTTTAATTGAGGAAGTATTGTCCAATTCCTCACTCATTGGTACGTTTTTGTAAACCCATGGGCTGAAGTATGTTGTATCTCATTTGTAGAGGTGATGAGAACTTCTTGTAGAAGACTTGGGATTGTGCCCGCCTGTTGTGAAAGCTTCAGAAAGACTTTCATGTGAACATATTTCATGTATACACATATTGATATGAATCATTAGTGCTTTTAGAAGTCCGATCCATCGAGTAACACTTCAGAGAACGGATAGTTGATGAAGCTGGTCATGAGGATGTTTCCCCTGAGACCATCGTTGATGCTGGATCACGATAGAATTTTCTCTAGAAATGCTTGTTGATGCCGATACTATGGTCGGAGTTGCTCGAGAGACCTAAAAGGCTAGATCCATAATTATTGACATAGTCTTTACTCCTTCATCCAGTGAGCCTTTACATTCACGAACTAATTGATGAGTTGAGCGTCCCTAAGATGAGGGTGTAGGGTTTAACCCAAATTCTCCCGAACTTTTACTGTGAAGTGCCTTGTCAGGGAATCGATGTTGTTGCGGTAGATAGCAGAGGCAGTTTCCATTCTGGATATGATCGGTGAAGAGAGAAAGTTCCTCAGTCGTGCAAGGGCTTGCGATGTAGAGAGACCCGTTGATGAAGTTTCATGGAATCACGTCAGGTCACAATAACTTGTTATTTGGATAACATTTATTGAAATAGAATTGATTTCTCCAATAAGATCAAGTCCCCGGTGTATGTTGAAGGAGTTTGTGCCATCGATGGATGAATGTTGTTGCATATGCTTTAGAAGTCTTATCATGGGATAATGAATACTTATCGATTGTATTTCAGTTGCACTTTGATCGTGCTATTGTTGAATCAGTGTGTCATCGTCGAGATATTTCTGCTAAAGCCATATGCGCCATTATCGAAGGTGTACTCTTTGATTGGGAGTACAATTTGAAGGATTCTTAGATGCTTGAGCGTTGAAGTATACATTCCTTAAGCATCAAATGCCCTAGGGGTTTGATCATCTCGGCCTTGGAGTATCTTATGTTGATTCAGCATCCCTTTCGTTACGGTAGTGGGATTCGACACTTGTGTAGACATCAGAGCTTTCTGATTTGGTGGAATACATGGACTTGCAGGAGAAACGCCCAAAGTGTTCTTTGCCATGTTTGGACATCATCTCAGTAATGAATGTTTCAGTGCTTGATTCAGAGAAACGTCATATTCAACCACTTGGTAAATACTAAAGCGGTGAAGCTACCATTCATAATGTCTTGCGGAGTTGCTAGCAGAATTGAGTCCCCATGCTAGGATAGCATGTGAGGAAATAAATGACATAGAAATGGAATGAGACTTTGCCTGAGTGTGGAACCTCTTGATGAATTTCTATGCATCTTTTGCAGGTTCTTGCTTCAACCTCGTCAAAGTTTGAAATTCCTCCAAGTACTCTGATGATGGAATGTCCGTCAAATCTTCTGGATCGGAACTTTCTTCGTTGGAGAGGTGTGCAACTAAAGGCACTTCGTCAGTACCCATATTTTCAGCGTGGATCCACGCTCGTCTGAAGAACATGTCATATCCTGGATCTTCCTGATTATGTGAAAATTGGTTTCTGTCCATGTTGAACTTATGTTCACTTTGAAAGTGATGTAGCCATAAGTATTTACGAGCGTTCCTTCAAGGTCTCTGATTGAGATGGGAGCATGAGTAGCTTCTTGTCGAGTGATGCATGTGGATCCGATGATTTTCAGTGGAATGTTGTTGATGGCAGTGCCAGCATCAACCAACGTTCTTCCAAATTCGTTTCTTCTGAGATTGACTGTGGTAAGCAGTCCCCAGTCGTACATCTCTTGGTATGTGGCTAGAGGCTCAATAAGTATTTCCGGAATGGACTTCTTGACACGATGTGGTTCAGTGAACATGTCTCTCCTTTGTGCCTTCGACAGATAGAGCAATTCACGTTCGACAAAGGATTGAACTGCCTCTTTGATAGGTTGTTCAGAGAGTGTAAAGGTTCTGATTGGGATAGGATTCTTGTGTATTCCTTCAGTCCCCAGTTGAAGCTATTATGGATCAACCTTCTCTTTGAAAATGTGCATCAAAATATTGCAGTTGCTTGTTGGATGATTGATGAATCTATGAAGGTGACAGTACCTGGGATTCTCCATTTCTTCTTCAGTTGGCTCTCTCCTGATGAACGACAATTTGATTGCACCATCTTGAACCCAGACTTCCAGTAACTCGATCACTCCTTCATGAGAAGAGAGAAGTTTGAGTTTGTCCGATCATTTTCCCGTTCGTTGATGTCGGGTCAAGGTTTGTGAATTTCAAGATTGGTTATCTTTCTTTGGTGCTTTCAGAGGAGTTGTAGAACCGTGCTTGCGTTGTGACTCAGATTTCAATTTTCTCCCTTCCGCAACAACATTTGTGGAAGGTTGGAGGTTGTACCTGGGATTCTCCATTTCTTCTTCAGTTGGCTCTCTCCTGATGAACGACAATTTGATTGCACCATCTTGAACCCAGACTTCCAGTAACTCGATCACTCCTTCATGAGAAGAGAGAAGTTTGAGTTTGTCCGATCATTTTCCCGTTCGTTGATGTCGGGTCAAGGTTTGTGAATTTCAAGATTGGTTATCTTTCTTTGGTGCTTTCAGAGGAGTTGTAGAAGCGTGCTTGCGTTGTGACTCAGATTTCAATTTTCTCCCTTCCGCAACAACATTTGTGGAAGGTTGGAGGTTGTACTGTTTGTTGATCAAACATTTGTTACCTCGAGTTTCTCGTGGTTCCTCAGTTTTTGTAGCTTGATCTTTCCAGTAAAGAAGATGCGGTAGTTGCTGATCGCTTAGCTGCTTCATGAAGTTCTGAAAAAATCTGGAACCGGAGATTTTCCAGTAAAGCTCTGTAGACCTGGATCGTTCCGTTGATGCATAAGTCTACAAGTTGCTGTTCTGTGACATCTGGGTCCTGGAAATCCAAGGCTTGAACTCTGAATCTTTTCGCATAGTCATTGGGATGTTCATTGCCCCTCTGAAACATTCTTCCCAGATTAGAGAGAGTAATTTGCTCCGACACGAAGAAGTACTTTCTGTAGAAGGCGTTAATCATTTCTCCCCAACTAGTGATGCTTCCTGGCGCGATGTTGTTGTACCAAGTATATGCCATGCCTTTCAGGGATTTTGAAAATTATTTCAGACGGACGACATGATTGTGCTCATGTTCGCCAAATGCTTCCACAAACCGAGAGACATGCTCTCGAGCATTTCCTGTTCCATCATACAAAGTGAAGGTTGGAGAGGTATAACCTTTTATAAGAGGATTTTTTTTGCGTATCAACAGGGTATGGAGACTGGTGACGATGGACATGTGGTGTCTTGTCTTTTCCACGGTCCTCCAAGAGGCGTTCCAAATCCAGAGTAATGAAATTTGGTGATTCTTTCGCTAATGGATCGTCTGTAGCTTTGCGGATTTCATTGCCATCCACCGGATGAACTGGAATGACTTCAGGATCAACATTCGAGATGTTTCTTTTCCTTTTCCATTTTCTTGAGTTTTCTCTGACATCACGTCAGTGAGCGTTTTGAGATAATTGCACAGCTCCATCTGTGTTGCAGCCATGTCTGTCTGATTCTTGGAAAGAGTCTCTTTCACCTTCATGGGATCGCCTATGGTAGGTGGATTTTATCTGACTTCTTCGGGATGCCGGCCGAAGATAGGATGACTTCCAGTGTTGGGCTGAGGAGGCATAATGTCACCATCATTGTTGGAAGCAGGAATGGTTTCTGGGATACCATTATTGTCATTGTTGCTAGTTCTAGCGTCGTTTGTATTCGTAACTAACCAAGACCTAAGATCAAGCATTTTGTGAAAGTTGAGATTTCAACCGAGAGATTAATCTCCCACTGTGGTCGCCAATCTGTGGACGGGGAAAAACGATTTGCTGGTGTTTACGGGATTGAGGAGATGACCGTATGGAGGAAACTCCTTGAACCGAGCAAAATCTCAACCTCACACAGATGCACTGCAAGAAGGGAGTGCTTTAAGTTCGAGAGATCAATCTGTAGGACTCTGGCCTAAACCAAGACAATGGCCGTTCCAGAGACAATTCGGTCACAAGAGAGGATGGGTCGATCTGTAGGAGGAAAGCTGAGAAAGGTGTGAGATCAATGGTGATAAAAGATTGTAGGTGTTGTGTATTCTACGTGAAGAAATAAAATAAGTTCTGATTGGTTGAATTTTGCTCTATTGAGAGTAATTGTTCAGACGTTGAGTTGTTAATCTCGTGTTGTCTGCTTGACCAGAGATTGTCTTGTTGTTTCAATCATGATTAAGAGACTTATTTGTATTGCAAGAATTATAAACACCTTGACCCCATGAAGTGTAACAGTTGCTGGAGTCAAATAATGGGGAAGTGGGAAATCGTGTCAAAACCAGTTGCTCGTCGTGCGGAGACTTGGTTAATTTTCCACCCACTACTTTGCTAACTCCTCCAACTGATTTCACGACTTGCTCACATTCTCGTCGTGTGTACGAACACACGTGCCGTAGACCGCCAAACCAAAACCCTAGTTAATATCCCCCATGTGACACGATTGACATCTCGTGATTGTGGATTCAGTTGCTGACTTTATGAGACGATGAGTCCTTGTATTGTTGAGTCGAACGTGATTTGCTAATATTCTAAGACTCATGAATTGAACATGTCTACTGAGACAAAGATATATTCTTGAATAAATGTTGATAACTTAAGGTGAGCAAATGTTGTTGAATCGTTGAATATTGATAGTTGAACCAATATTCCTTAGTCTGAGCAAAAATTTCTCGTTTGATGAATTGTTGGTATCGTTGAATATTGATAGTTGAACTAATATTCCTTAGTCTGAGCAAATATTGCTCGTTTGAGTAAACGTTAATTTAAGATGCTGACATCTGAGCCGAGCATAATTTATTAAAGTGTTGATCACGGGGTCAACCTAAAATTATTAGTGTTTGAATCTGCTCAGAATTATGTTTTTGCAGAGCTCTGGATTCGAAACCCTAATTTTTGATCAACTGATGATTTATTGAAAATAAACCACAGAGTGAAGGAGGGACCGACTACACGGGATGAGGAATCGACCATGTCATGCCCATATGCTCGAGTGAGAAAAATACCAAAACCTCTTGAAGACCAGTTGGTGAAAGGATGATTAAATGCTGGTTTAATCATTTATTAAAATAGTGCTAGTGTGAGCGTCAGGTAGTAAAACTTGACTATGGAGAGATGAGGTACCGACCAAGGGGGCATGAGACCGGACCTTGGTGGTCATGGGACCAGCTGATGGTCGTTTAAGCAAACTCCAAGTTGTTTGAGAAGAGTTTTGGACCCAATATGAGCAATTGAGCAAATTAGGTCAAAATTGTTAAAACACGTGGGACCGGATCTTTGCAAGCCTCATAGACGGCCTTGGTCGGTCAAGGATACATGCCCGTGTCACCATAATGTCCATGTCTCATCCCTGAGAGTTTCGATATTTTCTGATGCGCGTTTGAGCAACATTTTGAGAAAATATGAAGGATTCAAGGTTTTGTTGAAACTGGGGAATCTTCATGAGATGATGAAAAATAATTAATAATATAGGGAATTGCAAGGTGTGGTATCGGCCACGGCTAGGGCATAGCCGGCCAGCTAGCAAGCTCGTTCCCACAACACCTTTCCCAATTTTATGCAATTTTTATGTATTTTCCCTGATGTGAGCGAAATACCATAAAACTGAGGAATTTCATGAAGTTAAGGAATTTTCATGAAATTATGGAAATAATAATAAAATAGGGATTCATGAAGTGTGATACCGGATATGGCCAAGGCATGACCGGCCGGCCAATGAGCACGGTCCCATGACACTTTCCCTAATTTTATATTATTTTCATGACTTTAGGAAAATATCATGAAATCAAGGAGTTTGTTGAAACTAAGGATTTTCCTTGAAGTGAGGGAGTTTCCATGAGATGAGGGAAACAAATAATATTAAAATAATGAGACAATGGCGTGTGGGACCGGCCACAGCTAGGGCATGGCCGGTCGACCAATGAGCCCGTCCCGTGAGTTTTTCCCTAATTTTATATTATTTTCATGAGTTGAGGGAAATATCATGAAATCAAGGAATTTTCATGGGATGAGGGAAATAATAAAATAATAAGGAGTCATGAGTTGTGGGACCGGCCACGGCTAGAGCATGGCCGGCCGGCTAGTGGGCCCGGTCTTGCGACACCTTTCTTAAATTTTATTATTTCTTTGATACGAGGAAACACCATGAGACTGGGGAGTTTCCTTGAGACAAAGGAGATTTGTTCAAATGAAGAGATTTTCATGAGATCAGGGAAAAATAATAAAATATGATAAAATATAAAATTGGGCATGGGACTGGCCACGACGTGACTGGCCGGCCGGTGGACCCAGTCCCCTGACGCCTTTGCTAATATTTTATTATTATTTTTTTTCTTCCTATTTTGCATAGTTTCATAGTTCATTCGTGTTTTAGAATGCTCGTCCGTGCATTCAGGTGCTCGTTTGTGCATTATTGCTGAGTACACTTGTACCATTTTAGTCGGGGCTTACTCGATAGCGGCTCAGACGCCCGTTCGTTGAATATTTATTATTAACCCATGTAATTCTACTGGGAAAACCATGAATTGAAGTAATGAAATATTATGAAAAATATAGAATGTTTCCAAATATTCAGTTAATGAATTTAAGGATTATAAATAATTAATTGATGGCTCTATACTAGCAGGCATACTGTCTAGGAGCATTAATTATCTGAGAATTGAGCGATACGACCTTGTTGAAGCGTCATATTTTCCTTACATAGTCAGTGAAAACATTGTTACATCCTGAAGAAGTTATTGATCTATACTAGCAGGTAAGTCGTCTAGGAGCCGTCTAATCTTTCGATTCTATATGGAAGTAATTATTGAAATTGCTCAGTATTCATGAGATACGCAGTTGCCTCAGCTGAGAGACTGCACATCTGTATATATTCTGAGAGATAGTATTCTCAGTCATAGATTCATGCGGCATGAGATTTCATGCTTCGATGAGAGACATGAGCCTCGATACTTTTTTTTATTGCTGAATCAGGAGAATTACAATTATGGTTTTATGATTTTAACCCTTGTTGAAAATCCACCATCTACATTAAGTCCCCTTCTTAGTAAGGGACAGTCATGTTCCTCAGTCAGCACTGGATGGTGATTGAAACTAATATGACTTTCGTCACTAGTAAAGATGAACTTGGCCAAAGCAAAAGCTTACCAACACACATTTCGAGAAATAGATAAGTGAGATAAACTTAGCTCGAAGTAGTACATGTGTATAATCATAGTCGATATAGCAGTACGACTTTTGTCTCAAGATAGGAGATAAAATAGACTTTTGAGTGATAGATAAGTTCAAGTCTCCACATACCTTTTTGTCGATGAAGTTCCACCAGTTCCTTGAGTAGTTCTTCGTCTTTGCATGATGAAAACCATGGAGTTTAGAGATCAACGACACTTTCTATCCTAGTCCGAGACTTAGCTATTAGTAGACTAGAAATCAAGACTTATAGTTTTGGCAAATAAACTTGACAAACAAGCTTGAGATAGCAACGCTTGTGAGGTCGACCGAGCAGTGCTCTAACAGATCCAACTATCAATATTTAGTAATTTATCGAATGAGCAATACTTTTTCAGATACTCGAATATTAACCAAATATCAATATTCAGTAATTTATCAAATGCTCAGATGCTGGAATATTGATTGAACCATCAATATTCAGCAATTCATCATACGATCAATGCTCAGACAAGCAATATTTGATCAGACGAGCAATATATGCTCAGACTATCAATATTCATTATGATGATTCAACTATCAACATCATTCTTTTGAGAACTATACGTCCCAGCAGACATGTTCAATTCATGAATCCTAGAGAATTCAACAATCATGGTCGACTGAAAAATACTTAGACTCATCATTTAATCAAGTCAACGACTGACTAATCAAATACACGTCTATTTTGCAGACTCCACGTTTGTGAGACATCAATCACGTCACATGAGGGATATTAATTAAGTTCTGGTCCGGCGGCCTACGGCACGTGTGTTCATCCACGATGAGAAATGTGAGTAAGTCATGCGAGCAGTTGAGGGAGTTAGCAAAGTAGTGGGTGGAAAATCAACCAAGTCTCCACACGAACTAGCACTAGTTAAACCACGATTTCCCACTTTCCCACTCTTTCACTCGAGCAACCGTGACGCTTACTGGAGATCGATGTGTCTACTATTCTGGCAATATAAATAAGTCTCTGAATCAATGATTAAACAACAGAAGAATTCTGATCCGAGCAATCACTCTCAAGAATTCAATCAATCGACCAGAACTTATTCGAACTCGACAGTTCAAATAAAACTTGCAGAAACCTTAAACACATTCACAATCCTTGATCATCATTGATCCCGCACACTTCTCAGCTTCCCTCCTACAGATCAACTCTTTCCCCTCTTTGTGACCGAATTGACTCTGGAACAACCATTGTCTTGGTTTAGGCCGGAGTCCTACAGATTGATCTCTCGAACTCAAAGCACTCCCTTGCAGTGCATCTGTCCGATAATAGGCAGTTTGCTCGGTTGAGGAGCCTCCGTCCATACGGGCGTCTCTGGATTCCCTGAAAAACCAGCATATCGTTTTTCCCCATCAACAATAATTTATTGATTGATTCGCCAATCATTGAGAGTGTAATTCTATGTTTAGTGGTTCCACACTAATATACAAGAAGTGGCAACATTTTGGATGTTGTTATATTATCGAACCATGTTAAGTCTTTTGTGCTTTTCTTATTGCTTCATTTGTATTTGCATATTTTTATCTTTCATTCTACGTTGATCTAAAGATATAGTGTCTTGTGGGTCAATTAAAGTTCGAATTCCCCAATAAGTGGTATGGTGTTAGTTGGATATTTCCCCAAAAGTGGTGAGCTTAGTTGTATTTCCACTACAATTGGTCGGTGAGCGCGGATAGGATCAAAGTTATAAGTGAAGATGTTCAGTTTCCTGCGGGTAGCGGAAAGATTTTTGTATAAAAGGATTTGATGTTACCAAATATTCGAAAATGCAGAGATTGATGTCATCAATCATTCCAGTGTGAAGGGTTTGATGTTTATAAATTTTGGGTATAAAGCAAGTTAAAGTGTTTGATAAGAATTGGATTATTTTGAAGATTTTACGCATTCGTTTTGGTGGTGCTCACTTAAGTCCTTAAACCCACCCTTGAAGTCGAATAACCTCTTCTTCCGTTGATTCTCATCTCCTTAATTTCTCTACTGAACCTATCCTTATCGGTAACCATAACATCCAGTTAAGATAGAAAATCTTATTATCCAATATATCGAAGGATTTGACGATAATACTTCTTGAAGCGTATAACCCTATGCATTCCACATAGCTTCGGGTAAGTATTCATGTAACCAAAATTTTGGTTAGTTGATTGTATATTTTACTTTATTTCATACGAGGATATATCTGTTTTCGAAAACCTGCAAGTTGATTGCATACTTCGTTCAGTACGAGGGTGTTCCTGTTTTCGAAGAACTGCAAGTAGTTGGTTTTTGTATAGGGTTTGTTTTCTGAAAAACCATGTTTGAGAGAGCAAAGACATCGTGTTTAAGAAACGAGCTTCGGTTTGTAAGTTGGTGGAAGTAAATATGACAACATTAATGTGTCAAATTCTTATTATTATTTTGGTACAAGGTATCAGTCGTCATCAGTTGGATCATGTTGTTAATTTTTTGACCTAAGAATTCGAAAAATATTAAGAGGAATTTAGGCTCGAATATATTATGACTTCAACTGCAAAAGACAGTAAAGATTTGTTTCGAAGAGTTTTATTTCTTTTGGAGTACTTTTTGTATGTGATTAAAAGTAAATTAAGGTGATGGTTGTTTGATGAGACGTGGTATTTTTTATTGAGATCCATACGCAGAGATATCACTTGTGATGGAGCTATGTTTTCTTGTTTTTCAATGAGACACGATTTTTTCAACACAAACTTTGGAAAATGCATCTTAGGCATATGCTTAAAGAAATGATTATTTTTTTGTGTTTCCGTGAATATTATAACTTTGAAGGGCGTGTACCTTCGGAGAGCGATGTGGCCTCAGGTTTGGATATCATTATATTTCGTATACATAATACCTTTGGTGATCTCCATTTGGGTGTCTAGGACGTCTCTCTTATTGTTTCTGAGAGAGAAGTTGCGCAGATTGTGACCTTTGTTTCAGTGATTTTTTGGCGGAGGATTTTGACAGTGTAAATTTTACGGATCATCGAAGTGGTTTGATGTGCAAGACCATTTTAAGAAACATGCATTGATATTTTAGTGTTGTGGATACGTTCCAAATTTGGAATTGAAGTGTTAGGGAATTGCTCAGTTGAACCCACCAAGCGTTGGTATGTAAAGGTTGGTTATCATATTTTAGTATTAAAAATCATAAGTCGCTTGATTAGATTACTAGAGTCAACTTCGTTAGGATAGACTAGAAAGTTTAGAAATATTGATACATAAAATTATTACTCAGAAGACTTGAAGATCTCGAAGACGTATCTACATCAACGATGACATCATCCTTCCACTTGAAGTTAGTAATACATTACTTGAATTGTTTCTATTTATATATTGTAAGATTTCAAGTCATTTATGATAGAAAACATAACATGCGAAGTTATATACATGAAACCGTAGTATATTAGACTTGATCATAATATTTTGATCAAGTGTCAAGGAACAATATATATATATTATATTGGTATACAAAATTACAAAGTGTAATGCTTATATTTTGAATTATTCGTAAATGCGACATCAACATAATCTTTGTAATTCGTTACTAGATTGTGTAGTGAACATAAGTTTGATTTCATACCTAGAAAATTATGTTTAATTACATGAGTTTAAGGAAGTAGGCGTACGAACTTATTTCGTAGTCGAAAGGAAATCAAGAGGATTGAAGGTCCGTTTTTCATTGAAGATCTTAAGGTTGGACCGATCCTAACCTATATAGGGAATCAAGGTAGAACCGATCCTATCTTATGCTGGGAGTCAAGGTAGAACCAATCCATACCTCTATTGGGAGTCAAGGTAGGACCCATTCAAACTTGTTTTAGGAGTGATGGTAGAACCGGTCCCAATAGGAAAAACTGATTTATTCAAGTCACGTACACTTTATGGTTTGTGTGACTTGGAAATTGACTTTGAAAAATAGGAAAGTTCAAGATGTCAACATAATGAGTAATTTGAACATGTGATGAAATCTTATTTCTTAATTGTTCAAAGATATTCTTTGATACTCAAGGTGAGATCCCAAACCGAAATAGTAGAGAAGTTTTTTGAGATTTTCGAAATTAATATGTTTTGTTTTTACCAGCAATCAAAACATATCTTTGGAGAGATATATCAGTTAAGTGCTAGTTAATATTGAGTTGTCCATGAAGATTTTGGTTATACAGTTGGATATTGGATGGAATTAAACAAAACTGAATTTAGGTGCTTTATTGCATATCTTAAGAATATTTTCGGTTATGAAAATTCCTTGGTGTCCAAACTACCTCGGTCAATAAATAGTAAAGTATTTTTTCTTCTTACAAACTTATACTCAGCCAGACAAACTTCATCTTTGTTGTTTCTGGTGTAGCCAACTAATATTATCTCGTAGTACTATCTTGGAGAGGAGAGTAACCTAATTAGGCGAAATCTTTTACGTCTGCTAGTTTAAAGACTTCTTTGGGATCAAAAAGCCTTATTAGTACCGTTAGTGGGAAACTAGAATTGCATTGTTACTTTAGTTTTCAATTATTGATTTGATTGACTAACTGTTTGTTAACTCTTTATTGCACATTATTCTTAAGAGCCTTCTCTTCTGACATAAGATCATTCAAACTAGATCAAGAGATTAATGTTGATTTGTGATCATCCATTATTAACAGAATCCGTTTTCTGCATGATCGATCATAAGTTTGAATCAAGTTTGTTGTTGTGCAGGTACAAAAGACTATTGAGATTTAAAGACAAGAAGATTTTTCTTATTGGTTTCGTATCTTTGTGAATTGCTTCGTGTAAAAATTTGATCGTATTTAGAGCTCCAAGCTATCATTTAGTGGTACTCTCCAGTATCCGAATCTGGTAGTTCTGTTTGACTCGATCAGCTTAACTCGTTTAAGATCTAAACCCGACAAAGGAGTTTAATTGATTTTAAGCAGAAACGCCTTTGTCACACTCAACACAATTATCTTTGATTTATTTCCTGAGATATGAGAGTGGTTACTAAACAGATTAATCCTTTACTGTTTGTAAAATGATCGAAAGGTTTGAGTGCTTAAAGTCTTCAGAGAGGCTGAAACAACTTAAAATAGTGGACTTTATCTTAGGATTCACGTGCATTGGCCAGATTGGTTGTAGGTATATGGTTACTGAGGAAACTAGGTAACTTGGGGTAGTTTACTTGGTTTCAACTATACAAAGTTGGTAGTGTCTTTGTGTGGCGTCTTAATTCCGAAAGTATTCAAAACTGGACTAAGTCCTTTTTTTTTTTTTGCATTTACGGTTTCCTGTTTAACAAAATCTTGTTGTATGCTTTTATTTTACTTTCCGTATCATAATTTGTTTAAGTTATAATTAAAATAATTACACTTGTACGTTAATCCCAAACACTTGGGTTGATCCCTATAGATTAAGGTTCGGTTTCGATCTAGAATTATATACCAAGTGTATACCTTGTGGTTGATATCTTCTTGACAGTTTCTGTCTATTATAGATCACGCAAGGTATCAAACTTATAGGTTGATATCGAAAAGATTATGGTGTACTTGGTACCCTCGTCATTTCATGAAAGCCAGTGTGAAAAAATTGTTGTTAGGGCACTTTATAAATTTGAGGCACAATTTTATTGTTTGGGGTAGATAGCGATTTTGTCGCATACTGCTTGGAGGAAAGCACAGTGCATGTTGTTTAAATTTCTTGGACAAGTTAAGGGATAAAGTTTTAATATGATATCTCGTAAAAATTTTATCATTCATTATCTATTGTAAAGTACTTCTAGGCAATGATCAAGTTTCGGTTACCAAGTTTATTTCTCGCTACTGGAAATAGTTTTTTGGTGTTCGCGTTGAAGAATGTGTTGTTTATTAGATGTTCCATAAGTTTTTTGGTGAAAATAATTCTTGAAAAGTTTGCAATTATCGGTGGAGAGAGTTATAATATAGCAATGGTGATGATTTTAGATATTTTTGGTTTCGGTGGAGCAGTGTTTTCCCTAGTTGATCATCTACCACAATATTGAGATTACAGTTTCAATAATAATATAGGTAATAGAAGATGAGGTTAGAGATTTTCCCTGAGAAGTCTATTCAACAACAGTTTACTTTTGTCATCCTTTGCTTCTCAGCTTAACATAGAAGATGGCATTATTGTCTTGGATAGTTACTTAGGAACTTATTACGGTTGCATAAGAAAGTATGAAGACAATGGATGATTACATGACATCTTGGATAGTTGTTTATGAGTCAGTTAAGCTTCATATGGTTAAGAATATGGTTATGTGCGTTTGAGACTTCGTGTGTTATGAAGGATGATTTTCAATATCTTGTTTGAAATAATTGTTAATGTTAGAGAATAACTCGGTTAAACCCACCTAGCGTTGGTATGTCAAGTTTGGTTGTCATTAGTATCAAAACTCATCTAGAGTCGCTTGGTTAAATACTTGAGTCAACTTCGTTTAGGTTAGACTAGAAAGTCTAGGAATGTTGAGACATACAAGTATTACTCCGAAGACCTGAATAATGACAAGAAGTAACGAATACAACGATGACATCATACTTCCACTTGAGGTTAGCAATATTGACTTGAACTTGTTTCAATTCCTAACGTATCTTTCAAGTCGTGTTATATTGAAAACATAACATGCGAAGCTGTATATATTGCATATAATACTCTAGTGGATAGATATATTGAAAACATAACATGCGAAGCTGTATATATTGTATATAATACTCTAGTGGATAGACATGATCATTATAGTATGGTCATATTATTAAGGAATTACATTACGAAGTATAACGCTTATCTGTTGAACTTCGTAGATATGACATCAACATACTCTTGTATATAGTTTTATGATTATGCGAATGGGTTTGTGGTGAAGATTTCATCCTAGGAAACAATGTTTTACATTTATTTAAAGGAAGTAGGTTCGTGAACTTGTTTCATGAATTGAAAGGGAAATCAATAGGTATATTGGTCCTCCCATTCATTGCATATTCTTTAGATGACCGATATGTGTGAGTTGGTAGAACATATTTAAACTCAGGTTATGTATCTTGGTATAACCGATCACAATACCTAGACTCATAATTTGGTATGACAGGTTCTGGTAATTGGTGTAACCGATCCTAAGTAATCACCATGAGATAGTATGATTATCCTTGTAATTGGTGTGACCGATTCTGGTAATTGGTGTGACGGATCATAAGAGGTTGTACGACCGATCCTTGTAATTGGTATGACTGATTATAGTGATTGGTATGACCCATCACAAGTAGGTACCATGTTTAGGTAGAACCGATCCATGTGATTGGTATAACCGATTCGAGCCCATGTATGTGACTTGGTAGGACCGATCACAACAAACCATTGTGACTTGGTATGACCGATCACATAATAGTCTTGGAATTTTGGTAGAACCAATTCTAAATTTATTTGGAAGTGTGGTAGAACCGATTCCAAGATACCCATGAATTACATATTTTCTTCATGAAATTCTGTATTTTCGAAATTAGGATTTAATGTGTAAAGATGTCAACATACTTTGAACTTGAGCATTAACTCTTATCATTTATAGTTCAAAGATATTCCTTGGCGCTCAAGGTGATCCTGTACCCAAATAATAATTAAGAATCTTTTAATTAAGGTTTTTGGTTTTATATGCTTTAATTACCAGCAATTAATGCATAGCTCTAAAGAATAAAAATTAGTAATGTGCATTTATTAATTGGAGATTTTCTATGAGAGATTTCGGAAAATATTGGACTATATTTATTGGAACTAGGAAAACCGAATTTGCATTCATTGTATATCTTAAGAATATTTTCGGTTTTGGAAATTCCTTGGTGTCCAAACAACCTTGGTCTATAAATACCTAAGTTTTTATTTCTCGCAAACTATCCTAAAAGCCAGGAAAACTTCATTTCTTGTGTTTTTTCTAGTGGAGCCATCTATTCGGAGAGGAAATTATCCTAATTAGGTGAAATCTCTTGCAACCGCTCGTTTAAAGACTTTAATGGGATCAATAAGCTCTACGAGTACCGTTTGGTGGAAAAACTAGATAATTTCATTGTTATTAGTTTTCGATTATTGATTTAATTGACTAATGGTTATTGAAACTTTGATTGCACCTAGTTTGTTTATTCTTGAGAATCTTCTTTTCTGATCAAAGTATCGACGGGATCTTTAGAACTATTATTAGATCTAAAGACATCTTGTAATAATCCATTGTTAATGTGATTGATCACAAGAGGATTCAAGTGTTGTTGTGCTGGTATTTGAAGGCAATAGAAGATTTGAAGACGAAGAAGAATTCTTATTAGTTTTCGTATCTTGTGGATTTAGTGTACAAACCTTGATCGGCTGGGATCCAACTAGAATTGGTTTATCTTTGATAGACTTGATTGATTAGTCGCGTGAGATCGGCATCACTTTATAGTTTCTCTTTGTTATCTATATTGATTGATTGCAAATCTAAAGATTGATTATTTCGGTATTCAATATTTAGATCGATCTAACCAGACAAAGGAGTTTATTAGATTAAACATAATATCCTTTGTTAACAACTCACATATCTTGTAGAAAGATTGATTAGAGTAGTTACCAAACAGATTCTTCCTGTGATGTTTGGAATACGATCCAAATGACTTGTTATTCACGTGCGTGACTCTAGAAGTCGAAGGCGCAAGGATATTGAGGGAACTAAGTAGCTAGGGGTATTCTTCTTGGTCTCAACTATACGAAGTTGGTAATTGATGTTGTATGTCGGCTTAATTCTGAGAGTATTCAAAACTGGACTAGGTCACGAGGTTTTTCTGCATATGCGGTTTCCTCGTTAACAAAATACTGTTGTGTCTTTTACTTTGTATTCCGCATTATATTTGTTATTATAATCAAGTAAAATACACAAGTACTTTAACTCCGTAATACTTGATATTGATCCTATAGAGATTCGGTTATTTCCGAACCTATTATCAAGTACACACTTTGTTGTTGTATCGTCTCGGTACTGTATCCATACTTAATCAAACAAGTGATCTTGTTGTTGTATTGTATCGATCTTGTATCCATAGACGATCACACGAAGTTTGAACCGAATTTTCGTATTGTATCGACTCTATCCATAAACGATCACATCCGGTAGAGGACTTATAGGTTTATAAATAAAAGATTGTGGTGTATTTGTGTACCCTCGCCTTTTCAGTTAACATATTTTTTGGGTAAAGTTGACTAAAGGATATGCACAAGAAAAAGTATGATTGTTATGATCCGCCGTGGTTAATCACATGTCTATCTGATTCGTGTTATTTTTGTGTTGGAAGATTGACTAAGTAGACAAAGTTGAGACTGCATTTTTGCCTGGAGATTCAGTGGAGAACATTAAATTGTCGGAGCCTGTTTGATTTGGGGTTGCTGTTCTTTTTGGAAGTTTGGTATGTTAGCTTTTGGAGCCTTTGGTTTGTAGTTTACTAAGTTAGTGATTTTTGAAGCTTGACATGTTTAGTTTCTTCGTATCTCTTTACTCGTTTAGGTGATATGCTCGTTTTCGGAGGTATGCTCGTTTTCGGAGGTATGCTCGTGACAAAGAGCAATTTAGTTTTCTGTTGTTTGAAGAACAACTGAGTTTTGAGTTTTGAGATGAAGGAGTTAGGTTCTGCTAAGAAGAGACCTGCGCAGAAGTTTGGACGAGATTTGTTGACTCCGATCTCGTGGAGGTTAAGTTGATACTTGATCTAGTATGCTCGTCGTTAAGGTCCTTTTGGGTGTTGATGAAATTGTTGTGCTTGTTCGTTGGAGAATAGTATTAGTTGAAGAATAGTTCGTTGAAGAAGTATTAGTTCGTAGGAGAATAGTTATGAAGGTGTGTAATACATCGTTTCGTGGAGAGAAGAACACCTTGTTCGTTGCTGTTGGAAGATAAATACATCGTTGATGTTAAAAGAGACATCGTTTATAACCACATCATCGCCTCGGAGGAGAGATTTTTTCAGGAGAACGTCCTCGTTGGCATATACCCTTTGTCCAGTTCGGGAGTATACATCCATGTCGTCGAAAGAGACGTCATTTAGAAAGAGATCACCTCGTTATGTGAGATAAGTGTTATCTCGTTGCTTAGACATTATTCGGTAGTTTATGGAGCATTTTGTTCATGGGAGTTATTATAGGGTTTATGATCAACACCATGTTGGATCATAGTTTGTTGATTGATTCGCCAATGGTTGAGTGTGTAATCATTTGTTTAGCGGTTCCATAGCAATAAAGAAGAAGTCGCAGCCGGTTGTGGATGTAGGTTTATTGCCGAACCACGTTAAGTCTTTAGCGCTTTACTTACTATCTTTATTTGTGTTTGCATCTTGTTATCTTTCATTCGACATTGATCCAAAAATATAGTGTCTTGTGGGTCAATTCAACATCGAATTCCCCACCAAGTGGTGTGGTGTTAGTTGGATATTTCCCAACAAGTGGTGTAGTTAGCTGTATTTCCACTACAGACCGTCTCGGTCGAAATCGATAAAAAAAAAATGATAATATTGTTTAGACAGAGCCACTTGTTTAACAAACTATCCTTAAAATTGACTGTTAGACCGTTGGTTTAGCCTCCTCTTCAATCTTTCAACTTGCAAGCCGGCGTTACTTTCTTATATTGATAAATTCATGATACCGTACGGATGATCTAAATTCGAAACTCGTCCACGTAGACATCTTTTTCCATTAAAAAAAATGAAAAAAAAAAATTGAAAAAAAGAAGAAGAAAACTTTCAAACTTGTACTGAATCACCTCATGGGCATTGTTACTGATCTACCTTATGCTTGTAATTTTTGACCTTCTTTCAGTATCTAGTTGATTATTATTGAAAAATTTCGCTTCTAGTTCTAGATTGGATTATTGATAACATTAGTTCATGCTATTGTCATGTAATTCTAATATTACAAAGGCACACTTCCTTGTTAATGTACTGGTATTCTAATAGTATAAAAATCATCTTATGAAAACAAGAAGCTAGCAAGATGTTTCAGAATTTGCTGATTATTATTGGGGTTCAAAATTGCACAAGCTAAGTGCAAAAAATGAAAACAAAAATTGCATAACTAAATGAGTTTTACAAAACAGTACGATGTACGAGTATCAAAACTGTGGAATGTAATCTAACAAATATACGAAGTGAAAGAAAAAAAAAATGTAACTTGATAAAGATTTTGTACTATTTTCTTTTAGTTCACGCTAGTTAAGCTCAACCCTGCCGCAGCATTCCTCAGTTCATTCTCTGATATATGCTCAATTGATTCTTTGGTGTCCTTGGGTGACGACTCCGGGCTGTATAGACAAACAAACATTAGCATATTAGTGATTCTATAGCAATTAACATGTAAACAGCAGACCAAAGCAGAACAACACAAACAAAAACAAAACAAAAAAAAACATTGTACCTCGACTCGTATGGATCTTTGGAACCGATAAACGATTGCCTATCATCGATAGTATCAAACAATGTCGGCATTTCGTCATAATCTTGAGGAGCATCGGATAGGGATAGTTGCTGGAGAGGGATAGGTTGTCCCATAAATTGTGGTTGATGATGAGTAACCATGGAGTTATTGCTATTGTTGTTATCCATGTATGGTTGCTGTGGCCTTAATGGATTCATCATGTTATCCTTGTTGTCAATGTAATCTAACGAAGAATTATAAGTAAGATTACTGTTTCCATTATCAATAGCATCAAACATCTGATACGGATGCTGATTTAATAGCGGCATAGCATTGTTGTTACTCGGTCCACCCATACCTAACTGCAACTGAGATGAAGGAGAAGACTCCGAAGAAGGCAGTGCTGGAGAAAGCTGATTGTACTGTTGACGACATATAGCGAGCTGAGCATTAACAGCATCAAGTTCGAGTTTAGCTTGCTGATATTGGAAATTAAGTTGTTCAATGATGGCAATACAGCCATGAACTCGATGCTTATCGCGAATATTTGATTGATAAATGATTGACCGCATTGCTTCCGATTTTAGGTTTGGTGGAAGTGGATTAATAATTTTCAGAATATTACTCACACCAAATAACCTATGAGCATTTTGGAACATTTTAGGTTGATCAGCAGGGAAATACGGCTTCAGAGGACATTCATTCGAGCATTTTCGACGCTGATACTTGCACGCAGCGCAGGCTTGGCTCGTGCCACCTTTGACTGTCATCTTACATCTGAATTCTAAGATACTAAATTTATGAAAAACTCAGCATTCCAAAATCGTATATAAGAAAGCATTAGCTGCTAACCAGGAAGAAGAAGATGAACATTTAAGCAAAAGAAAAAGAAAAAAGGGATTGTTAAACTTGTTAGTAATTTCTATCTACAAAAACAGGTTTTGGGATGAGTTGGAACATGTGGCAAGTTATAAGATTTCTTGGTAGTTATCAAAAACAAGAAGAAAATGACTTAGTAAAAGTAAATTTTTTTAAATCCGAAAATTTTGGAGTAATTCATATTTGAATTTTCAAATGCTGTTTGACAGTTAGAGTGACAAATGTTAGGTGTAGAATATTTCATTCTCATCTTAGTTCAATCACTATTTTTGGGCTTTCCTTTGATACTTGATGTTGATGATGGTGTGGTACGGCACTAAGTTATAGCCTACTTTTATTACGTGTAATTTCAATCCCCTAAATTTCCTTGCATAACCAAATTTCCCTGTTTCCTAGTATACCGTTTCGCATTTTTAATAGACGGGTATTTAGTTTAGTAGGGCATTTGATTTTGGCCCTAATAAGAAAGAAGAAGAGGGATTTGGGGTGACTAGAGAATTTGCTATAAATCTGGAGTTTGTATTTTATTTAATTTTTGTTACTTCCAGCAACTATTGTACAATGAACTACAAAGTGTCACAAAACTATCAAACTTTAGATAGCTCAGGGACGACCACATTAGATTTACGACATCCACGAGTATGATTCTTTATTCGTTTTAGTTCAGTTACAATTTCTTCGGTATTGGGACGATCATCTTTATCAGCAGCAACACATTGAAAAGCTAACTCAGCTATAGCATCAATAGCTCCAGTACATTCCCCTTCAACTATCAAAACAGGATCCAGGACTTGATGCAACAATCCTACTTGAATTTTCCCCACTACCAAATCGACCAACGCAATCTCTTGTTTCGCTCGGCTCAAATCCACAGCTTTCATACCAGAAATCAATTCAAACAAAATCACACCAAAACTATAAACATCACTCTTTTCTGTTAATCTGAATGAATGGTGGTATTCGGGGTCCAAGTAACCAGGAGTCCCTTGGGGACCTGTACAGACAAAGCCGGATGACGATGAAGATGTTGAAGAAGTATCTGAAAAGATAAGAAGTCTGGAGAGCCCAAAATCTCCAACTTTTATTTTCATGTCTTTCTCAACAAAAATGTTTGATGGAGTTATATCTCTATGAACAATTGCTGGCTCCACTTTAAAGTGTAGATACTCGAGCGCCATAGCTGTTTGCAATGCCACTTCAACTCGCACCTGCATTAGACGAATCGTCTTACTTATTATTTCAGTAAAACTGCATAATTCTTTGACGCCATATTTTAGGATTTTTAAGTATCAGAAGATGGAGCATAGATTAGTCTCTCGCCTGGCCTATCTAGATTTTTGCAGTAGGGTACCTTTTTCATGCCAGCAGTTTTCAATCAGAGTTGTGCATATGGGGTTTATAAGTGTAATTTTGGTAACATGCATTGCATAATGCTCATAGGAAGTCATAACAGTTATACGTGCCGTAGTTTACACAGTTAAGTGGATGTTGAAATTACCTGCCATGTTAAAGATCCTTTCTTGAGTAAGCTTTTGGAGCCATGGAGATGATCAGCTAAGGTCCCATTAGAGACATATTCATAAACAAGTAGAAGTCCTCTCGGATCACTACAATATCCATGAAGCTTGACGAGATTCGGATGATCAATTGATGCAAGGATTAAAATTTCGTTACAAAACGATTTCATTGAAGCTGACGGATTTCTATGGAGCACTTTCACTGCCACAATTCTGCCATCATAAAGTTCTCCAAGATAAACTGACCCGAATCCACCATCACCGATTTTGCGCCTCGAGTCAAACATATTCGTAGACGATTCCAATTCCTGGAAACTAAAAACTGGTGGAAGAAGATGTATAGAACAATGCCTATGAAGAAACACAGTTGTTGGATCTTCTTCAACTACCATTGATTTCATTCTTTTACACCGAATTACCAACATTCTAGCAACAATAACAAGTACTAAACATGAAACAATTGCGACAGTGCATAATATAACGATTCGATTCGGATTATCTCTATAGATCCATGGTGATGAAATTTGAGATTGGGCTTGATGAAGACAAACAAAAGACTTAGTAGAATCAGTTGACTTGAACCCACAAATTCCATTTCCAGCATGGCAAATTTTGCAGTTGCCTAAGTAAGAATAATGAATTTCATTCGATTCAATCTGGATAACTAACTTAAATGGAGGGCATTCCCGACTACAATTTGGTAGTCTTAGCGGTAGACATTGTCTGGGAACAGAGAGCTTAAAACATGAAGAATGAGAAAACTTAAATGGTGAACTATTGAGAGAAAAATTAGAACAGTGACTATGATGGGTAGAGGTATAATTGGATTGATTAAGAGAAATGAAAAGAGGATTGGGTTGATGGTGAAGAATAGGGAAACTGAAGTTATTAATGGAGCAATGGATCTGAAAAGATTGGTGACTGTAACCAAGTGGAAATGAAGGTGGCGAAATAAATGAAGGACATGAAGAAGAAGATGAAATAGAAAGATAAGTTATGAGGTTGATGAAGAAAAGTTGGAAATTAATGATTTTATAAAGTAGAAATGATGATTGTAAAGATGGCATCGAGTACTAATAGAAATGAGTACTGATTTCATCAACTGAAATATGATCTGTTTTGATCTTTAGCTTGTGCGGGAAACTTGGTTTAATTTGTAGAGAGGTAGAACGGAAATAACAGTGAGTGGTTTGAGGAGTTCAAGGACTTGCAGCAAAGAAAGACTTTCAGAATGAAAAAGAAATGGAGATTCAAGAGTCGATAGATACAGTACAATCTGAGATTAGTCATGAGTCAAGAGGCAGCTTCAATTATTTTTGTTCAAGGAGACCGACTATTGCCCATATTACACGAATTGACTGCAACCGAAGTTGCCGACTGATTCTAGTGGCTCCTACTAAAGGGCTTAAATATAAAAGTTGGTTAGCTATTCTGGAGCGAATGAGGAATTTGGTTATGCAGTCATTGCAGTGGGTCTTACCGGCGCCACCTCAACCTTCTTGCTTGGCCATGGTCATGTCATATCGTGAGAAGTAGGGAGCCTTGAATCATACTACTAATATTCTAATCTGAACCTCGGGGTAAGACTGGACACACCACTGACTAGGAGTACAAAATATTACTCCTTGCCTACCTATTATACAGGCGGTGAAGTAATATTCTCTTAGAATAAGAAAATATTTAGTTTTCATAAATTTTCTTCTATTTTCTAAATTTATCATTACTTTGTTTCAATATAAATATTATTTTATATATTTCTATCTCACATATAAAACTAGATTGTATGATATTCATGCATCATTAATAGGGGTGTATGTGGAAAAAATAATTTTGAAAGTGGAGCTCCGCCTATCTAATGGTACTATAAAATTTTTAAACTCCGCGTATATAATAGGTACGGAGGGAGTAAATTATAAACTATGATTATTTTTAATCAGATATGGGTTTTAGCATCTAAGTCAGCATTTCATGTTTCTGTTGAAGCAAAATTATAAAAATTGAATCTAACACATAAAATTCAGCAATCTAGACAGAATAAATCTCAAGATTCACGTCTTTGTTGGAAGATTTGTCGAGATGTTTTGAACTCCCAACTGCACTTTATGGTACAGCTTTTCAAGTCTTAATTAGCATTTAAAATGAAACCAGTTGCATTTTCTTTTTTAACTTAACTAGGAAAAATCACCATTAAGCTGTCCTTCCAATACATGTGCAACTAGCCTACTAGACAAACGAATATTAAAGATGTAAACAACAATACAGTAGGCTTAGCGGAGGTGGATCATGGATGGTAACCACATGTTCCAAGTTCTTAACACCTTCTACTTAGGAACTTACGGGTTGTTATGTTTTTTTCTTGAGTGGTCTGTATTTGATTCACCTGAATTTAATTCACTATATCTGACTCAGAAATAATCAAATAGTAGGGATATAAGAACATAATTTCAATTAGATATGTGCCCAGTAAGTCAGATACAAAATAATATCTAACTCAAAAATTTTGAGTCAGTTATATGAGCCTAGTCGATTCAGATATTAGAAATATAAAAATATAAATAAACGATCTGATATCTGACTCGGTCTAAATCAGATGTCGAGTCAGTCCAAACAAACAAGGTGTTGGAATGCTGGAATCAAAGTCTTCGATTGTTATTTCACTTTTTGACACATAACACAACAAATTTATTTTCGAGGTTCCGGACACTATTATATATGTCTAGAAAAATAAAAATAGGATAATGACCTAGCCAAATAGGATAACGACCTAGCCAATATCTAGAAATGCCCCTTCTTTCAAGCATATTTGGCTAACTTACACGCACTCTTATTTACAAGCTTATTAGTGTGCTCACACCTCGACCAACTATCAAGATAATTCAAATGAAACAAAATATCTATTACAATGTCGTTAAGTTCCCATGGCACTGCCGAGTCTTTGCGCTGAATAATTCTTGTCAGACTTTAATAGTCATGTTCCAGGATAATTCTCTTGTGGACAAGAGAAATGGCCTACTTGACTGCATCTAAGACAGCAAGACACTCTGGAATCTCTGATCCCGCTGCACTACCGAAGCTCTTTCATTTGGAACCTAGATGGGTACTTGCAGAATTTCTAATAATAGTTCCCTTGGTAACACTATCAGAGCTGTTAAGAAAACTAGAAATCCGATGCACTAATTGTTTTGGGTTTCTATGCTTCTTGTTAAAAACCATAGAGCACATTTCCTTCCATATGGAACAAGAGATGACACACATCTTGGCAACAATTTCAGGATCATAGACGCAAACCCAGTTGAGGATACATTCCTTCAGTGACCATCATTGAATCTGTAACCCATTAAGCTGCACAAAATTTTTCTGGAAAATGGACAGTGTAGAAGAATATGAACTGCAAATCACATTTAATATCTTTGATGGTGGAGAATCCTAATTAGCCTTTCTTTTGATGGAAGTATATCCTTGATACATTTCTAGATAAAAAGTTTAAGTCTGCGAATGGTCTTAATAGATTTCCAAATATTGTTCTGCTAAAGCGAAACCGGTTTTTACCTTAATGACACTTCAAGTTATAAGGTGTGCAGTAAGCTGACTTAACTGAGAATTGGCCATTCTTGTCTTGTGTATACACTAGTTTATCCTCACTTCTCATAGGTATTATCATGCTCAAGATGATATGAGCAGTATATCTCTCAAGAATATCATCAACAATATCCTATTTCCAACACTTTTGATCAGCGTCAATCAATTTTGACACATATCTATAGTTACACGGGTTATTGGTTGTATCTTCTGAAGAATATGGATGTTTATGATTAGGAAACTATTTGTCTTTCCATATAAATATTTTTTTTACCATCTCTCAATGCCAACTGTTAAAGCACTGCTCGGTCAAACTCGCAAGTTTTCCTATCTGAAGCTTGTTGTCAATGTTAGATGCACAAACTATATCTTGATTTGTAGTCTACTTAAGTCAAGTCTCGGACTAGGATAAGAGTTTGGTAGTTGAGTATTAGACATCACTGAATAACTCTCGAAGATTGAAGACAGAAGATCAAACAAAGACATTTGGAGAACTTCATTAAAAAATAGGTGAGTCAAGACTGAACCATTCTATGTACACGTAATGTATGTGTACATAGAATAATGCTTATAGGAAGTGGTGGTGATAGACTAATAACCCAATGGTGATAATATATGTCATGACAATTATAAGGGTCTTAGAATTTACAGTCAAGTGGATGTTGAAATTACCTGCCATGTTAAAGATCCTTCTTTGAGTACGCTTTTGGAGCCATGTAGATGATCAGCTAAGGTCCCATTAGAGACATAGTCATAAAAAAGTAGAGTCTTCTTGGATCACTACAATATCCATGAAGCTTCACGAGATTCGGTTGATCAATTGATGAAAGGATTAAAATTTCGTTACAAAACGATTTCATTGAAGCTGATGGATTTCTATGGAGCACTTTTACTACCACAATTCTGCCATCATAAAGTTTGTTAAGAATATTAGTAATTTGAAATTATTGTTTCAGGTAGTCCAAGAGTCTGATCTAGAATCATATAATCTTTAGGTTACATTCTAGATTTGTCTTCCACAGGAGTTACAGAACTCTTAGAGTCTCTGTCTTAATGAAATAAAGTAGTGGGGTGTTAATTCCTAGTCTTTACTCTTCTTTTGTAAGTGCCTATAAATTGGCTTACTGTTTGTGATGTAATCAAGCAACAATTGAGACAAAATTCAGTAACAAAGAGTAAAGTTGCTACAGAAACATACCTGTGTTCACTTGTGTTTTCCGATGCGCCAATAAATTTTGTTATCAGAGCCTGATATGGCTTCAAGTTCTAATTCAAATCTTTCAATTACTCTCAAAACCATATACCTGTTTGAAGGTGAAAGTTACAATTTATGGAGTCTTCAAATGAAAACCTTATTTATCTCACAAGATCTTTGGGAATTCGTAGAAGATGGATATGTCGGTCCAGAAACGGCGGAAGAGATGGCAGCACTTTCTCCAGCACAACTAAAAGAATACAAGGAAAGCATAAAGAAAGATGCTAGAGCATTACGTTTCATCCAACAAGGGTTAAGTAGATACATCTTTCCCAGAATTTTAAACGCTATAAATGCAAAAGAAGCATGGGAAATTATAAAGAAAGCTTTTCATGGCTCAAAGAAGATTATCGCCATAAAGCATCAATCCTTGTGGAGAGATTTTGATACTTTGTTGATGAAAGTAAATGAATCAATTCAAGATTTTTTCTCGAGAGCTTCAACCATTATAAATCAGATTCAATCTTTTAGGGATACAATAGAAGAGAATAAAATTGTTGAGAAACTCTTAAGAAGCTTACCGTTTAAGTTTGAACACGTTGTTGCTGTAATTGAGGAATCAAAAGACATCTCTACACTTTCAATGTATGAGTTGATGGGTTATCTTGAAGCTCATGAACAATGGATAAGTAGATACGCTGAAAATCCGACAGAACAAGCATTTCGGTCCAAGCTGCACATCAAAGACAACAACAACCATGGTGAAGATGGAAATCGATCTCACGGGAGAAGCAATTTTCACTCTAACGGAAAGAAAATTTTCAACTGTGGAGGAAAATCATACCGTGGACGGGGAAGAGGTAATTTTCACAACAATTCAAGGTATGACAATTCAAAACTTTACTACAATGTATGTAAGAAATCTGGCCATGAAAGTGAAAATTGTCGATACAAGTGCAGCATATGTAAGAAACTAAACCATATGGAGAAATATTGTTGGTCTAAGCAAGACAATGAAGCAAATTTCTCCGAAAAAGATAATACTTCTGAAAGTTTATTCTTTTCATGTTATAATTCACACCAAGAAATACCAGAAAAACGAGAAACACCCGAATCACCCGAAATTCGGTATTTGGATAGTGGTTGCAGCAACCACATGACCGAAGACAAAACTTGTTTTGTTAGTTTGGATGAAAATATTAATTCTCATGTTAAACTAGGAGATGGAAAACTACACATAGCCGAAGGAAAAGGTGTTATTTCTGTATCATCTAAAGTAGGACAAAAATTAATTCATGATGTCTTGTATGTTCCTGGTCTTGCTCAAAACTTATAAGTGTGGGGCAACTCATACAAAGAGGTTATGTAGTGAATTTTGAAAATGGAGAGTGTAAAATCTTTGATGCAAGGAGACGGCAACGTCGGCTAGTGGCTACTGTGAAAATGGCATCAAATAAGGTGTTTCCTCTTACTATGGCACCAAATGAAAATTATTCTTTGAGTGTTGAAAATGTTGATGAAACTATACTTTGGCACATGAGGTATGATCATCTTAATTATGGGTCACTCAATCTTCTCAAAAAGAAAAATATGGTGATTGGTCTTCCTTCTTTTAACAACAACAAGCAATTTTGTGAAGGTTGCGTCTACGGGAAGATTCATCGACTTCCATTTGTTAAAACTTCATGGAGAGCAAGAAATCCCCTTGAACTGGTTCATTCAGATATTTGTGGTCCGACTAAAATCCCATCATTTAACGAAAAAATGTATTTTCTTCTTTTTGTTGATGATTTTAGCAGGTTGATTTGTATATATTTCCTTGAACACAAATTCGAAGCATTTTCCAAGTTTCAACAATTCAAGGATTTGGTGGAGAATCAAAGTGATCATCACTTGAAAGTTTTTCGTACTGATAATGGAGGCGAGTTCACATCAAATGCATTTGACAACAACTGCACCGAGAACGACATCAAAAGAGAGCTGACGGTAAGGTATACTCCACAGCAAAACGCAATAGCTGAGCGGAAGAATCGCACAATTGTAGAGATGGCACGAAGTATGCTCAAAGAAAAGGGACTTCCCAACAAGTTTTGGGCAGAAGTTGTCAATACCGCTGTTCACATTCTTAATAGATCACCAACAAAAGTTTTCTTGAACAAAACTCCTTATGAAGCATGGCATCGTAGAAATACGAAGGTAAACTCTTTCAAAGTATTTGGATGTGTTTCCTATGCAAACATTCCATCACAAAAAAAGAGAAAATTTTGATACAAAAGGTGAAAAATATATTTTCATTGGCTATAGTGAAAAATATAAAGGTTATCGATTGTTTCATCCAGTGACTAATGAATTGGTTACTTCATAAGATGTTATTTTTGATGAACTAACATCTTGGAAGTGGGAAAGTAGAAATGACATCAACTCTACTCAATTTTTTGAAGAAGAACAAGAAAATGGTGAATCTGGCACCATACCAAATTCCCCGCAAAATCCACCAACTAGTCATATAAGACAACCAGCCCAAGAACTATAATCATCTCCTGATTCAAGTGTTCCAAAAAAGATGCGACCTTTACAAGAAATCTATGATACTTGTGATGTTGTATTTGCTGCATTTGAACCTGAAAGCTTTGAAGATGCTAGTAAAGACGAAAAGTGGCGAAGTGCAATGGATGAAGAGATAAAAATGATTTCCAAGAGTACAACTTGGGATCTTGTTGAGAAACCTGATGGTAAAGATCTTGTTGGCTTAAAATGGGTTTACAAAACCAAGTTTAATGAAGATGGTTCAGTTCTAAAACACAAAGCTCGTTTGGTGGCGAAAGGTTATTCTCAAAAGCCTGGAGTCGACTTCAACGAGACGTTTGCACCTGTCGCAAGGATGGAAACAGTCCGAGTAATTCTCAATTTAGCTGCTCAGTTCGACATGACGGTTCACCAACTCGACGTTAAATCAGCGTTTCTCAATGGTGAAATCGAAGAAGAAGTGTACGTAGAGCATCCGCAAGAGTATATTCAGAAATGAGGGAAAAGTCTATCGACTTCGTAAAGCACTCTACGGTATTAAACAGGCACCACGTCCTTGGAATACCATGATTGATAAGTATTTTCTGGAAAATGATTTTTGAAAATACCCCAGTGAACCATCTCTCTACATCAAGAAAAGAGGTAATAATAAGTTTCTTATTGTCTGCATTTATGTGGATGACTTAATCTGTGCAAGTACCAATTTAGAAATGGTGGAGGAGTTCAAAAAATCCATGATGAAGAGGTTTGAAATGACTGACTTGGGTCTAATGAAGTACTTCCTTGGCATTCAAGTGAATCAGTCACAATATGGTATAACATTATCTCAAGAGAAGTATGCTACTGATTTGTTGAAGAAGTTCAGTATGAGTGATTGCAAACCAGTCGCAACACCCATGGCTTTGAATGAAAAGTTCTCAAAAGATGATGGAGTGCAAAAGGCAGATGAATTTCTTTATCGAATTCTGGTCGGTTCACTCATTTATCTCACAAACACAATGCCTGATATTATTCATTCAGTTGGAGTGTTATCTAGATTCATGCATGACCCCAAAGTCCATTATGTTGCTGCAAAAAGAGTTCTAAGGTACGTCAAAGGTACTAAGAATTTTGGTCTCAACTACTCGAATGAAGAAGATAATATTATCGTCGGATATACCGATAGTGACTGGGCAGGTTCAATTGATGATCGAAAAAGTAATTCTGGCTATGTTTTTTCTCTTGGTTCTAAAGTGGTGACATGGTCATCAAAGAAGCAAAATACAGTGGTGTTGTCTTCCGCTGAAGCAGAGTATATTGCTGCAACAAGTGCATCTTATGAAGCAATTTGGCTACGGAAAGTTTTGGATGATCTTCAACAACAACAAGAGTCAGCAACTACCATCTACTGCGACAACATGTCAACAATCTCAATGACAAGAAATCCAATTTTTCATAGCAGGTCTAAGCACATAAAGTTGCAACATCATTTTATTTGATACTTAGTTGAAAGCAATGAAGTGGAGCTAGAGTTTTGCAATACAAATTTGCAAGTTGCAGACATCTTTGTTATAGCTCTTCCAATAGAAAAGTTCAATTTTTTTAGAGGATGCATGAAGATTTAAAATTAAGGGGGAGTGTTAAAAATATTAGTAATTTGAAATTATCGTTTCAGGTAGTCCAAGAGTCTGATCTAGAATCATCTAATCTTTAGGTTACATTCTAGATTTGTCTTCCATAGGAGTTACAGAACTCTTAGAGTCTTTGTCTTAATGAAATAAAGTAGTGGGGTGTTAATTCCTAGTCTTCACTCTTCTTTTGTAAGTGCCTACAAATTGGCTTACTGCCTGTGATGTAATCAAGCAACAATTGAGATAAAATTCAGTAACAAAGAGTAAAGTTGCTACATAAACATACCTTTGTTCACTTGTGTTTTCCGCTGCGCCAACAAATTTCTCCAAGATAAACTGACCCGAATCCACCATCACTGATTTCGCGCCTCGAGTCAAACATATTCATAGACGATTCCAATTCCAGGAAACTAAAAACCGGTGGAAGAAGATGTACAGAACAATGCCTATGAAGAAAAACTGATGTTGGATCTTCTTAAACAACCATTGGTTTCATTCCTTTACACTGGGTTACCAACATTCTAACAATAATAACAAGTATCAAACATGAAACAATTGCGACAGTACATACCAGAATGATTTGATTCGGTTTATCGATCCATGGTGATGATATTTGAGATTTTCAAGGAAAAGACTTCGTAGAATTAGTTGACTTGTACCCACAAGTTCCATTTCTAGCTTGGTGTTGATGGTGGTTTTCAGTTCAAGTCTAAAGTTTTAAAACCAGTATTTAATGCGTTGTCACACTGCAAGGGGTAAAGCCATTTGAAAAGTGACGAATGCAAAAAAACCTCCTCGCTCATTGAGCAATTCAATGTATATGAAATTCACTCAGAATGGTGCGCGTAGTAGCAATCCCAAATATTATGTGATTTATATTTTATAACGGCATTATTAATTAATGCATGATTTGCCTAGTATTTTCCATGCTATGTTCTCAGCCGAACTCTCATCATTGACATGACATGACGATTAAGTGTTCACTCTCAGCAGAGTAGCATGAATCTCTCGAAGTGCTAGTATTGAGATCTGCATGAAAATACTCACACAGGCTACGTCACTCCCTGACAAAGAGAATCTCGTGTCGACGCACTTTTAATTAAAGACAGCTCGATCGAACACGATTAAATTCCTTAAGGAAAATCTAGACTGTCAATATCAGTCTCAGAAACGATCACGACCATACAATTTGGCCGCACGTTTCATCAAGCCTAGACTACTCCTAGTAGAACGAGGTAATCACCACATTGACCGCCGGCGGGCCCACTAGTGCTCCGACTGGCTGGACTTTGTCTAATACCTTCCAGCGTTGTCAAATGCCAACCCTAAATATGGTGGTTGCGCTGATTAATAGAAGCTCAAACGAGCTAGACTGTTCAAAACAGTCTTAGAAAGTATCACGACCGTCCAACTTCTCCATCCTGGTTGGACGACTTGGATCTTTCTACAAATTATTAAGTAAGTACCGACATGTTCATTGGCAGATAAACTTTCCCCTTGGTCAATCGACCTGCCCACGGCAAGCCTATGGGGCATTCAATCGTTTGCCCAAACTTGAGAAAACACGCTATGATAAAACCTTAAGTTTTGGGTCGCGACAATGTATTAGTGTCGTAAATCGATCACAACCGTCCAACTTAGCCAGCCTAGTTGGACGGCTTAGATCGCGTTTTGGACGATCAAGGAGGTACACATGAGTTCACCACCGGCCCAACGTTATTCCCATTCGATCGACTTACTCGTGGGAAGTCGATGATGCATAAAATTGCTTGATCGAATTAGGGTAGACACGGCTGTTCCTAAAACCCTAATTCATGCTTGCGGCAGTATGCTACTGTCGCAAATTGATTGTGACCACTCATCTTCGCCAACCAAATCGAGTGGCGTAGATCTGATTTTAGATGACCCATGCGATGTCAACACATTCACTAGCGGCTCGTCTTCACACATGTCCGATCGTCCTGTTTGAATCAGCTCCCGACGCTTTAATCGATTAACATAAATAGGGGTGGCCACACGGCTTTAAACCCTAAATTAATGAACGGCGGCCATTAACTGCCGAAAATCATCTCGGCGCCCAACTTCGCTAGTCGAATCGTCCGGACACACTCCTATTATAGGCGTTCAACCAAATGTATCTGTGACCATTGGACGCCCCTCTTCCATAAGGAACAATCGGCCACGTCGCGGCCTACCATATGGATTCTAAACGATCACCCAAAGATTGGACAAACAACTGGGAACGTTTGGTAAACAATTTTAGTATGACCTACATGCCAAAACTTTCGTATGGATGTCTAGCATAACATACTAAAAAATCAAATCAATCGAAGTAACGAGCTAAAAGATACATCTTAAAAGGCGAGCTAGGTCATGGCTGAAAACTGACAGAATTCCTCCTGAGTTTTACTGTCTGGCTGTTTTCACCTCCTAAACGAGCTCAAAACCTAAATATTTCCATGCGAGAAGATGGGAAATTCTTTTCTGAACAGAATGGAGGGAGGACCGTCAAAATACGAGTTTGTATGAGAATTCTACAGCGATTTTAGTGAGGGTCTCACATCCGAATTTTCTGATTACGAAATTTCATGAATTAGCACAAACTTCTGCGAATCATCTCAGCCATCCAACTTGGCTAGCCAACTTAAATGGTCTATATTTAATTTGGGCCAACCAATAGGATGTGAAAATGGCTGCAAGCCACCATTATCCTATAGGGACCGATCACCGCATCTTTAAGGTACATGGATAGCTCCTAGAAGCCACTCACACATGACCAACCGCCACATAGCTTGCACGTGATTGGTCAGAATAACTAGGTCTTGCAAACAAGACCCATTCAGCAGCCTGCTGCATATTTTCCACGAAAATACTCGAGACATCAAACATATCACAAACTAGGGGATACTTATGGGGTATTGGTCTGGGAGTTTGTAGCGTGCGGCGTGCAACGCGCCCATTACGAGAACGTGTCAGGAAAGGACGAACGGTTAACAACTATGAGGGTAGTAGGTGAAGGTGTGACCACATAATGATCACCACCTCTTACACAACCCCACTACTCCACTACTTAATATTTTCCACTTCCTACGAGATCAGGGTTGCGCTCGAATGACTTGTATAAATAGGTTTTCAACCTATTTCGACAACAGAAACACAAGTGTTGTTAATACAGTATCCAAAAAACACCCAGAACTGATAGCTTACATTATGCAAGCCAGTTCCACATTCTGATACAAGTCATAAATAACCACACCTTCAAAATTCAATATTTTTGATCTCAACACCTTCTTCGCTTCCCTCCCTAAGATCAACCCTTCTCCTTCACTTTGTGACCGAAGCAAGTATGGAACGACCATTTCTTGGTTTAGGCTAGAATTGTACAGATTGATCTTTCAAATCTAAAGTACTCCCGTGCAGTGCATTTGTTTAGGGTTTAGATTCGTTTCTCATCAATTCACCCAAATTTACCAAAAATAACAGAATCAGTTTTTACCCTTAAACACTTGGTAACCTGCGCAGTTTGAAAAGTAAGGATCTTGATGATTTTCATTCCATTCAATCTGATTGACTAACTTAAATGGAGGACAATTCCAACTACAGATACTACAGTCTAGTAGTTTTAATGGTAGACAATGTTTTGGAACAGAAAGCTTGAAACATGAAGAATGATAAAACTTAAATGGTGAATTATGGAGCTTAGTAGAACAGTGACTATGATGAGTAGAGGATTGATCAAGAGAAATTAGAAGAGAAGTAGGTTGATGTTGAAGAATAGGGAAATTGAAGTTATTAATGGAGATGAGTGAGTGTGTGGATGAGCAATGGATCTGAAAAGTTGGGTGACCATAACCAGGTAATGATGAGAACGGAAATGAAAGTGGTAAAGTAAATGGAGGACATAAATAAGAAGAAGATGATGAGAAAAAAAGATAAGTTACGAGATTGATGAAGAAAAGTTGGAAATTAATGATTTTATAAAGTAGAATGATGATTGTAAAGATGGGATCGAGTACTGTTAGAAATGACAATTGATTTCATCGACTGAAATATGATAGGTTTTGGTTGGTTTCTAGTTTGTGTGGGCAACTTGGTTGAATTTGTAGAGAAGTAGAATAGAAAGAACAGTGAGTGGTTTGAGGAGTTCAAGGACTTGCAGCAAAGAAAGACTTTCAGAATGAAAAAGAAATCAAGATCAAGAGTTGATAAATAGATACAGTAGTACTATCTGAGATTAGTCATGAGTCAAGAGGCCGCTTCAATTATTTTTGTTGAAGGAGACCGACTATTGCCCGTATTACACGAATTGACTGCAACTAAAGTTGCCGACTGATTCAAGTGGCTCCTACTAAAGGGCTTAAATCTAAAAGTTGGTTGGTTATTCTGCAAGGCTGCTAATGGGGGTACCATTTTACTCGGGGGTGTACCAACCCAAAGGCAAATACTTTTTTGTCTTATATGCATAGTGGTACACCCCCAAACAAAACGGTACCCCCCATTAGCAGTCTTGCTATTCTGGAGTGAATGAGGAATTTAGTTATGCAGTCACTGCAGTGGGTTTTACCGCCACCTCAACCTTCTTGTTTGGTTATATGGTCATGTCATATCGTGAGAAGTTGGGAGCCTTGAATCATACTACTTATTTTTTAATCTGAACCTTGGGGTAAGAGTGAAAACACCACTGAACTAATTCAACCATGAATCTTATCCGTATCTTTCTTGATTTCGGGATACTTGGTAGCAAACACACAGAGTTGTTCTTGTACGCACTTTACTCTGGAATTGATCTTACACATGCCCTTGTGAATTTGATGAAGAAGACTCAAGGTGGTAGGATCGCAAACCATCAAGTGTATCACATTTTTGTGTCTTGCAAGCATTCTCCTTCATACTTTTGAATGTACAAGGACGAACAAGTTTGGGAGTTCCAATTGAGTTGCTAATAGGAGCAATGGAATAAGTGCGACAAATTCGCTCAATCAAACAAGGATAACCTAACTTCTTGTTGGAAGACGTCATCGAAAGCATTTGGAAAATAATAAATCCACAAATGTCGAGACTTGGAGTACCCAATTCAAGGGAATATACCAACTCCGCAAACTCACGACTCCAACGAGAATTCTCAATTGTGGAGGGACAAAGATTAGATATACCAATTTTTCCAAACGACATCAAGGCGAAGCTTAGATAATTAGTAGGAATTTTCCTTCAATCCAATCAACACTCTTACCACAAAGACCATTAGAAATGGTTTCATAGGATGGTCTTCCTTCACTTGGTCTTGGAAGGAGAAAATTTCCCAAAGGGATTTTAGTAATCTTTGACATCAATTTTCTATTAACAAGAATCCTTTCTCTATTTATCATGGTCTTGCATTCCATGTCCTTAGGATTAACCTCATGGATGTTAGCATAGAAGATTCTTGTAAGAGTATCAAAACCTTCACCAATGCCATTAAAGATGTTTCCAAGATTAAATTTTTCAAAACAAACCAAGTATTCTTTATGACCACTAACCAAATCCAATTTCCTTTCTAGAACAAAACCACTAGAAGAAATCCTTTCAAATATCTTATTAATAGAATCATTGACAAATCTAATTCTAATAGAACCTTGATTTTTAGGTATAGTCATAATAGAGGATGATGAATCCAAAGATTTTGAAGCTTTATTTGAACCCTTGAAATTTCCCATTAGACCTAGAAATTGAGAGAACAAAATGAAGGAAGAACTTACTTGATTTCCTTCTTGAAGAAGAATAAAACCCTTAGTTACTTTTGAGTCTCCAAAGATGAATTTTAATGGAGATGATACATGAACCCTAGAAAAGTTCACCGTACGCGAACGAGAGAAGGGAGAAGAAAGGTACGCCTACCATGATTCTTATAAACCCAAGGAAAAGATGGGCTTGGACCCATTCATGAACCGCGACCCACAAAAGGAAGGTAGGATTTCATAAGGCGATTAACAGCCAAGGTTTGCACAGTAACATGATCTGTATGGTGCATAAACAGGATAGTAGAAGAGCCTCTTTAATTATCCGTGGGTAGAAAACTTGTCAAGGAATGTTTCTCAAAAAGAAAAAAGATTAAAAATAAATTAACCCATTCACAAAAAAAAAAAAATCAAACTGTTACTTTCCCCATCTCAAGTTATATACAAATGAGGTAGAGCCAACCTTGTTACCAAGTGGAAAGATATGCAGAGAGATTCTCATGCAACTTTTCCGGTTGATATTTGTGAAATGAATCAGAAGTATAATCATAGTAGTGATGGTTCTCAGGGTTAATATCATTTTTTGAAATCTTTTTCTTATGACCAAGGAATGACGTTTTCCGACAATTACAACCTACGCCAAACTCACCAGAAATCTTTTTATCAATTTAACATGAGTTTGTAGTAAGCATAGTTCGTACAGCACGAATACATGATTTGACAGGTACATAACCTTTATCAGAACGATTCTTTTCCTCAATCGAATTAAGCTTCTCTAAGAATTTAAAAACTCTTTCAAAAGCTATAAATAGATATTTGTCAATTGATCCATCACGAAAGTATTCCTTAAAAAGATTAAGTTAATCTAGTGAGATCCTATACCCTCGAGTGTTGACCACGTTTTCTCGAACGATTTTTCTTAGAGAAACTTTTAATTTTTCCTTTAGATTGTTTCTCATCATCCAAGTTCTCCAAAGTCTTAGATGTAACGATATTATCATGAGAGACCAGAGGTCTAATGGATAATAATCTTGGAACAGTCTTTAAGGAAATCTGGTGTGCATTACAGATGCATAGAACGATTTTCCCAATGAAGTTTCCCATAGGGATAGTCTTAAGGGATCAGTCAAACACAAACTTATTAGATTTGAAGTGTATGCCTGCTCTGATACCAATTGAAAAAGCGGGGGTCTAACAACCACACCCAGTATTTCGCTTAGCAATCTGGATGGACTAACTCCAACATTCTCTCAAGAGAATCAACTAGACAGTTAGACTCAATCTTAAGAAAAGTATATCAAAGAGTTATATCTCAATTTTTCAATTCAATCTGCAATCAAACAAATAGGAATTTGCGAGCCCGATTGAATATAAGAAATAACTTGGACGGTATCAAAAACCAATTTCCAAGTGTCAATCAATTTAATCAACAACCAAAGGTTGGATTTACAATTGCTTGAACTTACGCACAACCTGTGATATTTCAATTATATATACAAATATAATGCGGAAAAGAAATAACACAGACACCAGAAGTTTTGACGAGGAAACCGCAAATGTAGAAAAACAGACCTAATACAGATTTGAACACCACACTGTATTAAGCCGCTACAGACACTAGCCTACTCCAAGTTAACTTCGAACTGGAATGTGGTTGAGCCCTAACCAATCCCACACTGATCAAGGTATAGCTACGCTCCTTACGTCTCTGAACCCCAGCGGGATTCTACACACTTGATTCCCTTAGCTGATCTCACCGACAACTAAGAGTTTCTACGACCCAAAGTCGAAGACTTGATAAACCAATCTGTCTCACACAGAAAAGTCTGTAGAATAGATAAATCTGTCTCCCACAGATAAACCTATGAGTTTTGTTCTGTTTTTTGATAAATCAAGGTGAACATGAACCAATTGATATACCTGACTTATATTCCCGAAGAACAGCCTAGAAATATCAACCACCTCATAATGTTAATCGTATGGTAGCGAAACAAGATATTGTAGAATCACAAACGATGAGACGAAGATGTTTGTGACTACTTTTTATCTTGCCTACCGGAGATTAAATCTCGAGCAAATCTTAGAGAAGATAATACTCAATCACGATAGAATACAACAAGATCAGAATACACAACTACAGAAAAATAGATGGGTCTGGCTTCACAATCCCAATGAAGTCTTCAAGTCGTTAACCTACAGGGTTAACCTAAAGTAGAATCGACTCTAGTCGCAACTAGTATCACACATGAGGTGTGGGGATTAGGTTTCCCATTTGCTAGAGTTCATGATGCGCGTCATTTACACAACAAATTAATTAACTTATTTCCACACAATTAATTGGTAATATAATGGCAGGGAGTTCGTTCCCATGAAGAGCAATGAGTTTTTAGTTGTTATAAGTAACTAAAAGGGGAGTTTTTAGATTTTAAATCAAAGTAATTGACAAAAGAAAATATAAAAGATTTGTTGTGAATAGTAAGAATAAAGATGACTAGGGAATCCTTCGCCCTCACTGAACCGAAACTTAATTGAATACAAGTTTATCTATTGTTGAACTTATATTGTTACCAACCATAGAATAACAATAAGCTCTGCTATCCCCGGGTTTCTTGTTTTCACTGGGTACGGAAGCGCTCGACTACCAGTTTCTCTCAAACTAACCCACCAAGAATAAGCTCTCAAGGCGTAAATTAATCGAATGCTTTACACTCTGTGAATCAGGTTGATCCTAGCATCAGATGCATAGTCTCAGCCTGCTTACTAGTGTTATCTTTATACACAATTGCTTAACAGAATTCCTCTGTCAGCTCTCGCGATTTACTACTCGTGTATAGAGTTGATGTGACAATTGCACGTATCACACAAATTATTACTTCTCTCGGAGAGCTCTGTGAATCGGCGACGACTCGACGATAAAATCGGCGTTCGACTCAGTCATTTTTTTCTCTTTCTTCTTAATTTCTCTACACGGATCTTGATTTCTATCAAGTATTTCAATGAATGGCGTTAATTTCCAAGTGTATTTGTACATCATTAATGTCTGAATCTTCAAATTTTAGCTCTGAACTTAATTTTGGTTCGACAATGGCTGAAAATAATTCACAAAATTGGTTAAAAAGACCAAAACCAACAATTCCTGGGTGAAATAGATTTCTAGCTTTTGATACTATTTATATAGCCAAAAATCAGAAATATACTATTCAATTAGCCAATTTGGATATTTCACCCAGAAAAAAGTGAATAGAAAAAACATTTTTGACCACAGTACCCTTATCGTTTATAAAAGATTTTTTTCTGAAATTTTTCCTCCTTTTTGATACTGTCAACAGAAACGATTCACACCGAAGGCACCGAAGGTGAATATTCTTTTTCAAATCTGGGCAATGATGGCGATTAACGATTGTGGAATCGAAGTTTAGAATATTCTACTTTCAAAAATCATCTCATATCAACAAATCAGTAAGTTTGAAGTTTCAATTGTTGTAACGGGTTTCTGTGTTTATTGATTCAATCTTTTGATCCAATATACACTTTTTTTACTATCAAACTCTTATCTAATCTTTGGTTCAATAGTTAAGCCTGATTTGAATTGATTCTGATGCGTAGCCTGTTTTTGTTCGATCTAATCAAAACTGATTTTTCCAATTCAGATTTTTTTTTATTTTAAGTTTGGATTGGAAGAAACCAGTTCATGGAAGGACTCGCTGCCATAAAGATAGAGATGAATTGGAAGAGAGAAAATGAACCAAGTGTTGCTTGATTCAATGTAAGATATGGTTGTTGATGTGAGCTGATGTGTATTGTGGTTGATGTCGTCAACGGGAGAAGATGAATAAAATTGATTATCATCGAATGGGTTAGTGATTTGTGAATGGTTATGTAGAATTGAATTGTAATAATTTCAGGGAAGGTGTTGTGTTAGGCACAAAAATCAGCAGAGAAGTTATCTCACCAATACTAGAGTAACACCCTGCAAGTGTTTGAGAAAATTCCTGAATTAACAGGGTAACTGTAGCTGAGTGCACCATATGTTGCGGCTAATTGGTTTGTGGTGTTTAAACAACTGAAAAGGTTTAGAGCTTGTGTTTGTGGAATGTATTTTGACAGCAAAATGGGTTGAGTATGTGAGGTTTTGTTCGAGTTCAAGAATCAAAACAACATGAACAGTTGCAGCTTCTCGACTACACCATAACTATGGTTAGATGGTTGTGTATGAAGTTCATTTAGAAATCGCGAGAGACTTTTTTTTGAAGTTTATGAGTACATTAATTTGTATGTCAGAATTGTAACTTTTGCTTATTTTGACACATTCAAAAAAGTGTATCTTAAAGACTTTTGTTAGGTTCTTAAATATAGATGTCTTTCAATTTTCTGGTAAAAGCTTGAATGAATTGATGGCATAAGAAAGATTATACTTGGATGAAACCAGTTTCATCTTGTATATTTTGAAAAAATAGATTTTTTGGCCAGGGTGAAACTGATTTCATCCCGCATATTCTGAAAAAGAAAAACATATTCATCCTACAGAAACTCACAAAAACATGTTTTTACCAGGATGAAACCAGTTTTATCATGTACATTCTGCAAAAAAAAAATCTGCTAGGATGTACCTGGTTTCATCTTGCATATTCTAAGACAAGGTTACTAAAATTACTAACGACTTATAGTACAGTCTAGTTTAAGTAAAAACATTTCATATTTAATTGACTTGCAATTAAGATATATGCATTCATATATCTATGCAAAAAAAGTTTTACAAACAAGAAAGTTAAGCTTAAACTACATCAAGATTATTAAAAATCATTGTTTTCAAACTAGAACACATGTTGAAACTTTTATCAGAGTTGTTTCCCTGCACATTTCTATATATACATCCTAGCATTCATCAATAGCATTGCATACATTTCAAGCAACACCAGCTCTGCCACAAGCCACTGTGCTTTATACAACCCATAGGCATTCCATATCAAACTCACTTTCCTACATAGCACCATGTCCTGCAGCTTTCCAACCTTGCCATCACCTACTACAACAACATCTCCATTTCCATCCTCATAAAAACCTAAAAAAAAATATTTGGTTAAAAACAAGTACTTGCACATTAAATCGCAAAATAATATTTAGTCAAAAACATGCACTCACATATTAAACCTGGATGAAACCAATTCCATCCTAGTCAAAACGTGCTGAAACAATATGCATCAAAAATTATACCTAAATGAAACTGGTTTCATCCTAATTTATAATATATTAATCCTGGATGAAACTGGTTTCATCCTAGTTTAAACGTGCTAAAAAAATATACACTAAAAATTAAACCTAAATGAAGCTGGTTTCATCTTAGTTTATACAATATTAAACCTGGATATGCTAAAACAATATACACCACAATTCAAACATGAATCAAACTGGTTTCTTCCTATTTTTACTATATTAAAGCTAGATGAAACTGATTTCATCCTAGTTTAAACGTGCTAAAACAAGATACACTAAAAATTAAACCTAAATGAAACTGGTTTCATCAGTTAGATTTAAATTCATCAATCATAAGGAATAAGGAATTAAAGACAGCATAGGAAAATCACTTAGTTAATTACATCAAATTACATGAACGCAAAATCAATCAATTCAAGAATCAAAACCTATGTCATTCTAAAATATGCTATCTCTACATTTCCAAAATAAAATAAATCAATATGCACATTTAAAACATGATGAAACCAAGTTCATCTTAGTTTGAAACTAGACGAAATCATGACATGACGAACTCAGGTTCATTTTAATCAGAGCAAATATATAAACATTAATATACATGTGCATCTGAGATTGTAATTAAGATTTGAACAAATTTGAAATCAATTAAGGTTAAGAAATTTACCAATTTGAGCATAGTCTTCATTTTCTATCTTCTGAAATCAAATTAACACAAAACCCTAATTTTTTTAGATTAATAAATTTGAGAAATTTAATTAAATTACTCATTCACAGAAAACCCCTTATGATGGTGGTGTTGCTGGTACCGATAACGGTGTTGTTGGATAAATGTGATGATGTTGATAGTGGTGTTGGTGTTGGTGATTGTGGAGGAGATTGAGATGGTAGAGGAATACGATGTTATTGTGTTTGATAATGGAGACGGTGTAGAAAGAAGACGATGGTACTTTCTATTTGATAATGGAGAAGATAAGGTGTAGACGTTGATGGAGAAAGAGAGATGGTAATGGTTTTTAAGATCTGGTTTCTGCTGTGGAGGCGATGGAGAAAACGAGAAGAAATGCTGAGAAAAGATGTTAAGTAGCGTGATAGAAAGGGTAGTTTAGTTTGTTCCCATTAAAAATATGCTCCGTCCATTTGACCCAGGTGGAATGTTTACCCGTCCATTTGACCCAGGAACAGTACCTTTTTGGCTATATAGCCCATTTTCTGAAAATAATTCTAGGTCTTCATCTGATACTTCTGTGAATAACTCTGATGATTCGAACAAGGTTTACTCTACACCATCTCTTTTCATCTCTGACGAAGATATCGATGAAAGTTTAAATGAGTGGAATTTTAGCTTGATTGGCAGATTGGATTTCGTAAAGTTGAAATTTAAAACTGTAGTCACTTCTCTAAAGAATCAATGGAAGTTTACAGGTACTTCTCAATTAATTCCCATTGGTAAAGGTTTTTTATCATAAAATTAGATAATGAGATTGATATGAATTATATTTGGAAGGGATATTGGTTGGTTGAGTCACAAACCCTGAAATTGAGAGAATGGGGACCAAATTTTAATCTTGCTAATCAAAAATATACTATTGCTTTTGTTTGGGTTTGTTTCCCTGGTTTAGGTATGGAATACTATAAAGAAAAAATTCTTTTGGACTTAGGTGAAAGATCGGGAAGAGCTATTAAGGTTGATGAAATTACCCTGAAGAGAGAGGTTGGGTACTATGCTAGTGTTCTTGTTGAATTTGACTTAGCACAACACATTCCAAATCATATTTTAATCAAAACAAAGTATGGTAGCTTTGAACAGGAAATCCAAATTCCAAGAATTCATAAATTCTGTGATCATTGTAAGGTGGTGGGTCATTTAGTGGTTTAATATAGATCAAAAAATAAGGACACTCATGTAGAAGCTCATATAGAGGTTGATGGATTTATTCCTGTTATTAAAAGGAATGTTTGGAGAGTTAAAACTAAGAAGGCAATTCATGTTGTCTTTGATATTTGTCCATCTCCAAAAAGAATTGCAACTGATAATACAACTAATTCAGATACTTCTTCTTCTATTGATTTGGTTCAGTCCTAAATAATACCTCAAGCTCCAGTTGAAGTACCTGTTTCATCTAGTGAAATTGGTGAACATAGTGGTGTTATTAAGAAAATTATACAACCTGGTGATTTACATCCTGATTCTGTAGCTATTATTTCCTTCAATAAGTTTGATATTATTTCTAAAGTGGAAGAATCTATTGACTACTCAAGCTCTGTGGATGGAGAAATCAAAGAGGTGAATGCTTCTACTCTTCTTAATATTAGTTCAGTTTCACAACCTATCACTATTTTGAAACCTACTTCTTATGTTGAACAAGCTGTCCTTAATAAACACACAATCATTGAAAAGAAGTAACCTCCAGCTAAGTCTGTTAAAGCTGCTCCAACTACTAGAAAAACTGATTCTATAGCTATTCTTTCGTTGCAGAGTTTAATGAATAGATTGATAATTGTGAGCTTTTACATGCTACAAGAACTGGACTTCAATTTTCTTGGTCAAATGGTAGATGTGGAAGGAAGAGAATCTTATGTAATCTGGATAGGTTTCTATTTAACTCACAATGGCTAGAGAAATATCCAGGGTGGAAGTATCATGTAACTGCAAAAGGAATTTCTGATCATAGTATTCTTATTGGCTCTAACTCAGAAATCCAGAAGCCCCTCAATTATCCTTTTAAGTTTCAACAAATGTGGATTTCTCATCCAGGGTTCTTACAAGTTATAATTGATGCATGGAGAGAATCATTTGTAGGAAACCCTATTTACATTTTCATTTCCAAATTAAAACACTTGAAAATTATTCGCAAGAAGTGGCATTGGGAGATTTTTGACAATGTTCAGGTTCATTTAAGAGAAGCTGAGAAGAAGGTGACTGAAACAAATATACTTTCTGATGCAGACCCTAAAAATTTATAGCTTAAAAATAAGTACATCACAGCAAGGGGTGTAAGGGATATAGAAACACAGAATTATCATACTATGTTGTGTCAGAAAGCAAGGATTAATAGGATTAAATTTAGAGAAGCTAATACTTCTTTTTTTCACACTAATATCAGGTTGAGACAAACTAGAAATACCATTGCTAAGCCGGAGGATGATTCAGGTACTCTGATAACTAACAACAATGAGATTGCTTCTAATCTTATCAACTATTTCTCAAACAAATTCAAAGAGCAGCCTGTAGAAATTTCTGACACCATATTAAATGCTACTCCTCAAGTTGTTAATGATGATGATAATGCTTTATTGGAAGGCATTCCTTCTAGAGAGGAAATTAGAAATGAAATCTTTGAATTAAATCAAGATGGATCCCTTGGTCCAGATGGATTCACTGGTATTTTCTATAGATTTGCTTGGGATATTATTCAGGAAGATTTGGTTGAAGCAATAAAATACTGCTGGCAATATCAAGTGATTCCTCCTAGAGTTAATTCAAACTTTCTTGTGCTTCTTCCTAAAGTTAAGGGTGCTAAAAGGGATGATCAATTTAGACCCATTGGTTTAAGCAATTTTTTCTTCAAGATACTCACAAACATTATCACAGTTAGAATGGGTACTCTGCTGCACAAATTGGTGTCTCCTCAACAATGTGCATTTATTAAGGGAAGAAATATCCAGGAACAAGTACTCTTAGCTTCTGAACTTGTCAACGAGATGAAAATAAATAGGATGGAAGGAAATGCTGGATTTAAACTCGACATCTCACAAGCATATGATACCTTGAGCTGGAAATATCTCTTTGTTGTATTGGAGAAATCTGCTTTTTCTACAAGGTTCTGTAATTGGATTCTTGTCCTGCTCAACACTACAAAAATATCCATAATGCTTAATGGTGGACTAGTGGGTTATTTTGGTGTAGGAAGAGGCCTTAAACAAGGAAATCCCTTATCTCCCATTTTATATGTGATTTTTGTCGATGTTCTTAGCAGAAATACTCTTAAGTCAATTCATGAAAACAAATTGCAACCAATGGTGATTAGATTTTGAAAAAGCGAGGGTGTCCAAATATACCTCAATCTAAAACTTTTCCTACCTATAAGTGCTTTCTCCTAAAGTGATTGTTTATGGACTAAGTCGAGACAATGCAACTAATCGGTTCACACTTCGTGTGATCGTCTATGGATACAAGATCGAGACAATACAACAACGAAGTATGTTTACTTGATAAAAAGGTTCGGACTTAACCAAACACAATAGGATTGCTTATCAAGTAAATAGGAATTAAAGTTTGTGTAATTTACTTTAATTATAATAAAAAAATTATAATGCGAAAATATAAATTAAATGACACGGCAAGATTTTGTTAACGAGGAAACCGCAAATGCAGAAAAACCCCGGGACCTTTTCTAGAATTGAATACTCTCAGGATTAAGCCGCTACACAAAATTAAACAAACTTCGTGTATTTGAGACCAAGCAACTAAACCTATAGTTCACCTAGTTCCGTCTGTATTCCCACGTCTCCAACTTATGAATAAGTCACGTACTTGGAACAATTCCTTTGGTTCGTATTCCAAACAGTAAAGGAACAACAAATCTTTTTGGTATCAACTCTATTCAACCAAGTGATGTGAGTCGGACAAAGGCTCGTCTGTTTATCTTAACATAAACTCCTTTGTCAGGTTCTTAGATCTATCTTATGTTCAATAACCAAAGGTAATCGTTAAGATTTTGCAATCAATATTTTTAATCACATAGAATTATATTGATGTCGATATACACAACTAATCAATCTAATATACAACAAGGATAAACCGATTATAGTTGGATCCTCTTATATCGAAACAAGTATTGTGCACACCAAAGATTATGAACCCCAAATCAGAAATCTTTAATATCTTCTTTGTCTTCAAATATTCTTAGATCTTCAATAAACACCTGCATACAACAACTTGAATCTCTTGTGATCAATTACGCACAGTACGGAGTCCGTTAACAATGGATTATCACAAGATCGTCTTTAGCAATAACAACAGTCTAAAGATCCCTGTCGAAACTTCGATCTAGTTTGAGTGGATCTTATATCAGAAGAGAAGATTCTCAAGCATAAACAAACTAGGTGCAATCAAAGTTCAACCACCATTAGTCAATCAAATCGATCGAAAACACAATATAAACCGCAATTATCTAGTTTCCCACCAACGGTACTCGTAAAGCTTCTCAATCCCAAAGAAGACCTTAAACTGAGCGGACGTAAGAAATTACGCCTAATTAGGTTACTCTCCTCTCTGAATAGGCGGCTACACCAGTAACAACACAACTGATGAAGTTTGATGTCACGAAGGATTAGTTTGCTAGAAATTCAAACTTCAAGTATTTATTGACAAGGAAGTTTGGACACGAAGGAATTTCCAAAACCGAAAATACTCTCAAAGATATTCAAAAAATTCCAAATTCGGTTTCCATAATTCCTGGAAATGCTTTGTCCAAAATAATGACCGAAAATCTTTTTGAAAAATCTCAACTAGTAAATGCACATTACTAATTCTCATTTTCCTAAAATGAAATTAACAACCTTAATTAAAATATTCTTAACTTATTTATATTTCGATCTTGGGATTTTCTTCCTGTAGCTATTAAGGAATAACTTTGAACAATAAAAGATAAACATTACTGTACGTGTTCAAAGTATGTCGACATCCTTACTTTGTAAGTCCTCTTTCATACTTACAACCTTGAAACCAATTTGCCACACTTCCAAGCAAGTTTAGAATTAGTTCATCTGACTTTCAAGAACTATGTGATTGATTAAGAACACTCAATCACAAATCATGGGTTTAACGGTTCTACCAAAACAAGTTTCGGTTCTACCTCCATGTGAGTATTGTGCATAGTCACACTAGATTTCCAAAATTCGGTTGACTAGGTACTAGGATCGGTTCCCCACATATATATGGTATCTAACTTATATGTGTTACACATGTCCATAAGATCGGTTCCCCTTTTCCTAAAACGTGTTGCACAAGTCCATAGGATCGGTTCCCCTTTCTGATACAAACTTGATGCACCTCATACAAGGATCAATTCCCATTTGTGATGTGTTGCACCTCTTCATAGGATCGGTTCCCCTTTACCCAGATTCGGTCAAACAAATCACAAACTCGATCATACCATCTCAGTTGATTACTTAAGATCGGTTTCACTAATAAAAGTCATACCAATACATAAGTCAGGCCTTTGTGAATAGTCTTACCAAGAACACAAACAAGTCGTGAGCGGTTATACTAAATCACACATATTGGATGTTCACAAGATATGAAATGAATAACAATCCCAATAACGCCCGCGATTTCCTTTTCTATTCATAAACAAGTTTATGAACTTACTTCCTTAAAACACATGTAAAATATTGTTTCCTAGGATGAAATCCTCACCTCATACCTATACATAATCACAATAGCATTTAAACGATTATGTCGATGTCTTATCTACAAAGTATAATGGTTAAGCAATAAAATTCATATTGTATTCCTTAATACTATGTCTATCTAGAGTATTCATGCTTCGCAGTGAAACAATTCAAGTCAAATATCACTAACCTCAAGTGGAAGGATGATGTTGTCGTTGTAGCTTCTTACTTCTTCACTTTTTCAAGTCTTCGCAATACTTGTAATGTATTATATCCTAATACTTTCAAGCTAACCTATACGAAGTTGACTTTAGTACATAATCAAGCGACTCTTAAGATGAGTTTTGATTCACTAAAATATGACAACCAAACTTGACATACCAACGCTTGGTGGGTTCAAACGATCTATGCTCTAACAGAAATGGTATTCATCCTTCACACTTTTTTTTGCAGATGACATCTTCATTTTTTGCAATGGTGGCAAAACAAGTCTTCAACATCTTAAACATCTCTTATTTGAATACCAACAAGCTTCTGGACAAACAATGAGAGCTACTAAAGGCAAGTGTTTTGTTGGAGGTACTTCCATTATAAGAGGTAATCAAATTGCTGACCTTATGAATATGAATTTATCATCATTTCCTGACAAATACTTAGGTGTCATGCTGGTTCAAGGAAAAGTTAAAACTGAACACTTATGGTCATTTGTGGAAATGTTGCAAAGAAAACCTTCTGCATGGATTGGTAAATTGTTAGCTTTTCAAGCAAGATTAACTCTTATCATATTTGTGTTAAGTAGCATTCCTCTGTATAATATGTCTATTTACAAGTGTCCTAAGAAAGTGATAGATGCTTGTGAAAGAATTATGCGTAATTTTCTTTGGAGTGGAAATGCAGAAGATAAGAAGTGTGTAACGATTTCTTGGGATCAAGTTTGCTCTCATGTACAAAAAGGTGGACTTGGAATAAGAAAATTTTAAGATATCAACAAAGCATTGTTGATGAAGCTTTTATGGAGGATCTTAAACTCAAATAAGGAATGGGCCAGGTTTTTTCTTACAAAATATAAAGATAAACATGACTGCTGGATTTCATACTATAAACAATCTTCTGTGTGGCCTGGAATCAAATGGATATTACAGGATTTTCATGAGCACACTAGGTGGATTGTGGGAAATGGTGATCAATTTTTTTATGGAGGGACAATTGGATTCTGGAACAAAGTATCATCAAACTTTTTCCTGATAATGATTATATCAGACAGCATATACATATGAAGGTCAGTAAGTTGATTGTCAACAACAAATGGATGATCCCTGAGGAAATGCTTCAATTTTTCAATACTTCTGACTTTCCAATTACTGTTCCTGGTAAAGACAAACTGATTTGGACTGCAGCTCAGAATGGTAAGTTTTCCGTGGCTAGTGTTATATCTTTCATCAGGAAAAAAATTGCTCAACTTAAATGGTATAAACATATTTGCAAAAAGTGTGTACACCCATCAACTTGTAGTAATATTTTTAAGATTACTAGGGGTGCTTGTGCCACGGATGAAAATTTGAATAAAAGGGGTTTTCAGCTAGTTTCAGGATGCTACATTTGTAATGAATATCAAGATTCCATGAATCATCTCTTGTGGGAATGCAATTATGGTCAGTTACTTTGGAATTGGCTTGGTGGAATTTTTGCTTTCAAGAATCCAAAATCTTTTGAAGACATTCTAGCTTGCAGTAAATTAAAAAGTACAATAGTGCAGGAGTTATGGTTCATTGTTGCCTTCAATGTTATGGTAGATATTTGGTTCACAAGGAACAAAGTCTTGTTTGACAGTATGGCACCAAATGTGGTAATTGCTGAATACTCAGAATGGTCAAGGATTGTGAAGTGAGGCTTAAGGGCAATACAAATAACTCTAACTATGATATTTCAATTCTGCTCTTCTTTGAGATTAAATACAGGAAAATGAAAACTCCTAAAATCATTGAATGCTTCTTCCATCTTCCTGAGGAGAAATACATCTTGTTATGATGTGATGGAGCCTCAAGAGGTAATCCTGGTATCTCTGGATATGGTTTTGTCATTAGGGATTACTATGGCCATTTTATTGCAGCTGAAAGTGGTGGTTTTGGTATAACTACAAACTTTGTAGCTGAAGTAATGGGTACTCTGTGTGCACTAGAATGGGCAGTCCAATATAACAAGCTTCAGGTAATTGTGAATGTTGATTACAAGGCTTCCATAGAAGTTTTCTCAAACAACAACATGCCCTGGTTTGCATTAGCTAGGTGGGAAATAGTATGCAAAGCTTTAAAGAGGATCCATTTCAACCATGTATACAGGGAAGTAAATTCTCTGTTGATTTCTTTGCAAAAAAAGGGTGCCATCTTCAAAGAAAGCAAGTAGTGAAATTCTCAACAAGACCTGCTAATATGCAGAGGATGAGGCTACCTGACACTCCATATTATAGATTTGAGTAATTGCCTCACTGCCTATTTTTGTACCGATACTTGATTTTTGGGCCTTGGACATGTGGATCCTCCTTAGCCTAGTTTTAGTTTCTTATTTTCTTTTATTTTAGCTCATTTTATTCAAAAAAAAAAAAAACGTATCACACAACCCTAAACTAGTAGAAGAAATATTGATTGGTTAATTTAATTGATTAAACATTGGAAATAATAAAGATAATCAACAATAAAATAAAACTTGAAATAAACTTGGTTTAAGAAATTAAAACTTTATTATCAGGACTTTGAAATCACCCCTAATTAATAAGAAGTTTAGCCACAAATAGCTAAAAAGTAATAAGAATTAAATAAAAAAGAAAAGAAGAAATTGAAACTAAAAATAACCTGGCCAAATTGGGGTATACCCAATTTTAAATGGACTCTTTTTAAGGGCTAAGGGGGAGTCCTAATGGGTGAAGTTACAAAACTACCCTTACCCTTTATAATTCTTATTACTCTAAATCAGTTTTCATTTTTTTTTCTTCTCTTCTTCTCCTCCACCACCTCTACCTTACCTGCTTCTCCATCCCCCACCATCGATAACTCGTCGATTCGAAAATTACGATTAATCTTCTAACATGGAGCCTCCGCGGCCTAAGATTAGTCGTATGAAAACCACAAATAGAAAATGCAATGAATACAACCCTGGAATTGCAAATTTAGTTCAAAAGAAAGAGGAGAAAAAAACAGTTGAAGAAGAAGAAATCAACGTCGCTGAAAAATGAGAAATGACGCGATTGAGAAAGTAAGGGCCTACTTAAACTCACTCCAGTACTTTAATTTCATGTTTGCATGTCAAATTAAGTCATAAAAATCGAAGTTGTGAATTTGTAGTTATTTATCCGGCAAGGTGTTTGTTCCACGGCCATTCCGACTTTTCATATTTAGGGTTAGTCGGAAAGCTCTTAGGTTGAAGATCTTGCCGGCTGTTGAATAATTGTAACTTCTTTTTACAGAGTCGGCAAGGTATTCAACCTAAGAGCTTGCCGGCGATATATTTCTTTTAGTCGGTGGGTTATAATTTTTTACCCTGCCGGCTGTATTTGAATAGTTTGTGTCTCCCGATGCCTAAAGTTATAAAGTCGGAATGGTATTTGAATACCACCCTGCCAGCTGTATGTTAGCCGGAATTGTTTGTATTATAGACCATGCCGACTAATGATGTGGAAAATCCTATATCTACTGTGTTCATAGTTGTTATAAGTCGGCAGGTTAGTTGAATAAGACCCTGCCGACTATAGTTTAGCCGGCATGTATTTTAGTTATCGACCCTTCCGACCATTGTTCCACCGGCTTGGTTATATTTGTCGACCCTGCCGACTATTGGATTTTTTCTTGATTGTTATTGTTCAGGTTGGCAAAGGGAAAGAAGAAAAGTATTACTCCTCATTCAAGACCTCCTCGCTTTGGTGACAAACTCTTGAATGCAACACATCGAGGGGCATTAGTTGATCCGGGAACGCTCAAGATTCCTGAACGGAATGATTCTCAACCACCACCGGAACCAAATGATTCAGATGAAACTCCAGATGAAGACCAATCAATTCCATCTGGTAAAATAGGTAATGATGATGATGATGTTGAAAGAACTCCGGCTGCTGGAGGAGTAACAATGATGATGATGATGGTGATCAAGACATGCCACCTGTTGGAAGAGGTAATGATTATGGTGATAAAAATAATTGAGATAAATATAAGGATGGAGAAGATGAAATTGTTGAAGAGGAAGAAGAAGAAGAAGAAGAAGAACAAGAAACAACTAATGATACCCAAGTTGAAACTACGACTGAAACCGAAAAGAAGAAGAGGGTTATCACTAAACCAGCTGATTCCCACATGCCTCCCTCTCACTTGAAGGTTACACTGAAACCAGGTGAGCCTCTAAAGGGGACCGCAGAAGATGGTGGATATGTTCTTTTTGGATACAAAGACTCATGGGCATGTGAAATCCAAAATACTGTCGTAAGTAATCTCAATCCGTCTTTGTTTTTTATTTAAGTGTATATCTATCTTAAATTTGCTTCAAGTGTTTGTATTTCTTTTCATTTTTTGTTTTTGGTATTTAGGATCACAAGCATGCCATCCGTCTCTTGAGGCGCCAAGCTTCATGTTCAGTGATTAAGAAATGGCCACTTGACAAGGAATGTGACGAGGTGCAAGTGATTATCAAGAACTCCGGGTTGTGGCCTGCGGTGGAGAGTTCGATTGTTGAGTATGATAGATTTATTGTATCTGCATTCTGTGAGAGGTTCTACGGAGAGACTGATACAATGTTATTCCCATTCGGTGAGATGGCGGTAAATCCCGATGATGCTCATCAAATTCTATGCCTCGAGGTTGAGGGAAAAGCAATCAGTGATGGCTACAATGATGACATTTCTTGGGATAAGGTCTTTGAATTGACCAAAATTTTGTTCGGTTGGGATCAGATTGACACGGAGTCTATTCTTGTGATGAAGGATGGTTATCTAAGTAAGAAGTTTAATCTGAAGAAGTTGAGGGACACATTCTCTGGGACTAAGAAAATCTATGATAGGGAAGGAAGGGTGGAGTTGGTGCGAATAAATGCTATCGCGTCAGCTTATTTGTTATACGTCATGGGAAAATGTATCTTCCCCGACAGTTCAGGAAGCTTGGTCGACTGCAAGTATATTCAACTATTGCATCCCTTTGATCAGATGCATAAGTATTTTTGGGGTACTGCGGTAGTCACCTTCTTGAACAATGAGTTGACAAAGGCTTCAAGGGCACTCACTGCGCAAGTCAACGGAAATCTATGTCTCTTCCAGGTAATCTTATTGTCTAAATCATTTATATTTTCAAAATGCTTGTAAGATAAGATTCTTACTAAACTTTGTGTTTGCATATGTTTGGGTATATGAGAACTTCCCTACTTTAGTGAAATCCAACCCCCACGTCAAAGTGAATGATAAGATTGCGATTAATAATCCAAGAGGACAAAGATACAGTTTTAAGAGTGCTCAGGATAAGGATATTCCGCAACAGCTTATCAACATGCGAATCACCTTGGAAAAATTGACTGCGGATGAGGTAATATTTGATCCATATCGAGATGCTAGAAATGAAGGTTTAATCCAAATGAGAGATGATGTTGCATTCTACTATGGTCCCTTATTGTACCCCCATGGATTTTCAATGTACGATCCACATCGGGTAATGCGACAAGTGGGTTACGTCCAAGAAGAACCCCATCTCGATGATGATCTGTTATTTAAAGTGCAGAGGGAATCGTGCACCACATCCCAAAAAAGTATTGGCATCAATTACACTCCAACAACAGGTAAATCTCATTGGGACGATAGAAGTAACCGTAAAGTCGATACGAGTCTTTTGGACGAGGTGACTGAAGGTTATGAAGATCATGAAAATTACATGTCGTGGTACTTGGGTTTTGCTCGTCCTATTGTGATTAGGGAACAGATTTTTGAACAACCGGCTCGTAAGAGGAATATGCCACCGAAAGACCCAACAACAAGTCTTAAGAACTTTGTAAGTATTTTAGAGATGTTCTTATTATTTTAAGATTACATTATCGAATTAATCTACTAAATGTTTGTTGTTTAATTGAAAATAGAAGGACCATTTGAAGACCCTTGTGAAGATGATGTATTGCGCGAGAGAAAGAGGAGAGCCTTTATCTATTGAAGAGTAAACTAAGAACATTGAACTATGCTAGCAATGTTGACAATAAGGAAGCCGACGAATTGTTCGAGCAACCTAATGCTGAACTAAAGAGGGAAGCACAAGCCAAAAGGGAAGCATAAGCCAAGTGGTGGTAGTGGTGGTGGTCGTGAAAATGCTAAAAGGGGTCGTGGTCGTGGTAGTGAATGATGCATTTCTAGTTTATTTCTTTATGTTGTGGTAGACAAATGTTAAGGTTAATGGTTGGACAAATGTTTTTTTAAGGTTTATGGGACACATGTTTTCTTATTTTGGACAAATGTTGGATTTCTAGTTGTTGAATGAATGGTTTGTTTAGCTATGTTAAGTTTCAATCATTCTGCCGGAAGGGTATTAAGTTATTTAATTTTTAAGTTACAGTGCCGACTAAACCAGGGCCGACAAGGTTGTGAACTGGCAGACTGCCGGCCCTGACAGCAGTAGAAGAAAGATAGCAGGGTCGGCAAGGCAAGAAAATACATACCTTTCCGACTATTAAATAGTTGGAAACGTAATGAACAAATTCTGTGCCGACTAAAAAGAGCAGAAAATGACCTTCTCCCATGTTAAAAAAATTATAAAGTCGGCAGGGTAAGAAAATTACAACGCCGCTGACTATAAGTTAGTCGACAATGTATTAAACAAGTACCTTTCCGGTAGTATATGCAGCTGAATATGACGTCTCCTGTGTTGCAAAAATCATAATGTCGGTAGGGTAAGAAAATTACTACCCTACCGACTATGTGTTAGTCGGCATTGTATTAAACAAATAACTTGTTGGCGGTATGCAGCTGAATATGACGTCTCCTGTGTATGAAAATTTTCATCACCGGCAGGGTAAGAAAATTAAAACTCTGCCGACGGTATGTTAGTCGGCATGCTATGGAAACAAAAACCTAGCTGGTGAATTCAAAATTCAAATTTTGACAAGTACAATTGCATTGATTGAGTACCATAACGTCCAAATTTGGGCACCATCCTATAAATACACTAGTTTTGTCTACAAAACAACATTCACCTAGTTCCATATACTCTCCAAAGCTCATATCATCAAATACTCTTTCTAAATCTCCTAATACCTCTGCATACAAATAAATGGCATCATTTGATATCAAATGAAGATCTATCCATCACCAAAGCATGGTATGCGGAAACTCGGTTAGAAATCAGTCCTCCGTAAGGGTGGATGTCGTAACCTTTTGGTATAGGGTATACAAAAAATATAATAAAGAGTTTGGGAATCCTAATGGAAGAAGTGTTCAACAAGTGCATGATAGGAACCTAGTCATCGAAAATGCGATACTTGCTTTTTTAGCTATCCAAAAACGGATTTTGAAGCTACCCAATTTATCTACTCCATTGAACAATTTGTAAGTATTTTTGTCATTTATTTTACGTGATCCATGTTGTTTGATCTTCCTACTAAACACCACTAATAAAGTAAGTTTGTGTTTTGTTATTGTAGCATGAATTCGTCAAAGCGCGCCACTTGGAGGAAAAGGGGGAAGAATTCGCATTCGATGCAAGCTATCAATTCATGGTATCCAAAATCCCGGAGTATGTCCCGGACTTCATGTCTGCTGAATGGGACTCGGATTCCTCCGACGAAGATTGATGGTTTTAGTATAGGTTTTGTGGGTAGATCTTTATGTAAACCCTCACGAGACTATAACTCGTCCACTAGGGTTGCCTAGGGGTTCAAAGGCTTGATGCACATGCTAAGTGCATTCGTTGTTCCAAGGACAAGGAGTTAGATTTTATGTTTCAATCAATGTAGTAACCAAAATTGCATGAGTAAAGTGAATTACATCTTCCCATATTTTGTTTTCTGTTGGGTATAACTAAAGGTCGGCAAGGTTACATTGTCGACTTTTAACAGCCGAAAATGTTAGAAATTATTTATATGCGGACTATTAGTCAGCCGACAATGTTAGAAATTATTTGCATGTCGAGCATTTGATAGCCAGTATTGTAGGAAATATTTATATGCCGACCATAAGATAGCCAGCCCAAGATAGTCGGCATTTTATCCATTCATAGACCTTTCCGACTATAATAGTAGGTGTTTTCTTCATCCGCAAACCATTCCGTCTAAACTTAGTCGGCACCTTATTCAAACGTCGACCTTTACGGTCAAAGTTAGTCGGCACCTTATTCAATATTTGACCTTGCCGACTTTTTCACATTTTCATAACTGAAAGTGTTGATCGAAATCGATCTCATAAGACAAAAGGTTTAATCTACTGAATTCATAATTTCAAAATTTTAATCTAAAATCAATTAATTAACCTAATCAAAAATTTTAGTGTTAATTAAATAAGGGTATATTAGCCATTTAGAAAATACATGGTTAAGGGGTGACCTGTTTTACTTTTTAATAACCCAGGTTTTGTCTCATTAGGTATACCCCAATTAATCTGGGTATATCCCAATTTGGCCAGGAAAAATAAAAGCTTATAAGAAAATTCAGAGCAAAAACTTTATTTCGCTTTCTCTGTTTTGTCTTCTAGATACAAATGAAAATAATAAAATAAGAAATGAAGTTTTTATTTGGGTTTTGGATGTTATTAATAGTCTTTAAATAACCTGGGAGATCCAAAATGCCCGTACAAGATAGAGAAGCAGAGTCGGTTGAGTTTATCCAAGTGATGATTTGGTGTATTGGAGCGCATCAAAAAAATATTCACACACTTCTCATTCATTTGATCCTATGATAACTCCATGTGAAGATTACGTGTCTTCTTCTGCACCGTTCGTACATCCAATGTCGATACTCCGCAGTACACACAATCATCACCTTCCTCTCTACGAGTCAGAGCTTGGGCAGAAATGCTGCAAACACAACCCTACCACGTGCTTGCGTACTTCTTTTCTTCTGATTTATACGGCTCTTGGACTTGCCATCTACACCGTAGTTTGAACATGGTATTAGGTAGAATATCTTCCACAGTCTTTCTGTGGAGATCTCATAGTTATTTATATTTGAAAGATACTGCTATGCAGTTACAATTATTCTTACAGACTCTAACAATTTCAAGGACTTTAACAAATTCAAAACTCTGACTCAAAAGAACGTAAACATAGCCTTAGGATTCTTCCTAGCTACTCAATCTGTTGACTAACTCAATGAGACTCTGTTGTGGAGATAATTCTGTTATCGTGAACATCCCCCCTCAAGTTGTACCGGGGCTGGCGAATGTGCAACTTGGAACGTATAAGCTGAAACCTTGGTGCAGAGAGTCCCTTCGTAAAGATATCTTCCAACTGATCTTTTGAACTGATGAACCTTACATGGAGCTTCTTAGTAGCAACACGTTCTCTGACAAAGTGATAATCAATCTCGATATGCTTTGTTATAGCATGAAACACCGGATTTTCAGTGAGATATGTAGCTCCCATATTATCACACCATAGAATTGGAGTAGTAGATATTACACCCAATTCCATTAGTAAGGACTGAATCCAGATGATTTCAGATGTCGCAATTGCAACTCCTCGATATTCCGCTTATGTACTTGACTTGGACACATTTTTCTGTTTGCGTGCATTCCAAGATATTAAGTTTCCTCCAAAATAAATATAGTATCCACTCGTGGACCTTCGATAGTCTAAGTTGCCGACCCAATCTGCATCAGACTAGGCATGAAGAGAAAAGTCTTTTGATGCAGAGAGATGAAGACCATAATCCACAATACTCTTTAGGTAACGAAGTATTCTTTTCACAAGTTCCCAATGATTAATATATGGATCATGCATATATTGACGCACTTTATTTACTGCCACAGCGATGTCAGGTCTGGTTAAACACAAATACTACAATGCACCTACCACACTATGGTGTAGAGTTGTATCATTGAATCTTTCAGTTCCTCCTTTCTGAATCTTCATATTTGATGCAATGGTGTGCAAACTGGCTTAACACCATCCATCTTGGTGCGCTTGAGCAGATCTGTCACGTACTTTCTTTGAGTGAGAAACAAATCACGACCTTGGCATAAAACTTCTATTCCCAAGAAAAAAGATAAATTCCCCATATCTTTTATTGCAACTCAGAACCAAGGGTTGCAATAAGTTGTTTAATATGATCTGAATTTGAGGCAGTGACAGTAATGTCATCGACATACACAAGAATATACGTGATTGAAGCCGCAGTTTTGAGCACAAAAAGAGAACTACCGGCCACAGAACCCTTGAAACCAATCTTTACCAAAAAGGTACTAAGTCTAGAAAACCATGCACGCGGTGCCTGTTTAAGACCATATAAGGACTTATGTAGCTTGCAGACATGGTTAGGATAATTTGTATCTACATACCCAGCTGGCTGCTTCATGTACACATCTTCGTCTAGTTGGCCATGTGAAAAAGCGGGGGTCTAACAACCACACCCAATATTTCGCTTAGAAATCTGTATGGAAAAACTCCAATATACTTTCAAGAGAATCAACTAGACAGTCAGACTCAATCTTAATAAAAGTATATCAAAGAGTTATATCTCACTTTATCAATTCAATACTTACTAAGAAAATAGAAATCTGCGAGTCTAATTGAATACAAGAGAAATTACTTGAACGGTACCAAAGACCAATGTTCAAGGATCAATCAATTTCAATCAACAACCAAAGGTTGGATTTCCCAATTGATCGATTCAACGCACAACCTGTGATATTTCAATTATATAACAAAGCATAATACGGAAAATAAATAACCCAAACACCAGAAGTTTTGTTAACATGGAAACTGCAAATGCAGAAAAACCCCGCGACCTAGTCCAGATTGAACACACATTGTATTAAGTCGCTGCAGACACTAGCCCACTACAAACTAATTTCGGTCTGGACTGTAGTTGAAACCCAGTCAATCTCACACTGATCCAAGGTACAGTTACGCTCCTTACGTCTCTGATCCCAACAGGATACTAAGCACTTGATTCCCTTAGCTGATCTCACCCACAACTAAGAGTTGCTACGACCCAAAGTCGAAGACTTTAATAAACAAATCTGTGTTACACAGAAAAGTCTACGGTAAGAGATAAATCTGTCTCCCACAGAAATACCTACGATTTTGTGTTCCGTATTTTGATAAATCAAGGTGAACATGAACCAATTGATAACCCAGACTTATATTCCCGAAGAAAAACCTAGAATTATAAATCACCTCACAATAGTCTTAATCGACTAGCGAAAGAAGACATTGTGGAATCAAAAACGATAAGACGAAGGTATTTGCGACTTCTTTTATATATTGCCTATCAGAGAAATCAATCTCAAGCCAATCTTACGATTATACTCAAATATGATAGAAACAGCAAGATCAGATCACGCAACTACAAAGTGAAAAGGCGAAGGTACCCAAATATACCTCAAGCCAAAACTTTTCCTACCTATAAGTTCTTTCTCCGAAAGTGATTGTCTATGGACTGAGTCGAGACAACGCAACTAATCGGTTCACACTTCGTGTGATCGTCTATGGATACGAGATCAAGGCAATACAACAACGAAGTATGTTTACTTGATAAAAAGGTTCGGACTTAACGAAACACAATAGGATTGCTTATCAAGTAAATAGGAATTAACGTTTGTGTAATTTAATTTAATTATAATAAAAAATTATAATGGGGAAAATAAAAGTAAATGACACAAAACCCTAGGACCTTGTCCAGAATTGAATACTCTCAGGATTAAGCCGCTACAAAAAATTAAACCAACTTCGTATAGTTGAGACCAAGCAACTAAACCTATAGTTCACCTAGTTCCGTCTGTATTCCCACGCCTCCAACTTATGAATAAGTCACGTACTTGGAACAATTCCTTTGGTTCGTATTCCAAACAGTAAAAGAACAACAAATCTGTTTGGTATCAACTCTCTTCAACCAAGTGATCTGAGTTCGACAAAGGCTCTTCTGTTTATCTCAAATAAACTCCTTCGTCAGATTCATAGATCTATCTTATGTTCAACTACCGAAGTAATTGTTAAGATTTTCCACTCAATACTTTTAATCACAAAAAATTGTATTGAAGCCGATCTACACAACTAATCAATCTAATCTACTACAAGGATAAACCGATTATAGTTGGATCCTCTTATACCGAAACAAGTATTGTGCACATCAGAGATTATAAACGCCAAATCAGAAATCTTAAATATCTTATTTGTCTTTAAATCTTCTTAGATCTTCAATAAACACCTGCACACAACAACTTGAATTTCTTGTGATCAATGACGCATAGAACGGATTCTGTTAACAACGGATTATCACAAGATCGTCTTTAGAACTAAAAACAATCTAAAAAACCCTTTCGAAACTTTGATCTAGTTTGAGTGAATCTTATTTCAGAACAGAAGATTCTCAAGCATAAACAAACTAGGTGCAATCAAAGTTCAACAACCGCTAGTCAATCAAATCAATCGAAAACACAAGATAAACAACAATTATCTAGTTTCCCACCAACAGTACTAATAGAGCTTCTAAATCTTGAAGATGAATTTAAACTGAGCGTCCGTAAGATATTTCGCCTATTTAGGTTACTCTCCTCTCCGAATAGGCGGCTACACCAGTAACAACACAACCGAGGAAGTTTGCTGTCACGAAGGATTAGTTTGCTAGAAATGCAAACTTCAAGTATTTATATACAAGGAAATTTGGACACCAAGGAATTTCCAAAACCGAAAATATTTTCAAGATATGCAATATATTCCAAATTCGGTTTCCATAATTCCTGGAAATGCTCTGTCCAAAATAATGACCGAAAATCTCTTTGGAAAATCTTCAACTAGTAAATGCACATTACTAATTCTCGTTTTCCTAAAATAAAATTAAAAACCTTAAATAAAAGAGTATTAACTTATTTATCTTTATATCCTGGGATTTTCTTCCTTTAGCTATTAAGGAATAACTTTGAACAATAAAATATAAACATTATTGCACGTGTTCAAAGTATGTCGACATCCTTACTTTGTAAGTCCTCTTTCATACTTACAACCTTGAAACCGATTTTCCACACTTCCAAAAAAGTTTAGAATTGGTTCATCTGACTTTCAAGAACTATGTGATTGATCAAGAATACTCAATCACAAATCATGGGTTTAACGGTTCTACCAAAACAAGTTTCGGTTCTACCTCCATGTGAGTACTGTGCATAGTCACACTAGTTTTCCAAAATTCGGTTGACTAGGTACTAGGATCGGTTAACCACATATATACGGTATCTAACTTATATGTGTTTGTCATGAACAGACTTGCAGATTGATTAACTCAGTAACCTTCTCTCTTAACTTAAGGAATAGCCTTATCAATTTCTTGATTAAACTTAACTTGTTCTCTTACAAAACTCACCTGGCCAATAAATAGCCACACAACAAGAAGCACTCCCATTGGGTGGTTACAAGATTACTAAACACACCCATTGGGTGGTAACTAACTAATCAGGTTCTCTAAGAACAAATAAGCTAAATCGGTTCTGTTACAATATTTTTAAGGTTCTCAGGACCAAAACAGAATTACTACCATAGACCCAGTTAGTTACATGACAATACACCCCCCCCCCCCTTTGCACATCCTTGTCCTCAAGGATGAAGTCAAGGAACTGAGAGTGAATATGGCTGGCATCTTCCCAAGTAGCATTCTCTGGTGGTGCACCAGCCCATTGAATAAGTACTTGCAACACAAGAGCATTGTCTCTGGCAATGTGCCTAGAATCCAAGACTGCAACTAGAACAACTATGAATGTACCATCAGTATCTACCAAGGAAAAGTGTGGATTTGGAGTAGCATGTTGACCAATCTTCTTCTTCAATTGGGACACATGGAATACAAGATATAACCTAGAGCCAATTGGGAGCTTGAGTTTATAAGCAACATCACCTATTTTCTGTAAAACTTCAAAGGGGCCAAAATACTTAGCTGAGAGTTTCAGATTAGTCCTCAATGCCACTGAAGATTTTTGGTAGGGCTGCAACTTTAAGAACACTAAATCTCCAACTGAAAAAGATCTGTCAGTTCTGTGGGCATCTGCAAAGTGCTTCATTCTATGCTGAGATTTTTTCAAATCTTCCTTGAGAAGTTGGAGCATGTGATCCCTCTGCTGAAGATAATCTTGCACAGTAGCAACTAATATGGTGGGGTATATCCATACAAGGCCAAATGTGGTGGGGTATAGCCATACAAGGCTTGAAATGGTATCATCTTAAGGCTAGTATGGTAATTGACGTTAAACCACCATTCAGCTAATGCCATCCAACTGAGCCATAACTTAGGGGTAGAGCTAGTCATGCATCTTAAGTATTGTTTTAAACATGCATTAGTTCTCTCAGTTTTACCATCTGTTTGAGGATGGTAAGAAGTACTGAGGTGCAACTGAGTGCCAAGAGACTGAAATAAATGTTGCCATAAGGTACTAAGGAATACCTTATCTCTGTCTGAGACAATTGTAGCTGGAAGTCCATACAGTTTGAAAATGTGATGCAGAAACTCCTTAGCTATAGATATGGCAGTGAAGGGATGGCTCAATGCAATAAAATGGTTATACTTGGTGAACCTGTCCACCACCACCAGGATCACAGTCTTTCTGAATGACATTGGGAGTCCCTCAATAAAGTCCATAGAAATATGTTGCCATGCTGTATCAGGTATAGGAAGAGTTTGGAGTAGACCAGCTGGGGCAGAGATCTCATGTTTGTTGTATTGGCAGATATCACAGCTAGCAACAAATTGAAAAATTTCTTCCTTCATCTTTGGCCAATAGAAGTAAGTTCTGGCTCTGTTGTAGGTTCCCAGCATGCCAGAATGGCCTCCAACAGCTGATGAATGCACTGAGTGAATAATTTGGTGCCTAGTTTGGAAACCTGAACCCACATAGATTCTATTTTTGTATCTCATAATTCCATTCTTGAGAGAGTAAGCAGCATCAGATGGAGAAATAAGTAATTTTGATATCAGTTGTTGAGCTTGAGAATCTTCAGAATAACTGGCTATGATGTCATGAGTCCACGGCTGAGCAATGGATAAGGCATTGCAATCAGAAGTAGAAGTATGAACTTTGGAAAGAGCATCAACGGCTATGTTATCCTTGACCTTTTTGTATTTAATAACATAGTCCAAACCTAGCAACTTCATGAGCCATTTTTGCAGCAACACAGTGGTGATTCTCTTCTCCATGAAGTACTTCAAGCTCTGGTGGTCAGTGTGTATGATGAATTGATGCTGATAAAGATAGTGCTTCCATTTCTGCACAGCCATAACAATGCCAGTAATTTTTTTCATAGGTGGAGAGGGCTAAGGCCTGTGGACCCAATGGTTTGCTGTAGAAATCAATGGGTTGATCATCTTGCATGAGGAAAACACCTACACCAGTGGAGCATGCATCTGTTTCAAGGATAAATGGCTGTGAAAAATCAGGCAAAGCAAGAAATGGAGCAGTAGTCATAGTAGCCTTGAGATTCAAAAATGCTTGCAATGCTGCTTCTGACCAAGAGAAGGAATCTTTCTTTAACATATCAGTAAAAGTTTTGATAATATTGCCATAATGCCTGATAAATCTTCTATAGTAACCAGTTAAACCCAGAAAGCCCCTGAGTTGCTTGAGGCCAATTTTGCATGGCTGAAATCTTGTCAGGATCAGCAACAACTCCTTTAGATGTGATTAAGTGTCCTAGATAAGATAGTCTAGGTTGTGCAAAGCAACATTTGGTTTGATTGGAAGATAAGGAGTGTTGTATGAGCAATGAGAGTGCCTGAGATAAATGTACAACATGCTCCTCCAAGGATTTGCTATAGACTAAAATGTCATCAAAAAAGACAAGGATGCATTTTCTTAAAAATGGCTTGAAAATAGTGTTCATAAGGGACTGAAATTTAGCAGGGGGATTTGTTAAGCCAAATGGCATAACTATAAATTCGTAATGCCCCTGATGGGGTTCTAAAGGTAGTCTTATGGATATCAGGTAGGTGCATTAAGATTTGTAGTAGCCTGACTTCAAGTCAATTTTGCAAAAAATAACTGCACCCTTTAATTCATCCAGCAAATCATCTATTAAGGGAATAGGAAAATTATCTTTTACTGTGATGTCATTCAGCTTCCTATAATCAACATAGAAACGCCATGAACCATCCTTTTTCTTGATGAGCAAAATAGGAGAGGCAAATGTGCTATGACTCTCATGAATAAAGCCAACATCCAACATCTCTTGAACCAATTGCTCTACTACTTGTTTTTGTAGATGAGGGCATCTGTAAGGTCTTTGAGAGATAGGTTCTGAATTAGGTTTTAGGGGTATTTGATGGTCAATAGCTCTCTGGGGAGGTAAGGAAGTTGGAGCATTAAAGACATCTTAGAAAGACTCAAGTAAGGGAATGATGCTAGGATCAATGGGTTCTAGTGGAGTGGCTGACATAGAGAAAAACTGTCCAATAAAGGTAGGTGTGTTGTCCTTAAGAAATTTCAAAAAGGTATTTCCACTGATCATACTACAAGAAGGTGTAGAAGAACTCCCTTGTAATGTGATCTGTTGACCTTGATGAAAGAATGAAACTCTGAGCTCTGCTAAGTTGAACATGACATCCCCAAGTTGTTTAAGCCAATCTACTCCCAAAACCATGTCACAGCCTCCAAGTGGTAATATGCGTAAATCAGAAACAAAGTCATACCCTTGCATATGCCACCAAAGTTGAGGAAAAATCCCTTTACTGATTGTAGATTCTCCATTAGCAACAGTCACTAACATGTGACCAGTGGGTGCAACAGGTAACTGTAGTTGAGCAGCCAACTTGGCATCCACAAAGCTGTGAGTACTGCCAGTATCAATCAAGACAATGATATCATGTGAGTGTAGTTTTCCAGGTACTCTGATGGTGTTTTGAGTGACTAAACCAGTTAATGCATTTAAAGAGATTTTCGTCCGAGAATCTGGAGGAGAAGGTGAAGTAACCTCTTCTATAATTCTTCCACAGATGATGAATAATCAACATCTTTTGTTGCAACCAACATGAATAACTGTTGAGTTTTATAAATATGACCTTGTTTGTAAAGTTCATCGCAGTTATAACATAGGCCTTTGTCTTGCCTGCTCTTCATTTGAGCTGGTGTAAAGCGTTTAATTGAAGGTATAGTTGATTCATGTTTAGGTGTAATGGGGAGAGTAACAAAAAGCTTAGGGGTGGAGAATAGTGGTTTTGGTGGGGTGGTGAGTGGAGATAAAATGGGTTTGGTATGTGTAGGAGGTGAATAATAACTGGTAGAGTAGGAAGGAGAAGGTTTAAAGAATGGTCTAGATTTCTTAGCTTGAAAATCAACATTACCCTGATGCATTCTGGCTAAATAAAATGCATCAGTATGAGACGAAGGTTTAAACATTTGTACTGGATTACGAATCTCTTCTTTAAGGCCACTGATGAAGCTCATTGTATAGTAATCCTCAGATAAACTCGGATTACGAGATTTCATCAAAGCTTCCAATGACTCATATATTTCATAGTACTCTTCAACAGTAGTGAATTGAGCTAATTTTTTAATACTGCCGACATAATTATCAGCAGCAACATCCTCAAAATGACAACAAATATCAGTACAAAGTTGAGACGAATCGATAGATGGTTTACCCTCTTGATAATCTGAAAACCATGAATCGGCTCTACCATCAAAATGAATAGATGCTAAATCCACTTTATGGCTATCATCAATCACATTTAACTGAAAATATCTATTACACTTACGAATCCAACCCCTGGGATTACTACCATCAAATCGCGAAAAATCAATCTTAGGATGGTGAGAGAATTTACTAGATTGAGTGATCAGTGCGTTGAAATTAGGAGGAGGAACGGCATCCTGGGATGAATGTGGATCTGGTATCGTCTGATGAGTTGTATCCATACAAAATCGTTGATAGAACAAGGCGATGGTGGAAAGTGATTCCTTAATAGGAATCATCTCAGCAGAGAAAGAACGGAAATCAGAAGTGAGGTTCTTAACCGATTCTTCTAAAATCAATAAGTTTTCTGAATGAGTTTGCAACTGAATAGCTGCTTCTTTTACTGTGCTAATCTTATCTCCTCCTCCGGTCATGGTGACGGTAATCAGAATCAGACCTGGCTGATACCAATTGTCATGAACAGACTTGCAGATTGATTAACTCAGTAACCTTCTCTCCTAACTTAAGGAAGAGCCTTATCAATTTCTTGATTAACCTTAACTTGTTCTCTTACAAAACTCACTTGGACAATAAATAGCCGCACAACAAGAAGCACTCCCATTGGGTGGTTACAAGATTACTAAACACACCCATTGGGTGGTAACTAACTAATCAGGTGCCCTAAGAAAAAATAAGCTAAATGGGTTCTATTACAATATTTTTAAGGTTCTCAGGACCAAAACAAAATTACTACCATAGACCCAGTTAGTTACATGACAGTGTTGCACATGTCCATAGGATCGGTTACCCTTTGCCTAAAAACGTGTTACGCATGTCCATAGGATCGGTTCTCCTTTCTGCTAAAAACTTGTTTCACCTCATACAAGGATCGATTCCCCTTTGTGATGTGTTGCACCTCTTACTAGGATCAGTTCCCATTTACCCAGAGTTGGTCATACACAAATCACAAAATCGATCATACCATCTCAGGTGATTACTTAAAATCGGTTTCACTAATAAATGTCATACCAATACATAAGTCAGGCCTTTGTGAATAGTTTTACCAAGAACATAAACAAGTCACGAGAGGTTATACTAAATCACACATATTGGTTTTTCACAAGATATGCAATGAATAACAATCCCAATAACGCCTGGCGATTTCCTTTTCGATTCATAAACAAGTTTATGAACTTACTTCCTTAAAACACATGTAAAACATTGTTTCCTAGGATGAAATCCTCACGTCGTACCCATACAAAATCACAATATCATTTATACGATTATGTAGATGTCTTATCTACAAAGTTTAATGGTTAAGCAATAAACCTCGCATTGTATTCCTTAATACTATGTCTATCTAGAGTGTTTATGCTTCGCAGTTTTGTTTTCAATATGCACGACTAGAAAGATACGTTAGGGAATGAAACATTTCAAGTCAAATATCACTAACTTCAAGTGGAACGATGACGTTGTCGCTGTATCTTCTTACTTCTTAAATTATTCAAGTCTTCGCAATACTTGTAATGTCTCATATCCTAATACTTTCAAGCTAACCTATACCAAGTTGACTCTAGTACATAATCAAGCGACTCTTAAAATGAGTTTTGATTCACTAAAATATGACAACCAAACTTGACATACCAACGTTTGGTGGGTTAAACCGAGCAATGCTCTAGCACAAAGAAAATAGTTGGGTCTGGCTTCACAATCCCAATGAAGTCTTCAAGTCGTTAAGATACAGGGTCTCGAGAAGAAACCTAAGGTTAAAGGAGAATCAACTATAACTAATACAACTAGTATAACACCATAAGGTGTGGAGATTAGGTTTCCCAGTTGTTAGAGTTCTCATTTATATAGTCTTTCAAATTAGGGTTTTCAATCAATGTTAGCTTAGTAACAATGCATTCAATATTCACCGTTAGATGAAAACCTGATTAGATTCAAGCTAATATCTTTCAACCGTTAGATCGAACTTAGCTTGTTACACACAAATGAAATGCACGTTTATTTAGGTTTATGTAACCTTCCCAAACATGTACACTTAGTTGGTTCAACAGTAGTTAACCAAATGGTTAGCCGTATGAGCACTTTCATATCCACCATATTCTTCTTTACCACAATTAGTTCAAATGACTCAAATGAACTAGTTAGAGAGTTATTCAATTGCTTAGATTTTATAGAAGTATACAAGACACAGTCAAAGCAAAAAAAAATTGATTCACTAGAATCGATTCATGAACTTTATAGCCACAGTTTACAATTATTCATTCCTTAGTTTATATAAGTTTAAGTTCACGAATAACTGTTTTTAGAAAATAACCAACTTAAGTACGCACACTGGTACGCGGACTTAAGTACCCAGAATGAGTTTGTTTTCAGTGCGCGTACTGGTACGCGTACTTTAGTTTCGGTTTTCCTGAGCAGCAAAGTACGCATACTTTCGTTCAAAAAATAAGGACTTACACACGTATGTGTTACTACACAACGTTTATATCCTTCCAAGGTTATATATTTTAAGCTCTCATTTAAATCATTGAAACATTCTTAGAGGACGTTATATAGTAGTTGTTCACAAACCATTTTTCGTCAAAGAAATTTTCAAGTAATTGAAACTTAATATGACTTTCGTCACTATTAAAGATGAACTTAGCCAAAGAGAAAGCTTACCAACACATATTTCGAGAAATAGATAAGCGAGATAAACTCGGCTCGAAATAGAAAATGCGTATAATCAAATTATATATAACAATACGACTTTTGACTCAAGATAGGAGATAGAGTAGATAGATTTTTGAGTGATAGATAATTTCAAATCTCCACATACCTTTTAGTCGATGAAGTTCCACCAGTTCCTTGAGTAGTTCTTCGTCTTTGTATGATGATAGCCATGGAGTCTTGAGCTCAACTATACTTTCTATCCTGGTCCGAGACTTAGCTATAAGTAGACTAGAAATCAAGAATTATAGTTTTGATCACTAACATTGACAAACATGCTTGAGATAGCAACTGAAAAAGTGGGGGTCTAACATCCACACCCAGTATTTCGATTAGCAATCTGTATGGACTAACTCCAATATACTTTCAAGAGAATCAACCAGACTAAATCTCAATAAAGTATATCAAAGAGTTATATCCCTCTTTCTCTATTCAATTCTTACTCAAGCAAATAGAAATCTGCGAGTCTAATTAAATACAAGAGAAATCACTTGAACGGTACCAAAGACCAATGTTCAAGTATCAATCAATGTAAATCAACAACCAAAGGTTGAATATTCTAATTGATTGATTCAAACGAACAACCTGTGACATTTTAATTATATAACAAAATAAAATGCGGAAAAGAAAAAACACAGACACCAGAAGTTTTGTTAACGAGGAAACCGCAAATGCAGAAAAACCCCGGAACCTAGTACAGATTGAACACACATTATATTAAGCTACTACAGACACTAGCCTACTACAAAGTAACTTAGGTCTGGACTGTAGTTAAACCCCAATTAATCTCACACTGATCCAAGGTACAATCGCGCTCTTACGTCTCTGATCCCAGCAGGATACTACGCACTTGATTCCCTTAGCTGATCTCACCAACAACTAAGAGTTGCTATGACCCAAAGTCGAAGAATTTAATAAACAAATCTGTATCACACAGAAAAGTCTACGATAATAGATAAATCTGTCTCCCACAGAAATACCTACGATTTTTGTTCCTTATTTTGATAGATCAAGGTGAACAGGAACCAATTGATAAACCAGGCTTATATTCCCGAAGAACAGCTCAGTATTATCAATCACCTCACAATAATCTTAATCGACGCGGAGAAAGAAGATGTTTGTGATTACTTTTATATCTTGCCTATCGGAGATATCAATCTCAAGCCAATCGTTACGATTGTACTTAATACGATAGAAACAGCAAGATCAGATCACACAAATACGAGAAAGTAGTATCGGTATGGCTTCACAATCCCAATGAAGTCTTCAAGTCGTTAACCAACAGGGTCTCGAGAAGAAACCTAAGGTTAATTAGGTTTGCAAACTTGCATTCCTTAGTTTATATAAGTATAAGTTCACGAATAATCATTTTTTTAGAAAATAACCAACCTATGTACGCGGACTTAAGTACCCGGAATAAGTTTATAAATGGTTTACAAACTCCAGAAGATTTTCTCGGGACGAGAACCTCCAACAGTTCGCGGTCTCTGTTCCGATTTTCCTGATCAACAAAGTACGCATACTTTGGTTCAAGGAATAAGGACTTATACATATATGTGTTACCAAACAATGCTTATACCCAACAATGGTTATATAATCTAAACTCTCATTTCAATCATTGAAACATTCTTAGAGGACGTTATATAGTTGTTGTTCACAAACTATTTCTCGTCAAAGCCATTTTCAAGTAATTGAAATATAATATGACTTTCGTCACTAGGTAAAGATGAACTTTGCAAAAGCGAAAGCTTACCAACACATATTTCGAGAAATAGATAAGCGATATAAAATCGGCTCGAAATAGCAAATGTGTATAATCAAAGTCTATATAGTAAAATGACTTTTGTCTCAAGATAGGAGATAGAGTAGATATACTTTTGAGTGATAGATAACTTCAAGTCTCCATATACCTTTTAGTCGATGAAGTTCCACCAGTTCCTTGAGTAGTTCTTCGTCTTGTATGATAATTTCCATGGAGTTCTTGAGATCAACTACACTTTATATCCTAGTACGAGACTTAGCTATAGTAGATTAGAAATCAAGACTTATAGTTTTGATCACTAACATTGACAAACATGCTTGAGATAGCAACGCATGCGATTTCGACCGAGCAGTGCTCTAACAGCAATGCATGCGAGTTCGACCGAGCAGTGCTCTAACACCATGCAAGAATGCATTTTCTACATCCAATTGCTTTATCTTCCATTGATTCATTACTGCTATTGATAAAACTAGTCGAATGGGCATGGCTTGATCGCAGGACTGAACGTCTCCCCATAATCAATTCCTTCATGATGGTTGAAGCCCTTCGCGACCAATCTTGATTTGTAACGCTCAATGCTACCATCTGGATTTTTTTTTACCCTAAATACCAATTTTGAACCAACAACATTCATTCCGTCTTAATATTTGACCAAAGAGTAAGTGCGATTACGAATGAGTGCATTAATTTGTACATCCATTTCTAATCTCCACTTTGGGTTTTTGCAAGCTTCTGAGTAACATGTAGGCTCCATGAAATCTGACTCAGGTAGTGGATGTTTTGTAGCAGTTAAACACAGCTTCTGTATTGGTTTTCTTATCCCAGATTTGTCCCTTATAACCATATGATGAGAAACAAGCTCACTTTGAGAGGATTGCGCATCTGACTGAACTTGTTGAGCAATACTTGATGTAGCAGAGGCAGCTGAATCGTCATGTGATGTAGAGTGTTTTTGAAAATGTTGAACTGGTGATGCTTCAAAAATGACAGAAGAGGCCATAGTATTAGATGGACCATCTGTTGTTGATTGTACTAGTGATTGAGCAGCAGCATTGCTCTGCGTGCATTGTATGCCTCTATTTCGAAAAGGAGGTGATAAGAAAACACTAATATCAAATGGTATATTACCTGAACATGGCACTGGTACTTGTTGCTGCTTTGGCTCGAATGGGAATGACTTTTCCTCAAATCTCACATGACGTGAAATATAAACTCTACCAGTTTTTCAATGTAGACACATATATCCTTTATGTGCATTATTGTAGCTTATAAACACACATGGTAATGACCTTGGTTCAAGTTTGTTGGAGTTGTATGGTCTTAGACAAGGATATGCTAGACACCCAAGACTTTTAAGAAGGAGTAATCAGGATCTTTGTTATACAGAAGTTCTAGTGGAGTTTTGGGTTCTGTGGAAGATTTTGGAAGCCTATTAACTAAATAACAAGTTGTAGTAAATGCATCAGATCAGTAGGAGATAGGCATGTGCGCCCGAAACAAAAGTGCTAAACCAAATTCAGTGACATGACGAATACGTCTTTCTGCAATTCCATTTTGTGGAGATGTATGAGGACATGAGAATTTGTATTGTATGCCAGAATAATTTAGGTATGCAGTGAATTTCTTGTATTCTAGTGTATTATCAGACTGAAATACTTTAATCCTATGATCTGTGAGATTTTTAACTTTCTTGCGGTATTGAGTAAACGTATGCAAAGCATCAGAACGTTGAATAAGTGGAGAAACCCAAGTGAAATGCGAGTAAACATCCATGATTAACATGTAATATCGAAAAACAGTTCTTGAAAATTGTGGTGATACCCAAATATCAGAAATAATTAAACTCAATTTTTTATCATAAATTGTATTGCTAAGAGAGAAAGACAATTTTTTGCTTTTGCTAACATGATAGGAATGGCAAAAATCAAACTGTTTATTAGAAACTGGTAAGGAAAACCTATGACAGATACTAGAGACAGTACGCATCATTGGATGGCCCATGCATTGATGCCAAATTGGGAGGGAAGATGCAACATGAACTTGAGGCTTTACTGGGTTTTCTAGTTTATCAATTCCCTAAAAAACGTACAAATCATTCCTATTCAGCCCTCGCAGCAGCGTTTTTCCCATGTGCTTGTCCTTCACAAAGAAATGAGAAGTCTGAAACTCAAAGAAAACACCATTATCTTTGCAGAATTGTGAAACAGATAGCAGATTTGTCTTAATCTACGACACATGAAATATATGGTTTAAATTGAACAGTCTTGAGTTACTTGTGAAAGTTGCATTACCAATATTAGCAATATTTAGAGCATTGCCATTACCAACGTGCACTTGCTCAATGCCATCATATTCATGAGGAATAGTTAACTTCCCCAAATCAGCAGTTAGGTGATGAGTAGCTCCAGTGTCAGTTACCCACTGATTGTCATGTTCACCTCCAAGAAGAGCAATGTAAGCTGCAGGTGGCCTCTGCTGGTTTTTGTTTGGTTTTACATACCTAAAACAACACCTGTCTGTTTGATGGTTCTTTTTCTTGCAGATCTGACAAGGCTGTTCATAGAGTTTCTGAGAAGGCTGATTGCGGCGCTGGAACTGATTGTTGTGCTGTTGATTAGATCCACGGTTTTGCTGGTTGAAATTCCTTGGACCATTTCTGCTAGAAGATACTGAGTTGGAGACAACAACATTTCCTATAGGTTGTTGTATCAATGCAAGTTGATGTTCAAGGCGCATATCAAATGTGATGAGGTGTGCATAGAATGTATCCATGACCATCTCTTCATTGGTGCTCAAGGCAGTTACAATTGGATCATAAGCTTGATTCAATCCATTGTTGATGGATAGTTTCATCTCATCAGCCGAAACTGTATACCCTGATGCTGCAAGCTGGTCAAACAAATTCTTAGCTTCATTTAATAAAGCTTTTAAAGATTTTTTACCTTTGTTCATTGAATGAATTTGTTTCTTAAGTCTCATCTGGTGAGCTCTTGTTTTTGGTGCAAAATGGCTTTCAAGTTTATCCCAAACTTGTTTTGCTGTATCTAAGCCTCTGACATGGCCAAGAACTTCTGGTGTTAATGTAGAATTGAGCCATCCTACAGGTAATGAGTCTTGTGCTTTATAGTCTATGAAAAGAGGATTTATATCTTCTGATTCTGGAAGGGTTCTTGGAGGTTTTTGCTGAGTTCCATCAATGATACCAGTAAGTCCATATCCTTTGAGGATTGGCTTAAACTGTGTCTGCCACAGTGAGTAATTTGTTTCTGTGAGTTTCAAAGTAACAAGATGATGGATTTGGATATTTCTGAGGCTATTGGTATTAGTTGCCATTGATATTGTTCTTTTTTTTTGTTTTTGTTTTTGTTTTGAAATGGAAGCGTGTTTGTATCGTAGGATGATACCAAGTTTGAACACGGTATTGGGTAGAATATCTTCTACAGTATTTTTGTGGAGATCTCAGAGTTATTTATATTTGAAAGATACTGCTATGCAATTAAATTATTGTTACAGAAAATTTCAAGGACTTTAACAAATTCAAAACTCTGACTCAAAAGAACGTAAACATAGCCTTAGGATTCTTCCTAGTTACTCAGTCTGCTGACTAACTCAATGAGACTCTGTTGTGGAGATAATTCTATTATGGTTAACAACCGTCACTGCCATGTTCTCTTCATCACTGATACCATGAATGGTAGCAGACTCTCAACAATCATCGGAAGTAACATCATCTTTTCATTGCCATCATCATATGTACCACAACTTCTTCCATCCAGGATCTGCCATTCTCGAGCTTCCATCTCTTCCAGGATTTATACTGATCCGTCAATCTTCAGAAACCAATTTGAGCAGCAATCATGTTCATCTACTTGGGTTTACAACCAACCACCAACCTTCATCGTCACTGCTCCATCAGTTCTGTGTCCCTTCTAAACATCGTCAATGGTTATCATCATCATTTCCGATTGCATCTTCCTTTCTAATCATCACTGACTCCGAACACCTTGACTGATTTTTCGAAATCAGACAACAACCCATGTTTTCTATCGCCTTCAGGAACCCAGTGATGTATCCAAATTCGAATATAACCGTAAATAAAGATCCATCACCGTCGTGATCATCATGATCATCAAAATCTATCTGCAATTGCTTATGTTCTGTTTAGGAACAGCGAAGACGAAGTGCCCTGAGTGTGACTACTAATTTTCCCATAGTCTACGTAATGTATACAGCTCAGGGGATAGAATACTATGGAGTGTTGATACCTCTGTCGAACTGGTAATGCTAAATTATAAAATGTATTCAAGATCATAATAATAACGAAGAACACAAATATAATGTAAATGCTACTAAGTTACCATGAGATACAAGAGATTACGTGGTTCGAATTTTGTCTACGTCCAAAGGGTAATGAGTGATTGATTGTATTAAATTGTGGTGGTTACAAATATCTTAAATGCTTCCCAAAGTAATAGAGAGAGATCAAGTTGAAGATAATACTTAAGTTCTAAACATTAAAGAGGTATAAGCTTAAGACTAGATCTTCTTCTCCTAAATATTGAATGCCTCTTGTTTGTTGGTGAAGCTTGGTATTTATAGACCCTTCTGCTCCAGATATATCTTCGCTGTCTTTGGGTCCATCGCCCCCTGATATACCTTCCGTACAAATGGTACCTTCGTTCACCGCATGCTTTCTCCAGTTCCTTCAGGAACTTCCCATCCTCAATAAAGATTGTACATTCGTTCACCGCTAGCCTTTGCCAGTCAGACTCTGCCACCTCATCTCTCTCCATGTGCTTTGGTTAAGCGTGTAGATAAGAGATTTGCGCATTTAATGCTGATTCGATCATCTACCTTTGTCCCTTCGCCAGCTGCCTCTCTCTAGACTAGGTTCTACTTTTCTATCATAGCCGTCGAGGTATCCCTTATTGGAATAAGATAAAGTAGATCTGCGAAGGTGTCTTCAGCTACTCAGGTTCCTCTGTATAGCGAGGTCTACACAGTTATCTTGCACGCGACCTCTACAACCGTGACACATGCTCTGTAGAATACTGATATTCACATTTTCCCCTTTTCTTTCATATTCTACCGTTTGGTAGGATTGGAAGAAAAATCTTCCGTAACGCCGCCATTTTTGCATGTACCGGTTGGGTGGTCCCCATGTGCCTTTTCATACAATAACTTACCCTTGAATTTCGGGACATCCAAATTTTTGGATTCTCTAGCCGCCTATAAAAGGAGAATAAAAGAAGGAATTTCATTAACTTTCTATCCTCCTCTTGAACTGTCGCTCTCTCTCCGTTTCCCAGAGATTTTATTTGTCTTCTTTTTCTTCAACTGCCGATTTTCTTCTTGGCTTTCGAAACCTATTGAGCGTTCATCATCAACAGGTTAGTATGCGCTGCTATTGCAACTTTTTATCCTCTCCATGTTTTTCCCTGCTTTCCCGTATTCTCCATGATTAGCTTTTTTGGTTATTGATGTTGCTTCCTTCTTGCATATATCGGTTTCTGCCTGTTTATGCTTCTTTGTGTCATTTGAAAACATGAGTTACTTTCCATTTTTTGATTTCACCATGAATATGCCATGATCCTTCTTTGTCTGCAACTTTGTCTATAATGGTGAATAATCCTCCATTTTGCACTATGATGGGATTAAATTGTTCCTTTGGTTGGTTTAGTCAAACCATGCCCAAAGTATGCTTGTTTTTTCCCCAAATATGTTTTTTGAGCCGATTGTAATTTCGATCCTCCGTTGATGAGGAACTGTTCTTCCTGCTGGTGTTAGGAATTATGAGACTTACGAAGAAGCCTGCGCGTAAAGATCCGAGGCCTAAGTCGTCGACTGAGCCTTCTCCGCGGATAGATCATCCTGATGCTACGCCCTCTCCACCCCTTCAGGATACTGAGATACCTGAGGGGCCTAAGATAGCTGCGGAGGCTGAGGTTGAAGAATTTTTTGTTGAGGATCTTCCTCCACCTCCACCTCATTTTGAACTTCAAAGGTTGCAGCTTTGCGACAAAGATAGTTATGCTAACTTGTATTTGGCCGAGATCTCCAAGTCTTTTCATCTGCATAAATTTGACATCTCTTTTATTGATGGCCCTGACGTTCTCACTGAATCCATGATTCGAATCTTTCCTTATGATGAGAAGAACTTCTTGATTAGTGTTGGTCAGTTGGCCGCAGGTATGCTCCTGCCTTTGTTTAGTATGAAGGATCATTTCTACTATGATGTTTTGTCTACCAGGGATGACCCGATGAAAAAAATTCAGGTCCGAGGGATCATGCAGTATACTGGTAACTTCTGGCGCGCCCTTCGTGATGCTGGTATCGTAGCAAGAGTAAGACTACTTTGAAGTCTTATGACCCCATTTCTCCTGGAAGGTCTAAGAAGGAGGAGTATACCCCTTTCAACATCAATGTTACCTATGCTGATGCAATCCAGAAAAGTAACCTTCTTCCTTGGAGTGTTGGACCCCGTCGTATTCATGTTACTGCTAAGTAGATTAGGGAGGGAAACAACCTTCGTCAGTTGGAGGAGATTGACAAGACTGGTATGACTGTCATCCCTTACCCTGCTAAGTTTTTCTTGCCAAAGCCTGACCTCATACGTCTTGATCATGATGATCGCTGGGAGCGTACTCCTCTTCGCGTGGTGGGTCCCTGGGCCTACGGTTTTACTACCGCAGATATCAGCATCCCTCGTACAACTTTCTCTCTGCATGCTAAGTATGATGGATATCATCCTTGGGTTTTCAGCCCTGTTGCTTCTCACGAGGTATCCTTCGTTTTCAACATAATTTTTTCATTTTTCATTTTTTTTTTGTAGCCTTTGCTCAGTATTATTATAGCTCCTTTGCAGACTGCCCCTGCTTCTTCTGCTGGGACCGCTCCGGGCTCTGCTGTTGGGACTGCTCTGGGATTTGCTGGTAACTATGTAGCTACCAGGACTAGGAAAAGAAAGGCTTCGGTCGAAGCAGCCAAGCCTACACCTGCGGAGGTAAGGATCATAACCCTACCTTAGTGGTCACATATCCCTTGCTTTTTTGCCCCTGCTCCTTATCTTGTGTATGTGCTCTTTCATAGTCTTCCAAGAAGAAAGGAAAGTTAAAGGATGTGATCGATGTAGAGAAATCCGATGAGGATCCGAAGGATGCTGAGGAAAGGCATGATGACGAGGATATGGAGGATGTCAAGGATACTTCCCTTAGTCCCCATTTGGATAACATTGAGGAGGATTTTTCCAAAGATAGCCCTAGTCCTCTTCGTGCTGGTTCTGTGAAAGGTGATAACCTTCAAGTTGATGGTGGTTCTTTATTGGTGAGCCAAGTTAATGCTCAAGCTGCCACACCTTCTTTGTGACCGAAGGTACCCTCATTTTATGATCCTGATGACTTGCAACCTGTTGCTTCGGCTGTTACTAGTGTCATGGTGATATCTTCCAAGAGTCTCCCATCTTATCCTGCCACTTGAATTCATTCAAGCGGTTCGTTCGCAAAGGGTGTTTCTCCTGAGGTGAGGGTAAGTAGCTCAGGCTCCCAGCCGAAGAAGAAGGTTATGATTTCACTTGCCAGCTTCTCCTTCAATGTTACGTCTACCTCTTTGGGAATTGCTCAGTCTGTCTCTACTGCCCCCATTAGCAAAGATGTTGGACCTCCACCTTCATCACCATATTGGACCGTACTGGGCAATCTTCCCTCTGCTGGTGATATGGACTTAGGTGGTACTTCTAGTCAGGTGTTCTCCTCCAATCGTAGCTCACCCACCATGTCGTGTCTTCGTCGTGGTGAGGATTCATTACTTGTGCCCCGTATGCGTTCTCAGGCGATTGGTGGGGTGCTTACAGATCTTGGGAAGGGTAAGTTACCTGATAACTTGGGACTTGGGAGTTATGACGATGCCATCCTCGAAGCAATACTACGGGATTCAAAGGATCCTTTTTCTGCTGAGGCTGATCGTCACCAACTGACCGATTCTTTGGAGGCTGCTTCGCAATTGGATGTTCTGTCTGATCGGTATCATGTGTCCAAGGATCTATTCTTTGACCCTGACTGCCTTCGCTCTAGCCATATCTTTAGTGAAATCCGCAAGGGTAGCATCCAATAAATGGAGGCCTTCATGGATACCTACGCTGACTTCCTTCCCCGTCTTTCGTTATTCTCAGTAAGTTATCTTATTGTTTTATGCATTTGTTTAAACCTCCTTTTGTTCTTATGCTCCGTTGTTTGCATCTTTGCAAACAGATCGATGTTGGCTGCACCTTGTTCAGGTTTTATAGGGATAAGTGTACTCACTTGAGTGCCCTGCTGGAGCGCACCCGCCAAGATCATTCCCTTGCTAGCACGTAGCAACCCTTTTCTAGTGGTGCTGATTATGCGCCCAGGTATCGTTGTTAGAGAACGATATGAGGAAAACTCAGAGGTCCTAGAGGATTGTTTGTTGACTCTTGAGAGAGCTAATAATATTGCAAAAGTTTCTGAGGATTGATGCAAGGCCGTTGATTCTTCTCTGGATGTTGAATCCTCCAAAGTCATAGGTTCGTTTTTTCTTTTCCTTAGCTTTTTTTTCATCTTTGAATGGTAGCATAATCCTGAGACAACCTACTAGTAAGCTTAGACATCTCCGGGATCAGGTAGCCAAGTTATCCTCCGATGTTTGGTATTATTCAGAGAAGTCTGATAGGTTGATGAACGTGGTTGTTCATAATGAAGCCCAAATTTCTCTTGAATCTGCTCATAACTCAGATCTTATGAAGAAGATGGCTTTGCTCCGCAAAGAATGTGACGAAACTATTAGGTGGAAAGAGGATCTCATTTTAAAGAAAAAATAAGATATTTCCTTAGTTGAGAAGCGCCTCTTAGCTCAAGAAATCATCCGTAAAAAGTATCATGCGGATTTATGCCTGCGCTTCCTTAGCTAAGGTTACAGGCTTTATCCTATGAGAATGCTTCGCTCCGGATTGATGTTGAGGATCTCCGAGCCGAACGAGATACCCTTGTGGAGGATCTTTAAGCCGTTGAGGTGGATCTTGCTGAAGCCCAACATAGTTTAGAAGAGTACCTTAGCCATGCTGGAGGTAGCTTAGGATTTTCTCATTCCCGAAACATCCTTTATGCTCCTTAATGCCTTTGATCTTTACTTATTCCTCTTATACCGGCAGGTCTCCAGGAGAAGCTTGTAGGTGTGAATGCTAAGATTAACCGTCTTGAGGGCCAAGTATCTTCGTTGGAGATATCTCTTCAATTTTATGCTGCTGCAAAGTATAAGGCTGAGGCACTCCAACAAGCTAATGATCAATTTAGTGCTCAGGTGATAGAGCTTTGTCAGAAATCTGCCTCAGATCTGGAGAATCAGGTCTCGCAAATGAAGGTGCGATTCGATCATTCACCCATTGATTACATCAATGATGCCTTTGCTGAAGCTGAACGCCAGGCTGATGGAGTTGTCTTTCCTCGTCTTCCTTACCCCTGATTTTGTTGTCTCCAGCTTTGTTTAAGTAAACTCTTTGTCGTTTTATGTCTTCAGTCGAGGTACCTTGTTTTAGCTATAATGCCTCCCTTCTTTGAAACAATGCTTTGTGATGGTTTGAACCTTTGTTATCTGCAACTTATAAGACATGTTAGACATATTCTAGTAAAATTATCATTTCACTTATGTTATTGCATGGATATTTTGTTTAGACGTAATGTGTCTAATTGGTCGCACAATCAAGTTATCACAAGGTGCTAAGGTATGCTTAACCTTTGGTAGAACAATCAACGTCCTACCCGGATATCCTTTGGCCATAAGGTATAATGGTGGCGAGGGTCCCTACGTGGGAAATAATTTTCCTGTAACCCTACTCGTTCAGCGCGGAGGCTGCTTTACTTCGACATGGTATCTCTATAGGGGATATCTTATTTTTTCTTATGCCTCATGAAAGGAGCCATCTCCCCTGTTTTGATGGTGGTTTTTAGCACAGGGTAACAATTGTAAAACCCTGTATTTAAATGTGTTGATATCCTGCAAAGGAACAGAAGCTATTTGAAAATGACGAGTGCTAAAACCTCTTTACTTGCATATGTATTGAACAACTCAGTATATATATGAAATTCATTCAGAATGGTGCACGTAGTAGTGATAGACACATTTTTGTGTCTGATATAATCTCAATTGTATATATTGTTAGTGCTCGATTTTGTATTTATTATGGCTTTTTATGTCTTTGTAGGTGTTTTTGGAAAAATAAGATTTTGCAGCGAAATTGGCTCGAAAAGCTGCTTATCCAAAGTGAGGGTCCGAATAGCAAATGTCCTCCCATGAACGCAAAAAACACTTTTCGAGCCAATTTCGCCGCAAAATCTTATTTTTCCAAAAACACCTACAAAGACATAAAAAGCCATAATAAATACAAAATCGAGCACTAACAATATATACAATTGAGATTATATCAGACACAAAAATGTGTCTATCAAGTAGCAATCCCAAATACTTTGTGAATTTTATCTTATGCCAGCATTATTAATTAATGCCTAATTTTCCCGGTATTTTCCCGTGCTATGTTCCCAGCCGAACTCTTATTACTGACATGACATGACGATGAAGTGTTCAATCTCAGCAGAGTAGCATGAATCTTCCGAAGTGTCAGTATTGAGATCTGCAAAAATACTCATACTGCAAAGAGATCAATGCGTTCACACACTTTAGTTAAAGATAGCATGATCGAACACACATTTATTCTTAAAGAAAATCTAGACTATTAATGTCAGTCTCAGAACCAATCACGGTCACGCAACTTGGCTGCATGATTTAACAAACATAGCTTACTCCTAGCAGGACCGGGCGATCACCGTAGCAACCACCGGCGGGCCCATGAGTCCTCTAGTTGATCGATCCCCATGTTTCTCATTCACGAGCACTTCAAACGTGAGCGACTGTGCTGCGTAAAACCAAGCTCGAACGAGCCAAGACCGTAGAAAACGGTCTCAAAAGCTATCGTACCCGTCCAACTTCGCCAGCCTGGTTGGGCGGATTAGATCATCCCATGAATGATTGAAGAAGCGTTGACACACTTTGGCGGGCCCACTATACCCTTACCCAATCGATTTTCTCACGGCATGGTCATGGAGCAATGAACGTTTGCTCAAAACATGGCAAGCATGATGCTTTCAAGGGTCGCGGAAGTCCACTAGTGTCATAAATCGATCACAACCATCCAACTTAGCCAGTATATTTGGATGGCTTAGATCGCGCCTAGGACCATCAGGAAGGTGTACATATGTTCACCGTCATCCCAACGTGAACCCCACATGATTGGTCTCTCCAAAGGAGAATCATAGCTCGCCAAAATCACGTGTACGTGACTGTTTCAAAACCCTAATTAGGGTTTGCGGCGATGCATATCTGTCGTAGTTCGATCACGACCATCCATTTTTGCTAGCCTGGACGGAGGGTGTAGATATAGACTTAAGAGGTCCCAAGAGTTTCAACGTGATCACTATGGGCCCACCTTTGCATGTGGCCAGCCGGCCTAGACAGACTAAGACCTGGCACCTCGAAACGTGCTCCCCGAAATAACATGGCACGCGGCCTTTCATTCTTTTGCGGCAACACGTTTATGTTGCAAATCAATCACGACCACTCATCTTTTCCGGTCAAATTGAGCGGCTAAGATCGAATATTTATGGGAGCAAGAAGGGGAGGCATGCAGGACGGAGAGTCATGTTCACGCATGCCCAAACGATTCACCCAAAATCGGTGCCCATGTGTGAATTCGGTCAAGCCAAAGAGGGATGCTTGTGCACCTCTTAAAAACCCTAAAATTCCATCAACGGTCGCAAATATATGTCGTAAACCATCTCGTCCGTCCTACTTTGCAATCTTGGTCGGACAGCTTAGGTTAAAAGCTAGGCAACCAATGAAGCACCTCGATGATTATCGTCCACCACTCTGCCACAGGGAGTAATCGACTAGAGGATGGCTCGCCCATGCGGGCCCCAAACAAACACTCGAAGATGGTTGGACATGGTGCTGTTTTGAGATGCTTAATCCGCGACTTATTCAGTCAAGCTTTAAAACAACGATGCTTCATGCATATCGATTGTTTTGAGCTGCTTGCTTGAAAACGATGCATTACATGCATCGAGCATACACGATATTTCATGAATATCGATTCCTTAAATGACTTAGTTATTTACCTTAATAGCACTGTATGTTATTTCCCGCGGCGGGTCCCATGATCCGCTCATTCGAGACATCAAGCATGTCACAAACTGGGGGATACTTATTGGGGTATTGGTCTGGCGGTTTACACCATGCAGTGTGCAACGCGCCATTACGAGAACGTGTCAGAAAAGGTGGACGGTTAACAGTGATGAGGGAAGTGGGAAAAGATGTGATCGTGTGACAATCACCACTCATACACGACCCCACTACTCCATCACTTCACCTCCTCCACTTCCTACAAGATGAGGGTTGCGCTCAATGACTTGTATAAATAGGTTCTTCACCTATTTCCAGAAAAAACACATAGAAACCAAGTGTTGTCATAGTATCCAGAAAACACCCAGAACTGATAGCTTACATTGTGCAATCCAGTTCAGCATTCTGATACAAGTCATAAACAACCAACACCTTCACAATCTCAACACCTTCTTCGCTTCCCTCCCTAAGATCAACCCTTCTCCTTCACCTTGTGACCTAATCGAATCTGGAACGACCATTTCTTGGTTTAGGCCAGAGTCTTACATATTGATTTCTCGAACCTAAAAGCATTCCCGTGCAATGCATTTGTTTAGGGTTTGAACTCGTTTCTCATTAACACACCCCAAATTACCAAAAACAACAGAATCAATTTTCACCCATAAACAACTGGCGACCACAACGGGAGATTAATTTCTCGGTTGCAAGATCAATTTTCAATTTCATTTCAATTTTCTCGAAATTCAAAATGGTGGATCTTAGGTCTGGATCGGCAACCAATTTCGATGGAACTAGCACTGATATCACTCTCGGCGTTGATGTCCCTGTCAGTGGCGCTACCATACAGCCTGTCAATACGATCAATGCATCTCGTGGAACTACGTCCTCTACCACCGACACCAGCGGAGCAGGAGATATTCCCTCGGTAACACCTCCCATCACCAGAGCTAGAGCATCCGCAAACCCCAACATTTCTTCAAGTGTAACACCTCCAGTCGTCACCAGAGAAGCTGTTATTCCTCCGTCAAGACGAGGGGACGGAGGAGTCATAGGAGGCCAACCCCCTGTCACCATTGTTGATTTGATGGAGAGGAAAGAAATTCTCGCTAAGGCTCAGACAAACATGGCTTCGACCCAGAAATAGGTACTCACTTTCCTTAAGACATTAACAGAACGATTACCGCAAGAGCCATGACAGCCCCTCGAACCTACAAGGAGTACCTTCAACACGCCTGGTGCGAGTGCTTCAGCAGGACGTTCCTACCTAGATAAAGAAGACCGTATTGCTCCTGAACGCCCATGGGAAAGGAACCAACCATCCAACTTGATCACTCGTGAAGATCTGGAACGACTTCTCCAAAATCGAGGCAAGGAAAACCCGGTGGACCTGCACCAGCACCAACCTCCATATCCTCTTGATGTGCAGAGAGTTCCCTTACCAAGGGGATATTCCTATGCTCGGTTTTCCCTTTACGATGGTACTAGTAACGCTCGCGAACACATTTCCCGTTTTTTGGAATCTTTGGGAGAACACGAATACAATCATGTCCTCCGCCTGAAAGAATTCTCCAAATCGCTTACTGGAAGAGCATACACCTGGTATAACAACATCGCACCAAACAACATATCAAACTGGTGTGAGATGGTCACCGCCTTTTACAAGAAGTACTTCTTCGTGTCCGAGCAAATCACTTTCTCAGACTTGGGAAGAATGTTCCAGCGAAACAACGAACATCCGAACGATTACGTCAAGAGATTCAGAATTCAAGCTTTGGAATGTCACGATCCAAAAATAACTGAAAAGCAATTGGTGGAGTCGTGCATTAACGGTATGGTTCCCATCTATCGTGCTTTACTGGAAAACCTACGCTTCCAAACATTCTCTGAACTCCATGAAGCTGCTAAACGATCGGCTACAACCGCACCAGCACTTTTAGAAAGAACCAGACCGGCTAGGGGTGAAGATGCACGCGAAACTCGAGGAAACAGATGCCTCATCAATAAATAATACAACATCGGTCCTTCTGTGAGCGTGGTAGGTGAAGGAGGAAAAAGGAAAGCTCCAGTAACGGAGCAGCAACCCAAACGCGCAGTGCCAGCACAGATGACTCCATCCCGGAAAGCCACAGCTAAAACTTCTGAAGCTGGAGATGCTGCTCCAGATTTCCCATTTCCAATAGATGAAGTCATTGAACTACTCAAAGCATGGATTCAAGACGATGCATCAAGCTACCTCCTCTTAGATGTACGCCCACTGAAGAGGAGATGACGAATCCCAAATACTGTCGTTATCACAGGTTCTTAAATCACCCAACCAGTGACTACAACAAGTTGAAGCGCATTTTCAAAGAAAAGGTGGATGCGGGAGAACTTCAACTAGGAAACGAATGAGTCAACAGAGACCCCCTTCCTGTCAGGAGTTGCATGATTTCTGGGGACTCTGTTCATAAGACTGTGCAGTCTATGATGGAACGATTGTTTGGAATTCTGTAATTCTCAAAGGCACAGCGTCAAAACATGTTTGGGGCTCTTAACCGTGTCGTATCAGGAAAGCGCCTCTTTCCGGTTAAGGAAGTTGCTCCTGAACTGCAATCCTTCCTAAGAAACGCGAGATGTAACTGGGGACTCCTAACCGTCTCTCTCTTAAAGGATGTCGAGTTCGACAACGTGCTGATCGACGTAGCATCTGATTTCAACATTGTCACCATCAAGGTCCTGAAAGCTGCAAATATTTTGAAGAATGAAGCTGTTCATTTCCCAACCATAATTAAAAACTCTGAAGGAGAGTCTAAGAGACGCTTATGGGTACATTGACCTCGAAATCAAGATAGGAGACGCTCTAACACGCGGTAATTTTCATATTGTAAAAGATTATCCGAGCTATGATATGATTTTGGGATGCTCGTGGTTGCATAACAACAAAGCAAAGCTAGGAGTGTGTCCCCTACCATTGTCTATACCTGAAAGGATTACCAACAAGCCATCAAATCCCGAAAATTACCTGTTACCGTATCGACAGCTTGCCGATCTGAAACAATTCCTGAGAGAGCCCATCATCATACGTCATAAGATTCCGAACCCAAGTAAGTCTTATCGAACAACCCTTTTTGCAACCAGTCACTCCTCCTTCTGCTAAGTCCCGAGGACCTACTCCAATCAACTACCCAACCGCCGCTAGGAGATGTGAATGGGATGCTGGTCCTTTCAAACACTTTGTCAAAAGTTTAGAACTTGTCTCAATTAAAGATGAGGATTCCAAGGACCAAGTAGGTGTGCAGCGCCCAAACCCATTTTAAATTGGAGATTTGGTAATAAAGACGACCGTGTTTCAAGTTGGGGATATGACAGTGAAAGTGACCGCTCAGTCTGATTCACCTACAGAAAAGGAAGATAAGCCATACCTGGTGGCAGATGTTATCTTAGGTGGTTACTGCAAGCTCATCAATGCTGATAAAATGGAAGGCTTGATGATTCACTCACGATGGCTCGAACCCTACAATACCTAAAACGCTGTGCTACCATTTCCTCCAGCGTTCTCCATACCTAAAACGTTGTGCTACCTTTTCCTCCAGCGTTCTCTTTAGTATTTTCTTCAACAATTTCCCCTTTTATCATGCAATATTTGTAATTCCTCCAAAATGATTGCACTGCTGGCATTCATAATTAGGGTTTCATTATTGTTAATCAAAATATTATTTCCTTTTAGAAATCTCTTTGCCTCTGAATCGTGATGCAACGTCTTGAGCAAACCTAAACCCTCATTACCCATCAGTCCAAACTAGAAGAAACAATACCCTAAGGAAGAAACATCTTTCGAAAAAAGAAAAAATAACCCATTGAAGACCTACATGCAGGAAGGAAATGGGAAAGGGGATTCGTACGATTATTAAGATAAGCGCCTGAGAGAACGACCTACTCCAACAATGAAGCGGTATCACCATAATGGGATTTATGAGATTCTGCCAACTGGAATACAGGTTTGTTGTTAATCTCTGGCTTTCATTATCACATCCTCCTTTATTGTTTGGGATCGTGAGCAATCATCACAGAGACAATACACATAAAACGCATCACTGATTATATGCATGAATTGATGAAATGGGGAGATTCTATTATGACCCTACTGGAACGCCTCACAGTTGGGTCTCAATATAGCATAAATGGAAGAACCATAGTTTAATCAAACCTAAACTCAGTCGCCGCTGAGCACAAAAAGGAATGTCTACAAACCATGAAAGCGTTCAACAATGAATAAAAGCAAGCAACAAAGAGAAATCTAGTCATCAGAAGGATCAACAGCATCTTCGCAGGAACCATTAGAAGCTGCTTCGACGCCTTCATCACAAGTCGCATCCTTCCTGGAAGCCACATCGACTTCCCCTTTTGATGCCGCTTCGATGCCTCCCTCAATAACCGCTTCAATATTCCCTCCAGGAGACGCGCCAACATCATTCTTGAAGTTTCTTCAACATGTTCCCCAGGTGCTGATACCATAATCTCCTCAGTAGCTACTTCAGTGTTCCCTCCAACGTTTGCTTCAGTACCCTCCACGGAATCAACTTTGACGTCGCCCTCAGGAACTGCCCCAACAGCCTTCTGAGGATACTCTGGTTCGTCCGTGTCAGAATCGAGGATGATGACTCCATTACAAACAGGGTAATCATAGATGTTTTCACTGGAAGGCCACTGATTCTCGATCCTTCGCCGCTTTACCCGGGCTGCAAACCTTTCAGCTCTCGCACTTGGCAGCTGAGACGCTTCGCCGCGCCTCCATTCCTCCTCCATGCCGACCGAAGCCAAGAAAGCCTGAGCACGTTCCCGAATGAAACGTAGTTGCAGAAGAGACATACCCTTTATGGAACCATCAGCTTCACGAAATAGAGGATCTATTTTGGCCATCACCTCCTCAAACACGCTAGCCTCAGGTTTGTCGACTTCGAAGCTCTTCTCTGGAGAAGGAAAGGAGTAATCATCACCAGCAGTTCTCATCATACACTGCAAAAAAGGGACGTTATAATCATACCAACAGCCGGTAAATAAAATTGTTATTATCAATCGAAAATCAAACTGCATGATGAACACGGAGCAATACCTGAAACGAAGAAGAAGAGAAACTCTGCGATGAGGAGAAAGACTCAGCGTTTTCTTTATCTTCCGCAAATCAGCTAGACCCCGGGAAGAAAAGGAATCTTCACTTGCCGTGTATAAAGTCTTCGGATACGGGATAGCGATCAAGCATATACTTATCTATCTGACAATAACGGACGTACAAAGGAAACATGCCCTACTCAAAGAACCAAGCTAGCATATATCCTGGTAATGTGCATCGAACTCCTCTTGAGAATTTCTTTACCTGTCACCATCTAGTGCTTACCCCGCAATAATGTCACTGTTACGTACTAAGCAGGGGACTTAATGTTGATGGTGGTTTTTAGTACAAGGTCAAAATTGTAAAACCATGTATTTAAATATGTTGTCATCCTGCAAAGAAACAGAAGCTATTTGAAAATGACGAGTGCTAAAACTTCTTTACTTGCATATGTATTGAACAACTCAGTATATATATGAAATTCATTCAGAATGGTGCGCGTAGTAGCAATCCCAAATACTCTGTGAATTCTATCTTATTCCAGCATTATTAATTAATGCATGATTTGCCCGGTATTTTCCCGTGCTATGTTCCCAGCCGAACTCTTATTACTGACATGACATGACGATGAAGTGTTCACTCTCAGCAGAGTAGCATGAATCTCCCGAAGTGTCAGTATTGAGATCTGCATAAAATACTCATACGAAAAAGAGATCAATGCGTTCACACACTTTAGTTAAAGATAGCATGATCGAACACACATTTATTCTTAAAGAAAATCTAGACTGTTAATGTCAGTCTCAGAACCAATCACGGTCACGCAACTTGGTTGCATGATTTAACAAACATAGCTTACTCCTAGTAGGACCGGGCGATCACCGTAGAAACCACTGGCGGGCCCACCAGTCCTCTAGTTGATCAATCCCCATATTGCTCATTCACGAGCACTTCAAACGTTGATCCAAACGCGAGCGGCTGCGCTGTGTAAAACCAAGATCGAACGAGCCAAGACCGTAGAAAACGGTCTCAAAAGCTATCGTACCCGTCCAACTTCGCCAGCCTGGTTGGACGGATTAGATCATCCTATGAATGATTGGCGAAGTGCTAACACACACGTTGGAGGGCCAACTCTACCCTTACCCAATCGATTTGCTCACGGCATGGTCATGGAGCAATGAACGTTTGCTCAAAACATGGAAATCATGATGCATTCAAGGGTCGCGGAAGTCCACTAGTGTCCTAAATCGATCACAACCATCCAACTTAACTAGTATATTTGGATGGTTTAGATCGCGCCTAGGACCATCAGGAAGGTGCACATATGTTCACCGTCAGCCCAACGTGGACCCACACGATCGTTCTCTACAAAGGAGAAGCATATCTCGCCAAACTATTTGGCCAAAGTCACGTGTACGTGACTGTTTCAAAACCCTAATTAGGGTTTGCGACGATGCATATCTGTCGTAGTTCGATCACGACCATCCATCTTTCCCAGCATGGACGTAGGGTGTAGATATAGACTTAAGAGGTCCCAAGAGTGTCAACATGATCACTGTGGGCCCACCTTTGCATGTGGCCGGCCTAGAAAAACTAGAACCTGGCACCTCGAAACGCGCTCCCCAAAGCCGCATGCCACACGGCCTTTCATTCTTTTTCGGCAACACGTTTATGTTGCAAATCAATCACGGACACTCATCTTTGCCGGTCAAATTGAGTGTCCAAGATTGAATATTTATGGTATCAAGAAGGGCAGGCATGCAGGACGGAGAGCCATCTTCACGAATGCCCAAACGATTCACCCAAAATCCGCGCCCATGTGTGGATTCGGTCAAGCCAAAGAGGGATGCTTGCGCACCTCTTAAAAACCCTAAAATTCCATCAGCGGTCGCAAATATATGCCGTAAACCATCTCGTCCGTCCAACTTTGCCAGCTTGGTCGGACAGCCTAGGTTAAAAACTAGGCAACCAATGAAGCACCTCGATGAACATCGTCCACCACTCTGCCACAGGGAGTAATCGACCATAGGATGGCTCGCCCATGCGGCCCCCAAACGATCACTCGAATATGGTTAGATATGGTGCTATTTTGAGACGCTTAATCCGCGACTTATTCAGTCAAGCTTTAAAACAGCGATGCTTCATGCATATCGATTGTTTTGAGCTGCTTGCTTGAAAATTATGCATTACATGCATCAAGCATACACGATATTTCATGAATATCGATTATTTAAATAACTTAGTTATTTAACTTAATAGCACCGTATGCTATTTCCTGCGGTGGGTCCCACGACCCGCTCATTCGAGACATCAAGCATGTCACAAACTGGGGGATACTTACTGGGGTATAGGTCTGGTGGTTTACAGCGTGCAGCGTGCAACGCGCCATTACGAGAACGTGTCACGAAAGGTGGACGGTTAACAGTGATGAGGGAAGTGGGAAAAGATGTGATCGTGTGACAATCACCACTCATACATGACCCCACTACTCCATCACTTCACCTCCTCCACTTCCTACAAGATGAGGTTTACGCTCAATGACTTGTATAAATAGGTCCTTCACCTATTTCCAGAAAAAACACAGAGAAACCAAGTGTTGTCACAGTATCCAGAAAACACCCAGAACTGATAGCTTACATTGTGCAAGCCAGTTCAACATTCTGATACAAGACATAAACATCCAACACCTTCACAATCTCAACACCTTCTTCGCTTCCCTCCCTAAGATCAACCCTTCTCCTACACCTTGTGACCGAATCGAATCTGGAACGACCATTTCTTGGTTTAGGCCAGAGTCTTACAGATTGATTTCTCGAACCTAAAGCATTCCCATGCAATGCATTTGTTTAGGGTTTGAACTCGTTTCTCATTAACATACCCCAAATTACCATAAACAACCCAGAGGATTCGAGATTGACATATGTGCAGTTATTCCTTACCTTGCCTCATCATCAATCCTGACGGAGGGTGTCTACTCTAACCCAATTGTATTCAGTCAAAACTAATTCTTTAGAAAAAAATTTCTTTCATTGATTAGTAAGGTTTATAATACCTTTGACCATGGATAGAACATGGTAGGCTATTGCCCCTTCCTTTCTTCTCCTGAGTAATCACCATTCTCTTACGGGTAGTACTTTTTTAGGTACATTGCACTCCAAGGGTGTTGTAGTACTTCTCCTTTTAGGGTTCTTAGGTAGTAAGATCCTTTTCCGGCAATGTCGTGTATGACTTAGGGCCCGTCCCATGTCGGATCTAGCTTGCCTCATTCCTTCTTTCTTTGATACGGCGGTATCTGACGTAATACGTATTCTTCAGCCACGAAGTTCCGACGGATGACCCGCTTGTTATATTCCCGATCTAGCTTCGTTGATAGTTTGCCATCTTTTGTAAGGCTACCTCCCTTCTTTCTTCAAGGTCATCCAGCTTCTCCAACATCAAGCCTGTTATTAGATTCTTCTCCGATGCCTCCGTTTTTTTTTGTTGGGAGTATTATCTCATTTGGGATGACTGCTTCAGCTTCGTAGGTCAACAAGAATGGAGATTCCCCCGTAGATGATCTCCTTGTAGTTCGATATGCCCATAAGACGTTGTGCATTTGTTCGCACCACCTCTTCTTGTCTATTCCTAGATTCTTCTTCAAGTTCATCGTTATGGTTTTGCCGGTTGCCTCCGCCTGTCCATTGCTCTTAGGGTATATAGGAGTTGAATTGTTCTTCTGAATGTTGAAAGTATCAAACAGCATGTCGATGTTCTTTCCTTGCAACTGTTTTCCATTGTCTGAGGCTATGTCGGCTGGTATTCCGAACCTGCATATGATTTGCTCAAACAAGAATTTAAAGACATTTGTGTCCTTAATTCTTGTTAAAGGCTTTGATTCCACCCACTTGGTGAAGTAGTCTGTAGCCTCAATAAGGTATTTTCTTTTTGAGGTTCCCTCTATCAAGGGTCCGACAATATCAACCCCCCATTTGACAAATGGCCAAGAGCTGATAACTGAGTTAAGCTCCGTTGCTGGTGCTTTGATTTTCTTGGCAAAACGTTGACATCTTTCACATCTCTTAGCTACATTCTTTGAATCTTCGTCCATGCTTAGCTAGTAGTATCCTTGCATTTTGGCTTTAACCGCCAAGGATCTTCTTCCACTATGGTTGTCGGCATCCCCGTTGTGTATATCGTGGAGTATTTTCCTTCCTTCGGTTCGTGAGAGGCATCACATTAGAGGTCCGAGAAATGACCTCCTATACAGTATTCCGTCACGAAGGCTGTACATTGCTTTTGATTCGAGTTTCCTAGCTTCCTTAACATCGCCTGGTAAGGTACCTTTATCAAGGTACTGGTGAACTCTCCAGTCATCTTCCGCTTTGTTTTTGTTACCTTCGTCTGACATGGAATGGTTTTTGTCAGACTCTTCAGCTTCATCATCTGATTCTTTTATTTCTTCGTTTGCTTCTTTATCTTCTTCTCTCAAGGACTGAGTTTGGACATCCAAAGCCTCCTCAGCGCCTGAGATGGGTCCTTCTATCGAAGGTTCGTATATCCTTCCAATTTTCACGACAGTGGTATTTCTGTATTTTAGCATAGAGGATATGAATGCTAAGGCATCTGCGCGTCTGTTGTTTTTTTTTACAAAGATGCCTGACTGTTACTTTGCTGATTTTGGATGCATGTTCCTGAGATAGCTTTAAGTACGAAGATAACACTGGATCCAAAGTTTGGTATTTGAGTTCGATTTGTCTAATGACCAACTGTGAGTCACTAGTCAACCGAACATATGATAATCCTAGATCCTATGCCAAACGTAATCCATGTATCACCGCCTCATATTCTGTGATGTTATTGGTGTATTGTTCGAATTCTAACCTGAATGCACAGATGAGTCGGTATCCAGTAGGGGGTTGTTATTACAATCCCTATGCCAGCGCCTTCTCCATTGGAGGAGCCATCTAGGAATACTTCCCATCTTCGTGAATTCTGAGGTTCTAGCAGATCTTCCGGTTCTTGTTTGTCTTCCTCCATTCCTGGGATGTCGTCTATTTCCTCCTCGTCGCTGAGAGGAAGGTCTGCCAAAAAGTCTGCTAAGATTTGTGATTTCTCAGCCTTCCTTGTTTCAAAGATTATGTGGAATTGTTTGATCATGGCATTCCATTTTTTCACCCTTCCAATTTTCTCCGTGCTATCGAGGATTTGACCTATTGAGCCTTTGTGAAGACTCGGATGGTATGTGCATCAAAATATATCCTTAGTTTTTCCACTACTAAGGCATATATAAGCTGCTCCACCTTGGTGTAGTCATGCTCCGCTGAACTGACTGCTTTGCTGACGTAGTAGATGGGTTTTTCTCCTTTCCTTTGGTCTCGTAGCAATACTGTGCTCACAGCGTAGCTTGATGCTGCTAAGTATAGACTGAGTATTTCACCTGGCTCCGATTTCTGTAAGATAGGTACTGAGGCCAAGTATTCCTTAATTTTTTGGACAGCTTGCTCGCATTCTGTGGTCCACATGAACCTGCATCCTTTCCTTAGTATATCGAAAAATGCTTTGTATTTGTCCGATGATCTTGCTATGAATCTTCTCATGGAGGCTAAGATTCAATTTATTTTTTGTACTCCTTTTACTGTTTTTGGAGATGGCATCTCCATTACTGCTCTGAACCTTTCAGGGTCTACTTCTATTCCTCGCTTAGTTACCAAGTACCCTAGGAATTTTCCTGAGGTTACTCCGAACGTGCATTTCTCCGGATTTACTTTCATGTGAAAGTTTCTCATAGCTTCGAATATCTCCCTTAGGTCTGATAAGTGGTTTTTCGCTTCTTTGCTTTTGGAAAGCATGTCGTCCACGTATACTTCCAGTATCCTGCCTATCCATTGGCTTGAAGATTTTGTCTACCAATCGTTGGTATGTTGCCCTCGCGTTCTTTAGTCCAAAAGGCATCCTTGTATAGCAATACAAGCCTCGTGGATTAAAGAATGAAGTATGCTCCTGGTCTTCTTCTGCAAGGGCGATTTGGTTATAACCAGAGTAATCGTCCATGAAGGAGAGCCTCTGGTGACCTTCGGTTGCATTGACCAGTTGGTCAATATTTGGTAGCGGGTATATTTCCTTGGGGCATGCTTTGTTGTGATTGGTGAAGTCGATACAAATACGCACGCCTCCGTTCTTCTTAGGCACAATCAACATGTTGGATATCCACGTGGGTACTTGACTTCTCATATGAATCTTGATGCTAGGATCTTTTGCAACTCCTTCTCCACTGCTTCCTGGTAAATGTCTGCTACCTTGCGGTTGTGTTGATTGAATGGTGCCATTTATGGCTTGAGCCGAAGGTGGTGGGAGACCATATTCGGGTCAATTCCTTGCATGTCCTCCATTGAACATGCAAAGACATCTGCGTAGTCCCTGAGTATCCTTCATAGTTGCATCTCCTCATACTCTTCTAGTAAATTTTCGATGTTGATCATCTTTGGCTCTGTTTCCATTCCAACGTTGATTTTCTTGGTTGGTTCCACCGGTGAAAACGTTGGTTTCTGGGGTTGTAGAGGAGTGCATTTCTGTAATTGTCATTTAGCAGAAACGTCCGCTAACGGAGTGGCAGAGATGTTTGATTCTTGAACTGAGGGGGCTTCGGGGACTTTGAAGCCTCCGTCTTTTACTTCGCTGGCATTCTCCCTTCGTCTTTTCCTTTCGTGTTGTTGTGCAACAACTATTTCTTCATTGAGTCTGACCTCTGCTATATTGCATAGCCTTGCGTATTTTTGATCTCCTTTGATTTCCATTTCACCCATAGGTGTAGGGAATCGAAGGAATTGATGATAGGTCGAAGTCATTCCTCTTAATCGATTGACCCATAGTCGTCCCATAATGACGTTGTAGGGAGAAGGTGCTTCCACAACACAGAACCTTGTATTGGTTACTAGGGGTCCTGCATGTACCTGAAAGACAATTTCCCCTTTTGGTCTAGAGACTGCTCTATTGAAACCGTATATTGTGCAAGTGGATGAGTCCATTTGCTCAGCTGTTAAACCCATATGCAAGTATGGTTCGTAGAAAAATACAATTAACGAGCTTCCCCCATCGATGAGGACCTTCGTAACATTACATCCATGTATTGGAAGAGTGATCACAAGTGGGTCGTTGTGCATCTCGACCTCCTGATTGACGTCTCTGGTTGAGAATGTTAATGGCTTAGCCATCCATTCCTCCCAAGTTCTAGTAGGTGGTCCACTTAGCTTGAAAACCTCGTGGGCTTCTAGCTTTCTTCTGTTCCGAGCCTCGAGGATGTCTTCGAGTAGCTCCTCCTGGTTCCCGTTGGAGAATGTGATCATGTTGATGTATTTTCCGTCTTGAGGTAATTCTACACTTTTCTTGGGGACTACCTCAGTAACTTTTGGTTTTATTTTCACATACTCCATGAATTTTCCTTCGTCTATGAACCTTTGAATCATGTTCCGTAGGTGATAGCATGTGTCAGTTCTATGCCCGTAGTACTGGTGGTATTCACATTACTCCTTAGCATCCTTCGTTTTATCCGGTTGCTTTCCCCTAGTATTAGGGTACGGAAAACCCGGCTTTGCTCCTTTCCTTGCTTAGAATGTGGGAGAACGTTGTGTTTAGCTTTGTGTAGACTTTATCTACAAATTATTCTCTTCCTTGTCCTCTGCTTTTTCCATCTCCATATTTTGATCATTTGTCTCGAGAGCTGGTTCTGCCCCCAACTTCGTTTTGCCTCTTAGGTATCTCCGGAATTGGTTCCAGAGAGTTCGTGCGTTGCGGAGCTGTTGTTGCCTTTTTTTGTGCTCTCGGATTATCCTTTTGGATTTCCTCAAGTCTGATATAGTGATCCTGGACAACTCGAAGTTCTCCTTCGGAATCGAGTGCTCGATTGTGAAGTTCCACGAAGATAGTTGAGGTTCTATCAAGTCTGTACTTATAGTAATTAATGCTAATTTCAGAATTGACTTTCCCGATTGCTTGGCACGTCTTTTGCCACATGTCTGTGTACTGCATCAATGTTTCCCGGGGTCCGATATCTAAAGAAAATAACCAATCTAACCCTGCCTTTGTTGATTTGTTATACATGTATGTCTCCAAGAACACCGTAGATATTTTCTCAAAAGAGTCAATTGAGTTTGCTGGTAAATTATCGTACCACGCCAGTGCTGATCCCGTCAAGCTTGTAGGGAAGTACCTACAATGTACTATCTCATCTCTTTCCCAACGGGCAAGGTTACGAGTGTAGTACCGTAGGTGAGCTGCGGGATCTGAGGTACCATCGTATGCCTGAAATGTAGGTACTGGGAATTGCGTAGGGATGGGCTCCCTCAAAATGCGAAAACACAACGGAGATGTTGTCGCTTCTTGGAGTATTTCTTCTATCATTGCGCCTGCGTGTCCGGTTTTCAATCCTTGTATTTCTTTCCGCATATTCTCTATTTGCTCCATGACCATGTTCATATTGTGAGCATCTCTGGAAAATTCCTCATAATAATAGGACTGAGAGGGCTTGTTAGTTGGATCCATATCATCTGGATCGTGTCGTGTGTTCCTGGCTCCCCCTGGTGGGTTAATATCCACCCTTCGTCTTCCTGAGATAGCTCTGTGCTCATGTCTTTTTAGTGGAGGGTGAGTTTGAGAACCTTCGATCTGTACGTCCAGCATATCCTTCAGGTTCTGGTTTTCTTGAGCCATCACATGCATTGCATCCTCGGGCTCCTTGTTACGGAGTAGCAAAGTTGCTACTTGTGCTGCCATTAGATCTTCATTGTGGATTTCACCACCCTGAGGAGTGCTGTCGTCCGGATCCTCAGAGTCCTCCACTTCCTCTTCTATGACGGGAGCATCATGATCTAGCTGGATAGGAGTTAGGTTTCCAAACCCTCGTCCAGTAGGAGCTAAGTTTCTTGTTAAGCCTTCGTTAGCCACAGGTGGCTTTGTAACATGGGGACGCTCCGGTAACGGCATGCCGTAAAGTGGTTGTGCTCCCGATGTTTGCCCCATCCCTTCAGCAGGGGTAGGTGGTTTGTTAGCAATAGTTCATCTTGATATTTCACTTTGCCCGTCCTCTGCTTCCTTTCTTTGATTCGCTTGAGATGTCTCTTGAGATCTTCCTCGCGTAACGGTTGGTCGTGAGATTGTTGGTACGTCACTTGGTTTCTGCATGCCTTCGGTCTGTGGTTAACCTGATGTCACAGAAACAGTGCAAGATCTGCTACTTGGGTGGCTTCGTCAAAAGTAGCAATTAATGCTCTGACAATTTAAAAAACAACCTTAAATGTTGAAAACAATTTAAAAATGGTGTCAGATCTCCCAAGAAAAGGGGGTCATTAAATGCTTTGTAAGATCTTTTCTCCTTAAAATTCTCACTGAGATTCCTTAGTGCTCAGAGGTACTCAGATCCAAAGGATACTCTGTCGGAAAAAGTTGTTTTAGTACAAAAGTTTTAAGGTTTTGTGAGTGCGTTTTTGTAGAAAAATTTGTAGATTTGTAAGGTTGTAAGTTTTTTAGAGGATATGAACTCCAAGAACTTACAGAAAGAATGGATGAACGAATCACTAGAAAGTGAGGTCCATGCGTTGTTAAACTCAGATCTCTTCGTTAAAGAAGATTCGTAAGTTAAAGAAAATAAAGGAACATAAAAACTCAATCTTGTGAGCAAAACCTTCTAGCGCAAAACTGTGACTACTAATTTTCCCATAGTCTACGTAATGTATACAGCTCAAGGAACCGAATACTATGGAGTGTTGATACCTCTGTCGAACTGGTAATGCTAAGTTATAAAAGGTATTCAAGATCAAATTAATAACGAAGAACACAAATATAATGTAAATGCTACTAAGTTAACATGAGACACGAGAGATTACAGTTCGACTTTTGTCTACGTCCACGGGGTAATGAGTGATTGATTGTATTAAGTTGTGGTAGTTACAAAGATCTTAAATGCTTCCCAAAGTAATAGAGAGAACTCAAGTTGAAGATAATACTTAATTTCTAAACATTAAAGAGGTATAAGCTTAAAATTAGATCTTCTTCTCCTACATATTGAATGCCCCTTGTTTGTTGGTGAAGCTTGGTATTTATAGCCCCTTCTGCTCCAGATATATCTTCGTTGTCTTTGGGTCCACCGTCCCCTGATATACTTTCCGTACAAATGGTACCTTCCTTCACCACATGCTTTCTCCAGTCGGACTCTGCTACCTCAGCTGACCCACGTTCCTTCGGGAACTTCCCAGCCTCAGTACAGATTGTACCTTTGTTCACCGCTAGCCTTTTCCAGTCAGACTCTGCCACCTCATATATCTCCATGTGCTTTGGTTAAGCGTGTAGATAATAGATTTGTGCATTTAATACTGATTGGATATGTCATCTACCTCTGTCCCTTCGACAACTGCCTCTCTCTAGACTAGGTTCTACTTTTCTATCTTAGCCGTCTAGGTATCCCTTCTTGGGATAAGATAAAGTAGATCAGGGAAGGTGTCTTCTGCTACTCAGGTTACTCTGTATAGCGAGGGTTACACAATTATCTTGCACACGACCACTAAAACCGTGACACGTGCTCTGCAGAATATTGATATTCACACTGAGTAATAAGCCAGATGCCTTTAGTATTATTTGAATTATGTCAGTCCCCTATCGTAAATGACTTAACTGCCTCTAGTAGTTGCTTTGAACTTGACTGCCCCTTAACATTCGGTTGGGTGCCAATAACACTTCACTCAGAAAATGACCATTTAGAAATCTTGTACTTGAACAATTAAAATTGGTCTTTGTCCCTTCTCCACTTGTAGCTAACTTCTTTTATTGCACAATTAAGTGCCGATTCACTTCTTTTGGATGATTCATCTAATAAAACACAAATAAGAGAAAACAAGTGTAATATACAATAATTTGCAAGAAAACCAACAACTACTAGCATGGAAATGACTCCAAATATATGTGAAATATGCACTTATCAGTTCTCCTTTATATAGTCTTCAAATCAGGGTTTGCAATCAATGCTACATTGGTAACAAAGCATTCAATATTCACCGTTAGATAAAAACCTGATTAGACTCAAGCTAATATCTTTCAACTGTTAGATCGAACTTAGCTTGTTACACACAAATGAAAAGTGACTTCATTTAGATATGGGTAACCGTACCTAAACATGTACACCTTTGTTGGCTCAACAATAGTTAACCGAAGTTAGCCATATGAACACTTTTATATCAACCATATCCATCTTAACCATAACTAGTTCAAATGACTCAAATGAAACTAGTTCTAGAGTTGTTCAATTGTTTATATTCTCATAGAAGTATACAAGATACAATTGAAGGAAAATGGATTTTGATTCACTCGAATCAAGTCATGAACATTATAACCATGGTTTGCAAAAGATTGCATTCCTTAATATATAAATGTATTAGTTCATGAACAAATCGATTTTAGAACATTATCCACTCAGGTATGCAAACGGGTACGCATACCTTAGTGGACGAACTAAGTTTGTGTAGTATGCGAACGGGTACGAATACCTTCAAACTTAGCAGAAATTCCCAGATCTGAACCTCAAGCCAGTACGCGTACCGGTATGCCTACAAGGTTCCCGGACTTTAAAAACCAACCAGTGTGCATACGGGTATGCATACTATGGTTCCCGGACTTGGATTACATATATGCAAGTACGCATCCTATGCTTAAATCCAATTGTTCTAAACTCTCATTTCAACCATTGAAACATTCTTGGAAGACGACAATAGCTATCTCACACAAACTATTAGCTTCAAAGCAATTTTTAAGTGATCGAATGATCAATATGAAACATTCCGAGTCTACATCAAATGACTGTCTTACACAAATCATGTAAGATGTTGCAAGGAGATTTTCACATGATCATCTTTTGACTTTCGTCCAGAATATAAGATGAACTTGGTTAAAGCGAAAGCTTACCAACACATATTTCGAGAAATATGTAAGCGAGTTAAACTCAGCTCGAAATATCAAATGTGTATAATTGAAGTCTATATAGCTATACGACTTTTGTCTCAAATATGAGATAGAGTAGATAGAGTTCTGAGTGATAGATGAGTCCAAGTCTCCATATACCTTTTGTTGATGAAGTTCCACAAGCTCCCCTTAGTAGTTCTTCGTCTTCAATCGATGAACGTCGTGAAGTCTAGTGCTCAATTACACTTTCTATCCTAATCCGAGACTTAGCTATAAGTAGACTATAAATCAAGACTTATAGTTTTGGCAACTAAGCTTGACAAACAAGCTTTAGATAGCAGCGCTTGCGAGTTCGACCGAGCAGTGATCTAACACAACCAACATAGAAGAATCCCCTGGATGTACTTTTTCTGTCTTCCACACAACCTACCCAATCAACATCCGAATAAGCAGTAAGGTCAGTGTTAGTATCAAAAGTATAAGATAAACCATAACCGATAGTGTGTTGAATGTATCGCATGATCCTCTTTGCAGTTGAAAGATGAGATTCCTTTGGATTAGCATGAAACCTAGCACAACAACCAATACTAAAAGCAATATCAGGTATCAAGTAGTAGTAAATAAAAGACTTCCAATGATGGATCTATAGAGTTTCTAATCCACACTGACACCTTTCTCATCTCTATGCAGTTTTCCAGTAGTGGGCATATGAGTAAGTTTTGGAGTTGACTTCTTAAGACCGAACCTTTTTACCAGTTCCCTAACATATTTTTCTTGAGATAAGTAAATTCCATCCTTGTGTTGTTGAATTTGAAATCCTAAAAAGAATTTTAATTCACCAACATTGCTCATCTCAAATTCCCTTCCAAGAGAGACTTGAAAATATTTTTCAAGTTTATCAGAGGTTGATTCATAGATGATATCATCTACATATACTTGAGCAATAATAACATCCTTCCCACTCCATTTTGTGAACAAGGATTTATTAGCACCACCTCTCGAAAAACCTTTCCTAAGAAGAGAAGTAGTTAGTTTTTTGAACTAGGCACGAGGTGCTTGTTTTAATCCATATAATGCCTTTCTGAGCCTAAAGACATGATCTGGAAATTATGAGCTTTCAAATCCTATAGGTTGAGCAACATATACCTCTTCCTTTAAGCATCCATTTAAGAATGCGGATTTTACGTCCATTTTAAATAACTTAATCTTGAGAAAACAAGCATGAGCTAAAAGTAGTCTAGTGGACTCAAGGCGTGCTACAGGGGAAAAGGTTTCGTCAAAGTCGATACCTTCAACCTGTGGGTATCCCTGAGCGACAAGTCTATCTTTGTTTCTGACAATTGTGTCAAATTCATCTGACTTGTTCTTGAATATCCATTTACTTCTAACAATATTAATATTTGAGGGACAAGGTACGAGTTCCCATACATATTTCCTTTGAAATTAATTTAACTTTTTATGCATTGCATTCACCCAGAAGAGATCTCTAAGAGCTTCATTCATTATTTTTTGGTTCTACTTGCGATAGATAACATCCAAAATTGCAAATATTTTGAAGTTGTCCTCTCGTCTTAGCTATAGAATCCCTACCTCCAATAATATTATTATTATCATGATTCCTTTGAACCCAGAGGTGCCTAAGAGGGGCACGTTATTGTTCCACAGAAATACCCTGACTAGGGGTTCTCTCCTCGTCACTAGAAACGTTAGGATCAGTAACCGTTAGAACAACTTCTATTGATTCTGGGATTTCTTTGGCTTTCTCAATTTCCTTAGTTGGAGGAAATTCAGCAGGAGAGTCATCATGACGGAAGTTTCTCAGATCGTCAATGATAACATTTGTCTGATTCCATCATAACATGGGTTAGACTGGATACTCGAAAACCACGACTGTCAGATGCATACCCAAGAAAAATGCCTTCATCGCTTTTGGAATCAAATTTTCCTTTCTGTTCTCGATCTTTTAGGATGTAGCACTTACTTCCAAACACTCTGAGATAGTGTAAGTCTGGCTTATTACCGGACCACAACTCATAAGGAGTATTTATGGTCCTTGACCGTAAATAGACACGATTGATCAAATAGCATGGCGTAAAAACAGCTTATCCCCAAAACTTTAACAATAAGTTTTTGTTATGGAGCATTACCCTTGCCATTTCCTGAATATTCTTATTCCTTCTTTCTGCAACTTCATTAGCTTGTGGAGTAATGGATGGTGGGTATTATTGAATAATTCCCAGTTTATCACAAAATTCATACACTTTAGTGTTCTTGAATTCAGTTCCACGATCGCTTCTAATTTTCTTTAGTTTGCGACCATGTTCATTCTGGATTCTATTAACAATAATCTTGAATTCATCAAGGGTTTGATTCTTGTGAGATAAAAATGGTGCCCAAGTGAATCTAGTGTAATCATCTACCATAACTAAAGCATAATTCTTCCCAACAATGGTAGGTTGTTGAATATATCCTAAGAGATCCATATGAGTTAAATCATGCGGAGTTTTAGTGAGAATATCTCGAGATGATTTATGTGCAACTCTCGTTTGTTTACCCTTTTGACAGGCACCACATACACCTTCAATCTTAGCATTGATTTTTGGAACACCTCTAACAAGTTCTTTATTAAAGATCTTAGTTAGAAGGCGGTAATTTATATGACCAAAATGCCCATGCCAAAGATGTGTAATTCCACCTTAGTAAAATTGCAACAGTTTTTAAATTGAGCATTTAAGAGATAACAATTATTTTTACCACGAGTTCCCTGAAAAATCACTTTTCCAGTCTTGTCTACAATGTCACACCCGTTCGCATTGAAGACAACTTTATGGCCTTTGTCACAAATTTGACTAATAAAAAGAAGATTAGCAGTCAACCTTTTACGTATACAACATCATGGATTTCAGGAACGCCTGGTAGTTTGATCGTCCCCTTCTTGCTTATATAGAAGTGTAGATGGGGAAAAATGATTTGTTGGTTTTTACGGAATTGAGGAGATGACCGTGCGGAGACTCCTTGAACCGAGCAAATTCTCAACCTCACACAGATGCACTGCAAGAAGGGAGTTCTTTAAGTTCGAGAGATCAATCTGTAGGACTCCGGCCTAAACCAAAACAATGGTCGTTCCAGAGTCAATTCGATCACAAGAGAGGATGGATTGATATGTAGGAGGGAAGCTGAGAAATGTGTGAGATCAATGGTGATCGAGATTGTAGGTGTGTTGTGTATTCTGTGTAAGAAAGTTTTGAATGATTGAATTTACTCAGTTGAGAGTGATTGCTCAGACGATGAGTTCGTGTAGACGAAAGATTGTTTGTAAGAACTTGTCGATAAATTCTTGTTTGTTTCAATCAGGATTCAGAGGCCTTTTCATATTGCTGAATTATAAACCCCTTGATCCCATGGTAAGTGGTGGATTTCCCCTGACTTCCTCAGGGTGTCGGCCGAACAGGGGATGACCTTCCATGTTAGCGTGAGGAGGAATAACATCACCACCGTCAGTGTTAGCGCCCGGAATGGTTTCCGGGATGTCCTCATTGTTATTGTTGCTAGTGCTAGCGTCGTTTGTGTTGGAACTTGTAACTAACCCAGACCTAAGACCATCCATCTTTGTGAATACTGAGATTGCAACCGAAAGAATGATCTCCCACTGTGGTCGCCAATTTGTAGATGGGTAAAAACAATTTGTTGGTTTTTACGGAATTGAGGAGATGACCGTGCGGATACTCCTTGAACAGTGCAAATGCTCAACTTCACACAGATGCACTGCAAGAAGGGAGTGCTTTAAGTTCGAGAGATCAATATGTAGGACTCCGGCCTAAACTAAGACAATGGTCGTTCCAGAGTCAATTCGGTCACAAGAGAGGATGGGTTGATTTGTAGGAGGGAAGCTGAGAAATGTGTGAGATCAATGGTGATCAAGATTGTAGGTGTGTTGTGTATTCTGCGTAAGAAAGTTCTGAATGATTGAATTTACTCAGTTGAGAGTGATTGCTCAGACGATGAGTTCGTGTAGACGAAAGATTGTCTATATGAACTTGTCGAGAAATTCTTGTCTGTTTCAATCTGGATTCAGAGGCCTTTTTATATTGCTGAATTGTAAACACCTTGATCCCATGAAGTGTGACAGTTGTTGTAGTCAAAGAGTGGGGAAGTGGGAAATCGTGTCAAAACCAGTTGCTCATCGTGCGGAGACTTGGTTGATTTACCATCCACTTCTTTGCTAACTCCTCCAACTGATTGCACGACCTGCTCATATTATCATCGTGTGCATGAACACACGTGTCGTAGACCGCCAGACCAAAACCCTAGTTAATATCCCCCATGTGACACGATTTACATCTCATGGTTGTGAGTTAGTTGCTGACTTCATGAGACGATGAGTCCTTGTATTGCTGAGTCGAACGTGATTTGTAAATGTTTTGAGACTCATGAATTGAACATGTCTGTTGGGACACAGGTATCATTTCCGAATAAATGTTGATAACCTGAGCAAACTGTGCTGCTGAATCTTTGAATATTGATAGTTGAACCAATATTCCTTAGTCTGAGCAAATATTGCTCATCTGAGCGACTGTTGCTCGTCTGATGAATTGTTGGTGGCAGGACCAAACAAAATATTAATTTAAGATACTGACTGCTAGGACGAGTATAATAATGAAAGTGTTGATCATGGGATCAACGTAAAATTATTAGTACTTGAATCTACTCATAATTACGTTTTTGTTGAGCTCTGGATTCAAACCCTAATTTTGATCAATTGCTGATCAATTGATGATTTATTGAAAATCAACCACGGAATGAAGAAGGGACCGGCTACATGGGATGATGAGTCGACCATGTAACACCCAGATGCTCAAGTAGGCAAAAATACCAAAGTCTCTTGAAGACCAGTTGGTGAAAAGATGATTAAATGTTGGTTTAATCATTTTTTTTAAATAATGCTCGTGTGAGCGGTAGGTAATAAAAACTAATTATGGAGAGATGAGGGACCGACCAAGAGGGAATGACACCAGTCCTTGGTGGTTGCGGGACCAGATGATGGTCGTCTGAGCAAACTCCCAGTTGTTTGAGAAGAGTTTTGACCCAATATGAGCAATTGAGCAAATTAGGTCAAAATTATTAAAACATGTGGGACCGGATATTTTCAAACCTTAAGGCCAGCCTTGGTCGGTCAAGGAGACATGCCCTGGTCACCATAATGTCCGTGTCTCAGTCCTGAGAATTTCGATATTTTTCGATGCGCGTTTGAGCAACATTTTGAGAAAATATGAAGGATTCAGAGTTTTGCTGAAACTGGGGAATCTTCATGAGATGATGTAAAATAATTAATACAATAGGGATTTGCAAGGTGTGGGACCGGCCACGTCTAGGGCATGACCGTCCAGCTAGCAAGCTCGGTCTCGCAACACCTTTCCCGTTTTTATGTGTTTTCCCTGATGTGAGGGAAATATCATGAAAATGAGGAATTTCATGAAGTTAAGGAATTTCCATGAGATTATGGGAATAATAATAATAAAATAGGTAGTCATAAAGTGTGGGACCGGCTATGGCCAAGGCATGGACGGCCGGCCGGCCAAAGAGCCTGTCCCAAGGCACTTTTCCAAATATTATACTATTTTTCATGATTTTAGGAAAATATTATAAAATCAAGAGGCTTGTTGAACCCAAGGAATTTGTTGAAATCAGGGAGTTTCCATGATATGAGGGAAACATAAAAAATAATAATAATAAAATAAGGGGCATGTGGGACCGGCTAGGGCATGATCGGCCGGCTAGGGCCCGGTCCACGAGTTTCCCTAATTTTACATTATTTTCATGACTTGAGGGAAATTTCATGAATTCAAGGAATTTTCATGGGATGAGGGAAATAATAATAAAATAATAAGGTGTCATGAGGTGTGGGACCGGCCACGGCTAGGGCATGGCCGGCCAGCTAGTGAGTCCGGTCCCACGACATCTTTCATAATTTATTATTATTTCTTTGGTACGAGGAAACACCATGAGACTGGGGAGTTTCCTTGAGACGAAGGAGATTTGCTCAAATGATGGGATTTTCATGAGATCAGGGAAAATAATAAAAATATGATAAAATATAAAATTGGGCGTGGGATTGGCCACGGAACGACAAGACGGCCGGTGGGCCCAGTCTCCCAGTGCCTCCATTAATATTTTATTATTTATTATTTTCTTCCTATTTTGCATAGGTTCATCGTTCCTTCGTGTTTTGGAATGCTCGTTTGTGCATTCAGGTGCTCGTTTGTGCATTATTGCTGAGTACACTTACACCATTTTCGGCGGGGCTTACTCGAGGGATGCTCAGATGCCCGTACGTTGAACATTTATCACTAAACGGTCGAATTCTGCTGGGAAGAACCACGAATTGAAGTGACGAAATATTACGAAGAATCGTAGAATATTGCTGAATATTCAGTTAACGATTAGAGATAATTAATTGATGGCTCTATACTAGCAGGCATGCTGTCTAGGAGCATTAATTATCTGAGAATTGAGAAATATGAGCTTGTTGAAATGTCATATCTATTTTATATAGTCAGGGAAAACCTTGTTGCATCCTAAAGACGTTATTGCTCTATACCAGCAGGAAAGTTGTCTAGGAGCTGTCCAATCATAATGATTCTATACACATGTCTTTTATATAGTCAGGGAAAACATTGTTACATCCTGAAGACGTTATCGCTCTATACTAGTAGGCAAGCTGTCTAGGAGCCGTCCAATCGTTCGATTCTATATAAAAGTGATTATTGAAATTGCTCAGTATTCATGAGATATGTCGTTGTCTCAGTTGAGAGACTGCACATCTGCGTATGCTCTGAGAGACAGTATTCTCAGTCAGAGGTTCTTGCGGCATGAATTTTCATGCTTCAATGAGAGACATGAGCCTCAATACTCATCTGATTGCTGAATCAGGAGTATGTACAATTATGGTTTTACGATTTTAGCCTTTGTCGAAAATACACCATCTACATTAAGTCCCCTGCTTAGTGAGGGACAGTCATGTTCCTCAGTCAGCATTGGATGGTGATTTTCTAGTCATAAACGAAATAAGTAATTGAACTTAGTCGTAAGATTAGATGTTACCGGATTTTCGATTGTACAAGCGAACCATGGTTTGAACGAAGATCCCAGTGGCATGATAGAGCATTGTCTAACGAGCGTAAAGTGGTGTAGCACCGCTGACTTGGTGATGGAACCTTGGTCGGTTTTAGGATTCACGGAGTCGGGCCCAAGAAAGGAATCCGTTTTAGCGCGGACGTTCGTTCGTTCCTTAGTTTAAGAAACAAACAAATTAAATAGACCTGAGTCTAATGATAAAATTTTTGTCTATGAGCTTTCACGAAAAACAAAATTTTATTTTTTAAATACGCGAGATTTCACAAAGTGGAATAAATTCTCGTTTCAAAGGTGGATGCTCGTACGAGAGAATTTTTTTTTTTGAACAAACGTGCGTCTGTTAGTAATAAAATTTTGTTTATGAGCTTTCATGAAATTTTTATCTTCGAGCTTTCAGAAATCTTTGAAAATATACTCTCGCCTCAAAGACAGATGCTCGCGCGAGGGAGCAAATATATATATATGTTATTTTTCAAACTTACATGAGTTTCACGTTAAATATATATATTTTTGTAAAACCAATGTTTTGATTTTGAACAACTGTTGAAAGTAGACAATTATACATGGTGAAATAATGTCTGTATGTAAGTTTTCACAATTGTATAATGGACGTCTGTCCAATTTTTGAAAAACCAGTGGATGTTAAAATTCACGTGGGTTGTGCACGGTTTTATGAAAATCAAGTCATGATTTTGAATATAGTGAATTTTGCTCGTCTTTGCAGGTTTGAAGGAACGAGCAAGTTTTCGAAATTCTGACGTTATAATCACTACAACTATTGAAATTGTAAATAGGTAAGAGTTGGATTGTTACCATTTTGTTACGCGTTTGTTATTGGTATATCCATGACTCCATGTATTTCGCATCAGATAGTGGTGACTTCTGGTTACATCCACTCTTCTGGCTCTTCCGGGGAACGTTCCAGAAATACCAAGTCAAGGATCAGATGTTCATGCCGAGGTGAATCAACCTTTTAAGAGACGCTGGAAAGATGATACATTGTATGTCTCTCGATCATCTGGGAGTCGCCCGTGGTGGAATCAACACTTTCTTAGCCTTAGTGGATGCAGAAGAGAAGCAGGGACGAGATGAGTTATTACTGAAAAGGAAAGCTGAAGATGAAAGGCTTGCAGCTTATTAGAAAAACGTCGCTGGCTTCAGAAAATGAGACTAGCGGCTGAAGATGAAGTCTGATCTCGCGGGGAAGGCGTAGCTTCTGATTCAGATGTAGATGAATGAATAATTTCGTCATAATTCGTCATCAGAAAATTCAGAAGTTGGGTCTTCATTGAAAATGTTGTAAAACCTTCGTCCGATGTCGGATTTTCGTGATCTACCCATGTTTCTTCATCCTCAGAAAATTTAAAAGCTTTAGCAAAGAAGATTTTCGGCTTTTGAGCACGTTTAAGGGCCGAAATTGATGAAACAGTAAACTTCCAAGAGACTTCCAGAAAAATTTTAGCTGGTATGTAGTCCAATGTTTTGGTCACATCTTTTTTCTCGTTTCTCCAATTGCTATGAATTTTGGATATGTTGTAGAGGACATCCATACGAAGATAATGGTATATGACCCATACCTAGATTCTTCACAAATTTCTCCCATCTCGCTGCTTTGTGCATGACAGTGTAAAATCATCTCAGGCGAGCTTGTTGTAAAACAATCATGTTGTGTCTTTAGACCATTAGCTTGTGTCTGGAACGATTGATGAAGGATTTTAATGTCATTGATTAATTTGAGATCAGTATCCCTTGATTGATACATGAGCATGGTGCTTGCAGTGCCATCTTGTTTCTGTCATTCGTATAAACATCACTTCTGAAACCCTGGTCACGGGACCATAACTGAGGTTGCTCTCAAGAGGGGGTGATGTAATGACCATGGTTGCATGTCCTGGTGGTATCATTCCTTTTATGATGAATGATTAGCACATGAGAGTCTGGTGTCACGGGTCTCGGACTGTAAAACTGATCATCATGATCAGTGGACTGCCAGTCCCTAATATATTGTTAAATCTCTCCTTTTCTTTTTCTCTTCTTCTGGCAAGACTTGGATAGAGGAACCAAGTAGAAAAATTTATGTAAAGACCTAGGTGGTCGAAGTTGAAGGTACCTTGATGAAGGACTTAGTGTAAAGACCTGGTGGACACCGATCGACTGTGGAAGTTATGAATCTCGTCTAAAAATTGCTGCTTGCATATTGTATGCTCTGGAAGTTGCAGGAACCTCATACGACATCGGAATTTGATGCTTGACCCCAAATTTTGAATCTAATAGACTGAGTTATCTCATGCAACAATAATCACTCAATTTGGAGTTGTAGAGGTCAGCCAACGAAGCGTGCACATTTGTAAATTGTAATCCCGTATAAATTTTTCAGATTTCGTAGACCTGACGGTAAAGGACATATCTTTCAGCTCGTATATACGATTGATGCGCCCTTTTGGTATGTTGTATAAGATACATAGACAAACATCTTTCTTTCAGGAAGAATTTGTCCCATTCTTCACCCATTGGTACGTTTTTCTAAACCCATGGCCTGAAGTGTGTTGTATCTCATTTGTAGAGATGATGAGAACATCTTGTAGAAGACTTGGGATTGTGCCCGCCCGTCGTGCAAGCTTCGGAAAGAATTTCATGTGAACATATTTCATGTCTACACACCTTGATATGAATCATTAGTGCTTGGAGAAGTACGTTTCGTCGAGCAATATTTCAGAGAATGGTTAATTGATGAAGCCCTGTCATGAGGATGTTGCTCTTGAGACCGTTGTTGATGCTAGCTCACGATTGAAATTTATCCAGAAATTCTTGTTGATGCTGAGACCATGAACGGAGTTCCTCCACATATCCTTGTTGATGCCGATACTATGTTTGGAGTTTCTCCAGAGACCGAAAAAGGCTAGAACAATGATTATCGATATAGCCTTTGCTCCTTCATCCAGTGAGCCTTTTACATTCACGAACTAGTTGGTGATTTGAGCATTTCTAAGATGAAGATGTTCTAGGACTTAAACCCAAATTCTCCTGAATTATGACTTTACTGTGAAGTGGCTTCGTCAGGGAATCGATGTTGTTGTGGCAGATAACAGCGGCAGTCTCCATTCTGGATGTGAGGAGAAAAAAGTTCCTTGGTCGTGCGAGGCTTGTGATGTATAGAGGTTCCGTTGATGAAGTTTCATGGAATCACATCAAATTGCAAATTCCAATAAGATCAAGTCCCCAGTGTATGTTGAAGGAGTTTGTGCCATCCATGGATGAATGATGTTGCATCTGCTTCAGAAGTCTTATCATGGGATAACGAAGAATTAACGATTGTAATTTAGCTACACTTTGATTGCGCTGATGTTGAATCAGTGTGTCATCTTCGAGATATTTGTGCTGAAGCTAGATGCGCCGTTATAGGAGGGTACTCTTTGATTGAGAGTACAATTTGAAGGCTGCTTAGATGCTTGAGCATTAAAGCATCATATCCCTTGAGCATGTCTTAGGTTTGATCGTTTGGGTCCCAACTATCTTCTGTTGATTCATCATTCCTTTAGTCGCGGTAGTGGGATTCAACACTTGTTCAGACATCAGAGCTTTCTGGTTTTGTGGCACACATGAACACTCTTGCAAGGCTATGGAGAACTGCCCAAATTGTTCTTTTCCGTGCTTGAACATCATCTCAGTAATGAATGTCTCAGTGAGATGATCTATTCGGAGAAATGTCAGATTCAACCACTTGGTAAAATATTGTTGAAGTAAGATTACCCACTTATAGCGTCTTGCAATAGCAGAGATGCTAGCAGAATTGAGTCCCATGCTAGAATAGCATGTGAGGAAATAAATAACATAGACATGGGAGGAATGAGACTTTCCTGAGTGCATGACCTTTTGATGAATGTCTATGCATCTTTTGCAGGTTCTTGTTTCAACCTCGTCAAAGTTCGAAATTCCTCCAAGTGCTCTGATGATGGAACGTCCACCAAATCTTCTGGATCAGAACTTTCTTCGTTGGAGAGATATGTAGCCAAAGGCGCTTTGTAAGTACCCATCTTTTCAGCGTGGATCCACGCTCGTTTGAAGGACATGTCATATCCTGGATCTTCCTGATTATGTGAAACTTGGTTTCTGTCCAGGTTGAATTTATGTTCACTTTGAGAGTGATGTAGCCATAAGTATTTCCGAGCGTTCCTTCAAGGTATCTGATTGAGATGGGAGCATGAGTAGCTTCTTGTTGAGTGATGTTTGTGGATCCGATGGTTTTCAGTGGAATGTTGTCGACGACGGTGCCAGCATCGATCAACGTTCTTCCGAATTCATTTCTTCTGAGATTTACTGTGGTAAGCAGTCCCCAGTCGTACATCTCTTGGTATGTGGCTAGAGTCTCAAGAAGTATTTCCGGAATGTGATTCTTGACACGATGTGGTTCACGGCTGTGAACATGTCTCTCCTTTGTGCCTTCGACAGATAGAGTAATTCACGTTCGACCAAGGATTGAACTGCGTCTTTGATAGGTTGTTCAGAGAGTGTAAAGGTTATGATTGGGATAAGATTCTTGTGTACTCCTTCAATCCCCAGTTGAATATATTATGGATCAAACTTCTATTTAGTGACGTGCTTCAAAATATTGCAGTTACTTGTTGGATGATTGATGAATCTATGAAGGTGACAGTACCTAGGATTCTCCATTTTTCTTTAGTTGGTTCTTTCCTGACATATGGAAACTTGATTGCACCATCCTGGATCCAGACTTCTAAAAATTTGATCACCTCTTGAATGGGAAAAAGGAAATCATCTTCTGTTTGATCAGCTTCTGTGCTGGTTGGAGCTTGTGCATTCCGAGTTTGATTATCCTTTCTTTGTGTTTTTGAAGCAGTTGAGGAAGTATGCTTGCATTGTGGCTCGGCTTTTCGTTTGGTCCCTTCTGCAACAAAGTTTGTGGAAGGTTGGAGGTTGTACTATTTGTTGATCAGACATCTACTACCTCGAGCGTCTCGCGGTTCTTTAGCCTTTGCAGCCTTTGTTCTTTCCAGTAAAGTGGGTGCAGTAGTTGCCGATCTCTTCGCCGCTTCATGAAGCTCTGAGAAAGTATGGAAACGAATATTTTCTAACAAAACTCTGTAGACCGGGATTATGCCGTTGATACACAAGTCTACAAGTTGTTGCTCCGTGATGTTTGGATCATGAAAGTCCAGGGCCTGGACTCTGAATCTTTTAACGTAGTCATTGGGATGTTCATTGTTCTTCTCAAACATTTTTCCAATATCAGAGAAAGTAACTTGCTCTGACACAAAGAAGTACTTTCTGTAGAAGGCGTTAATCATTTCTCCCCAATTGTTGATAGTTCCTGGTGCGATGTTGTTGTACTAGGTGTATGTCTTGCCTTTCAAGGATTTTTGAAAATCTTTGAGGCGAACAACATGGTTATCCTCATGTTCGCCCAAGGCTTCCAGGAACCGAGAAACATGCTCCCGAGCATTGCCTGTTCCGTCATATAAAGTGAAGGTTGGAGAGTATAACCTTTTGGAAGAAGAATCCTTTGCATAGAAGCAGGGTATGGAGGCTGGTGACGATGGATATGTGACGTCTTGTATTTTCCATGGTTCTCCAAGAGGCGTTCCAAATCTTCTCGAGTAATGAAATTTGATGATTCCTTCGCTAATGGATCGTCTGCAGCTTTGCGGACTTCGCTATTATCCACTGTATGAATCGGAACTACTTCAGGATCAGCACCTGAGGATATTTCCTTTTCTTTTCCTTTTCCTTTTCCTTGAGTCTTCTCTGATATCTTGTCAGTGAGAGTCTTGAGATAATTGAATAGCTCCTTCTGTGTTGCAGCCATGTCAGTTTGATTCTTCACAAGAGTATCTTGCAACTTGATGAGATCAGCCATGGTAGGTGGTGGATTTCCCCTGACTTCCTCAAGATGTCGGCCGAACAGGGGATGACCTTCCATGTTAGCGTGAGGAGGAATAACATCACCACCGTCAGTGTTAGAGGCCGGAATGGTTTCCGGGATATCCTTATTGTTATTGTTGCTAGTGTTAACGTCGTTTATGTTGGAACCTGTAACTAACCCAGACCTAAGACCATCCATCTTTGTGAATACTGAGATTGCAGCCGAGAGAATGATCTCCAACTGTAGTCTCCAATCTGTAGATGGGAAAAACAATTTGTTGGTTTTTACGGAATTGAGGAGATGACCGTGCGGATACTCCTTGAACCGAGCAAATGCTCAACTTCACACAGATGCACTGCAAAAAGAGAGTGCTTTAAGTTCGAGAGATCAATCTGTAGGACTCCGGCCTAAACCAAGACAATGGCCGTTCCAGAGTCAATTCGGTCACAAGAGAGGATGGGTTGATTTGTATGAGGGAAGCTGAGAAATGTGTGAGATCAGTGGTGATCGAGATTGTAGGTGTGTTGTGTATTCTGCGTAATAAAGTTCTGAATGATTGAATTTACTCAGTTGAGAGTGATTGCTCAGACGATGAGTTCGTGTAGACGAAAGATTGTATGTATGAACTTGTCGAGAAATTCTTGTCTGTTTCAATCAGGATTCAGAGGCATTTTTATATTGCTGAATTGTAAACACCTTGATCCCATGAAGTATGACAGTTGTTGTAGTCAAAGACTGGGGAAGTTGGAAATCGTGTCAAAACCAGTTGCTCATCGTGCGGAGACTTGGTTGATTTTCCATCCACTTCTTTTCTAACTCGTCGAACTGATTGCACGACTTGCTCACATTATCATCGTGTGCATGAACACACGTGTCGTAGACCGCCAGACCAAAACCCTAGTTAATATCCCCCATGTGACACGGTTAACATCTCGTGGTTGTGAGTCAGTTGTTGACTTCATGGGACGATGAGTCCTTGTATTGCTGAGTCGAACGTGATTTGCAAATGTTTTGAGACTCATGAATTGAACATGTCTGTTGGGACACAGGTATCATTTCCGAATAAATGTTGATAACCTGAGCAAACTGTGCTGCTGAATCGTTGAATATTGATAGTTGAACCAATATTCCTTAGTCTGAGCAAATATTGCTCATCTGAGCGACTGTTGCTCGTCTGATGAATTGTTGGTGGCAGGACCAAACAAAATATTAATTTAAGATATTGACTGCTAGGCCAAGTATAATAATGAAAGTGTTCATCATGGGATCAACGTAAAATTATTAGTATTTGAATCTACTCAGAATTACGTTTTTGCAGAGCTCTGGATTCGAACCCTAATTTTGATCAATTGCTGATCAATTGATGATTTATTGAAAATCAACCACGGAGTGAAGGAGGGACCGGCTACATGGGATGATGAGTCGACCATGTCACGCCCAGATGCTCAAGTGAGCAAAAATACCAAAGTCTCTTGAAGACCAGTTGGTGAAAAGATGATTAAATGCTGGTTTAATCATTTTTTTAAAATAATGCTCGTGTGAGCGTTAGATAATAAAACCTAATTATGGAGAGATGAGGGACCGAACAAGAGGGCATGAGACCAGGCCTTGGTGGTTGCGGGACCAGCTGATGGTCGTCTGAGCAAACTTCCAGTTGTTTGAGAAGAGTTTGGACCTAATATGAGCAATTGCGCAAATTAGGTCAAAATTATTAAAACATGTGGGACCGGATATTTGCAAACCTTAGGGACAGACTTGGTTGGTCAAGGAGACATGCCCGGATCACCATAATTTCTGTGTCTCAGTCCTGAAAATTTCGATATTTTTCGATGCGCATTTGAGCAACATTTTGAGAAAATATGAAGGATTCATGGTTTTGCTGAAACTGGGGAATCTTCATGAGATGATGTAAAATAATTAATAAAATAGGGGATTTGTAAGGTGTGGGACCGTCCACGGCTAGGGCATGACCGTCCAGCTAGCAAGCTCGGTCTCGCAGCACCTTTCCGAATTTTATGTATTTGCCCTGATGTGAGGGAAATATCATGAAACTGAGGAATTTATTGAAGTTAAGGAATTTCCATGAGATTATGGAAATAATAATAATAAAATAGGGAATCATGAAGTGTGGGAACGGCTATGGCCAAGGCATGGCCGGCCGGCCAAAGAGCCCGTCCCAAGGCACTTTTTCCAATTTTATAATATTTTTCATGATTTTAGGAAAATATCATAAAATCAAGAGGCTTGTTGAAACCAAGGAATTTGTTGAAATCAGGGAGTTTCCATGAGATGGGGGAAACATAAAAAATAATAATAATAAAATAAGGGGCATGTGGGACCGGCTAGGGCATGACCGGCCGGCTAGGGCCCGGTCCACGAGTTTCCCTAATTTTACATTATTTTCATGACTTGAGGGAAATTTCATGAATTCAAGGAATTTTCATGGGATGAGGGAAATAATAATAAAATAATAAGGAGTCATGAGGTGTGGGACCGGCCACGGCTAGGGCATGGACGGTCGGCTAGTGAGTCCGGTCCCACGAATCTTTTCTAATTTATTATTATTTCTTTGATACGAGGAAACACCATGAGACTGGGGAGTTTCCTTGAGACGAAGGAGATTTGCTCAAATGAAGGGATTTTCATGAGATCAGGGGAAATAATAAAAATATGATAAAATATAAAATTGGGCGTGGGAGTGGCCACGGCACGACCGGCCGGCCGGTGGGCCCAGTCTCCCAGCGCCTCGATTAATATTTTATTATTTATTATTTTCTTCCTATTTTGCATGGGTTCATCGTTCCTTCGTGTTTTGGAATGCTCGTTTTTGCATTCAGGTGCTCGTTTGTGCATTATTGCTGAGTACACTTGCACAATTTTGGTCGGGGATTACTCGAGAGCTGCTCAGATGCCCGTACATTGAACATTTATCACTAACCCGTGGAATTCTGCTGGGAAGAACTACAAATTGAAGTGACGAAATATTACGAAGAATCGTAGAATATTACTGAATATTCAGTTAACGATTAGAGATAATTAATTGATGGCTCTATACTAGCAGGCATGTTGTCTAGGAGCATTAATTATCTGAGAATTGAGAAATATGAGCTTGTTGAAACGTCATATCTATTTTATATAGTCAGGGAAAACCTTGTTGCATCCTGAAGACGTTATTGCTCTATACTAGAAGGAAAGCTGTCTAGGAGCTGTCCAATCATAATGATTCTATACACATGTCTTTTATATAGTCAGGGAAAACATTGTTACATCCTGAAGACGTTATCGCTCTATACTAGCAGGAAAGCTATCTAGGAGCCGTCCAATCCTTCAATTATATATAAAAGTGATTACTGAAATTGCTCAGTATTCATGAGATATGTCGTTGTCTCAGTTGAGAGACTGCACATCTGCGTATGCTCTGAGAGACAGTATTCTCAGTCAGAGGTCCTTGCGGCATGAACTTTCATGCTTCAATGAGATACATGAGCCTCAATACTCATCTGATTGTTGTATCAGGAGTATGTACAATTATGGTTTTACGATTTTATCCTTTGTCGAAAATACACCATCTACAAGAAGCAACTCCATATCCAAATGTTACTTGACCTCCTTGAAAATCGCTTGAGTTCACAAACCAAGAAAGATCTCCAGTCATATGTCAGCTATATCCACTATCAAGGAACCATTTAATGGGTGATGTTATTTTAGAGCAAAAGCTCCCATACTAACACTACTATGCCGATTGGGATTCCTTGTTGGATTTGTATACCTTTTTAGAGTAGTAAACAGTTGTTCAGCTTTCTGGTGAAGATTACTAGCAACCTTTAAACTTTTCTTGAAAGGTATACATGCATGTTGAAAATGATGAACATACATGTACCAACATATTTAATCTTATTAGAGAACTTCTGAGTCGTATCAGGTTTTACAAAGCCTAAACCTCGTTTATCTCTTGATTTACGACAATCCTTCAGAGAAGGATTAAAGGTATTTTTCTAATCCATTGAAGATACCTTGACAGACTTCAAATCCTTGTTCTTTTCAATTTCTACAACAACATCAGTATTGATCCGGATTTTTTCATCCAACTTCTTCTGGAGATTAACAACCTCTCCAGAGCATTCTCTAAGATCAGAGTTATTGATATAAATTTAGAAATGAAGACCATCAATTTTCCTTATCAAGCGTTTTTCTCTCGACACAAACTTTTGATGATTTTTTATAGATCAAAATATTCAACCTCATCGATGGTTTATAGAACACACTCGGAGTTGAGTAGATCTAAATCTGTTGAAGCGTCTATAGAGACTTTGCAATCCATAGAGACTATGCACAACCTGTGATATTTCAATTATATAAAGTTATAAACGAATATAATGCGGAAAAGAAATAACACAGCCACCAGAAATTTTGTTAACGAAGAAACCGCAAATACAGAAAAACCGCGGGACCTAGTCCAGATTGAACACCACACTGTATTAATCCACTACAGACGCTGGCCTACTACAAGATTAACTTTGTACTGCAATGTAGTTGAGGCCTAACCAATCTCCCACTGCTCAAGGTACATCCGCGTTCTTTACGCTTCTGAATCCCAGCAGTACTCTAGCACTTGATTCCCTTAGCTGATCTCACCCACAACTAAGAGTTGCTACGACCCAAAGTCGGAGACTTATAAACCAATATGTCTCCCACAGAAATACCTATGAAGTTTTTTTCCGTCTTTTGATAAATCAAGGTGAACAAGAACCAATTGATAATCCGGTCTTATATTCTCGAAAAACAGACTAGAAATATCAATCACCTCACAATAACTTAACTATACGGTAGTAGAACAAGTTAATGCGGAATTACAAAGAATGATACGGAGAGCTTTGTGATTACTTTTTTATATCTTACCTATCGAAGATAAATCTTGAGTAAATCTTAGAGAAGATAGTAATCAACATGATAGAACAAGTAAGGTCAGAATACGTAACTACATAGAAAATAGTTGGATCTGGCTTCAGAATCCCAATGAAGTCTTCAAGTCATTAACCAATAATAGTTTTAGGAAAAACCCTAGGTTAAAGGAGAATCGACTCTATTCGCAACTAGTATCACACATGAGGTGTGGGGATTACGTTTCCCAGTTGCTAGAGTTCTCCTTTATATATCCTTTCAAATCAGGGTTTGCTTAGTTATCTTAGAAACAAAGCATTCATTATTCACCTTTAGATGAAATCCTGATTTAAGATACAAGCTAAGTTTTGCTTTAAACCAAAGCAATATCTCTCCACCTTTAGATGGTCTTAGCTTGTCACACACAAATAAAATATACTTCATTTAAATGTGGGTAACCGTACCTAAACGTGTACATTGGGTTGGCTCAATAATAATTAACCAAAGTTAGCCATATGAACACTTTAGTCTTAACCACATTCATCTAACACATCCAGATCAACTATGATGATCAATCAATCATGAATGATAATCAAATGAATCTAATTGTGTTACACATAGAGTTGTTCAATTGTTCACTATCTTATCGTAAAATATATTAACAAATCGAAGCAAAATCGGATTGATCCAAAAGAACCAATTCATAAACATTTGACCCACGGTTTGCAAAGATTACATTCTTGAATATATAAATGTATTTGTTTATGAGTATGAAAACATACTTTGCCGATTTTAGAACTTAGACCACTTAACTTTGCAAATGCGTATGCAAACTTAAGTTCCGGACTTGGGCTTGACCAACAGTTTGCAAACGGGTACGCAAAATATTATTCCGTACCTAACTTAGGTATAATCGTTCGCAAATGGGTATGCAAACTTGGTTCTCGGACTTTCAAAGTTAAAACAACTCGCAAACGGTTATGCAAACTTGGTTTCCGGACCTCAATCATACCAACACAGTTTGTACACTAAGTACGCATACTGTGATGTTTTTCAGACATGGGTTTTAGTTCTAAACTCCCATTTCAATCATTGAAACATTCTTAGAAGACGACTATGTATGTCTCACACAAACCATTATCTAATAAGAAATTTTCAAGTGATCGAATGATCAATACGAAACTTTCTGAGTCGACATCAAATGACTGTCCTACACAAATCATGTAAGATGTTTCAAGGAAATTTCCACATGATCATCTTTTGACATATGATGTCAAGGATAATTATGAACGTAGCTAAGACAAAAGGCAACCAACACATATTTTCAGAAATATATAAGTGAGTTAAACTCAGCTCGAAATATCAAATGTGTATGATATGAAAGTCTATATAAATATACGACTTTTTCTCAATAGGAGATTGAGTAGAATAAAATAGACTTTTTAGTGCTAGATAAGTTTTAGTCTCCACATACCTTTTGTTGATGAAGTTCCTCCAATTTCTTCAGTAGATCTTCGTCTTCAGTTATAAGCGTCGTGAAGTCTAAAGCTCAACTATACAATCTATCTTATTCCGAAAATCCTATAGGTAGACTAGAAATCAAGACTATAGTTTTGATCAACTAAACTTGACAAACAAGCTTGAGATAGCAACGCTTGCGAGTTCGGACGAGCAATTCTCTAATAATCATGTCTCTTTATTAGAGTATTATATACAATATATACAATATGTACAACTTCGCATGTTATGTTTCAATATAGCACGACTTGAAAGATACGTTGGGAATTAAAACAAGTTCAAGCCAATATTACTAACCTCAAGTGGAAGGATGATGTTGTCGTTGCAGTCGTTACTTCTTCACATTCTTCAGGTCTTCGGAGTAATATTTGTATGTCTTAACATTCCTAACTTTTTAGCCTAACCTAAACGAAGTTGACTCTAACAAATAATCAAGCGATTCTAGATGAGTTTTGATACTAAAATATGACAACCAAACTTGTACCGACGCCTGGTGGGTTCAACCGAGCTATGCTGTAACAACTATTAACCCTGACAATATTTTCCCTAAAATCACTCCCAATATACCTAATCCTTACAATTCAATACCCTCTTTATCTGATATCCAAGAACAAATTAATGAAGAATTCAACAATCAGTGAATACTAGTAACCTCATGGGAGCTAATCCTTTCCAATTTCCTAAGGTAGTTACTACTACTCAAATCATATTTTTAAGTTCCTTATTATTGCTTTTTATCCATATTATTATCCTCCTTAATAAGGAAACTAACAATTGGTGTATTCTTAACATACTTATTCTCTACAATTGCATAAACTTCACTATCCATAATAAGTACAGTATGGGTTATGCTATTCTCACTTTTACTTATCCTAGAATCTCAAATGTTTGGTAATCTTTTTCTATCATGTCTTGGAACCGCCAAGGTCTAGGAAAACACAATACTAGTAGACACTTGATTAACATGTTAAATAAGCACAATCCTGACATTTTCTTCATATCCGAGACTAAACAACAATCTAAAAATTTTAAGACCATCATCAGCAATATAAGAGTCACTAACTTTTGGTTTGTAGAACCAAGAGGAAAATTTAATATTGCTGGGGGTGGCTCTAGCTTGGAAAACAAAATTAAATGTCACTATTCAGGATTTATCCGATAATCATATTAGTGCCACTATTCATCCTAGAAATGGAAACCCCTGGTTATTTACATTTATTATGGCAGTCCCTACATCACTTTAGATAAATTGCACTCTTGGAAAATGATTGAGAAAAATGAAAAAGACAACAACTTACACTGTCTTATCATGGGGGAATCTAAACTTTGTGCTCCATGATCATGAAAAATTTAGCCAGCATCCTATTGATTTTACTGAAGCTGATATCATTCTGAAAAAATTGGAAGAGGCTAATCTGACCGACTTAGGATACACTGAATGTCATTTTACTTGGACTAACAGAAGATTGGGCAATCACCTTTCTGAACAGAGGCTTGATAGAGGGTTATCTATTGATGCTTGGCTAGCCGTATTTCCCAATTCAACCATTTCTAACCTCCCAGCTATATGATCGGACCATAAACCAATCCTCCTAAATACCAATCCTAACTAGAAACAGGGTCATATACCTTTTAAGTTCTTTGGACCCTGGCTTAACCATCAAGATTGTAAAGACATTATTGTTGAATGCTGGAAGATAAGCCATAAGGGATCCTTTGCTATTAAAATAGCCATGAAATTAAGAAATGTTAAATTTAAGGTCAAACTGTATAACAAGGAAACTTATGGTAATATTAAAACAAACCTTTAAGAAAGCCTCCAATATCTTAATTGGGTTACCAAGAATCAGTTTAATATCAACAGATGAAGAGACATCAGGGAGGCTAAGAAGACTGTTGAATTCTGGAAGAATATACAAGAAAATTTCTGGAAAACAAAAAGCAGAAATCAATTCATTAAGCTGGGGGATAGAAACACCAAGTTCTTCCATGATACTGCTAACAAAAGATATAGAAGAAACAAAATAGCCTACATTCAGAAAGAAGATGGTACTTGGCTTCACAATAGCAAGGAGATTACAAATTGCTTCACCAACAATTATGCAACTATGAATGCTGCTGAAACTATTACCATAAACCAATCCATTATCAAACTTATTCCATCTATCATCACCAATACTAAAAACACTAATCTTCTCAAAGTCCCTGATGCTTCTGAAATCAAGACTATTCTCTTCAGCATGGATTGAGACAAAGCCCCTGGTCTTAATGGATTCCCTCCAAATTTATTTCAAGCTAGCTGGGAGATTGTTGGAGAAGATATTACTACCACGGTACAAAATTTCTTCAACTCTGGATTTCTCTTAAAAGAAATGAACTTTACATTCATATCCCTCATACCAAAAACTGACAACCCAACATTCCCCTCTCACGTCAGACCTATCTCTTTATGCAACACCACCTACAAAATTATATCCAAACTTCTTGCTCAAAGACTCAAACCTCTTCTACCTAAACTCATTTCCCATTTTCATCTGCTTTCATCCATGGCAGACAAATATGTGATAACATAGCTTGCTTATGAACTTATTCACCATATGAATACTAGGAAAAGGAAAAAAATGATCTAAAGGCACTATAGGTATCAAAATTGACATGGCTAAATCCGTTGATAGAGTCAGCTGACACTTCCTTACGAAAATGATGACTCAAATGGGTTTTAGTACCCAATGGTGTGACCTTATTATGCAGTGTATCTCTATTATTAATCTTGTTGTTCTGGTTAATGATTCTCCTGGAAAGTTCTTCAAGCCTGCCAGAGGATTCAGACAAGGTGACCCTCTTTCTCCTTATTTGTTCGTCTTCTGCATGGAGGATCTTTCCAGATATCTTATACATGCTGAATCTCAAAGCCTAATTCATGGAATTCAACTAAGCACTGATGCTCCTGCTATTAGCCATCTTCTCTTTGTTGATGACTGTATGATATTCTGTAAAGCTAACATGGAGGAATTCAACAACCTTATCAAGGTGTTCCAAGACTTCAGTCAATCTTCTAAGAAAATGATAAACTTTGCTAAATTTGGTATCTTCTTCAGTAAAAACACTGCACCTGGTATTGCTGATAACATAAGACACATCATGCAAGTCCAAAGGATTAACATCAAGGATAAATATTTAGGCTCTTCCCTCTTAACCAACAAAGGCAAAGTGCAATCTTTCAAACCTTGCATCGATAAATTAAAACTCAGGCTAGCTATATGGAAAGCCACCCTGTCAACAGCTGGAAAAGTCACTCTGATTCAAATTGTTACCTCTACTTCAAGTATCTACCAAAGTTTCAAGCTACCAAAGGCCACTTGCTAATAGATAAATGCCATCCAGAGAGATTTATTTTGGATCAAAGAACAAGATAAAATATAAAGGTATCTATTATATAGCTTGGGATGCAGTCAACAAACCAAAAGATCTTGGAGGCTTAGGTTTCAAGAATATAGAGTTTTTCAATATTGTCATGATCACTAAAAATAGCCTGGAGACTAATCACTAAACCTCAATCCCTATGGAGTTGTTCTATGAAGTCTTCTCATTTCCCATATCAAAAGGTCATAAGGATGGATACCAAACCAAAACCTTCTGATTCTTGGATATGGAAATGCATTCTTGAAGGCATATACAACATCCAAAAGTAATACATCTAGAAGATTAGGAAAGGTAACCAAATTCATATTTGGGAGGACAAGTGGTTTGATGGTCAAACTGACATCATTCCAAAACCTCCCAACTGTCCTACTAATCTTATCACTGTCAGTCAGATTTTCAGTACTACGTGTGATTGGGATTTAGGAGTTTTGGCTCTATGGTTCACCCAGGATATTCAATAACATATTCTTCTTACTCAACACAACATCAATACAGAAGACACTATCAGCTGGAGATTATCTCACAAAGGGGTTTTTTCTGTTAGATCTCTATATGATAAATAAATTACAGATAAGTATGCCAATGACGTTCTCACTGCTCTCTGGGAAAGAATCTGGAATTTTGATACTTCTCCAGCCATCTAGTTATTCATAAGAAATATGCTCATGGCATACTTCCAACCAATAATAAGAATGCTAGCATACTGACTTACATTGATCCAATCTGTAATATATGCAAGAGTGCTAAAGAGGATATTACCCATGTTCTCCTATCCTGCCCTGCAGCATCTGAAGTTTGGGAACGATTATTTGCGAGCTCTCATCAACTCTTCAGTGCTTTCTGTTCCTTTCATGATTGGCTTAATAGCTGGTTCAATCCACATAGTCATAATTGTTTATGGGTGAAAACTGTTTCTACTGGTTTTGGTAAATTTGGGTGTGTGTGTATGAGAAACGAATCTAAACCCTAAACAAATGCACTGCACGAGAGTACTTTAGATTCGAGAGATCAATCTGTACAATTCTGGCATAAACCAAAAAATGGCCGTTCCAGACTTGCTTCGGTCAAAAAGTGAAGGAGATGGGGTTGATCTTAGGGAGGGAAGCGAAGAAGGTGTTGATATTGTGAAAGTGTTGGCTATTTATGACTTATATAGGAATGTTGAACTGACTTGCATAATGTAAGCTATCAATTCTGGGTGTTTTCTGGATACGTAGTTAACAACACTTGGTTTTCTGTGTTATTTGAAAATAGGTCGAATAACTTATTTATACAAGTCATTTGAGCGTAATCCTCATCTCGTAGGAAGTGGAGAAAGTTGAGTGATGGAGTAGTGGGGTCGTGTAGGTGATTGTCACACTATCACGCCTTTGCCCACTTCCCTCATCATCATTAACCGTCCATCTTTCCTGACACGTTCTCGTAATGGGCGCGTTGCACGCCGCACGCTGTAAACTGCCATACCAATACCCCAGTAAGTATCCCCCAGTTTGTGACATGTTTAATGCCTCGAATGAGCGGGTCAAGTCGTAAGACCCGCCGCAAGAAATAGCATACGGTGCTATTAGGTTAAATAACTAAGTTATTTATGGAATTGATATTCATGAAATATCGTGCATGCTCGATGCATGTAATGAATCTCTTTAAGAAAGCAGCTCAAAACAATCGATATACACGAAGCATCGTTGTTTTAAAGTTTGATCGAATAAGTCGCGGATTAAGTGTCTTAAAATAGCAGCACGTCCAACCATCTTCAAGTAATCATTTGGAGGTCGCATGAGAGGGCCATCATCTGGTCGATCATTCCATGTGGTAGAGTGGCGGACGGTGATCATTAAGGCGCTTCATTGGTCGCCTAATTTTTAATCCAAGCCGTCCGACCAAGCTGGCAAAGTTGGACGGACGAGATGATTTAGGCACATGTTTGCTGCCGTTGAAGGAATTTAAGGTTTTTTTAGAGGTACGCAAACATCCCCTCTTTGGCTGGTTGAATCCAAGCATTGGTGCTAATCTCGAATGGAACGACCAGTCATGCGTGGAGACGGACCGCTGGCGCGCATGTATACACCTCTCGGTCCCTCAAAGATTCGATCTAGGCCACTCAATTTGACCAGAAAAGATGAGTGGTCGTGATCGATTTGCGACAGAAATATATTTCCGCAAATGGTTTAAAAGTCGTGTGGCATGCCACCTTTGGGGTGTGCGTTTCAAGGCGTCGGCCCCTAGTCTGCATAGGTCGGCCGGTCACACGCAAAGGTGGGCCCACGATGATCATGTTGACATCCTTGGGACCTCTTGAGTCTATATATACACCATCAGTTTAGGCTGGTGAAGATGGATGGTCACGATCAATTTACGACAGATGTGTGTTGCCGCAAAACCTAGTTAGGGTTTTGAAACAGCCACACCCACGCGACTTTGACCAGACGGTTTGGCACGCTGTTGGCCTCCTTTGAGGATATCGATCACGTGGGGACAATGTTGGATTGACGGTGAATGCATGTGCACCTTCCTGATGGTCCTAAATGCGATCCAAGCCATCCAAATAGGATGGCTAAGTTGGATGGTCGTGATCTATTTAAGACGCTAGTGTATTTCCGCGACCCAATTTAGGGTTTTGAAACATCACGTTTGCCATGATTTGGGAGAGCATTTTACTTCTCAATGGTCCCACCATGGGTAAGTCGTTCGAGCAAAGAGGAAGTGGGGCCGCCGGTGCGCATCTCACTGTTTCCCCAAATTGCTCATGGGATCATCTAACCCGTCCAAGCAAGTAGGAGAAGTTGGACGGTTGCGATGATTTTGAGACTGTTTTGGACAGTTCAAGCTCGTTCGAGCTTCTCCCAAGCAGCGCGGCCACCCTACCTAGGGTTGGAGTTTGACAGCGCTGGGAGATGTATGGTGATGTTCGACCAGCTAGGGCATAACTGGGCCCGCCGGTGGTCATCACGATAATTGCCTATTCCTGCCAAGGTTTGGCTAGGCTTGTTAAATTGCGCGGCCAACTCGTGTGGCCACGATCGTTTCGGAGACTGACATGGACAGTCTAGATTTTCCTTAAGGAAATTAAGTGTGCTCGATCGGGCTAACCAAAAGCGCGTCGGCTCGAAACCCTCTTTGTCAGAGAATGATGCAGCATGTGTGGGTATTTCATGCGTATCTCAATATTGGCACTTCGGGAGATTCATGATACTCTGCTGAGAGGGAACACTTAATCGTCATGTCATGTCAATGATGAGAGTTTGGCTGAGAACATAGCACCGTAAATACTAGGCAAACCATGCATTAATTAATAATGCCAACAAAATTCACAGAATATCTGGGATTGCTGTTGCACGCACCATTCTGGGTGAATTTCGTGTATTTATTGAATTACTTCAAATAAAGTGAAGAGGATTTCTGCATTCATCACTTCTTAGACGGCTTTTCCCTTTGCAGGGTGACAGCGCATACAATACTGGTTTTATAATTTTAGCCCTGAACTAAAATCCACCATCAACATTAAGTCCCTTGCTTAGCACGTAAAGGTGACATTGTTGCGGGGTAAGCAATAGATTGTGACAGACGGAAATAAAATTCATGAGAAGAGTAAACAGACGTTACCAGTAGAGAGAGGCCGACTTGGCCTTTGAGCAGAGCATGTTTAATGAAATATCGAGGCAAGTAGTAATCACCCTTCTGGTACATTGAAGCCGAGAACACTAAAACGATGTAGTGGATCCTCAACTGATGAGTGTCAAGGAAATTGATCCTTCAATAAAAAGATGGGTGTTGAGGTGGTGGAGCCATCAGTACTATGATGTGTTGAGGCAGTGACACCTGACAACACGAGTGAGTGATGAGGAGATTGCGCATCTCAACACTAAGATGAATATGTGTTGAGGAAGTATGCCTAGAAACACAGTGGTGAGTGTTGAGGATTTTGCACGTCTCAACACTAAAAGAAAGGATGTGTTGAGGCAGCATGCCTGGAAACACAGTACTGGAGTTGAGGAATTTGCACGTCTCAACACCAAGAGGAGGAATGTGTTGAGGCAGTATGCCTGGCAACACAGCTGTGGTGTTGAGGAATTTGCACGTCTCAACACTAAGAGGAAAACATGTTGAGGCAGTATGCCTCACAACACAATGGTGAGTGTTGAGGAATTTGAACGTCTCAACACTAAGAGGAAAAATGTGTTGAGGCAGTTTCCCTGGCAACATAATGGGGAGTGTTGAGGATTTTTCACGTCTCAACACTAAGAGGAGATATGTGTTGAGGAATTATGCCTGGAAACACAATGGTGAGTGTTGAGTAATTTGAACATCTCAACACTAAGAGGAAAATGTGTTGAGGCAGTATGCCAGACAACATAATAGTGAGTGTTGAGGAATTTGAACGTCTCAACACTAAAAGAAATGATGTGTTGAGGCAGCATGCCTGGCAACACAGTAGTGGTGTTGAGGAATTTGCACGTCTCAACACCAAGAGGGGGATGTGTAGAGGAAGTTTTTCTGTCAACACAATGGTGAGTGTTGAGGAATTTGAATGTCTCAACACTAAGAGAAAAAATGTGTTGAGGCAGTTTGCCTGGCAACACAATGGGAGTGTTTGAGGATTTTTCACGTCTCAACACTAAGAGGAAAAATGTGTTGAGGCAGTTCGCCTGGAAACACAATGGTGAGTGTTGAGGAATTTGAACATCTCAACAAACTAAGAGAAAGGATGTGTTGAGGCAGCATGCCTGGCAACATAGTATTGGTGTTGAGGAATTTGCACGTCTCAACACCAAGAGGAGGTATGTGTTGAGGCAGTTTTCCTGGCAACATAATGGTGAGTGTTGAGGAATTTAAACGTCTCAACACTAAGAGGAGATATGTGTTGAGGAATTATGCCTGGAAACACAATGGTGAGTGTTGAGTAATTTGAACATCTCAACACTAAGAGGAAAATGTGTTGAGGCAGTATGCCAGACAACATAATAGTGAGTGTTGAGGAATTTGAACGTCTCAACACTAAAAGAAATGATGTGTTGAGGCAGCATGCCTGGCAACACAGTAGTGGTGTTGAGGAATTTGCACGTCTCAACACCAAGAGGGGGATGTGTAGAGGAAGTTTTTCTGTCAACACAATGGTGAGTGTTGAGGAATTTGAACGTCTCAACACTAAGAGAAAGGATGTGTTGAGGCATCATGCCTAGCAACACAGCAGTGGTGTTGAGGAGTTTGCACGTCTCAACACTAAGAGGAGGGATGTGTTGAGGCAGTTTGTCTGGAAACACAATGATGAGTGTTGAGGAATTTGAACGTCTCAACACTAAGAGGAGAGATGTGTTGAGGCATTCTGCCTGGCAACACAATGGAAAGTGTTGGGGAATTTGAACATCTCAACACTAAGAGGAAAATGTGTTGAGGAAGTATGCCTGAAAATAAAATGGTGTGTGTTGAGGAATTTGAACGTCTCAACACTAAGAGAAAGGATGTGTTGAGGAAGAATACCTGGCAACACAGTAGTGGTGTTGAGGAATTTGCACGTATCAACACCAGTAGGGGGATGTGTTGAGGAAGTTTTCCTGGAAACACAATGGTGAGTGTTGAGGAATTTGAACGTCTCAACACCAAGAGAAAGGATGTGTTGAGGCAGCATGCCTGGAAACACACAGTAGTGGTGTTGAGGAATTTGCACGTCTCAACACCAAGAGGGGGATGTGTTGAGGAAGTTTGACTGGCAACACAATGGTGAGTGTTGAGGAATTTGAACGTCTCAACACTAAGAGAAAGGATGTGTTGAGGCAGCATGCCTGGCAGCATAGTATTGGTGTTGAGGAATTTGCACATCTCAACACCAAGAGGAGGTTTGTGTTGAGGATGTTTTCCTGGCAACATAATGGTGAGTGTTGAGGAATTAGAATGTCTCAACACCAAAAGGAGAGATGTGTTGAGGAATTATGCCTGGAAACACAATGGTGAGTGTTGAGTAATTTGAACATCTTAACACTAAGGGGAAAATGTGTTGAGGCAGTATGCCAGACAACATAATAGTGAGTGTTGAGGAATTTGAACGTATCAACACTAAAAGAAAGGATGTGTTGAGGCAGCATGCCTGGCAACACAGTAGTGCTGTTGAGGAATTTGTACGTCTCAACACCAAGAGGGGGATGTGTAGAGGAAGTTTTTCTGTCAACACAATGGTGAGTGTTGAGGAATTTGATCGTCTCAACACTAAGAGAAAAGATGTGTTGAGGTATCATGCCTAACAACACAACAGTGGTGTTGAGGAATTTGCACGTCTCAACACTAAGAGGAGGGATGTGTTGAGGCAGTTTTCCCGGAAACACTATGATGAGTGTTGAGGAATTTGAACGTCTCAACACTAAGAGGAGAGATGTGTTGAGGCATTCTGCCTGGCAACACAATGAAAAGTGTTGGGGAATTTGAACATCTCAACACTAAGAGGAAAATGTGTTGAGGAAGTATGCCTGAAAATACAATGGTGTGTGTTGAGGAATTTGAACGTTTCAACACTAAAAGAAAGGATGTGTTGAGGCAGCATGCCTGGAAACACAGTACTGGAGTTGAGGAATTTGCACGTCTCAACACCAAGAGGAGGAATGTGTTGAGGCAGTATGCCTGGCAACACAGCTGTGGTGTTGAGGAATTTGCACGTCTCAACACTAAGAGGAAAACATGTTGAGGCAGTATGCCTCACAACACAATGGTGAGTGTTGAGGAATTTGAACGTCTCAACACTAAGAGGAAAAATGTGTTGAGGCAGTTTCCCTGGCAACATAATGGGGAGTGTTGAGGATTTTTCACGTCTCAACACTAAGAGGAAAAATGTGTTGAGGCAGTTCGCCTGGCAACACAATGGTGAGTGTTGAGGAATTTGAACGTCTCAACACTAAGAGAAAGGATGTGTTGAGGCAGCATGCCTGGAAAAACAGTACTGGTGTTTCGGAATTTGCACGTCTCAATACCAAGAGGAAGGATGTGTTGAGGCAGTATGCCTAGAAACACAGCTGTGGTGTTGAAGAATTTGCACGTCTCAACACTAAGAGGAAAACGTGTTGAGGCAGTATGCCTGACAACACAATAGTGAGTGTTGAGGAATTTGAATGTCTCAACACTAAGAGAAAAAATGTGTTGAGGCAGTTTGCCTGGCAACACAATGGGGAGTGTTGAGGATTTTTCACGTCTCAACACTAAGAGGAAAAATGTGTTGAGGCAGTTCGCCTGGAAACACAATGGTGAGTGTTGAGGAATTTGAACATCTCAACACTAAGAGAAAGGATGTGTTGAGGCAGCATGCCTGGCAACATAGTATTGGTGTTGAGGAATTTGCACGTCTCAACACCAAGAGGAGGTACGTGTTGAGGCAGTTTTCCTGGCAACATAATGGTGAGTGTTGAGGAATTTAAACGTCTCAACACTAAGAGGAGATATGTGTTGAGGAATTATGCCTGGAAACACAATGGTGAGTGTTGAGTAATTTGAACATCTCAACACTAAGAGGAAAATGTGTTGAGGCAGTATGCCAGACAACATAATAGTGAGTGTTGAGGAATTTGAACGTCTCAACACTAAAAGAAATGATGTGTTGAGGCAGCATGCCTGGCAACACAGTAGTGGTGTTGAGGAATTTGCACGTCTCAACACCAAGAGGGGGATGTGTAGAGGAAGTTTTTCTGTCAACACAATGGTGAGTGTTGAGGAATTTGAACGTCTCAACACTAAGAGAAAGGATGTGTTGAGGCATCATGCCTAGCAACACAGCAGTGGTGTTGAGGAGTTTGCACGTCTCAACACTAAGAGGAGGGATGTGTTGAGGCAGTTTGTCTGGAAACACAATGATGAGTGTTGAGGAATTTGAACGTCTCAACACTAAGAGGAGAGATGTGTTGAGGCATTCTGCCTGGCAACACAATGGAAAGTGTTGGGGAATTTGAACATCTCAACACTAAGAGGAAAATGTGTTGAGGAAGTATGCCTGAAAATAAAATGGTGTGTGTTGAGGAATTTGAACGTCTCAACACTAAGAGAAAGGATGTGTTGAGGAAGAATACCTGGCAACACAGTAGTGGTGTTGAGGAATTTGCACGTATCAACACCAGTAGGGGGATGTGTTGAGGAAGTTTTCCTGGAAACACAATGGTGAGTGTTGAGGAATTTGAACGTCTCAACACCAAGAGAAAGGATGTGTTGAGGCAGCATGCCTGGAAACACACAGTAGTGGTGTTGAGGAATTTGCACGTCTCAACACCAAGAGGGGGATGTGTTGAGGAAGTTTGACTGGCAACACAATGGTGAGTGTTGAGGAATTTGAACGTCTCAACACTAAGAGAAAGGATGTGTTGAGGCAGCATGCCTGGCAGCATAGTATTGGTGTTGAGGAATTTGCACATCTCAACACCAAGAGGAGGTTTGTGTTGAGGATGTTTTCCTGGCAACATAATGGTGAGTGTTGAGGAATTAGAATGTCTCAACACCAAAAGGAGAGATGTGTTGAGGAATTATGCCTGGAAACACAATGGTGAGTGTTGAGTAATTTGAACATCTTAACACTAAGGGGAAAATGTGTTGAGGCAGTATGCCAGACAACATAATAGTGAGTGTTGAGGAATTTGAACGTATCAACACTAAAAGAAAGGATGTGTTGAGGCAGCATGCCTGGCAACACAGTAGTGCTGTTGAGGAATTTGTACGTCTCAACACCAAGAGGGGGATGTGTAGAGGAAGTTTTTCTGTCAACACAATGGTGAGTGTTGAGGAATTTGATCGTCTCAACACTAAGAGAAAAGATGTGTTGAGGTATCATGCCTAACAACACAACAGTGGTGTTGAGGAATTTGCACGTCTCAACACTAAGAGGAGGGATGTGTTGAGGCAGTTTTCCCGGAAACACTATGATGAGTGTTGAGGAATTTGAACGTCTCAACACTAAGAGGAGAGATGTGTTGAGGCATTCTGCCTGGCAACACAATGAAAAGTGTTGGGGAATTTGAACATCTCAACACTAAGAGGAAAATGTGTTGAGGAAGTATGCCTGAAAATACAATGGTGTGTGTTGAGGAATTTGAACGTTTCAACACTAAAAGAAAGGATGTGTTGAGGCAGCATGCCTGGAAACACAGTACTGGAGTTGAGGAATTTGCACGTCTCAACACCAAGAGGAGGAATGTGTTGAGGCAGTATGCCTGGCAACACAGCTGTGGTGTTGAGGAATTTGCACGTCTCAACACTAAGAGGAAAACATGTTGAGGCAGTATGCCTCACAACACAATGGTGAGTGTTGAGGAATTTGAACGTCTCAACACTAAGAGGAAAAATGTGTTGAGGCAGTTTCCCTGGCAACATAATGGGGAGTGTTGAGGATTTTTCACGTCTCAACACTAAGAGGAAAAATGTGTTGAGGCAGTTCGCCTGGCAACACAATGGTGAGTGTTGAGGAATTTGAACGTCTCAACACTAAGAGAAAGGATGTGTTGAGGCAGCATGCCTGGAAAAACAGTACTGGTGTTTCGGAATTTGCACGTCTCAATACCAAGAGGAAGGATGTGTTGAGGCAGTATGCCTAGAAACACAGCTGTGGTGTTGAAGAATTTGCACGTCTCAACACTAAGAGGAAAACGTGTTGAGGCAGTATGCCTGACAACACAATAGTGAGTGTTGAGGAATTTGAATGTCTCAACACTAAGAGAAAAAATGTGTTGAGGCAGTTTGCCTGGCAACACAATGGGGAGTGTTGAGGATTTTTCACGTCTCAACACTAAGAGGAAAAATGTGTTGAGGCAGTTCGCCTGGAAACACAATGGTGAGTGTTGAGGAATTTGAACATCTCAACACTAAGAGAAAGGATGTGTTGAGGCAGCATGCCTGGCAACATAGTATTGGTGTTGAGGAATTTGCACGTCTCAACACCAAGAGGAGGTATGTGTTGAGGCAGTTTTCCTGGCAACATAATGGTGAGTGTTGAGGAATTTAAACGTCTCAACACTAAGAGGAGATATGTGTTGAGGAATTATGCCTGGAAACACAATGGTGAGTGTTGAGTAATTTGAACATCTCAACACTAAGAGGAAAATGTGTTGAGGCAGTATGCCAGACAACATAATAGTGAGTGTTGAGGAATTTGAACGTCTCAACACTAAAAGAAATGATGTGTTGAGGCAGCATGCCTGGCAACACAGTAGTGGTGTTGAGGAATTTGCACGTCTCAACACCAAGAGGGGGATGTGTAGAGGAAGTTTTTCTGTCAACACAATGGTGAGTGTTGAGGAATTTGAACGTCTCAACACTAAGAGAAAGGATGTGTTGAGGCATCATGCCTAGCAACACAGCAGTGGTGTTGAGGAGTTTGCACGTCTCAACACTAAGAGGAGGGATGTGTTGAGGCAGTTTGTCTGGAAACACAATGATGAGTGTTGAGGAATTTGAACGTCTCAACACTAAGAGGAGAGATGTGTTGAGGCATTCTGCCTGGCAACACAATGGAAAGTGTTGGGGAATTTGAACATCTCAACACTAAGAGGAAAATGTGTTGAGGAAGTATGCCTGAAAATAAAATGGTGTGTGTTGAGGAATTTGAACGTCTCAACACTAAGAGAAAGGATGTGTTGAGGAAGAATACCTGGCAACACAGTAGTGGTGTTGAGGAATTTGCACGTATCAACACCAGTAGGGGGATGTGTTGAGGAAGTTTTCCTGGAAACACAATGGTGAGTGTTGAGGAATTTGAACGTCTCAACACCAAGAGAAAGGATGTGTTGAGGCAGCATGCCTGGAAACACACAGTAGTGGTGTTGAGGAATTTGCACGTCTCAACACCAAGAGGGGGATGTGTTGAGGAAGTTTGACTGGCAACACAATGGTGAGTGTTGAGGAATTTGAACGTCTCAACACTAAGAGAAAGGATGTGTTGAGGCAGCATGCCTGGCAGCATAGTATTGGTGTTGAGGAATTTGCACATCTCAACACCAAGAGGAGGTTTGTGTTGAGGATGTTTTCCTGGCAACATAATGGTGAGTGTTGAGGAATTAGAATGTCTCAACACCAAAAGGAGAGATGTGTTGAGGAATTATGCCTGGAAACACAATGGTGAGTGTTGAGTAATTTGAACATCTTAACACTAAGGGGAAAATGTGTTGAGGCAGTATGCCAGACAACATAATAGTGAGTGTTGAGGAATTTGAACGTATCAACACTAAAATAAAGGATGTGTTGAGGCAGCATGCCTGGCAACACAGTAGTGCTGTTGAGGAATTTGTACGTCTCAACACCAAGAGGGGGATGTGTAGAGGAAGTTTTTCTGTCAACACAATGGTGAGTGTTGAGGAATTTGATCGTCTCAACACTAAGAGAAAAGATGTGTTGAGGTATCATGCCTAACAACACAACAGTGGTGTTGAGGAATTTGCACGTCTCAACACTAAGAGGAGGGATGTGTTGAGGCAGTTTTCCCGGAAACACTATGATGAGTGTTGAGGAATTTGAACGTCTCAACACTAAGAGGAGAGATGTGTTGAGGCATTCTGCCTGGCAACACAATGAAAAGTGTTGGGGAATTTGAACATCTCAACACTAAGAGGAAAATGTGTTGAGGAAGTATGCCTGAAAATACAATGGTGTGTGTTGAGGAATTTGAACGTTTCAACACTAAGAGAAAGGATGTGTTGAGGCAGTATGCCTGGCAATACAGTAGTGGTGTTGAGGAATTTGCACGTATCAACACCAATAGGGGGATGTGTTGAGGAAGTTTGCCTGGAAACACAATGGTGAGTGTTGAGGAATTTGAACGTCTCAACACTAAGAGAAGGGATGTGTTGAGGCAGCATGCCTGGCAACATAGTATTGGTGTTGAGGAATTTTCACGTCTCAACACCAAGAGGAGGTATGTGTTGAGGAAGTTTTACTGGCAACATAATGGTGAGTGTTGAGGAATTTGAACGTCTCAACACTAAAAGGAGAGATGTGTTGAGGAATTATGCCTGGAAACACTATGGTGAGTGTTGAGTAATTTGAACATCTTAACACTAAGAGGAAAATATGTTGAGGCAGTATGCCAGACAACATAATAGTGAGTGTTGAGGAATTTGAACGTCTCAACACTAAAGAAAGGATGTGTTGACGCAGCATGCCTGGCAACACAGTAGTGGTGTTGAGGAATTTGCACGTCTCAACACCAAGAGGGGGATGTGTAGAGGAAGTTTTTCTGTAAACACAATGGTGAGTGTTGAGGAATTTGAACGTCTCAACACTAAGAGAAAGGATGTGTTGAGGTATCATGCCTAGCAACACAACAGTGGTGTTGAGGAATTTTCACGTCTCAACACTAAGAGGAGGGATGTGTTGAGGCAGTTTTCCTGGAAACACAATGATGAGTGTTGAGGAATTTGAACGTCTCAACACTAAGAGGAGAGATGTGTTGAGGCATTCTGCCTGGCAACACAATGGAAAGTGTTGGGGAATTTGAACATCTCAACACTAAGAGGAAAATGTGTTGAGGAAGTATGCCTGAAAATAAAATGGTGTGTGTTGAGGAATTTGAACGTCTCAACACTAAGAGAAAGGATGTGTTGAGGAAGCATGCCTGGCAACACAGTAGTGGTGTTGAGGAATTTGCACGTATCAACACCAATTGGGGGATGTGTTGAGGAAGTTTGGCTGGAAACACAATGGTGAGTGTTGAGGAATTTGAACGTCTCAACACTAAGGGAAAGGATGTGTTGAGGCAGCATGCCTGGAAACACACAGTAGTGGTGTTGAGGAATTTGCACGTCTCAACACCAAGAGGGGGATGTGTTGAGGAAGTTTGACTGGAAACACAATGGTGAGTGTTGAGGAATTTGAACGTCTCAACACTAAGAGAAAGGATGTGTTGAGGCAGCATGCCTGGAAGCATAGTATTGGTGTTGAGGAATTTGCACGTCTCAACACCAAGAGGAGGTATGTGTTGAGGAAGTTTTCCTGGCAACATAATGGTGAGTGTTGAGGAATTTGAACGTCTCAACACTAAAAGGAGAGATGTGTTGAGGAATTATGCCTGGAAACACAATGGTGAGTGTTGAGTAATTTGAACATCTTAACACTAAGGGGAAAATGTGTTGAGGCAGTATGCCAGACAACATAATAGTGAGTGTTGAGGAATTTGAACGTCTCAACACTAAAAGAAAGGATGTGTTGAGGCAGCATGCCTGGCAACACAGTAGTGGTGTTGAGGAATTTGCACGTCTCAACACCAAGAGGGGGATGTGTATAGGAAGTTTTTCTGTCAACACAATGGTGAGTGTTGAGGAATTTGAACGTCTCAACACTAAGAGAAAGGATGTGTTGAGGTATCATGCCTAGCAACACAACAGTGGTGTTGAGGAATTTGCACGTCTCAACACTAAGAGGAGGGATGTGTTGAGGCAGTTTTCCTGGAAACACAATGATGAGTGTTGAGGAATTTGAACGTCTCAACACTAAGAGGAGAGATGTGTTGAGGCATTCTTCCTGGCAACACAATGGAAAGTGTTGGGGAATTTGAACATCTCAACACTAAGAGGAAAATGTGTTGAGGAAGTATGCCTGAAAATAAAATGGTGTGTGTTGAGGAATTTGAACGTCTCAACACTAAGAGAAAGGATGTGTTGAGGAAGCATGCCTGGCAACACAGTAGTGGTGTTGAGGAATTTGCACGTATCAACACCAATTGGGGGATGTGTTGAGGAAGTTTGGCTGGAAACACAATGGTGAGTGTTGAGGAATTTGAACGTCTCAACACTAAGGGAAAGGATGTGTTGAGGCAGCATGCCTGGAAACACACAGTAGTGGTGTTGAGGAATTTGCACGTCTCAACACCAAGAGGGGGATGTGTTGAGGAAGTTTGACTGGAAACACAATGGTGAGTGTTGAGGAATTTGAACGTCTCAACACTAAGAGAAAGGATGTGTTGAGGCAGCATGCCTGGAAGCATAGTATTGGTGTTGAGGAATTTGCACGTCTCAACACCAAGAGGAGGTATGTGTTGAGGAAGTTTTCCTGGCAACATAATGGTGAGTGTTGAGGAATTTGAACGTCTCAACACTAAAAGGAGAGATGTGTTGAGGAATTATGCCTGGAAACACAATGGTGAGTGTTGAGTAATTTGAACATCTTAACACTAAGGGGAAAATGTGTTGAGGCAGTATGCCAGACAACATAATAGTGAGTGTTGAGGAATTTGAACGTCTCAACACTAAAAGAAAGGATGTGTTGAGGCAGCATGCCTGGCAACACAGTAGTGGTGTTGAGGAATTTGCACGTCTCAACACCAAGAGGGGGATGTGTATAGGAAGTTTTTCTGTCAACACAATGGTGAGTGTTGAGGAATTTGAACGTCTCAACACTAAGAGAAAGGATGTGTTGAGGTATCATGCCTAGCAACACAACAGTGGTGTTGAGGAATTTGCACGTCTCAACACTAAGAGGAGGGATGTGTTGAGGCAGTTTTCCTGGAAACACAATGATGAGTGTTGAGGAATTTGAACGTCTCAACACTAAGAGGAGAGATGTGTTGAGGCATTCTTCCTGGCAACACAATGGAAAGTGTTGGGGAATTTGAACATCTCAACACTAAGAGGAAAATGTGTTGAGGAAGTATGCCTGAAAATACAATGGTGTGTGTTGAGGAATTTGAACGTCTCAACACTAAGAGAAAGGATGTGTTGAGGCAGCATGCCTGGAAACACAGTAGTGGTGTTGAGGAATTTGCACGTATCAACACCAATAGGGGGATGTGTTGAGGAAGTTTGCCTGGAAACACAATGGTGAGTGTTGAGGAATTTGAACGTCTCAACACGAAGAGAAAGGATGTGTTGAGGCAGCATGCCTGGCAACATAGTATTGGTGTTGAGGAATTTGCACGTCTCAACACCAAGAGGAGGTATGTGTTGAGGCAGTTTTCCTGGTAACATAATGGTGAGTGTTGAGGAATTTGAACGTCTCAACACTAAGAGGAGAGATGTGTTGAGGAATTATGCCTGGAAACACAATGGTGAGTGTTGAGTAATTTGAACATCTCAACACTAAGAGGAAAATGTGTTGAGGAAGTATGCCAGACAACATAATAGTGAGTGTTGAGGAATTTGAACGTCTCAATACTAAAAGAAAGGATGTCTTGAGGCAGCATGCCTGGCAACACAGTAGTGGTGTTGAGGTATTTGCACGTCTCAACACCAAGAGGGGGATGTGTAGAGGAAGTTTTTCTGTCAACACAATGGTGAGTGTTGAGGAATTTGAACGTCTCAACACTAAGAGAAAGGATGCGTTGAGGCATCATGCCTAGCAACACAGCAGTGGTGTTGAGGATTTTGCACGTCTCAACACTAAGAGGAGGGATGTGTTGAGGCAGTTTGCCTGGAAACACAATGATGAGTGTTGAGGAATTTGAACGTCTCAACACTAAGATGAGAGATGTGTTGAGGCATTCTGCCTGGCAATACAATGGAAAGTGTTGGGGAATTTGAACATCTCAACACTAAAAGAAAAATGTGTTGAGGCAGTATGCCTTAAAATACAATTGTGTGTGTTGGGGAATTTGAACGTCTCAACACTAAGAGAAAGGATGTGTTGAGGCAGCATGCCTGGCAACACAGTAGTGGTGTTGGGGAATTTGCACGTATCAACACCAATAGGGGGGATGTGTTGAGGAAGTTTTCCTGGAAACACCATGGTGAGTGTTGAGAAATTTGAACGTCTCAACACTAAGAGAAAGGATGTGTTGAGTCAGCATGCCTGGAAACAAAGTAGTGGTGTTGAGGAATTTGCACGTCTCAACACCAAGAGGGGGATGTGTTGAGGAAGTTTGACTGGCAACACAATGGTGAGTGTTGAGGAATTTGAACGTCTCAACACTAAGACAAAGGATGTGTTGAGGCAGCATGCCTGGCAACATAGTATTGGTGTTGAGGAATTTGCACGTCTCAACACCAAGAGGAGGTATGTGTTGAGGCAGTTTTCCTGGCAACATAATGGTGAGTGTTGATGAATTTGAACGTCTCAACACTAAGAGGAGAGATGTGTTGAGGAATTATTCCTGGAAACACAATGGTGAGTGTTGAGTAATTTGAACATCTCAACACTAAGAGGAAAATGTGTTGAGGCAGTATGCCAGACAACATAATAGTGAGTGTTGAGGAATTTGAACGTCTCAACACTAAAAGAAAGGATGTGTTGAGGCAGCATGCCTGGCAACACAGTAGTGGTGTTGAGGAATTTGCACGTCTCAACACCATGAGAGGGATGTGTAGAGGAAGTTTTTCTGTCAACACAATGGTGAGTGTTGAGGAATTTGAACGTCTCAACACTAAGAGAAAGAATGTGTTGAGGCATCATGCCTAGCAACACAACAGTGATGTTGAGGAGTTTGCACGTATCAACACTAAGAGGAGGGATGTGTTGAGGGAGTTTTCCTGGAAACACAATGATGAGTGTTGAGGCATTTGAACGTCTCAACACTAAGAGGAGAGATGTGTTGAGGCATTCTGCCTGGCAACACAATGGAAAGTGTTGGGGAATTTGAACATCTCAACACTAAGAGGAAAATGTGTTGAGGAAGTATGCCTGAAAATACAATGGTGTGTGTTGAGGAATTTGAACGTCTCAACACTAAGAGAAAGGATGTGTTGAGGAAGCATGCCTGGCAACACAGTAGTGGTGTTGAGGAATTTGCACGTATCAACACCAATAGGGGGATGTGCTGAGGAAGTTTGCCTGGAAACACAATGGTGAGTGTTGAGGAATTTGAACGTCTCAACACTAAGAGAAAGGATGTGTTGAGGCAGCATGCCTGGAAACGCAGTAGTGGTGTTGAGGAATTTGCACGTCTCAACACCAAGAGGGGGATGTGTTGAGGAAGTTTGACTGGCAACAAAATGGTGAATGCTGAGGAATTTGAACGTCTTAACACTAAAAGAAAGGATGTGTATAGGCAGCATGACTGGAAACACCGTAGTGGTGTTGAGGAATTTGCACGTCTCAACACCATTAGGAGGGATGTGTTGAGGCAGTTTGCCTGGAAACACAATGGTGAGTGTTGAGGAATTTAAATGTCTCAACAATAAGAGGAGAGATGTGTTGAGGCAGTCTGCCTGGCAACACAGTGGTGAGTGTTGAGGAATTTGAACGTCTCAACACTAAGAGTAAAATGTGTTGAGGCAGTATGCCTGACAACACAATGGTGAGTGTTGAGGAATTTGAACATCTCAACGCTAAGAGAAAGGATATGTTGAGGAAGCATGCCTGGCAACATAGTAGTGGTGTTGAGGAATTTACACGTCTCAACATCAAGAGGGGGATGTGTTGAGGCAGTTTTCCTGGAAACAAAATGATGAGCGTTGAGGAATTTGAACGTCTCAACACTAAGAGGAGAGATGTGTTGAGGCATTCTGCCTGGCAACACAATGGAAAGTGTTGGGGAATTTGAACATCTCAACACTAAGAGGAAAATGTGTTGAGGCAGTATGCCTGAAAATACAATGGTGTGTGTTGAGGAATTTGAACGTCTCAACACTAAGAGAAATGATGTGTTGAGGCAGTATGCTTGACAACACAATGGTGAGTTTTGAGGAATTTGAACGTCTCAACACAAAGAGAAAGGATGTGTTGAGGAAGCATGCCTGGCAACACAATAGTGGTGTTGAGGAATTTGCACGTCTCAACACCAAGAGGGGGATGTGTTGAGGAAGTTTGCCTGGCAACACATTGGTCAGTGTTGAGGAATTTGAACATCTCAACACTAAGAGGTAAATGTGTTGAGGAAGTATGTCAGACAAGACAATGGTGAATGTTGGGGAATTTGAACGTCTCAACACTAAGATAAAGGATGCGTTGAGGTAGCATGCCTGGCAACACAGTAGTGGTGTTGAGGAATTTGCACGTATCAACACCAAGAGGAGGATGTGTTGAGGCAGTTTGCCTAGCAACACAATGGTGAGTGTTGAGGAATTTGAACGTCTCAACACTAAGAGAAAGGATGTGTTGAGGAAGCATGCCTGGAAACACAGTACTGGTGTTGTGTAATTTGCACGTTTTAATACCAAGAGGAGGGATGAGTAGATGCAGTATGCCTGGAAACACAGCTGTGGTGTTGAGGAATTTGCACGTCTCAACACCTAGAGGAAAACGTGTTGAGGCAGTATGCCTGACAACACAATAGTGAGTGTTGAGGAATTTGAACGTCTCAACACTAAGAGAAAAAAATGTGTTGAGACAGTTTTCCTGGCAACACAATGGGGAGTGTTGAGGATTTTTCACGTCTCAACACTAAGAGGAAAAATGTGTTGAGGCAGTTCGCCTGGCAACACAATGGTGAGTGTTGAGGAATTTGAACGTCTTAACACTAAGAGAAAGGATGTGTTGAGGCAGCATGCCTGGCAACATAGTATTGGTGTTGAGGATTTGCACGTCTCAACACCAAGAGGAGGGATGTGTTGAGGCAGTTTTCCTGGCAACACAATGGTGAGTGTTGAGGAATTTGAACGTCGCAACACTAAGAGGAGAGATGTGTTGAGGAATTATTCCTGGAAACACAATGGTGAGTGTTGAGTAATTTGAACGTCTCAACACTAAGAGGAAAATGTGTTGAGGCAGTATGCCAGATAACATAGTGATGAGTGTTGAGGAATCTTAACGTGTCAACACTAAGAGAAAGGATGTGTTGAGGGAGCATGCCTGAAAACACAGTAGTGGTGTTGAGGAATTTGCACGTCTCAACACTAAGAGAGGGATGTGTTGAGGAAGTTTTTCTGTCAACACAATGGTGAGTGTTGAGGAATTTGAACATCTCAACACTAAGAGAAGGATGTGTTGAGGCAACATGCCTAGCAACACAGTAGTGGTGTTGAGGAATTTGCACGTCTCAATACCAAGAGGAGGGATGTGTTGAGGCAGTTTTCCTAGAAACACAATGATGAGTGTTGAGGAATTTGAACGTCTCAACACTAAGAGGAGAGATGTGTTGAGGCAGTCTGCCTGGCAACACAATGGTGAGTGTTGAGGAACTTGAACGTCTCAACACTAAGAGGAAAATGTGTTGAGGCAGTATGCCTGAAAATACAATGGTGTGTGTTGAGGAATTTGAACGTATCAACACTAAGAGAAAGGATGTGTTGAGGCAGCATGCCTGGCAACACAGTAGTGGTGTTGAGGAATTTGCACGTATCAACACCAATAGGGGGATGTGTTGAGGTAGTTTTCCTGGCAACACAATGGTGAGTGTTATGGAATTTGAACGTCTCAACACTAAGAGAAAGGATTTGTTTAGGCAGCATGCCTGGAAACACAATAGTGGTGTTGAGGAATTTGCACGTCTCAACACCAAGATGGGGATGTGTTTAGGAATTTGACTGGCAACACAATGGTGATTATTGAGGAATTTGAACGTCTTAACACTAAAATAAAGGATGTGTTGAGGAAGCATGCCTGGCAACACCGTAGTGGTGTTGAGGAATTTTCACGTCTCAACACCATTAGGAGGGATGTGTTGATACAGTTTGCCTGGAAACACAATGATGAGTGCTGAGGAATTTAAACGTCTCAACGCTAAGAGGAGAGATGTGTTGAGGCAGTATTCCTGGAAACACAGTGGTGAGTGTTGAGGAATTTGAACGTCTCAAAACTAAGAGGAAAATGTGTTGAGGCAGTATGCCTGACAACACAATGGTGAGTGTTGAGGAATTTGAACATCTCAACGCTAAGAGAAAGGATATGTTGAGGAAGCATGTCTGGCAACATAGTAGTGGTGTTGAGGAATTTGCACGTCTCAACACCAAGATGGGGATGTGTTGAGGCAGTTTGTCTTGCAACACAATGGTGAGTGTTGAGGAATTTGAACGTCTCAACACTAATAGAAAGGATGTGTTGAGGCAGTATGCCTGACTACACAATGGTGAGTGTTGAGGAATTTGAACGACTCAACACAAAGAGAAAGGATGTGTTGAGGCAGCATGCCTGGAAACACAATAGTGGTGTTGAGGAATTTGCACGTCTCAACAGCAAGAGGGGGATGTGTTGAGGCAGTTTTCTTGGCAACACAATGGTGAGTATTGAGGAATTTGAACGTCCCCCTCTTGGTGCCTGGAAACATAGTAAGTGTGTTGAGTAATTTGCACGTCTCAACACCAAGAGGAGGGATGTGTTGAGGCAGTTTTCCTGGAAACATAATGGTCAGTGTTGAGGAATTTGAACGTCTCAACACTAAGAGGAAAATTTGTTGAGTCAGTATGTCAGCCAAAACAATGGTGAGTGTTGGGGAATTTGAACGTCTCAACACAAAGAGAAAGGATATGTTGAGGTAGCATGCCTGGAAACACAGTAGTGGTGTTGAGGAATTTGCACGTATCAACACCAAGAGGGGGATGTGTTGAGGCAGTTTGCCTAGCAACACAATGGTGAGTGTTGAGGAATTTGAACGTCTCAACACTAAGAGAAAGGATGTGTTTAGGCAGCATACCTGGCAACACGGTAGTAGTGTTGAGGAATTTGCACGTCTCAATACCAAGAGGAGGGATGTGTTGAGGCAGTTTTCCTGGAAACACAATGGTGAGTGTTGAGGAATTTGAACGTCTCAACACTAAGAGGAGAGATGTGTTGAGGCAGTCTGCCTGGCAACACAATGGTGAGTGTTTAGGAATTTGAACGTCTCAACACTAAGAGGAAAAATGTGTTGAGGCAGTACGCCTAACAACACAATGGTGATTGTTGAGGAATTTGAACATCTCAACACTAAGAGAAAGGATGTGTTGATGTAGCATGCTTGGCAACACAGTAGTGGTGTTGAGGAATTTGAGCATCTCAACACCAAGAAGGGGATGTGTTGAGGCTGTTTTCCTGGTAACGCAATGGTGAGTGTTGAGGAATTTGAACATGTCAACACTAAGAGAAAGGATGTTTTGAGGCAGCATGCCTGGAAATACAGTAGTGGTATTGAGGAACTTGCACGTCTCAACACCAAGAGAAGGGATGTGTTGAGGCAGTATGCCTGGCAACACAGCTGTGGTGTTGAGGAATTTACACGTCTCAACAGTAAGAGGAAAACATGATGACGCAGTATGCCTGACAACACAATGGTGAATGTTGAGGAATTTGCACGTCTCAACACTAAGAGGAAAAATGTGTTGAGGCAGTTTGCCTGGCAACACAATGGGGAGTGTTGAGGATTTTTCACGTCTCAACACTAAGAGGAAAAATGTGTTGAGACAGTTCGCCTGGCAACACAATGGTGAGTGTTGAGGAATTTGAACGTCTCAACACTAAGAGATTTAAAATTTATTTGATATTCCTAATATATATAAAACATTTATTTTAAGGATAGTTACTTAGATCTGTCTCCGCTAGGCATGTCCTTCGCGCATGATTGGGATTTGGGTGTATCAGGATCTCCCGTGAATAAGCAGCGTGACAAAAGTCCCCATGTGTAATTATCCTGAGCTTATTTTATCGTTGAAGATGTGCTTCAATTGTATCCGCTGGTAAGGCGGTGACTCCGTTTAAACTTCTAAACCTGAAGGAGGCTTCAGTCCTCAAGTGTAGCTTGCTTTGGTTGTACCACCTTGAATCCATGCCTATGTGACTTGATACAAGCTTATTGTACTTTCCTGGATGGGATGCTTGGAACATCATATGGACGAAATATTCTTTGTAGTGGTTGTTGCTATGGTGAAGCTCTGGATGGTATCAACGGACGAACAGCAACGGTTCTTGGCAGAAGCTGTGATCAGAAGAGACTTGGATGGTTGCGATCACAATCCTTGATAGGGAGGAGTGGCGACTACGGGAACGAACCTTGGCAGGAAGGAGTGGCGGCTTCTGGAGAGAACGTTGAAGTGGCTTCTGGAGCGAAACGTTGAAGCGGATTCTAGAGCAAAGGTCGAAGCGCCAACACAACATGGTTGAGGGATGAAAATATATCTCGGCGCTGCACCTTGGAGAAATAGAGAATATTACACATGCCCCGTCATAGATTACATGGTTTTGTGAACAGAGTCCCCAGAACGCATTAATGCACAACACCATTTATGTTCAGTCACATTTGGTTTATGACAATCTAACACCCGAATCTGAATCCCTTGACTAATCATTCAGATGTTCATTTTTTCTCTTCTTTTGAGTTGTGGCCATGTCCGTCTGAGCCTTAGCAAGAACTTATCGTCCTTCCATCAAATCAACAATGGTAATAGGGGTTTGGATTCCTCCATCCCCTCCGGTATCTCGTCCTGATGGTGAAGTGACAACAGCTCTTGTGACAACTGAGAGCGTCACACTTGAAGAAACAATGAGGGTGGCGGCAGCGACTCTGGCTCTGATGATCGGATATGTAACGCATGATGGAGTATCTTCTGCACCGCTGGTGTTGGTGGTTGAGGATGTGGTACCTCGAGATGCATTGATCGTGCTGGTAGGCGGTACATTGGTGTTACCGGTAGGAATATGGACACAAAGGGTGTTGTCAGCGCCAGTAACATCAGAATTTGTCGCGGATCCAGACCTAAGATCCACCATCTTGAATTTTGAGGAAATTGAAATGAAATCGAAAATTGATCTTGCAACCGATAGATTAACCTCCCACTGTGGTCGCCAATTGTTTATGGGTGAAAACTGTTTATACTGGTTTTGGTAAATTTGTTGAAACTAAGAAAACTTCATAAGATGAAGGAAAAATAATAATAAAATGAAGGAATCATGAAGTGTGGGACTGGTTATGGCTAAGGCATGGTCGGCCGCCCAATGAGCCCAATCCCATGGCACTTTTTCTAATTTTATATTATTTTCATAATTTTAGAGAAATATCATGAAATTAAGGAGTTTGTTGAAATCAAGGAGTTTCCTTGAAGTGAAGGAGTTTCCATGAGATGAGGGAAACAAATAATATTAATAATAATAAAATAAGGGCGTGTGGGACCGGCTTGGGCATGGTCGACCGACTAGGTCCCGGTCCCGTGAGTCTTCCCTAATTTTATATCATTTTCATTATTTGAAGGCAATATCATGAAATAAAGGGATTTCCATGAGATGATGGAAATAACTAATAAAATAAGGAATTACAAGGTGTGGACCGGTCACGTCTAGGGCATGGCCGTCCGGCTAGTGACCACGGTCCCGTGACACCTTTCCTAATTTTATGTAATTTTACACAATTTCCTTGATGTGAAGGAAATATCATGAAACTAAGGAGTTTCATAAGATTAAGGAATTTCCATGAGACGATGGAAATAATAATTAATAAAATAAGGAATTACAAGGTGTGGGACCGGTCAGGGCATGGCCGGCCGGCTAGTGACCACGGTCTCGTGACACCTTTCCTAATTTTATGTAATTTTACACAATTTCCTTGATATGAATAAAATATCATGAAACTAAGGAGTTTCATAAGATTAAGGAATTTCTATGAGATGATGGAAATAATAATTAATAAAATAAGGAATTACAAGGTGTGGGACAGGTCACGGCTAGGGCATGGCCGACCGGCTAGTGACCACGGTCCCGAGACACCTTTCCTAATTTTATTTAATTTTTACATAATTCCTTAATGTGAAGGAAATACCATGAAACAAAAGGAGTTTCATAAATTGAAAGTATTTTCATGGTATCAAGGAAAATAATAAAATATGATGAAATAAAGGGAGAAGCGTGAGACCGACCACGGCGGCATGACCGGCTGGCCGGTGGGCTTGGTCCCCTTAGACGCCTCCTTTAAATATTTTACTATTATTATTTTCTCCATGGTTTGATCGTTCCTCCGTGTTATTAAATGTTCGTTCATGCATTCAAGTGTTCGTTAATGCATTTATTGCTGAATACACTTGCACCATTTCCTTGGGGTTTACTCGATGGTGGCTCAGATGCCCGTACGTTGAATATTTATTACTAACCCATGGAATTCTGCTGGAAATAACCATAAATTGAAGTAACGAAATATTATACAGAACGTATAATATTTTCTAGGAATTCAATTGATGAATCTTGCGACTAGAAATAATTAATTGATGGTTCTATACTAGCAGGCATGCTGTCTATGAGCATTATAATTATTCGGAAATTTAGGTATGAGCTAGCTGGAGCAGAACGCTCGATTTGAATGTTTATCTTGTAAAGTCAGGGAAAATTGCAACTTCCTGAAGACGTAGTGCTATATACTAGTGAGTAATACATCTAGGAGCCGTCCAATCATTTCGATTCTTTATAGAAGTGATTACTGAAATTGCTCAGTTAATGGAATATGATGTGGTCTCAGTTGAGAGATTGCATATATATACTATGAGAAGTAACATACTCGATCAGAGACTTTTAAAGATATTCTGAGAGGTAATAAACTCGATCAGAGGTGTGGCATGAGCTTTCACGCTTTAATGAGAGACATGAGCCTCAATACTCATCTGATTGCTGGATCAGGAGCATGTATAATTATGGTTTTATGATTTTACCCTTTTTCGAAAATCCACCATCTACATTAAGTCCCCCTTCTTAGTGAGGGAAAGTCATGTTCATCGGTCAGCACTGAATGGTGATTTTCTTGTTACAGTTACAGACGAAAATAAGTAGTTGAACTTAGTCGTAAAATAAGATGTTACCAGATTTTTGATTGCATGAACGGACCATGGATTGAACGAAGATCCCAGTTGAAGATAGAGCACCCTTTGAAGAGCAAGAATTGGTGTAGCACCGCTTATTCGGTGATGGAATCTTGGACGGTTTAGGATTCACGGGCCCGGGCCCAAAAAAGAAATCCTTATGGAATTAGGTTTTGGAAATAAAATTTGGTATAAAAGGGATAAAACACCTTATTTTTTTTATTTCTCCTTCATAGCCGACCATCACATTCACCCCTTCACCACCTTCACGTCAGCATCAGGAGGAGTAGCAGAAATTTTCGCTGGAGCTTCCACCGTCCAGCCGGAGCAGCCACTGTCCGGCCAACTTCCGGTCGTCGCCGACATGTACGTGATTTTTTTTTCATAGTTTGTTGTTTGTTCATGAGTTGTTCATCATAAAAATCAAATGTGTATATACATGATTTTGGACGTGAGTTTTATGAAAAAACCCTTGTTTTAGGAACGTACGTTCGTTCGATCGTTAGTTTAAGAAACTAGCAATAATCCCTGATTTAGAAGAGATTTTATTTTAATATGTATAGACCTGTGTCTAGTGATAAATTTTGTTTATGATCTTTCATGGAAATCAAAACTTCATCTTAAAAGATGTGAGCTTTCACAAAATTAGCATAAACCTTCGTCTCAAAGACAAACGATCGTACGAAGGAAAAAAAAAATTATTATGAAACCGTGACATGTTGCATGAAAAATATATGACATATTTTGTTCACATGAGTTTTCTCACGCTAAAGAAAAAGTTTTGAAAAAATTTTACGTAAATGATTCACGTCTTTATTATTTTGTTAAAATCAAAATATAGGTTTGAGCAACTCTGGAAGTTAGACAAATTATTTATGATGAAATATTGCCTTGGTGTGAGTTTTATAACTCAGTTGTGGCTGTGCACACTATGAAAATTATGTTCACGATTTTATGAAAACCTGAGTTTTGCTCGTCTTTTGTAGATTTCAAAGAAACGAGCAAGTTTTGAAGTGTTAACACTTGCATCACAATCACTACTGTTAGTAGAATCGTAAAAAGGTAAGAGTTTAAGAATTACCATTTTGTTGCAAAATTGACATTGGCACATTCATGATTCTGTGTCCCTGGTTCCATACAATGGTGTCTTCCAGAAGTGATTATTCTTCTAGCTCCTCTGAGGAGGATTCCAGGACCTTTACGGCTAAAGTGCGTGCCAATACGGATCATGATAAGAAGGTGATAAATAACATGCCTCTCAACAAGATAAAAGTTTCTCGTGATGATCTCTTGAAGAGGAAAGCCATGGAGGAGGCAATTGCTGAGTATCGAGAGAACAGACGTAGAATTCAGCGAAAGACACAGGAAGCCGAGGAGAGATTCCGATCCCGTCCTTATGGTGTATCCTCAGACTCGGATACTGAAGAAGAGGAACCGGTATGGGAGCCGATGGAACGTAAAAATAGGCCATATCCACCGCACAAAGAGATTGAGCGACATGTTAAAGCTGATCTTCAAGCTGAATGCGAAGAAGACAACTGGAATGCAATAAATGGTGATATCGTCGAGGAAGAATTCTCTAGTTCGGACAGTGATTCTAAGAAAGAGTCTGATGAGGATTCTTCATAGGATGATGATGATGACGAATCGGATGACTCTGAGGATTAGTCTTGCCCATAATCTTATTTGAACATTTGAATGTTTTTTTCTTCTTTCTTAGTCTTCATGGTAGATATTTCTTTGATTATTTGAACAACTTCACTTCAGGATTAGGATTTTCTTTTTGAATGAGAAACCCTTTTATTAATATTAATTCCTTCTGATTGAATCAAATGAAATGGACCAATGTTCATGCGCCAAAATCTATGATGATCCCTTTGACTTGCCCTGATGATTTCCATCTGTGAAAATGTTAGAATGTGCCATGTGTGACGTCCACAAGGTCGTGTGGGTATTCTCTGACCATGTACGGCTTTGGCCATTGTCAGTCCCCAGTATTGTCGCACTTCTTCTATGTTACCAGATATACTCTGATTTGATAATTAGGGTTTCAACAAAAACCGTAACATATTTGACTATCCGCAATAGGATAAGCATCCAGACCTTCAATGTTTAGGCTTTTCTATTTAAACGGCATATCGTCTTCTGCCCCTGTGTATTATCGGAAGAAGTTTTGATGATGACCATACCTATCATCACCATGGCTAGCAGTAGTGCTTCTTCTCAAAATGAATGTCGGGAAAACCATGATGCAGAAGTGTCCGTCTCGGTAAGTTGAACGTTTTCTTCCATCTCCATTTGATCAGGATGACTGATCAAAGAAAATAATTTGTTGCAGGATAATCAGAGAAATCATCCTTCATCTTGTAGCTTGAGACCCAAGCGGACTGTTAAGGCTCCTTCCCGGTGCAGGTCAGCTCGTGAAGCCGGAACATCCGTAAGTAATTCCATGACCTCTTGACTGAAGCTTTATCACACTATCCAATCTTTATTGAAATTGAAAACTTCTTCATCGCAGGTTGATGTTCATGTTGTTGTCGATGCTAGGAAGAGGAAGAATAGGAAGTTCGTGACCGTGTCTGATGATGGCAGCAATCATGTTGATGAGAGCTCTACTAATTCCGTAGGGGATGGAGTTAGAGTTCGCTCTCTTGAGTACCCAACAGCTGGACTCCCGTTTGAAACTCCCATGACCAATACTTGCCCGAACAACGAGGTAGTTGGTGGATTCATCATTCCCAAATGTCATTCCTCTCTATACACAAAGATTTGGAGAAAGTACGGGCACATTGCTACAACCGAAGTGTGGAGAGACTTTCTGCCGACCCTCTTGACTACCGTCGCTGGATTATTACTGATAATTGAAAAGATGAGCAAGATGAATCTGCAAGACGTCAAGAATCATGAGTTGCATAGATGGGATGTCTTGATTTCGGAATTGTGAGAACTTGCGATTCAACATAGGAAGTCTTCGTCATCATCTTGAGATGTTCAAAATTGACAGGGCAGCGGCTGCTGCTGACGCGATTTTCGCTACAATTGCTATCTTGGAGAAGGAGAAGGCACTTTCCTTGTAGTCGGCATGGGTTGAGAAAGTTGTTCAGGACTTGAAAGTGAAGACTAAAAATTTTCACAAGAGGCTTGACATGGCTTTCTATAAGAATTAATCTCAAGACAATCCTTACGATTGTACTTAGTACGATAGAAACAACAAGATCAGATCACACAACTACGAGAAAGTATTATCTGTCTGGCTTCACAATCCCAATGAAGTCTTCAAGTCGTTAACCTACAGGGTCTCGGTAGAAACCTAAGGTTAAAGGAGAATCGACTCTAGCTAATACAACTAATATCACACAGGAGGTGTGGGGATTAGGTTTCCCAGTTGCTAGAGTTCTCCTTATATAGTCTTTCAAATCAGGGTTTTCAATCAATGTTAGCTTAGTATTAAATCATTCAATATTCACCGTTAGATGAAAACCTGATTAGATTCAAGCTAATATCTTTCAACCGTTAGATCGAAACTTAGCTTGTTACACACAAATGAAATGCACGTTTATCTAGGTTCATGTAACCGTACCCAAACATGTACATCTAGTTGGTTCAACAGTAGTTAACCAAATGTTTAGCCATATGAGCACTTTCATATCAACCATATTCTTCTTTACCACAACTAGTTCAAATGACTCAAATGAACTAGTTAGAGAGTTGTTCAATTGCTTAGATCTTTATAATAGACACAATTGAAACAAAAACGATTTGATTCACTCGAATTGATTCATGAACTTTATAGCCACGGTTTGCAAACTTGCATTCCTTAGTTTATATAAGTTTAAGTTCACGGATAACCGTTTTTAGAAAATAACCAACTTAAGTACGCGGACTGGTACGCGGACTTAAGTACCCAGAATAAGTTTGTAAACAGTTCACAAACTTCGGCAGATTTTCTCGGGAAGAGAACCTCTGACAGTAGGCGAACTGGGTTCGCGGACTCTGTTCTGATTTTCCTGAGCAGCAAAGTACGCATACTTTGGTTCAAGTAATAAGGACTTATACATGTATGAGTTACCACACAATGCTTATATCCAATAATGGTTATATAATCTAAACTCTCATTTCAATCATTGAAACATTCTTAGAGGACGTTATATAGTTGTTCACAAACCATTTTTCGTCAAAGCCATTTTCAAGTGATTGAAATATAATATGACTTTCGTCACTAGTAAAGATGAACTTGGACAAAGAGAAAGCTTACCAACACATATTTCGAGAAATAGATAAGCGAGATAAACTCTGCTCGAAATAGAAAATATGTATAATCAAAGTATATGTAGCAAAACGAATTTTGTCTCAAGATAGGAGATAGAGTAGATAGACTTTTGAGTGATAAATAAGTTCAAGTCTCCACATATCTTTTAGTCGATTAAGTTCCACCAATTCCTTGAGGAGTTATTCGTATTTGTATGATGATCGCCATGGAGTCTTGAGCTTAACTACACTTTCTATCCTAGTCCGAGACTTAGCTATAAGTAGACTAGAAATCAAGACTTATAGTTGTGATCACTAACATTGACAAACATGCTTGAGATAGCAACGCATGCGAGTTCGATCGAGCAGTGCTCTAACAAGACTAATCATATGGCTAACCTCGGTTAACTATTTGTGAACCAACATGGTGTACACATTTGGGTACGGTTACATAAACCTAAATGAGGGTACATTTCATTTGTGTGTAACAATCTAAGTTCGATCTAACGGTTGAAAGATATTAGCTTGGTTGAATCAGGTTTTTCATCTAATGGTAATTATTGAATGCTTTGTTACCAAGGTAACTTGGATTGCAAACCCTGATTTGAAAACTATATAAAGTAGAACTCTAGCAAATGGGAAACCTAATCCCCACACCTCCTTTCTGTTACTAGTTGCATAACTAGAGTCGATTCTCCTTTAACCTTAGGTTTCTTCTCGAGACCTTGTAGGTTAACAAATTGAAGACTTCATTGGGATTATGAAGCCAGGCCCAACTATTATCTTTTTAGTTACATGATCTGATCTTGCTGTTTCTATCGTGATTGAGTGCAATTGTAAAATTGTCTTGAGATTTATATCTCCAATAGTCAAGATAGAAAAGTAATCACAAACACCTTCGTCTCATCGTTTGTGATTCCACAATAACTTGTTTTGCTAGTCGATTAAGTTTATTGTGAGGTGATTGATAATACTAGGTTGTTCTTCGGGAATATAAGTCCGGTTTATAAATTGGTTCCTGTTCACCTTGATTTATCAAAAGACGGAACAAAAACTCTTGGGTACTTCTGTGGGAGACAGATTTATTCAATCCTAAAGATTTGTCTGTGTGAGACAGATTTGTTTATCAAATGTTCGACTTTGGGTCGTAGCAACTCTTAGTTGTAGGTGAGATCAGCTAAGGGAATCAAGTGCGTAGTATCCTTCTGGGATCATAGACATAAGGAGCGCAACTGTACCTTGAATCAGTGTGAGATTGATTAGGGTTCAACTACAGTCCAGTCCGAAGTTAATTGGTAGTAAGCTAGTATCTGTAGCGGCTTAATACAGTGTGGTGTTCAAACTGGACTAGGTCCCGGGGTTTTTCTGCATTTGGGGTTTCCTCGTTAACAAAATTCTGGTGTCTGTGTTATTTATTTTTCGCATTATATTTTGTTATATAATTGAAATATCACAGGTTGTGCGTTAAGAACAATCAATTAGAATATCCAACCTTTGGTTGTTGATTTACATTGATTGACACTTGAACAATTGTCTTTGGTACCATTCAAGTAATTCCTATTATATTCAATCGGGATCGCGGATTTCTATTTGCTGATTGTGGATTGAATTAAGAGTTAGAGATATTAAACTCTTTGATATACTTTATTCTAGATTGAGTCTGACCGTCTAGTTGATTCTCTAGAAAGTGTACTGGAGTAAGTCCTCTCAGATTTCCAAACGAATTGTTGGGTGTGGTTGTTAGACCCCCTCATTTTCACCAAGTACACCATAATATTTTGCTAATACAACATATTTAACAAGAGTTTTTCTTTAAATAATTTGTTTTATCAAGGTTGTAGTTGATCTTGAAAAGACCTTAGTGATGAAACTACACAAACTCTTGTCATATTTGTCATATCAGTTTTAACATTTTAGTTCTTCCTTTGATGTTGCTGCTGTAAGTTGAGCTACTTTATGTTCGTAATGATTAAAATGTTCTAGTATTGCGTATGTTTTAAATAATCTGTTTTGTCAAAGAGCTGAGTTTAACAACAGCTTCTTGAAAACTTAAGTTCAAGAAGAGGAAGATCGAGTCTGATAAGAGAAAAAATCTTGGAGAAAAACTCATTTCCCACATAACAAATAACATGGTTGTAAAAGTTATAATCCGTGGCTGGTTGAGATTTTTTTTTAAGATCTAAGGAAAGTTGTCTGGGGAAAACCCAACTAAACGTCGGCTCGACTCCGACGAAATAACCAGAGTTAAGTCATAAAATATTGTCTTCTTACCAGGAGTTAGTTTTAGTAAGTTGCTTCAACCTAATATCGGTAGGGACTATCCAAAGAATGAGGATACTGAAACAGGCGCAGAACAGAGCTAGTAATTCAAAATTAGTTACAAACTCGTTGATTCCCTAAGAAAAAAGATTGTAGAGAAGAGGTGATTATTCGGACTCCAGACGAACCGACAATGAATAAAAATATCATAATCAATAAACTCAACAAATTTAATGCAAATATAATAATTTTATTAATCAAAAAGGTCCACTTAATTTTGTTTTTAGAGCTTCTTACACAGATAAGTCCTACTAAATAAGTCTGGCGTCATTAGGGGCGACCCTGAAAGAATTAGGGGCGACGGAATAAGACAAAATATGTTGAAAATACTTATATGTCCCTTCATAATCGGTAGTTTAGTATTTTTTTTATCTACCGATTGTGACTATGTTCTTCTCTTCTTTGAGAAATTCAAAAGTCCATTGGTTTTGAAAATTTTGAATTTTGGCCTACTACCACAATCGGTAGATAAATAACATCACGAAACAACCGATTGTGCAAATAGAGAAATTTAAAAATTCCATTGGTTTTTGAAAATTTCGAATTTGGGACTACTAGCACAATAGGTAGATAAAGAACATCACGAGACTACCGACTGTATAATCGGTAGATAATAAACATCACGATTCTACTGATTGTGAAAATAGAGAAACTCAAAATTCCATTGGTTTTTGAAAATTTCAAATTTGGGACTACTAGCACAATCGGTAGATAAAGAACATCACGAGACTACCGATTGTAATCGATTGATAATAAACATCACGAAACAACCGATTGTGCAAATAGAGAAATTTAAAATTCAATTGGTTTTTAAAAATCTCTAATTTGGGACTACTAGCACAATCGGTAGATAATGACCATCACGAGACTACCGATTGTAGAATCGGTAGATAATAAACATCACGAGTCTACCGATTGTGAAAATAGAGAAACTCAAAATTCCATTGGTTTTTGAAAATTTCGAATTTGGGACTACTAGCACAATCGGTAGATAATGAACGTCACGAGACTACTATTTTAACTACCGATTGTAATTTTCATAACACAAACCAAAATACATCAAACTAAACTACCGATTGTAGTTTATCTACCGATTATGGAGGGTATAGTTGTCATTTAGAAAAATCACCGATAAGGGATGACTTAATTTTACGCTTGGGTGACCTGTTTTGTCTTTTTGTGTCTCCCCTAATTCTTTCAGATATCCTCTAATGACGCCAGGTAAATAATTCCTAAACTTTTCAGAAATCTAAAACTTGTTTCTCAGGGTATCTACTAGATGTTGCAGTTGATACTACCTCCTCAAGCCTCAACATCCCTTGCAAGTTGCAAGTGAGTAGGCTGCTGGCCCAACAGTTTCTCTAGCATCTTCCGTTGGATAAACTCAAGAAGCCACTTGTAGAAAGTCCTAGTAACTACAGCCAGCAAGCCCGGTCGGATAATTTTTGTATTCTAGAGTTTAAGGTGGTATTATCCATACGGGTGCTCCGTTGAAATGCACTAACTTTGTGGGGGGGGGGGGGGGGGGGGGGGGGGGGGAAGGATAAAGATTGTACGTTTTATTTAAGAGGAAACATGCAGAGGCTTCCTTAGAAGTATAGAGTTTATCCATGGTGAAAAATCCATGAACTCTTCAACACAAAGCTTGTCTTTTCTCATTCTCTTTGAAATACTATCAACTACATTATTTAGATCTCTTTTGACATGAGATATCTTGCAAAAAACTAAAAGAATAAATCAATGTTTTGATCTTACTAATAAGATTTTTACTTTCCCATCTGACTAAACTAATATCAGATGTGATAGTCTTCACAACTAACTCTGCATCAGCTATAAGGTGCACTTCAGTGATGCGTTGCTCCTTAATCCAGCTGAGAGCCTCCATAATAGCCATGCACTCAGCAGCTCCGGGGTCGATCACTCCGTCTGCATAGGATCATTTGACACCTGAGTAGGTACCTGCAGTAGATAAAAGCACAATACCAGTGCCAGCAGTATTAGTTACATGATCAAAAGATACATCAACAAAGACTATATGTGTATTGGCAGGTGCACATTCAGTGATGTTCAATATATCATAACAGGGATGTGTAGTATGTTTCAAAGACAAAGCAAAGTTTTGTAAATGGAAGCGTATTCTAGATGCAGTTGAGATAGGGTTTAGGGTTTTATCCTCAAAGATGTTTTCACATCTTTCTTTCCATATAATCCAGCATCCCACCATCAAAGTCAGCTTCCAAGTATTCTGCTCTTCTAAACCATTTATATGACCAAGAAATCATCCACTCTTTGATACTCCCACAATTTTCTGCAACTCTGTCAATGTTTACATTCAGGTGCATCCAGACAGATCGAGCAAAACTACACTCAAGTAGGAGATGATATAGAGATTCAACTTGACAGCTGCAGATGTTACATTGAAAGCCAATACTGCTATTCTAACGAGCTGTTTTATCTTTTGTATGCACTATATCCTTAAGACACTTCCAGATGAAGAGCTTGATTCTATGAGTAATTTTCGTTTTCCAAAGGGCTTTCCAAACTTCTTTAGGTACAGTATTAAGTGTAGCTTGTTGAGAGACAGTATTCTCTACAAGCTTGTTATAAGCACTTTTAACTGTGAATAATCCATCCTTTGTAGGCCTCCATCTGACAACATCTTCTTTTTCCATGTTGATCCGCATTCTTATGATTTTATCTGTAACTTCCGGAGTGAAAAGAATATGTAATAGACATACGTATAGCTCTCATGACTTGAACAAGAAGGAACTGGTATTTCTTGCAGATTGATAATCCAACGATCCTTCCATATTCGAGTCTTCTTTCCATTTTTGATCTCCATGCACACATGTCTTTGTAGAATTTTGAGACCATCTTCAATATCCTTCCAAATCCATGAAGAGTTATTTCTATCATTCTGAATATGTAGAAATTCTTCACCTCTAAAATATTTAGCTCTTAACACTTTGACACAGAGCAGATCTGGTTGTGTGCTGATTTTCCAAGCCATTTTGGTCAGGGGAGCTTGATTCAGCATCTCAAGATCCCTAAAAGCTATCCCTCCAAATTCTTTTGGAATGCACATATTACTCCAAGAGATAGGGTTGTTACCTCTGTTAGATTTGTAATCCCAAAAGAACTTTCTATGCAATGTATCTAGCTGCTTAATCAGTTTTTTTGGAATCTTAAAAGTACTCATCTGATATAAAGGAACTGCATTGAGAACAACTTTCACCATTGTACCTCTACCAACTTGACACATTGATTCACCTTGCCAATTATCAATCCTCCTTTCAAAAGCAGTTTTGATTTCTTCAAAGGACTGTACTTTAGATTTCCCTATGATAAGTGGAGATCCCAGATATTTCTCATTATTGTCCATATTCTTTATACCAAGAATGTGACTAAGAGAGTCACAGTATGAAAGATCCAAGTTACTACTATATAAAATGGATGATTTATCAAAATTAATGACCTGAACAGATTGAGAACCAAAATCTTCAAGAACTTGTAAGAGATTGGTGACGCTGGTTAAATTAGCATGTGTAAAGATAATACAATCATCTACAAAGAGAAAATGATTAATGGGAGGAGCACCTCTAGCTGCTTTGATGCCTGGTATTCTCTTTATTTGATGAGATGAAGTAAGAGTTCTAGAAAACCATTCCATTGCCATGATAAATAGATAGGGAGATAGGGGATCTCCCTGTCTAATTCCCCTTGAAGGATTAAACTATGCACATGGAAAACCATTAAGAAGAACAGATAATGATGTTGTGCTAATACATTGTTGAATAAGATGAATCCAATCCTCACAAAAACCAAAACTTCTCATTACTTTAAGAATAAAACACCATTCAATCCTGTCAAATACTTTTGACATATCTACTTTAAGAGCTAACCATCCACTCTCACCTTCCTTATTCTTCATCGAATGAATGATTTCATGAGCTATGATAGTGTTATTATTGATTAATCTTCCAGACACATAGGCAGATTGATAGGGTGAAATGATACGATCCATCAAAGGTTTCATTCTTGAGACTAAGATCTTGGAGGCAATCTTATAAGAGGTGTTACATAAGATTATAGGTCTGAATTCAGATGGTGTAGTAGGCTTCTTAGTTTTAGGAATTAGAGAAATATAAGTCTTGTTAAGCGAATGTGACATATTCTTGGTGCTGAAGAAATCCTTAACCATGTTGCAAACATCTTATCCCATGACATGCCATTGAGACTTATAAAAACCATCTTGAAATCCTTCTGGTCCTGGTGCAGACCAATTTTCCATGTTCTTTAGAATACTTAATATCTCTTCATTTGTTGGTATGGAAGTAAGCAAATTGTTATCTTCATCAGTGATGACAGTAGGGAGATGATTATAAAATATTTCTTCAATAACAGGATTAAAATAAGTACATATATCCTGAAAATTCTCAGTAAGAAGATTTGACACTTGCTCTCTTGTATGAACCCAGATCCCATTTCTATCTTTTAATGAATCAATATTGTTTCTTGCTCTTTTCCTCTTGTAAAGAGAATGGAAATACTTAGTATTATTATCCATGTCTTTTAAAAAGTTGTCTCTTGAATTCTGTTTATTAAATCCATGTTGAATGTGATGCCATTTTTGAAGTTCTTCATTCACCTGGAAAGTTTTTGAAGTATTTTCTTGAGAGAAAGGAAGAGCTTGTAATGCAGAGAGTTCCTTGTTAAGACTGTCTATCTTCATATTGATATCACCAAAATGCTTCTTATTCCATTTAGCAAGTGCAATTCTAGTAACTACAGTTTTTTATTTAGCTTGAAAGCAGCATACCCTTGAACATGGATGCTCCAAGCTTTAGCAACTTCAACAGCACATCTCTTGTCATTTAACCATGTCTGAAAAAACTTGAAAGGCTTCCACAATTTAGGCTGATTGTAATCAGTAATGAGCATTATTGGAAAGTGATCACTGCCAATTTGATTAAGATGATGAACTTTTGAAGAAGGAAAATTTACATTCCAGGAAGGATTACCAAGAGCTGGATCAATTCTTGAACGTTTTTTCCCAGTGCCAAGATTATTATTGGTCCATGTATGTTCATGACCAATAAAACCCAAGTCTTCTAAACCAATATCTTGAAGCATCGCATTAATACCACCATCACTTGAAGTAGACATAGAAGTATTGGAATTAGAAAGATGGATATTTAAGTCGCCTATTAAGCACCACGGACCGGAGATGTTTTTTCCCGTTTCATTGATGAAATCCCATTGTTCCTGTTTTTTATGACCTTTCCCATAACCATACATACATGATAATAACCATTCAGGCTGACTAGGATCATCTTGGATGAGAAGATCATATTATTTTCACAGGTCAAAACTTCACAAGAAAAACCATTCTTCCACATGATAACTAGGCCCCCAGATAAACCAACTGAAGATAGATATCTCACATTTGGGAAATGATATGGAGCAACTAGAGGTTTCATCTTAGCTTCATTTAATTTAGTTTCATATAAAAAGATAATATCAGGGTTTTGTGTCCTAATTATGTCTTTGATATGATCTCTAGTGTTAGTTGCTTTCAGCCCTTAAACATTCCAGGAAACGATTTTCATTATCAAAAAAGAAGTAATGAAACACAAGAAACCTACAAATACTAACTCAATGAAAGAATAAGTTGATGCTCCTGATTTCAAGTTCCTAATATGACTATAAAAATTACTATGTTTTTTCATGTAATAAATGCATGCAAGAAATAACAGGCAATATAAATGACATAAATCAAACTTTTCAAAATAAGAAAAAAGATAATTAACTTTAACAAAAAAGGGAGGAATTACCTGACTCCTCTTATCAGTGATAGAAGTTTGTTTATCTCCCATTGTGAGCATGTGAGTATTTTGGTTCATCGTGTTGGTATCAGTGATGGTAACATGGGAAGAAGACTCAAACTCCGTGATACTGCTGTTTCCTTCCTCATTAGATCTGAGCCTATTTCCAAGTCTTAAATCTTCTGTTTCTTCCGTAGCTTTCCTCTTGAGTAAAAAATCCATGTTAATGATCCTTCCATCCTTAGGAGGGACGAAAATAGCACTCTTAACAAACTTATTTTGTTTTTTTTTTTGGTTCGGGAGCTGAAGAAGAATTCATGGTAGTGATAATTTTCCTGACACTATTAGCTTTCCCAAAGAAGTAAGTCTTTTCATGTGCCTTTGCCAAATAATTTGTTGCATCCTTGCAAGCTCCACTGCAACGGTTAATTATGTAGCACTCTGTACAGATACTAGGAGGTTGTCTTTCGTAGAATTTTTTTGCCAACGAAAGACACCTGCATTTGTTACAGCTTTAACACCTATCCTCATTGGCATCGATAAATCCACGTTCACACATACTTTAACTGGGTCACTGCCATTATGAATGGCATCTTTTGGCTCTATGCTTGTTACCTCACCCAACAACTTCCTCAATCTTGGTCACAGATGCAACATTCATGTGTTCTGGCAAAAGAAATTTCAACTGGATCCAGAATTGCTGAAAGCCTCAATGCTTGTCAGTATAAACCATCTCAGGAATGTAATCATGTACCACCAATAAATGCTTGTTGATGTGCCAAGGTCTTTTCTCAATCACCATGTTTAATAAATTCCAACCACTAAATTTGAAGATCATCATATTGGGTTCAACCTCCACAATTCTTAGTTGATCTTGTGTTAACAACGGCCAGGTAAACTTAATGAATCTTGCAACAGTGTCATAATTCATTCTTCCCTCTGTAATAACTTTTCCAATAGCACTTGCTTCCCAGTTCGATTCTTCTTCAACACTCTCATTATTCTCCTTCTGAAAAAAAACAATATCATTCGTATCACCCAAATCCAATATAGTGTTGCTTGTTTGAATTTGTTAACCAGATCACCTACAATACTTGCATTTTTCTCTTCCATGATTACTCTTTTTTTTGGTTTGTGATGAGAAAATAGTCTTGATGGTTATTAGGTTTTATAAAAATATCATAATCGTGTAACTGAGGATAATTTAGAATTGAATTGTTGAGATATTCAGGCTTGAAATAAGATAACAGAATTGAGCGCAGGAGCAGAAAAAGGAAACTAATTCTCCTAAGGTGTTTGACTTTATAAATTTTGAAATTTTTTGAACTATCTTGAAGGCGGGATGAAACCGTGATTTGAGTTGCCGAGTTGAGACGGACGTGATTCCTCTTCCTCCACACATAAATGAAACCAAAGATACTACCACAGATGAAACCTGCAAGCAAACGCTTATAAAAATACTCAGCAAAAGCTTCAACATCACAATATGAATATAGACAAAAGCCATTAGAGATTAAACAAACTGCATAAACAATAAGAAGAATACGAAAAAGATTAGTTCCTCATTAAAAAAAGAAGATGAAAAAAGAAAACAAAAATTAGCTAGATCAGTAGAACATTAACATATAAGAATCTAACAGAAACCGTTTGTAAAAACCAAAGTTTTAGAAATATTAAGCTTTAGAGAATGACATTGCAATAGAAAAAATGAACTGAGTTAACTCAGAAAAGGAAACCGATACTCGTAGAAGAGAGAGAAAACTTGATATAAGGTGTTTTACGTGTGAGCTAACTTTTGAAAATAGTTTCTGATGTTATATGCCTCAATGGATCGTCAAAGTCAACATATATTTAGGTTGCTTCCGCTGAAGTCTTCTTCCCCATGTTACATAGGACTTGGTCCAGAGGGCAAACAAGTCCACGTAGCTTTAGAGAAATGGAGTGCAATTTGTTTGCAAGAAGGGTCAGAATGTAAAAAGTCTCCGGTGAAAGATTCTCCATCCTCTCTGTACTACAGTACAATACCAAATAAACAGCAAGAAATAACTCTCAAATTATCTCTGATTCTCTTTCCTTATATATTCCAAGTATCAAATACAAAACCCCATCTTTGAGCTTGTGTCAATCTCCTTATTTACAGAAAGGGTATATAAAGGGAATTCCATATTTCATTGAACAACCGGACAACCTTAAGTTGCATTTCTGTTCTTTAGACTAGATTCGTTGGGCAACACAAAAATGGAGTTTTTCACAACCGTTAAGGCTGTTAGATTAAGAAGCCATCTCCGAAAATACTTAGTTGCGGAAGAAAACGAGAAATCAATTCGGCAAAGTCGTCAGGGATCGTGTAGCCAAGCTAAATGGACTGTCGAGTTGGTCGAAGGAGACAGTCGAGTAATTCGTCTAAAAAGTTGTTATGGTAAGTACTTAAGTGCAACAGATAAAGACTATGTTCTTGGCATGACAGGTAAAAGAGTTATTCAAGCTGAATCAAAGAGCAAATTCGATTCATCAATTGAATGGGAACCATCAACCGATGGTTTCCAAATGAAACTAAAATCATGGTCTGGGAAATATTTGAGAGCTAACGGAACTGCACTGAGAGGTGCTATTACTCACGATGCTTTGCACGAATCATCTAATAATCATGCGCACCATTGGTTAATTGAGAAGGTTGATGAGTTAACAGAGAATAATCAGAGTTTTTCGTATGAATGTGAATCTCCAACGTTATCATCTCATTCTTCTTTTTCTGAAGTTGATTCGCCAAAATCTCCTTGGTCAACTATGGCTACTCCAAAATTCTCTTCCGCACAGGTTTGGATCCAAACTTGTTCTATATTTCTTTCTTTCTGTTCTCTAATTGCTAGCTTTTTATTTAATATTCAATGAACACCGCTAGGAAATTAATTTTTTGAAATAATCATAGACAAATAAAACAATGCAGATGGGCTGTACTGGCTGGTTACAAAGTTGCACGTAGTATTCAGGATGGCTAGGCTTTTAATAAGTATTCAATGCCCCCATTTCAAAAAATTTGTGAATATCACCATTGCATAGGTTCACATACGCGAATGATCTATATAGGATAATAAAACAGAACGGTGTACGTGTTTGTCACACCCAGTAGATATGCCATGGGTTTACCTAACAAAAATATATGGGAGGCAACTCGCAACATCATCGACTTAGTCCACCAACTTCATTTTAATGTAAACAAATTCCACGAGGCCACGGATACAAATCCTTTTCAGGAAAAGTCTTCACCAGAATCAAAGGTTCTTGAATGTATTCTTTGAAAGAACATGGCATGATTTCTTTGGTGAGAAGCGCGTGATCGTGTTGATTATTATTTGATTAGCATGCATAATGTTTGATCTGGTGGTCACCAAATCATTTTGTCACTGCCATATTCCAACCATGGATAATCTAAAGCTCTGAACTTGTTACTTCTACTAGGTATAGTTGATGTTATTTTTTTTGTTTGTTTTCTTAAAGCCAACTGTCTATTTTTCAGCATAATAGAAGAAATTATGGTCGTATTAATGTGATCCTTCTAGTAAGTCACAAGACATAGGAGGCTTACATTTAACTAGAATTTCCGTTTTCTCCTTGCATTAAAGCTAAAGCTTATTCCACAAATCATCATTGCTCATGCTGAGAATCTTCTGAACCTGTCTGACTCGACTCGGAATTCAATGCCGCGTTTAGAAGAATCCAAGGAATTTTATAAGGCGAAGAATAATTGAACGTACACTATTACAAATCACCACCTTGATAGTGAGAGACCGAGTTTGTTAAGTCAAAACTCAGAATCCTACGCCATCCCGAAGTTTCCTCTTTTTAAAACTCAGAAATCTTCTGTCCCTCTCTGCTCTTTCTCTTTCTCTTTCTCTCTAGTGTAGACACAAAACAAGAAGAAACAAACAGACACCATTTTCCCTTAAACCCAAGAATCAAAATCCAAAATCCACCTTTCTAATCCATTTTTTTAATGGAGTTTTTCAGAAAAGCAAAAGCAGTTAGATTAAGAAGTCACTTAGACAAATACTTAGTATCAGACGAAAACAAAGAAAACATAAGACAGAGTCGGAGACAGAAATCATCATCAAAATCAAAATGGTTTGTTGAATTTGTAGAAGACAATAGCCAAGCAATACATCTTAGGAATATCTATGGCAATTATCTAACAGCAAGTGATAAACCGTTTCTACTTGGTATGACTGGAAAAAAAAGTGTTACAAGCTGAATCGAAAAATAAATTTGATTTGTCAATTCAATGGTTTCGAATTAGAGATGGGTTTCAAGTTAAGTTAAAATCATTTGAAGGGAAATTCTTGAGAGCTAATGGTGCTACACCACCTTGGAGAAATACTGTTACTACTGATATCATTTCAGATAATTCTGCTACTAAAGATTGGGTTTTATTCGATATTGAGACCGTTGATGGTGATGAGAATGATTTAGGATCAAACTTTTCTGATTTGCAATCTCAGTTATCAAGTCTATCATCATTTTCCGAAGATTTTACTGATTCACCTAAATCACCCTGGTCTACTATGGCTACTCCAAAACTTTCTTCTTCTCAGGTTTGATTAATCTTAATTTTATTTTAAATTTTTGATTAGTCTTGATCATAACTAAGAGAACCCCATTAGAGCTTATCATAGAATGGAAATTAGAAAGTAGAAAATCTTAAACTATATTGCATTAATGATTTTTATTTTATTTTTCTAATAAATAGTTTTAATTGATTAATTAAGACTAGATATCTTGAAATATACTAATATGATGCTGTTGAGATGAAGTTTGGACCAGCATTACATTGAAGATTATGATAGTAGTTTTTTAATGATCAATTGGGATTATGTCAGCTTGATTGAAGGAAAATACTGTTTAGAGGTTGGACCCAACAAATGCATGATATCTCAGTATGTGGAGCCTACATGAACAATATTCTCTACTAGAAAAATCGATAATCCTTCTGTCTTGGGACATGCATGTCTTGTGTTCAAACTAGAGAGTGTTAGGAGGGATTAACTTAAGAATAGACACGAATTCGTGTCTTGTCTTAAAAACTAATCCTATGTTTTGGGAGGAATTAGGCAGAAGACAGGGGCGTTTCTATAATCCTTTGGTGCATTCCGTTTAGAATTTTAGATTAAAGGTATTTTGCCAGAAGCTGGAGTACATAATCGAGCACTATAGGGAGAGATTAATCTAATTTTGCTCAGTTTAGTGGCCAAGTCATGTTTCCACAAAAGTTAGGCGTTATCCAAAAAGAACCCTACTATGCTCAAGTACTTCTACTTTGTGTACGAGTGGATTCCAACATTTACAGTTGAACATTCTTAACCAAATGATTTATTAGTGAATAGTCCTCTGAGATCTTGCATTCTCGCCCAGGATCGTATATCAATGGTTGGTTAGTCGTTAGAAATGTTTGCCGTTCACTTAATACTAATTTGCTTTACTTAGGAATGAGTAAACCTAAATTGTAAGGTGTTACTAATATGTAATGGAGTAATACCGAGATTAGAGTATAACTTTATCTAACATCCAATAACAAGTTTAGCACAGCACATGAACCACTTGACTATGATATTTCCTAGGTTGGTTTCCTAAATCATTCTAGGATAATGGTGTCGCGGCAATAATTGAAAGTGCCAAAATTAGATATGCATTGCAGTAGCATCTTTGACACTATTATTGGAACATTTAGACGTTCACATTCAACAACCACTAACATGGTTATCACATGTGCTGATGATCCAAAAACTGGGATTCGTGATATTGCGTGCGTAATCTTCTAAAAATGTGACCAGACAAACCACATCCGTCCATCAACAATGCATCCAAACGTCTGGTGTTGGCATTAACTTTTTTCTAGTTTAACGTCCCTATCGTTCCTCTGTACTCCCTTTGATTTCAACTTTAGGAAATATTTACTGTATTTTATTGAGTTTACGATTACAGTTACTCTCTTTTAAACTGTTTCTTCATTTCTTAGAACTTCTCTTTGCATTTCTTTCTCGGTAACAAACAACAATGTTTTTTTTTTTTTTTTTTAGACGATGGACCCAAAGATAAACTTCAACACTTTTACACCGACGTCGAAGAAGGTAAGATATCTCAAACACGATACTCAGAAGCCCCAATATTGGCTTTGGATTACACGTCGGTGTTCACTCAGTCGATTATAAAACTAAAAATAGCTTAGTTTATTAATCAAAAGCTTATCAAACCCAATTGGTATCATGATTTTGTCAAGAAAGAAAAGACCCGCAGTCCACCATTTACTTTCTTTATGGTTTCTTTCACTTGTCTCACTTTCTCACCTCCTTCTCATTTTAACATATTTTTCTCTTTTTATTTCCCCACGGTATAATCTCACTCATATATAACCATTAGATTTCCTCGAACTCAACATTACTAAGATAAACATGAGAGGAAACAAAGTGGAAAGTAAAAATCTTCCATAAATGAAGACTTTTCTTTGTACTATTCTGACTAGGGCTGAACATGGTGTCGGTTAACAACCGTTGGAAACCGACCAAACCAGACCAATAAGCAAGAAACCGAACCAAACCATTTAGATTTGGATTGGTTTGGTAAAAAAAGTTGAAAAACCGACATTACTGGTTTGGTTTTGGTTTGACCTGAAAACCGAACCAAAAACCATTGGGGAACCGATTAATTTTTAAACTTAGTTTCTACCGTCGATTTAAAAGTATTAGATTCTACCCATTGATTTAGAGGATAAATAGAAACCCTAAATCTAATATTTCATTATGATACTCTCCCTCTTTCTCTTTATCCTTCTCTCAGCCGCCTGCCTTCTCCACCCCCAACAACAGCTGCTGCTACTCGACTTTTTTCTTCCCGTCTTCCTTCTTTTTTATTTGTCAATAACTAAATTAAGATATATTATATATCTTCTATTGATCTCTAGAATTAGAGTAAGCTTTAACTATTCTTGATTTTTTTTTTTGTCTGTTTATTTGTGTAAACCAATACTATCGGCAACTACGATTTTTTTATCTGTAAATTTGTGTATTTTTTTTTTGGTTTGACATAATTATTGGTTAACCAAAAACCACTGGGACAAACCGAAACCCACTGGAGCCATTTGGAAACCGAACCAATGGTTAATGGATTGGTTTGGTTTAGATTTTTAGAAACCAATAATATTGGTTTCGGTTTTGGTTTGGCTAGAAACCGAACCAAAACCGACCATGAACAGCCCTAATTCTGACCATACGTCATCACACATTCAACAGCCCTTGTCCTCCCGGCCCTACTACCTTCTTCAATCCACTCGTTTTAGACCCTAGTTAGTAACTCCGGATACGCAGTGGAGTTCGGGGCGACATAGTATGGGAATTATACGGATTCGGATGAATCGGATTCGGTTAAAATCCGGTCAACGGTTCGTTATTCAGCAGTAGTTCGGAACGGTATACATACGCGTGAAATTCGTTTTATAAATGCGAGTTCGGTATCGAAAATTCGGCATGTATAAAATTGATAAATAATACATTTTTAAGGTGATTTGTAGTAGAAAATATAATTACGCAAACTATTATGATTATATCTATAATACAGTACGAATACATCAGCAACAATTGAGCAGCTCCTTGGTTGGAGCCTTAGTTTGGACGTCTGGTGTCATGGGTTCAATTCCTTTTGACATCATCTTTTTAGTTTCATCTCTACAAGAGAAGCGAATGGGCCCTATCACTGGATCGGTTGTTGACTCAGTCAGTGGCTCGAGTTCACTGATCCGACAGCTGTCCGAACTAGTTGACCGAACAGTACGTGGATCCGAATAATTCGCATATAATCCGTTATTCCCATATAGTGCGCGAACCCTGTTCGGTGTTGGGATAGTTCGGCCGAATAGAACGCTGTTCGGTGATACGTTCGAATTCGGGAATGATTCGCGAATCATTCGCCGAATTACTAACTAGGTTAATCTAGACCCTGCCTTTAAATCCCCATAAATTAAATTATTCATTCCATAGAAAACAAATCAAAAATATCTCTGATTTCTGAAAAAGGTATAAAATTTGGTGATCCTCTTGTTCTTTTGTATTCGCAGTTCGGAATGGAATTATTTCACAACGCAAAAGCAGTGAGATTACGAAGCCACCACGAGAAATACTTAATAGCAGAAGAAGATGAAGAAACAGTAACACAAGACAGAAACGGATCAACAAAAACAGCAAGATGGGTTATAGAATTCATAGATGGAGGTGATTACATAAGATTAAAAAGTTGTTACGGCAAATATTTAACGGCATCAAACGAACCATTTTTATTAGGTATGACTGGCAGAAAAGTGACACAGAGCTTACCGAGGAGACTAGAGTCATCTATTGAATGGGAACCGATAAGAGATGGATATCAGATTAAATTGAAAACTAGGTACGGGAATTTCTTGAGAGCTAATGGTAGTGTGCCTCCATGGAGAAATTCAGTTACTCATGATATTCCTAAAAGAAGTAAATCTCAGGAGTTGTTGTTATGGGATGTGGATATTCTTGAGATTCAAGTGTTGCCTAAACCTATTCAATCAGTATCAGTTATACCGAAACAAGAATATCATCAACAGCAACAGCAGAATCATCTTGATGATGTTGTGCCTTCTCAACAACCTCCTGATTCTCCAGTCAAATCTACCCCTGATTCTCCACCTTCTCCAGTCAAATCTACCCATAAAGTTTCTAGACTTGAGGTAAATTTCTGATTCTTGGTATAGCTGCTTTTAGCTTATATTCATTTATATATATATTTTTTTTATTATGAGCATGCTTAATTGGCTTGCTACCTGAAAATGCCGTCCCAGACAAAGATTACTAATTAAATACTCTGGTGCAAATGGGATTCGGACCCAGAACTTGTGGTAACACTCTGGTGCAAGTGGGATTTAAAACTCAGGCCTCTTAATAGAACTGCCAAGTGCTTGACTTACATAAAACTGTTGGACACTTTTTCTCTATTTTTTTTTTTGCTTTTAATATGATTTGAGCATGTGGATTAGGTGGTCTTTTCATTCTAAGTTTATGATTATGGGTATTGGTTATTTGTTGTTTGATTTTGAGATAGGGTTTAATGATTTTATACCTTTTTTGTGTTCTTTGTTTTTTTGAGCAGTCAAATGATTCATCTGTGAGTTCTTCGGCTTCAGTGCACGTGAAATCAGATGGTAGAATGATATGTTTTCGTATAGCTAATGAAGATGGTGATGACATTGAAGAAGAAGAAGGTTCATTTACTTTTAAGGGTAATGGAGTTGAGGAATTAACTCTAAGGTTAGAAGAAGAAACAGGACTTGAAGATATAATGGTGTGCACTAAAAGTGTATTGAATGGAAGACTTTATCCTATGCGATTACATCTGCCTCCTAATAATGCTACCATGCATGTTGTGGTTGTTCAAGCTTCATCAAAAGGTAAATAATGAACTTATTTTCGAGTTAAAACAATGTCAGTGAGAAGAATTTTTGCTTGCTAAAACATTTGACTTTCGCTGCATGGATGCATTTGATCTAAAATTTCTGGCTGTGATAAAAGAACTTGGGATCGTCGATCTCTTCCTTCGAGATTAGGATAAGTCGATGTGTCGATGATATACTTCCCGATGTCGAGTTCCAAACTTTTGTAGGCTTATAATGCATTTCTACTCCCTGTACATTAGACCTCTGCAAACAATGCTATAATTACAAAAGGTGGGTTAGAATCCATGTATTATGGATGGTAAGGCAGTCCCCAATTCACTGTTTAACGAACACTACTTGCATCTATATCGCTCTAGTGAAATTGAGTTCATGTTATTGTGATTAGTCTTCCATGGTTGATATTGTTGAGATTTTGTACTGAATTTACTCTATGATGCACTTTAATGAGGAAATGAACTGCAAAGCATTTACAAGTTCTGTAGTCGCGTCTTTATTTCTTCACTGAGTTGATCGAACTGGTTTCTGAATGTATGCCTTTCTGAACCTTTACTGAGATATACTTCTATTCTGCCAGTGAAAGTCACTCCACTACCATATGTAGTCTAACTTCAAGACAATTTGAAAGATTGTGTGGTTGAGTATCTTTTTCATTTTTAAGACTTTTAAATATTAGAACTCGTTCGGCATGCCATATGAATAGACATCAGGTTCTATGAAAAATGTTGCTCATAAATTTTGGCTGGCAAACATAGACTGAATTATGTTTTGGCTGACCTACTAGTTTCTGATCTTTTTTTTATTTTCTTTTTTGTAACAGCTGCAAGAGATATTAAGCCAGGCCTACTATGAAAACATGTGATCAAGTTTCCACTTTGTTCAAGGCTTGCTAAAGAAAAATGAGAAGAAGTATTGGTGTTTGTTAGGTTAAGAGTTTTTTACTCTTTTGAGCTGTACACTTGTATAATCTTAGTCTTGATTGTTTTCCCATTAGATTTTGTTCAACTGTGTGGTAGTGAATTTATAAGAGTTTCAATGATCATGTGGATACCGATACCGATCTTTATAAATATGATATATTTTCAGTACTTGGCTTTCCTTTCATGTGCCCAGAAATGCCTGTTACGAACTTGCAATGAGAGACCATATATGCTCAAAAAAGTAATGCTTATATTGTCTGCAGTACATACTAAACGTAAAGTTTAAGAACCAAAACAATACATTTTGGCATTATCATCATCATCCAACATTTGAACTTACAGTATTCAGACCCCCTAAAGATGAGCCCTAATAATCTCTATGCACAGATCCAGCTCCAGCAGAGGACTAGGATTTCTTCTTTTGACTGTTTGTATATGACTGACGTAATCAGCCACAATTTCAGAAGTATATATCTCGTTGCAAATCCACAAGCTGCTGCTAACCATTATAATATTATTGCTTCTTATTCTTCTCTGAATCATATTCATCAGCTTATACCTGTACTCTAACGACTGACAATTTTTGAAGAGAAAGACCTATTTTGCTATATTGGCTTTCAAATCTCCAACACCTACTACTACCTTTTTCAAAATTGTAGACTGCTTTCAGCGAACATTGCAAGTCCTGGGTAAGTGATTACAACTGAGGATTGGGATCACCATGTTTGACAGAATGAGTACTAGCACAGTGAACTACACAGTAACAGCAACCCCAGTAGAGAGTATAATGAGAGATTCTCTAGGTATAAGCTAGTTCATAGCTTCAAAGAAAAGAACCTGAGGTTGTAAGTGCCCTCTTTCACACATGAGAATAACATCATCCCATCCACCAATTACCTGAACAAAAATTATAGTAGACGTAGACGATGAAAATGTGATACCTGAAACTCTTAATTCAATTAAAAGAAACAAAAAAGGAAATGGAACACGAAACTATACCTTGACAGTTCTGTCATCATACATTGTCCACCGGTCTTGCTCAATACTGTATGCAAAGCAGTGATAATGTTGGCCATAATAACATACCTACAGAAGACATGACAATTTCATGAACCCAATATGAAGTAGCTTCTTATCTAGAAATGTGTAGAGATAGGTGCTAGGAAAGGACACAAGTTCGAGCTCAGCAAAGAGATCTAGAAAAATAGGGCAGCAAGGAACTTCGAATTTGCAAGGATGCAGAGATGATCAGAATGGTCAACAAAAAGCTTTCATTTTGTTTTTGTTTTATAATTATTCATTGTTTTGATGCGTTAAACAAAATTTGCTACTCATACCACTGAAACTAGACGGTGTTTGTTCCCTGGATCCAGCCCCCGAAATAGGACAGCAACATCTAACTCAGTGGTTAGAGCTGCCACCGTTGCCTTTATGTCATCTGCGCTCTCAGACGTATCCTGCCAACCAAGCACTGAGACCGTGGAAATAACTTAAACTCGAGGTTGCATAGCAAGAAATCAAAAACAAAATTTCAAGGAGCAACTGATCACTTCACAGTTTTGATTTACTAACCTGCTGTAAACACATGAGGTGGAGTTGAAAGAAAGTGATGGATGTAATTAGGTTTTCCACAGCCACCAGACTCTGGGTCACATGCTAACTGGTGATTCATCTCTCCGATATTCAAAAGCTCATCAAGAGAGCTGTCCGCACACATAATCTGCTGAAATAAAGTTTGCTTATTAATTAACCTTTAGAGACCTATAAAATTTTGAAAAATATATTAATAATCTTTAACTTATTCACCAATGAAATGACAAGTTTTCTATATAAGGGCGAAGCACATCTAAGAGACTAAGGGATACCTTTGCTGTTCGAAGAGCACTAGCATTGACGTTGTGAAAGAATGAAGTGTACTTCATATGTTTCGACTCCAACTTACAATTGTAGCAACTCATCTGCTCAAAGATGTTCATCCCAAAAAGAGAATGTGCAATGCAAGCTTTGGTTGCACAGTCCCAAGACCCATTGCAATTGCTTTCTTCACATTCAACATCAAATTCACTAGAATCAGATGTAAATGACCTATGAAGGCAGTTAAAGATTACTGCCAATACTTCAGAGGCATCATTCATCTGTGCCTGTAAGTTGTCAATAAGTGTATCAGCTCTATTTTGATTAAATAGAAAACAATGGTTTAACGATCTTCAGTCTTAATTTCAGATTTCTACGACTGCAAAATGAGTGATGGAGTCATTGATACAAGTAGAAAAACAATCTCGGTACAATGGATAGACATATTATTACATAATAATTGGCATTTACCTCTTGAAAGAAATTACTATCTGGATACAAGTTGCTAAGAGCAACTCTCAAAGAGGTAGGAGCAACTGCTTCAGTTCGCTTATCGGTAGATGCCGTGCTTAAAGCCATAAAAATTTCATATAGTGCACATACAGCACAAGGATCCCCAACATGAAGATGTGATAAAATTGATTTTCCTAAGAACTCTTCGCGAAACCGTTTTAAATGCCATAGTGACTGCATTTTCACAACAAAAATCTTAAGTGCAAGGTAAATATAGAAGCGGAAAATTACATGAAAGAAAGTCGAAAGGGTAACTTCTGGAATGTGCTGACCTGTATGATGACATTCAAAAAACAATTGTATTCACCAGCTTCATTTTTTAATCCTGTTCCCAATACATCCGTTCCATTTAAGCTGCCAAAAATGATTTCACCTTGTGAAACTCTTAACTCATCTGATGCTGTGGCTGTTTCTGGAAGCAACACTCTTGGTCAGTGAGACTGTTCAACAAACATCAAACAAGTCTTCCACCCTTCCAGATAGGTACAAAACCGAAAGCTTAACAAGAAAAAGCATGAAAGGGAAGGGACGTGTCTCGGACTATAAAATACCAAGACTTTGACGGACGGCTTTCTTAAGGTCGGCCTGGAACCTTTCCTCGTCATCTTCTTCAGCATGCAGTTCCCTCAGTGATTTTGCTCCAGTATCTACAAAACATGGATCACCTAATGGAAAGCATAAAAGTATCAGATTTTTTATTAAAAAAAGAAGAAGATGATGTTGGCGTCATAAACGAGATGAAGATCTATAAGCTCAACCTTAGATACTGCACTGTTGCTAAAGTTTGAGAGGTTAAAGCAATTTAAAAACAACACATGTACAAAACACAGAAGTTCAATACTACTTACCATTACCAACATGAGTCCTCTGATCCCCTGCACCAGCATTATCTTTGATGCAACCTTCATTTTGCGAACTTGTGTCACGAATACCTTTATCAGAAGACAAGGATCGGGAACTTCCTTCAACAACACTGGTAGAGCTGTTACGCCGTCTACGTTGTCTTCCCACCCGGCGCTCAGAAGGCAGAAAACCATTGTTGGGAGATCCACTGTTGAGGACTGCAAAAATGAAAACAACCAATCGCAAATACTTCAAGTAAATGAACTTACTTCACGAATAAAAAATAATCCAAATTAAATCAAATCATGAATGCCACATAATAATAATAATAATAATAATAATAATAATAATAATAATAATAACAATAATAATAATAAGCCACAATCTACACTTAATTGAAGGGGTGTTAACCTTGCTCAACTCTGATTTGAGATTGATTATTTGTTCTTTTAATAGTGTGGGCAACTGAGCTGGCAGAGGCTTCTGTAGAAACCATGGTCCCATTTGTACTGCTTATAGAGACACCTAATGAATCTATTGCTAAATAAGGAATGCCCACCGAGGGCTCTTCAGAAGGTTCACGCAAATTTTCAGGCTTGCTATCAGAGACAACCCAACTTTCAGAAGTTAGGACCATGTCACACCCCATGGAATTCTCTCTGGGATTACTATGTTCAAGTTCCTGATTATCCACAGAGAAGGGACCAGAAGAAGATGCCCCATGGTCAACCCTGCCCCAACTATCACCGGAACCACCATTGCACGGAAAGCTTACTGGCTTACGGTTTCCCAACTTCTCGGAAGCATCTAAATCATAGACAATAGGGTTCAATTCAACAGAGAATTCCGCTGCCACACTATCTAGCATTCTTCCACTTTCCTTCTTATTTAATTCAGCCAAGTGCTTCTGTTTGGCCTCATTCTCGATTCTCCTTTGATACTCCAGAGTTTCTTCAAGCTTTCTTTCCTCCGCTTCAAGCTCAAGTTGACGCCTATAATCTTCTTCTTCTTGTGATAAGCCATCACCAACAACACCAACTACGATCTCTGAATCCGGTTGACTATCATTGGTAACAGGGAAGTGACTGCATCAACATACAAAACAGTAAAAACAAGGAGAAAGACGACCAACTAACAAGTAAACGATGAAAGAACTTTGCATTTATTGAGATGGTAGGAGTAAAAATTACGCACGTCTTCTCCGCAGTTATTTTGTGGGGAAGCTGCTCACTACCACTACTTGCCTACAAAATTAAAGAAGCAATTAGCCACCATATAAAAACAGACACAAAGGGTTAATATGAACCCCCAAAAGGATATAGAGCCAGACCCAATAATAACCTTTAGATTCTTAGCTTTTCTGTGATCCCTGTTCTTTTTCTTATCCTTCATCTTCTCTTGGTTATGTTTAGAATCACCGCCTTTGTGATTACCCTTTTTAGAATCAAGTGCAAGTTCAGCTAAAAATGCTTCTCTTGCAACTTCAGATCTCTCGGTAGCATCTTTGTCAACTAGTTCTTCCAAATGTGCCTGGAAAAAGAGAGATGGAAATGGAAATATGTTAGCTACGTCGATCCTGGAAAGATGATGACAAATGAGGGTAAAACTTAAGGGATCAACAGACTGGTACTGCGTACAGACCCGCATGAATGACTTAACAAGAGGCAGAATAATCGCCCGAAAATCGTAGGAAGACAAGGGTCCAAGCTTAAGCTCTAACTGTTGCATGCCTGTGACATTTCGCATGATCCTGGCATCAATTTTGCTGAGCTGCAGAAGAAGAACCAAATGAGATTAAAATGATGAGTTTAGCTGAAATGTACACCTAGTTACACACCCACCTCCACAGATAATTGTTCCTTCTGTCTCCGTAGTGCTACTTGAATGCAATTATCTGCTTGATGAAGAACATCGTACATTCTCCAGTCATCATCTTCTCCATAATCTGTATCACATAAACGAGTAGTAACACCAGAGAGAGTTTCTTCGTACCCAAATGGTGCAATACTCAAAGACTGTGCTTCTTTGAGAACACTTGATAGAGCCTCCAACTCGAACCCACTACCGACGGACATAACATCACTTTCTCTTTCAGTAAGTTCTTCTTGACGCTTGCGAACGACGGCCTCCAAACTACGAGAGGCAAATCTAGTAACATGCTCTCTTTTTTTAAGCTCTTTGAAAATGAGACTCTCAACTGCTTGTAAAGCTTCATCATAGCTCAAATGCTCACATTTCCTCTCACACAAGCCTTGTAAGAGGTAATGTTCCTTTTCAAGCATCTGAAGAAATTGTAATCCACGATGGGAGTTTTCTTCCCTCAGACGGATCCATGATGCAAGCTTTTCCCCACTCGAAGGGCCTGAGAAAATCCAGGATAACAGAGCACTGCTATCGAGTGGAAGACAATCGTCATTATCACTAAAGGGAAAAGGAGTGGCTGCTGCATCACCATAACTCATGGAGCAACCTTTCTCATAACCACTGCTAGTGATTTCGCTTCTAAATAAACGCTCCCCTAAAAAAAGAAATGATGAATCCCTGCTCAGAACAACTATTTCTTTGATTTCAGGTTCTTTAGCATCACTTGGTTTCTCATATGTTAAGCTGGCCTTATCAGGATATCTACTTAATCCGCAAGAATGAGAAAGTTCCTGCAAAAATTTGAGGACCTTGCTAAGTTGGGAAGCTCCCAAGAAACAAATACAGCGGGGTGTTTGGTCCAAACCAAGGTTTGAAAGCTGTGAACCAGGAACAAGTCTTTGAAGCTCGTCCATTGTGTATTGAATGACTTTACTAAGATGGCTTGCGGCGAGACATTTATGTCTAATAAGAGACTGGAACATAACGTGGATATTCTCAAGGAGTTTTGCGCGTTCAGTATCCTCGCATGTTGGCCAAGATTTTGTGACGGGGAATGATTTCAACCACCTAGTGTTGTCATATTCCTCCCAGCTGGAAACATTTTCATGCCCTCCGCTTTCAACTAAGCTTCCATTACAACACATTGCCGTCTGGTCACCATCCATTGTCAACTCCTTCTCCTCATCGGAATCCCATGTGTCTCTTGAGTACCAATTGTCAGTTGTACTGGCATTCCTCCTCTCGTCATCATCAACATCATCATCATCATTCCTGCTATAGTAACCACTCAAGAGTTTAGAAGATCGGCAATTTGATCGATCTTCAGCCATTTTGAAAGCAACAGAAGAATCAACGGGTTTCCATGAGCCATATTGAAGCATCCTAGTCCAATCAGTGTCAACTTCTTGAGGCAATACCGACTGCAAATTTGGAGAGAGGCTACCCATATGCTCCCTCACCACATGTTGCATATGTGAATCACCATCAGTAAACTTCTCACTGCAGCAGCAGCACACCCGGAACTTCCATGTCTTCTTATCCTGCGCAAATAACAGGGCTTCTAACAAAGTCTCTAGCATCAAACTATCCTTTGATGACCTGAAATGGGACTTGAGATCCTCAATATTCACATGGAGCAAACTTTGCTTCTTCTCAAGGGCCATTGAATCCCAAAAAGATTTAACATGATTCATCCTGTCTGAGAAGGATGCAATCTTCCGCAAATTTAAATGCTTACGTCGCACAACCACTTTGTGAGTCCCCAAAGATGAATCTATGTCTCTACCTTCATCATTCTCCGCAGGAAGCAAATCAGGTTTCTGTTGCAACAGCCTAGCAGCAGCTACACGTACTTCAATTTCCTTCCTTCTCTCCTCAGGTGTCTTAGTTGCTTTTTTGATCTCATTAGGCCGTCTAGCCTGAGCTAAACTAGCCTCCATAGGATCTTCGGTTATCCGTCTCACTGGAATCAACTGAAACTTTTCGCCCGTCCCGTTATTTAGATTCTTCATCCAATTTGAAATTGACGCAATGTTGGCTCTCTGAATAAGATTACGAAGTTCCTGTTGAACATAGTCTATCCGTTCCTCGGGTGTTAGTAATTTGTGCTGGTTCTCATCCTGCAAACTCTCCTTCACTGGGTCGATAGGATTCTGAATAGAGAGTGCCCTATCACACTCATGAATAATCTCATCATACCCTACCTTACTATCATTTACAGATTCTAACAGCAAATTAGCATAAAAATGAGCAAACTCAATTGAGTTGGGCGACAATGAAACAGCTCTTCTAGCAGACTCGATCGCATTCTTAATATGTCTTTGTTTCACATTTGGATCTTCAATTAAAGCAGCAACTTTAACACAAATAGTCCCTTGAATTCGATGAATTAAACCAATACTCTCATACCGAAGACTAGCCTCCTTCATAAGTCTTAAAGCCTTCGTATGATTCCCTCTTCGTAGTGCTGTTAGGGCTTTTTCACATTCAACTTTAATACAAGAAAACAATGAATCATCCATAACATTATAATTCTGCTCATTAGGATAACCTAGTGTTAACAACTTCTCATCTTCAATAACACCATCTTCAACTACCTCCTCTGCCGTTACTGAAACTACTGTTGTGGCAGAGGCAGAGGGCGCAGCTGAAGCGGGTTTGTGTCGTAAACCAGGGTTCCGTTTCTTATGCCCCATTTTGTGATTTTATACTAAAACCCTATCATTCTAACTCAAATTTCTTTGGATATATAGTAACAATTAAACTAAACAGAAGGAAAAAAAATACTTATCAAGTAATGGTGAGGAAAATCAAACCCATTGATGAATCTGTTTTTCTTGTCTCAATTTCTTCTCTGTCTTTGCTTGTTTCTCTCTCTCTCTAAAACCCTTAACTTCTTTTCTTTCTCTCTACCTAACAATAAGGTGAGATTGTTTTGGAAGTAAAGAATGAGAATGATATGTATTTTGATATTCCTTAATTAAATCCCATCATTAATGGAGTTTGAAGATTTGATAGAAGAAGAGAAGATACATAATCAACCTACAACACCCCCTTCCTCTCTGTAAAAGTTTTTGAGAGAGAAGAAGCCCAAAAGAGTGAAAATAATTTTTTTTATTTTCATTTATAGTAATTAAATGACGTATTTGTATACCCACCTTTTTATTGTTTTTTAAGATATACCCAATGCTAGGCTTGCCTATGCATTCTAGGGTCCACTAAGGGCACAAAAGAAAAAAAAAACCTCGGATTTGGCCGGCCGGTTTTTTCTCTCTTCTTTTTTTTTCTCTTTACGTTTTCTGTGCACATTGATTTGGCGTCAATTCATGGCGCTGAATTAAACAATTCCGCCTGATTTAGACAATCAATCACATCAACAACGACATGATCGTGTTTTAAACAGGAATAACAATAGGAATCGATCATGTTCAAGATTAAGAAAAGTTTATGTTCCAAAAACAGGGAATACTAATTCGACTGAAACCGGAAACCCTAGTGGCGTAGGTGCAACTCAGGAAGGAAACCGTTCTTATGCTAATATTGTTAAGAAACGAACTCATGTGATGTCTAGTATTGATGTGGATTCTTTCTCACATCCTCCAGTTTGTTCTTCTACAAGTGATATTGTTATTAAAATTACAAAGGATGCTATTACACGATCAAAAGAAGTTTGGAAGTTTAGTCTTGTTGGTCGTTTTGATTTTAAAATTCTTGGTGTGAAGTTTGAAGAAGTTAAGCATATTTTGTGCAATCAATGGAAGCTAACTGGACATGTCCAGTTTATTCCATGGATTAAAGGCTATTTTGTTATTAAAATATTTAATGAAGTTGATAGAAAATGAGTAAGCTATGAAGATCCGTGGAAAGTTAAGGAGCAAAATCTGAAGGTGATATGGACGCCTATGTTTGATCCTGAATCGGAGAAGGTTACCAGGGCTGCTGTTTGGGTGCGTTTTAAGCAACTTCGTCTTTAATATTGGGATGAAGAAATTTTATTTAGGATAGCTCGTGGTCTTGGTAAACCAGTTGCAGTTGATCCGAGAACCCTAAAGCATGAATATGGTTATTTTGCGACGGTTCTCATTGATATAGATTTTTCAAAACCACTTGGTAACATTGTTATTAATGATGAAGATTTGCCTGAAGGTTTTTACCTTGATTATGATATTTTGAATGAGACGGTTTTTTGTGATCATTGTAAATCAATTGATCACGTTGAGGATGATTGTAGAACTAAAAAATATAATGATTTGAAGAAGAAACATGATATTGAAGCTGATCCGGGGAGCGTGCGGCTCTTCACATGGAGATGGATGAGTTATAAAAACGTTTAGAGCACAATGAGATACAATAAAACTGATCCACCAAAGGATCCACCTGAAACATAAGTTGATAAGGCAAACAATACGCCACCGGAGAATCCAAAAGAAAATGAATTATTGATTGGTGGTGTAAAGGTTGCTGGTACCCGCACACTAATTCCAATCCCTTCGAACAATATTGTGGGAGATGATGCTCGTGTTGAAGATGCGGCACAAGATAAGTTCACGCCTGATTATGTTGGCACAAATGGTGCAGTTGCCTCAGTGCAGAATTTATGCGAAGTGGATGATGATGCTGCCACCACCAATGATGTTAGTTTGCATAAAGAAGAAGAAGAGTTGTTTGCATACTATGATGAGCAAAAAAGGATTGTGGATGAGTTTTCTAAGGCTGCTGATTTAGCAAGATTGAGCAAGGTTTGGCATTGCAAAAACTTCAAAAGGCGAGAGCTTTAATAATGGAGAAAAAAGATTCGAGGAGGAGAACCGTATTAGTATGGAAGCAAATACAGCTCAGACACAAGATGAGATGCAACAAGCCGTGGCACAGAGTACAGCTATAAATGTTGAGGTTGTAGCCACTGGTGATCTACCTACAACATACATTATGGAGCCAGCAGATGAAGATGGTTTTAGCTCCTCTGCTAAAACAGCAAGAAGGAATACGCCAACCAACATATCGGAGCCTCTTGAGACTTCCAATATGTTTGATACTAGCACTAAGGAGAATGAAGAAGACGTTGAAAACATAGTTATGGAGAACCCACCAAATAGCTTACATTCTATGAGTACTACTAATACGGTTGAGACCGAAGCTGAAAATTTGGAGTGGAGTGCTACTAAAGATGAGGAAGAGATATTAAATAAGTAACAAGCTGGAAAAAATAAGTTGGATAATTTGGCCAAGAAGGGTGCTTCTAAAACAATGCCAAAAAAGAAACTTAAACCTGGGCCAAGCCGGTCGAGGAATAAGGGCAGCTTTTTAGAAGAGGTAGAAGCCAGACGCGTAAAGAGGATGATAAGGATTCGGAAAGCCCTTCAGGAGACGTGGTTAAATAATGCGTTTCTTATATTGGAATGATCAAGGTTTGGCTAAGGATGGTTCAAGGGCCAAGTTGACTGAGTTATATTACTTGCACAAATCTGACGTAATTTGTATTGCAGAGCCGCAAGTTTTCTGCACTACACGTTTTGTTAGGAAGTTAAGATTAGATGATTTTTGTGAAGACGTTATTACAAATTAAGTTGATGGAGAAAAGGGTAACATTTGTATTTTATGGAGGAACTCTTTATTGAGGCCGGATGTTTTATCTTCTTCAAAACAAGCAATCACTTTGAATTTTTCGAGTGATTTTATCACGGCAGTGCACGCTTCTTATGATCCGGCGGCACGGAAAAAACTTTGGCGTCAATTGGGTTTAGGTTTTATATCTATTCCTTGGTTGGTGTTGGGAGATTTTAATTGTGTCTTACGCTTGTATGAAAAGAAGGGTGGAAGGCCGATCAAAGAAGTTTATATGAATGAGTTTAGAAGTTGGATTTTTGACAATGACTTGGTGGAAGCTGATGCAATTGGGAAAAAATATACTAGGTCTAATTGTCGGAGAGGAACGCATAGAATTGTTTCTAAACATGATAGAGCGGTTATAAATGATGCTTGGTACTATAAATATGTGAATTGGAGATGTAAGGCCCTGCCTAGGATTTGCTCGGATCACTCCCCTCTTTTTGGGTTTGCCTTTGAGAATCCAAGGTCGGCTAGAGTAGCTTTCAGATTTCAAAAGATGTGGTTGTCCCATCCAGGTTTTATGCACCTAGTGTAGGACAATTGGAATTTGGAGCTTTGTGGTGCACTTCCTTTAGTTTTTACCGCTAAGCTAAAGAGATTGAAGGAGGCGTTGAAGATTTGGAATAAAATGGTTTTTGGTGACGTGCAGTTTCGTTTGAAACAATCTGAATTGAAGCTTGAAACTGAAACTGATCTTTTCTGATTACGACCCGGCAGATGAGTTTCAATTTTTGAAAGTTGCGGATGCTAAGAAGACTGTTGACGACGTGAGAATAGAGTTGGCAGTTATGCTTAAGATAGAGTCTAGAGTAACTTGGTTGGAAGATGGAGACCAAAACACTCGTTTTTTTCATAATAGCATTCGCATGAGGAGGAGTCAAAACACAATTTTAGAACTTAAGGTTTCCACCGACACTACTTTGTTTTTGCAGGATGAGATAAAGGATTACATTGTAAACCATTATCAAGCCAAATTCAATGGTGGTGATGTTAATATTGATCCAAGGCTGTTTGATAATGAACATGATTGCATTTCAGATGCTGAAAGTGTTTTCATGGATGCCATTCCATCTTTGGAAGAGATTAAAGCGGCTGTTTTTGATTTTGGAGCTGATTCAGCGCCTGGACCTGATGGTTTTACAGGTTCCTTCTTTAGACAATGTTGGAATATTATATCTAGCGATATTTTTAATGCCATTGCAAATTGTTGGTCGATGCGTAAAATTCCAAATGGCATTAATTCTAGTTTTATCGTGCTCATTCCAAAGAATAATAAATCAGATGCAATCAAGGATTATAGGCCAATTGGTTTGAGTAATTTTTTATTCAAAATCATTACAAAGATTATGGCTACCAGGCTTGGTACTGTTCTTAACAAATTGATTTCTGAAGAGCAAGTGGCGTTTATGAAGGGAAAAAGCATTCATGAGAATATAGCTTTGGTGTCTGAGTTGATTAATGAAATCAATACGGAAAGGAAGCATGGAAATGTTGGCCTCAAACTGGATATTGCCCAAGCTTTTGATACGGTCAGTTGGGATTTCATAGCTGAAGTTTTTCGTCATTATGGTTTCTCCGAGAATTGGTGCAAGTGGATACTTAGTATTCTTAATTCAGCTCGGATTTCTGTTATGATTAATGGCAGCCCTGAAGGTTTTTTTAGTATATCTAGAGGTTTGAGGCAAGGTGATCCTCTTTCACCTTTGATTTTTGTTCTTATTGAAGATGTTTTAAGCCGCAATCTCTTTAAGTTGTTTGCAAGGCGAAGCATGCATGTTATGGTTAGTAAGAAAGGTGTGGCGCCTACACATCTTCTTTTTGCGGATGATATTCTTATTTTCTGCATGGGTAACTTACATAGTCTGCAAAATTTGAAAAATATGTTGGGTATGTATCAACGTGCTTCTGGCCAATGCGTAAGTTATGACAAGAGTAAGTTTTATTATGGGGGTGGCACAGGCTCTCGTGCTATTTCTATATATAATTATTTAGGCATGGAAAGAGCTTTATTTCCGGATAAATATTTGGGAATTCAATTGAAGCCGGGAATTGTTCGCCACATTCATGTTCGTCAAGTGGTGGAGAAGATTATGGATAAACTGGCCGGATGGAAGGGTAAGATTTTATCTTTTCAAGCTAGACTTGTTTTGATTCGTTCTGTGATTTCTAGCTATGTTATTCATTCTATGGCTATTTACAAATGGCCATGCACGGTTATTAAGCAAATAAAGAGGGCCATTAGAAATTTTCTTTGGTCTGGTGATGCTGAGAAACATAAATATTTTACGGTTCTTTATGATGATCTGTGTCTCTCAAGGCGTGAAGGTGGCCTTGGTATTAAGAAATTGAATGATATTAACAGGGACATGCTAATGAAGTTGTACGTTTCTATTCGGGACTCAAACAAGATTTGGGCCAGATTTTTGAGGGCAAATTACTTCAAAATAAATGGCAATTTGATTGATTATAAACTGGGTTCTTCGGTTTTTCCAGGAATCCGATTGGTTTACAATTTTATGCAGAAACATACGCGCTCGATTATAGGTAATGGTGCAAATACTTCCTTATTTTTTGATAATTGGTGTGGTGATTTTTCGATTGCAAAGAGGCTTGGAATCACTTCCAAAGGCCCGAATGATTTTACGGCTAAGGTAAGTGATATTATTGATGATGGTGCTTGGACCATTCCTCAGAGAACAAGAGATTTGATGTTAAGCTGCAATATTGATGTTGATAATTTGCTTCTTATTGCTGGTGGTGAAGATTATTAAATTTGGGATTTAGATAGCGAAGGTGTTTTTTCAGTCAAATCGGCTAAGGCTGCACTTAAAGCGCCAGCGGAAGTTCTTCATAGTACGGCTCTTTTTACTAGGCAGGTTGTGCACCCTACCTTGAGTGTGCAATACTAGAAGATTTGGACGAAGCAATGTTGTGCTAGTGAAGACAATATTATTAAGAAGACGGGTAGGATCATGCCTACTATGTGTCGCTTGTGCAGGAAGAGTTGCGAAACTATTAGCCACATCACCTGGCATTGCAGAGTTGCTAGGAGGATTTAGGCTTGGGAGGTTGGAATCTTTAATCTGCAACCTAATGAAGATTTGGTGGCCTCTTACAAGGATGCTAAGGGTCGTAGCAGGATGATAAAGGATCTTTGGCTTGTTGCAAATCTTGCAATTGTCACAGAATTATGCAAGCTGCGAAACAAGCTTATTTTGAAGGTATGGCAGTTCAATGGCTTGGTTTTAAAGGTAGATTTTATCAGGTAATTCGTGATAACTCAATTAGAATGAAGGGCCATATGTACAACAATTTAGAAGATTAGCGCATTTTGAATTATTTTAAGGTGCAGCATAGATCATGCAAAACGTCTACTCCGATTGAGGTAAGTTGGTCTCCTCTTAATCATGATGAAATCATGATTTGTTGTGATGGCGCGTAATTCGGAAATCCAGGCCAAGCTGGTTCTGGTGTTACTTTTCGTGATGCCAACTCAGAAGTGCTTGGCGTTCTTTGTGTTGGCCTTGGCTGGCAAACCAATTATTATGCGGAAGTGTGTGCGGTTATTTATTGTGCGATGTTAGCCAAGAGATGGAATTTGAAGAATGGCTGCATTCATTCAGATTCGATGAGTTGCATCCAAGCTTTTCAAAAGGGTGAGCATAAGTGGAGAATGGCGAAGTCTTTCTACAACAACATTCTTTATATTCATAGTTATAGGGAAGTTAATTTCTCAGCTGATGCTTCGGCCAAGCAAGCATGTTTGCTGGCTGAAGATATTTTTGAGTTTTATGAGGGTAGGCCAGGTTTTCTTGTGGATGGCCTCACGGCTAGTCACTAGGAAAGCATAGTCTCTGTACAGTTTTCGCTTTTTTATTTTTAATTGACCGAGTAAAAAAAAAGTCCATTTAGAGCACCATTGGTTTGAGTAATTTTTTCTTCATCAAAATCATTACAAAGATATTAGCTACCAGGCTTGGTACGGTGCTAAACAAGTTGATTTCGGAAGAACAAGTGGCGTTTATGAAGGGGAGGAACATTCATGAGAATATAGCTTTGGCGTCTGAATTAATCAATTAAATAAACACGCCAAGGATGCATGGAAATGTAGGTCTGAAGTTGGACATTGCACAAGCATTTGATAAGGTGAGTTGGGAATTTATAGCTGAGGTTTTTCGTCAATACGGTTTCTTTGAAAACTAGTGTTCTTGGATTCTTAATATTCTTTTCCCAGCTCGGATTTCTGTTATGATAAATGGTAGTACTGAAGGTTTTTTTTGTATATATAGAGGTTTGCGACAAGGTGATCCTCTTTCACCTTTAATTTTTGTGCTAATTGAAGATATTTTAAGTCGTAGTCTTTCTAAGTTATTTGCAAGATGAAGCATGCATGTTATGGTTAGGAAGAAAGGTGTGGCGCCTACTCTCCTTCTTTTTGCGGATGATATCCTTGTTTTTTGTAAAGGTAATCTTCTTAGCCTGCAAAATTTAAGGAGTTTGCTCAACATGTATGAAGCGGCATCTGGCCAGTGCGTTAATTATGCCAAGAGTAAATTTTACTATGGAGGTGACAGAGATTCAAGAGCTATTGTTATTTCGAATTATTTGGGCATGGAAAGAGCTTTATTCCCGGATAGATATTTGGGAATTCAATTGTAGCCTGGCATTGTTTGCCACATTCATGTTAGGGAGGTGGTAGATAAGATTATGGAAAAGTTGGCCGGTTTGAAGGGTAAGTTTTTATCTTTTCAAGCTAGACTTGTTCTGAATAGATCGGTTATTTCTAACTATGTCATTCATTCTATGGTTGTGTACGAGTGGCCATGTAATATTATTAAGTAGGTGGAGAGGACCATTAGAAATTTTCCTTGCTCTGGCGACGCTGAGAAACGTAAGTATTTTACGGCTCTATATGACAACCTTTGTTGTTCAAGGCGTGAAGGCGGCCTAGGTATTAAGAAACTGTTGGATGTCAACAAGGCCATGCTTATGAAGTTGTGGGTTACTATTCGTGACTCTGAAAAGATTTCGGCAAGATTTTTGAAGGAAAAATACTTCAAAATAAAGGGTAATTTGACTGATCATAAACTGGGTTCTTCGGTTTTCCCGGGAATTAGATTGGTATACAATTTTGTGCAGCAACATACAAGATCAATTATAGGTGATGGTGCTAATACTTCCTTATCTTCTAATAATTGGTGTGGTGATTTTTCGATTGCGAAGAGGCTTGGCATCACTTCCAAAGGCCCTAATGATTTTATGGCTAAGGTTAGTAATATTATTGTTGATGGTGCTTGGGTTATTCCTCAACATACGAGGGATTTCATAATTCGGTGTAACATTGATGTTGAAAATCTACCTATTATTGCTGGTGGTAAAGACTATAAGATTTGGAATTTGGATAGTAAAGGCATTTTCCCAGTTAAGTCTACAAAGGCTACTATTAGAATGCATATTGAAGTCGTGCCTAGTGCTGATCTATTTACTAGGCCAGTTGTGCATCCAACTTTGAGTGTACAATACTGGAAGATTTGGGCAAAGCAATGTTGTGCAAGTGAAGATAATATTATTAAGAAGACTGGTAGGAGCATGCCTACGATGTGTCGTCTGTGTAGGAAGAGTTGCGAGACTATTAGCCATATCACTTGGCAATGCAGAGTGGCTAGGCGAATCTGGGCTTGAGCGGCTAATATTTTTAAGATGCAACCAAATGAAGATTTGGTGGCCTCATATAAGGCTTCAAAAGGGCGCAACAGGGTGATAAATGATCTGTAGCTGGTAGCTAATATTGCAATAGTCACGGAATTATGGAGGTTGCGCAATAAATCATTTTTTAAAGATATGCAAGTGCAATAGCTTGGTTTTAAAGGCAGAGTTTATCAGGTGATTCGTGATAATTCAATAAGAATGAAGGGCCATATGTATAATAATATGGATGATTTACGCATCTTGAACTATTTTAAGGTGCAGCATAGATCGTGCAGAGTTTCTACTCCAATAGAGGTTAGTTGGTCTCCTCCTAACTAAGATGAAATTATGACTTGTTGTGATGGCGCTTCACTTGGAAATCCAGGTCAGGCCGGAGCTGGTGTTACTTTTCGTGATGCCAATGCTGCAGTTCTTGGTGTTCTCTGTGTTGGCCTTGGCTGGCAGACTAACTATTATGCGGAATTGTGTGCTGTGATTTACAGTGTTATGCTAGCCAAGAGGTGGAATGTGAAGAATATTTGCATACAATCAGATTCGATGATTTGCATTAACGCTTTTCAGAAAGGAGAGTTTCCTTGTCAACTAATGCCGAAGTGGAGACTGGCGAAGGACTTTTTCCTTAATATTCGTTATATTCATAGCTATAGAGAAGCTAATTTTTCAGCTGATACTTTGTCTAAGCAAGCTTGTTTGCTGGACGGAGATATTTTTGAGTTTTATGAGGGAAGGCCAGGTTTTATTCTATCTGTAGAATGGCCTGACGAGGTATATTACCGCTTCAAATAGGCTAGATTAGAGGATGGCCTAACGGCTAGCTTAGTCTGGTCTAACCCATGTACATTTTTTTCTTTTTAATTTAATTTTATTGACCGAGTAAAAAAAAAAGTCCACTCTGGGCACATATTTTAAACTTTTTATTATTAGATAAATAATATTATTACATTAACCAGTTGGAAGTCTAACAAGCTAAACTGTACTACTGCATAAGTTGAACAGATTGTCGTGCTAGCCTACTAGCGAGCCTCATGAAGAACCATCTAAGGGAGCCGAAGCGGATAGGATAGGGATTGAATATGTCGTAAGGGGGCAAGCAAACTCTACCTTCCATGTCAAATTTTGCAATATTGTGCCATCGAAGACTTGAACCTGGGACCTCCTGGAGCGCATCACCTTTGAGGAATAGGGATGATCCTTTTTTCTTTTCTTTTCTTTTTTTGATAAATCTCTTCTTCCTCGTTGATAATTCATAGTTGAGGACTTAAGGTTACACAAAGTTTAAGCACATCAAATGTTAAGTAATAGCACATATTATTTATTCCTTTTTAGTTTATTGTCTCTGTGTTATAAGTATGCTAATAAAGCGTATGTAATAGTCTTTGTTTTTGTTAGAGCACTGCTCAGTCGAACTCGTGACGTTGTTATCTCAAGCTTGTTTGTCAAGTTTAGTTGTCAAAACTAAAAGTCTTGATTTCTTGTCTACTTATAGCTATGTCCCGGATTAGGAGAGAATGTGTATTTGAGCTTAGACTTCAGGGCGTTCATTGATTGAAGGCGAAGAACTACTAAGGGGAGCTTGTAGAACTTCATCAACAAAAGTTATATGGATATTTGAACTCATTTATCACTCAGAAGTCTTCTATTCTATCTCATATTGAGACAAAAGTCTTACAGCTTACATTATACAAATTTGATATTTCGAGTTGAGTTTAACTCGCTTATATATTTTTCGAAAATATGTGTTGGTAAGCTTTTTGCTTTTAAAAAAGCGGGGGTCTAACAACCTCACCCAATATTTCGCTTATGCAATCTGTATGTGTAGATGGGGAAAAACGATTTGCTGGTTTTTACGGAATTGAGGAGATGACCGTGCGGAGACTCCTTCAACCGAAAAAATGCTCAACCTCACACAGATGCACTGCAAGAAGGGGGTGCTTTAATTTCGAGAGATCAATCTGTGGGACTCCGGCCTAAACCAAGACAATGGCCGTTCCAGAGTCAATTCGGTCACAAGAGATGATGGGTCGATATGTAGGAGAGAAGCTGAGAAATGTGTGAGATCAATGGTGATCGAGATTGTAGGTGTGTTGTGTATTCTGCGTAAAAAAGTTTTAAATGATTGAATTTACTCAGTCTAGAGTGATTGCTCAGACGATGAGTTCGTGTAGACGAAATATTGTCTGTATGAACTTGTCGAGAAATTATTGTCTAGACGAATGTTGTCCTTTTCAATCATGATTCAGAGGTCTTTTATATTGCTGGAATTGTAAACACCATGATCCCATAAAATGTGACAATTACTGGAGTCAGAGAGTGGGGAAGTGGGAAATCATGATCGTGCGGAGACTTGGTTGATTTTCCATCCACTGTTTTGCTAACTCCTCCAACTGATTGCAAGACTTGCTCACATTCTCATCTTGTGTATGAACACACGTGCCGTAGACCTCCGGACCAAAACCCTAATTAATATCCCCCCATGTGACACGATTGATTGATGTCTCATGTGAGTCAGTTGCTGACTTTATGGGACGATGAGTCCTTGTATTGCTGAGTTGAACATAATTTTTCAAATGTTCCGAGACTCATGAATTGAACATGTCTGCTGAGACAAAAATATCATTGTCGAATAAATGTTGAATATTGATAGTTGAACCAATATTCCTTAGTCTGAGCAAATATTGCTGATCTGAGCGACTGTTGCTCGTCTGATGAATTGTTGGTGGCAGGACCAAATAAAATATTAACTTAAGATACTGACTGCTAGGCCGAGTATAATAATGAAAGTGTTGATCAAGGGATCAACGTAAAATTATTAGTATTTGAATCTACTCAGAATTATGTTTTTGTAGAGCTCTGGATTCGAAACCCTAATTTTGATCAATTGCTGATTTATTGAAAATCAACCACAGAGTTAAGGAGGGACCGGCTACATGGGATGATGAGTCGACAATGTAACGTCCAGATGCTCAAGTGAGCAAAATACCAAAGTCTCTGAAGACCACTTGGTGAAAAGATGATTAAATGTTGGTTTAATCATTTATTAAAATATTGCTCGTGTGAGCGTTAGGTAGTAAAACCTAGTTATGAAAAGATGAGGGACCGACCAAGAGAGCATAAGACCGGCCCTTGGTGGTCGCGCGACCAGCTGATGGTAATTTGAGCAAACTCCAAGTTCTTTGAAAAGAGTTTGGACCTAATATGAGAAATTGAGCAAATTAGGTCAAAATTATTAAAACATGCGGGACCGGCTATTCGCAAGCCTTAGGTCCAGCCTTGGTCGGTCAAGGGGATATGCCTGTGTCACCATAATGTTCGTGTCTCAGTTTTAAGAATTTCGATATTTTCCGGTGCGCGCTTGAGCAACATTTTGAGAAAATATGAAGGATCCAGGGTTTTGCTGAAACTAAGAAATAATTCATGAGATGATGAAAAATAATTAATAAAATATGAGATCGTAAGGTGTGGGACCGGCCATGGCTAGGGCATGGCCGTCCAGCTAGCAAGCTCAGTCCCGCAACACTTTTCCCAATTTTATGTAAATTTTATGTATTTTCCCTGATGTGAGGGAAATACCATGAAACTGAAGAATTTCATGAGATTAAGGAATTTCCATGAGATTGGGAAAATAATAATAATAATAATAATAATAATAAAATAGGGAGTGATGAAGTGTGGGACCGGCTATGGCCAGGGCATGGCCGGCCGGCCGATGGGCACAGTCCCAAGGCACTCTTCCCAATTTTATGTAATTTTTCATGATTTTAGATAAATATCATAAAATCAAAAAGGTTTGTTGAAAGCAAGGAATTTTGTTGAAATCGGGGAGTTTCCATAAGATGAGGAAACATAAATAATAATAATAATAATAATAAAGCAATGGGCGTGTGGGATCGGCTAGGGCATCACCGGCCGGTTAGAGCCCGGTCCCACGAGTTTTCCTAATTTTATATTATTTTTCATGGGTTTAGGAAAATATCATGAAATCAGGGAATTTTCATGGGATGAGGAAAATAATAAAAATAATAAGGAACCATGAGGTGTGGGACCGGCCACGGCTAGGACATGGCCGGCCGGCTAGTGAGCTTGGTCCCACGACACCTTTCCTAATTTTTATTATTTCTTTGACATAAGGAAATACCATGAGACCAGGGAATTTCCTTGAGACGAAGGAGATTTGCTCAAATGAAAGGATTTTCATGAGATCAGAGAAAAATAATAAAACATGATAAAATGCGTGGGACTGGCCACGGTGTGATTGGCCAGCCGGTGAGCCCAGTCCCCTAGCGCCTTTGCCAATATTTTATTAATTTTTTTTCTTCCTATTTTGCATAGGTTCATCGTTCCTACATGTTTTGAAATGCTCGTTTGCGCATTCAGGTGCTCCTTTGTGCATTATTGCTGAGTACACTTGCACCATTTTGGTCGGGGCTTATGATAGACACATTTTTGTGTCCGATTTGTCTCGATTCTATATATTGTTAGGGCTCATTTTTGTACTTATTATGGTGTTTTATTTATTTGTAGATATTTTTGGCTAATAAACATTTTTGGAAAAAATTGGCTCGAAAAGTTGTCGGAAAGCACCCGGAGGACATTTTCTATTCGGACCCTCACTTTGGATAAGGGGTAACCTAATTACTAAGGGCATCCCATTTCCAGGCATATGCTAATCGCACCCCTACTCTGGATAAGGGGCAACCATCTTCAACATTCAAAAATCAGGTTTTGGCGGGAAAAAAGTGTAGTTAAAGAGCAGTTTTGGCAATCGTGATTTGGAGGAGTTTGAGGTCGATTAAAACTCTGATTTTCATAGGATAGACTCCTTATGTGTCTAGGAATCTGATATGGGTGTTTAAATCGATTAGATTGGGCTCAAACGACGGATTTTTCTCACAACAAGAAAATATGGAAAGTCACGTGTGTGACCTGTTTTAGGGAATTTTAGAGTGATTAAAACGCCGTAAACCTTCCCAAAGATTTGTATCTATCTAAGGAAGAGTTTAGAATAAAAAGGAAAGCTTAGAAACGCGTAGAAATCTTAAAACAAGAAATTGTCGCAACTTGGCCGTGAAGAGAAGGAAAGAGATTTTGGAAGATTTGGGAGAGATCTAATCGGTATTTTTGATATAAATAGATGTCTTGGGTCATATAGAAGAGGTTTCGAGAGTTTGGGAACCTAAGGAGAGCCAGAGAAGAAGAAATCAGAGCTTTACCAAACTCTGTTTCTGCTGTTGAAGAAGAAGAACAGCTGAAAAACATTGACCCTCGTTAGACGTTCGCAGAAAAGTGTCGCTGTTTAACAGCTGAAGAACATTAAGCTGTTCAGAGCAGTCTTATTCTAGGGTTTTAAAATCAGCGACAAAGCAACAGTTTTTCTGTAACAGTTCCATTTAACAGCTGTTTTGCAACACCAATACACTGTTGCAAACAGTCTGTGTTATTACTTTTCACTCTTTTAATCATCTTTTGAGCAACAAACACATATTTTGAGATCATGATTAATATGAGGAGATAAACCCCAACACTGGGTTGACGGAGGAAGCCATATTTCATATGTGTGGTAATTATATTTAATTCTTTTTATGACTTTTTACATTAATTTAATCGTTTTATGATTTTTCTTAATTAGTTGTGAAGTCTTATGATGATGTATGCTTGGTTTAAGTGCTTTTGATGCATCATGCTAGTGATTTACAATTAATCTTTTTAAAATCTACCATGGCAAAGAACTAGAGTCAATCAACAATAGCTATAATTGTCTAAGAATTGATTTTTGAACCACATGGTATGAGGTTTGGTGGAATCCTGAGTCTCAGTAATCTCTCGACATTGTGACAAACCTTGTGTATATATTTTATTTATTTTTATTGTTTTCTATTATTAAGTCTGAAATTGAGTCTACACAAGTCCGAGTTGAACGAACTTTATTTACCACTTAAAAAACTACATCAATTTTTGGCGCCGCCGACGCAGACTTGTTTTTAGGGTTTTAGATTTATTTTTTTTGTTTTTATTATTTTTGTCTTTTTTTTTATGTTTTTGGGTATTTATCTTGTGTCTACAGGTTCTGGATCATAAAGAAAATTGAGCCAAGGAGTTTGGTGATTTCATAAAGACTTGGAGCTAAAGATTAAAGCAAAAAGAACAGAAAAGAAGACAATTTTATTATTTTTTTTAGACAATTTTAGTTTAGGGTTTGTTTATTTTATTTTAAAAAAAAACTGTATTAGGGTTTATTATTTTTGTAATTTTTCTTTATTTTTTTGGACTTTTGGACTTTGGGACATTATTTTTTTATTACCCTACGGAAGGGTACTTTAAATATAAACTGTTTGCAGAGAAGGAGGACAATTACGATATTGTCTCTGCACCTTGGGTTCGTACACTAGACATCGGAGTCAGTGGCCCGAGTCGACTACAACCGATTTATCCCCCGTCTGGAACGAGAGGTAAGATTCTAAACACTCGTGAATCCCTGTTAGCGAGTTACTGGACTCCTTCGTATGCATATATGTTGAGGACTGAATACGGACATTTATTTTTCTAGTAAAGGGCAAGGCCTGGCCATATAAGATAAGGGTTCGGATTTCATCACCGTTCTCTTCTTGCCGGCTTTAGGAACACGTAACCTACGCGAACCTAAGCTTAAAATTTTGACTAGAACGAGACCGATAGGGTAACGAGCTTAACAGGAAAGTCATTCGAAAAATATTGGTTGCTCTTTTAAGCATACTTCGAAGTTCTTGACGGTTTCTGTAAGTTGAATGCGTGACTGCGCCGCCTTGTAATACCGATGAGGCCTTGGGTATCAAATCTCCACCGAGCTTCCCTCGCCTCTATTCAACTTACGTTAACTCGGATTGATTCCATAGGGGTTTGCTTAAATTGTAACGAATTCCCGTTCGAAGGATTAGAAGCTAGTCTAGAAACAATCTAAGTGGAGCCATCATGCTTTTTGTTTGATATAAATCAATAGGTTTGATTTGGTTGAGTCGGCCTTGATCTGTGTTTGCTTACCCTTCCAATTTAGAAAATTCTATTGTATGCCTGAACGTAAAAGAGACGCACTAGGTAGATTTGTTAAAGAGAAACCTAGTAGTTTGAAGCGTCTCTATTACCTTAATCTAGAAAGTCCGGCTTTTGAAGAGTCTGTTTTTGAACGTTCTTTGACTAGGGAGAGAATCCCTGTTGCTCCGATAGCGCCAGAAATGGCAATTTTGAAAGCTCTGTTGAATCCAACTAGGACTATCCGTCCTTCGTGTATTAAGTTAGCTGAAACGGAGGCACCCTATGAACTGAAACCTGGGACCTTACAGATGCTCCCAATCTTTTTAGGGAAAGAAAATGAAAACCCTTATTACCATGTTAGGGATTTTGAGGAAATTTGTAGTACTCTAAGAATTAGAGGCTTAGATGATGATGCTTTGAAACTTAGGTTATTCCCATTTTCCCTGAAAGATAAGGCCAAGTCGTGGTTGTATAGTTTGGACTCCGAGTCAATTGAGACATATGAACAACTTACATCTGTCTTTTTCAATAAGTATTTCCCTAGGCACAAAACATCGTCTATTAGGATGCAAATATGCACATTTTCACAACAAGAGGGAGATTCTTTATATAGGTATTTGGAAAGGTTCAATGATTTATTATCCCAGTGTCCTCATCATGGTTTAGAAAAGGTTAGGCTAGTTCAGATCCTTTATGAGGGTTTAGATTATTCCACAACGACCATGGTTGAGTCTCTATGCACTGGTGGATTTGAAAACCAAACTGTTGATGCGGCGATGGAATTTTTTAATGAAATCGCCGAAAAAACCCAACAATGGGAAAATAGTAGGAACCCCAGAAAACAATTCTTTTAAGTAGAGGAAACGTTAATAGGGTAGAAGGATGCTATGAATCAGATGCCAAAATTGTTGTTATAGCAAAAAGGTTAGAAGCCTTAGAAGTGGGCCAGACTAGTGGTAGAGTGGAGCCTTTTTGGAAAGGCCAGAATATTGAAGAGCAGGCCAATGCTCTTTATAATAACACTAGATTTGATAACCGTCAAAAGATTGACCCATATTCAGAAACCTATAATCCTGGTTGGAGAAACCATCCGAACCTTTCGTGGTCTAAGGGCCAAAGTCAAGGTCAGTTTAGTAATTCTAATGCTCCCCTAGATTTTGTTATACTAAGAATCCTTCAGGTCTTGCTCAGTTTCAGAATCAGTCAGATAAGAAAATCCTAAGTTTAGAGGAATCTCTCGCCTTGTTAACTCAACAAACTGAAACATTCCAGTTATCCGTAGAACAGAGTCTACAAGCTAGTAACAGGATAGGACAAGAAAATAGTCAGGCTATTTCCGAGTTAAAAACCAAGGTTGGCCTGATAAGTGATTCTTTGAGAGAAAAAGGTAAGTTTCCTAGTCAAACACAACCCAACCCTAGAGGAGTTCATGAATTAGGTGCAAAACCATCGAATCAATTAAATGCTGTTAGAACCCTTAGAAGTGGTAGAGTTGTAGACAATAAGGTAACCATGCCCGATAGTGAACATACTGTAGTTCACCCCTCAGGATCTCACCTTTCAAGACCAGTAGCTGAAGAGACTGATAAAGTTTCTAATTATGTGAATTCGGTTCCTGAAAGGTCTGATTTTAGGCCTAAAGCCCCATTTCCTCAGCTATTAGTACCAACAAAGAAGGGATCGAACTTTAATGACATAGTGGAGGTTTTTAAGCAAGTTACCATAAACCTTCCCTTATTAGATGCAATTAGGCAAATTCCTGCTTATGCCAAGTTCCTTAAGGATATGTGTACGCGAAAGCGAAAACTTAGCGTCCATAAGAAAGCCTTTTTAGCTAGTCACGTAAGTTCAATCATTCAGAATACCACAAGTCCAAAGTACAAAGACCCAGGTTCTCCTACCATTGCTTGCACAATAGGTAACTTCCGGGTAGAAAAAGCTTTACTTGACTTAGGAGCCAGTGTGAACTTACTTCCATTCCATGTATACTTACAGCTAGGACTTGGTGAAATGAAACCTACTCAGATGACACTGCAGTTAGCTGATAGGTCTGTTAAAATCCCTCGAGGTGTTATCGAGGATGTTCTTATTGAGGTCGACAAGTTTATTTATCCATTGGATTTCGTGGTCATAGATACCCAACCTGTCCCTGACCCAGAGAACCAGATACCTATGATTTTAGGTCACCCATTTTTATCTACGTCTAATGCGATCATTAACTGTCGAAATGGTGTGATGAGTTTATCTTTTGGTAATATGACTATGGAGATGAACATTTTTAATGTCAGTAAGCAACCTCATGAGCTAGATAACACATGTGTTGAGGAGGTGAACATGATTGAAGCCTTAGTTCAGGAGTCATTACCAAACATCTTGTCTGAAGACCCATTAGAAAGTTGTCTATCCCATTTTGGTTTAGATTTTAACGACGATAGCACTATTGAACAGGTGAATGCTCTATTAGATTCTACCCCTGTGTTAGACACTGATAGATGGAAAGCTAGGTTCGAACCGTTACCAGTTTCTGAGACTACCCTAATTCCTTCTTTAGAAGAGCCCCCGAAGTTGGACCTTAAACCACTACCATATACTCAAAAGTATGTGTTTTTAGGACCATCTGAGACTTTACCTGTGATTGTAGCTTCCAATTTGGATAGTGATCAGGAAAGTAGGCTAGTAATTTTACTTCAAGACAATAAGGAAGCTTTAGGGTGGACTATATCAGACATTAAGGGTATTAAGTCCTACTGTGTGTATGCATCAGATTCATTTAGAGGAAGACTCGAAACCTTCTAGGGAGATGCAACGTCGACTGAACCCTAACATGAAAGAGATAGTTCGAAAAGAGGTGCTTAAGTTTTTAGATGCGGGTATTATTTACCCAATTTCAGACAGTAAGTGGGTCAGCCCTGTTCAGGTTGTCCCCAAGAAATCAAGTATCATTGTAGTCCAGAATGATAATAATGAATTAATCCCAACCCGAGTGACCACGGGATGGCGTGTGTGTATTGACTATAGGAAATTGAACAAAGTCACAAGGAAGGATCACTTTCCCCTTCCTTTTATCGACCAAATGCTAGAGCGATTAGCTGGACATAGTCACTATTGCTTCTTAGATGGCTACTCCGATTATAATCAGATCGTTATTGCCCCAGAAGACCAAGAGAAAACCACTTTTACCTGTTTAAGTATTATCCGGACCAGATTATTAGGAGATGTGCATCTGAGAGTGACCAGTCTAGTATTATCTCCTTTTGTCATGAACATGCATGTGGGGGTCATTTTAGTGCTAAGAAGACTGCTGCTAAGATTTTGCAGTGTGGATTTTACTGGCCTTCGTTGTTTAAAGATTCCCATAGTCATTGTGTTTCTTGTGAGCGTTGCCAGAAGTTAGGAACCATTTCCCGTAGAAATATGATGCCTTTGAACCCTATTTTAGTGATTGAGGTCTTTGATGTGTGGGGCATTGATTTTATGGGTCCATTTCCTATTTCGTTTGGTTATCTTTACATACTTGTCGCTGTAGACTATGTGTCTAAGTGGGTTGAGGCGGTTTCGTGTAGAACGAATGACCACGGGGTCATAGTCCAGTTTTTGAAAGAGAATATACTTACACGTCTTGGTACGTCGCGAGCTATAATTAGTGATGGAGGTTCACACTTTTGTAATAGACCGTTTTCTATTTTAATGAAACAATACGGTATTACCCATAAAGTAGCAACCCTATATCACCCTCAGACTAGTGGTCAGGTAGAGGTTTCCAATAGGGAAATTCAACGTATTCTAGAGAAAACAATTAATCCAAATAGGAAAGACTGGTCGTCGAGGCTTACTGATGCCTTATGGGATTACCGTACTGCGTTTAAGACACCCATTGGAATGTCACCTTATCGTTTAGTGTTTGGCAAGGCATGTCACCTGCCTGTTGAGTTAGAGCATCGAGCCTATTGGGCTATTTAGAACTTAAACTTTTCACTTGACAAGGCAGGAGCTCAAAGAAAGCTCCAGCTCAATGAGTTGGACGAGATTCGTAGAGATGCATACGATAGTGCTAAGGAGTATAAGAACAAAATGAAACTTGTGCATGATAGGAATATTTTATGAAAGTCATTTTCTCCAGGTCAAAAAGTTCTTCTGTATGACACTCGTTTGCATCTATTCCCCGGGAAGTTGCGCTCTCGGTGGGCCGGTCCTTTTGTGGTCCGTACTGTTTTTCCTCATGGCGCTGTTAAGATTGAGACACCAGATGGTAGTAGTTCTTCGAAGGTTAACGGTCAGCGATTGAAGCCCTTTTCAGAGCCTTTTCCTACAGGTGATGTTGAGGAGGTCCCTCCGGAGGACCCTGTTTACCTTGATTGACCATCGAGGCGATTTTGTATGTTGTATAATATTTTTGTAGGTTTTTGGTTACACTTCACCCAGGTACTATCTTTCCGACTTCTCTCTTTACTATTTCCTCATGTTACTTATATTTTTTTGGTATTCTTTGATTAGAAACATTGAGGACAATGTTAGATTTAGGTTTGGGGTGGGGTAGAACTTTTTGTTACCTTTTCGTTGCAATAATTAAACTCCAGAGCCTAGAAATTTATCCCTATTAAGGATGGCACTAACCAATCTAAGTGGATGGAAGCATTTTGGTTGTAGGAGTTGAGGAACCAATCTGACTAGATGGCAACATATAAAGAGTCTATTCATAAAAGCACAAAGCTCAGGTGTTAGAAATAACATGATAGTTTCACCATATCTCGTTGAGTCCTTTTCACTTCTGTTTTTATTTTGTTTTGTTTTTAAACTATGTTTCTCTAAGTGATTAGGTGGGGCTCACAATTCAAGTTGTTGAATTAGAGTGATTGAGATAAAAAAAAAACCAGACCATCAGACCAACTAGAGTAAATTCAATAAAGTCGACCACTGGAACCCTTGTATATGCCAGTTGTGTTGACCTAGAGTTAGGATTATCAATCACTGGTTCCCTTGTATATGCCAGTGTATTGATATTAGTCAGACTAGTATCTCAGTCTATTAGGATAGGTTCATTTTGGTGGAGGCCTTCAGACAGATATGAGAAACACCGTTCACCTAGTAAACATCAAAACCATCTATGTTTTTCTATATCCATCTTCTTGATCTATCCATGTGATTAGTTTTGACTCCGGATATTGATGTCCATAGTGCGACTATCTGAGTAGAGCTCTGTCACTTCATATGAATTTTAGTATGCTTGAGTGCAAACTCGTGTACAACAATTGGAATTTCGCATCAGGGTACTTCCTCCTGTAGTCAATAAGTATGCTAACCAAGGAGATTCTTTAGTGCCTTTCAAGGTTCTGTGTAGATAGCTAGGGTCTGGAGTAAAAAGGTTTTGTGGGTATACCTCTGGTAAGCCCTCCGGAGACCACACTCCGCCACTATGGACACCTAGGGGTTTAAAGGCTTATTGCATACGCTAAATGCAATCGACGATGCCTGCGACAGTGAGTTAGGATTTTATTTCTATTTTATTTTTGCTCGAGGACTAGCAAATAATAGGTTTGGGGGTATTTGATAGACACATTTTTGTGTCCGATTTGTTTCGATTCTATATATTGTTAGGGCTCATTTCTGTACTTATTATGGTGTTTTATTTATTTGTAGGTATTTTTGGCTAATAAACATTTTTGGAAAAAATTGGCTCGAAAAGTTGTCGGAAAGCACCCGGAGGACATTTTCTATTCGGACCCTCACTTTGGATAAGGGGCAACCTAATTACTAAGGGGCATCCCATTTCCAGGCATATGCTAATCGCACCCCTACTCTGGATAAGGGGCAACCATCTTCAACATTCAAAAATCAGGTTTTGGCGGGAAAAAAGTGTAGTTAAAGAGCAGTTTTGGAAATCGTGATTTGGAGGAGTTTGAGGTCGATTAAACCTCTGATTTTCATAGGATACACTCCTTATGGGTCTAGGAATCTGATATGGGTGTTTAAATCGATTAGATTGGGCTCAAACGACGGATTTTTCTCACAACAAAAAAATATGGAAAGTCACGTGTGTGACCTGTTTTAGGGAATTTTAGAGTGATTAAAACGCCGTAAACCTTCCCAAAGATTTGTATCTATCTAAGGAAGAGTTTAGAATAAAAAGGAAAGCTCAGAAATGCGTAGAAATCCTAAAACAAGAAATTGTCGCAACTTGGCCATGCAGAGAAGGAAAGAGATTTTGGAAGATTTGAGAGACATTTAATCGGTATTTTTGATATAAATAGATGTTTTGGGTCATATAGAAGAGGTGTCGAGAGTTTGGGAACCTAAGGAGAGCAAGAGAAGAAGAAATCAGAGCTTTACCAAACTCTGTTTTTGTTGCTGCTGCTGTTGAAGAAGAAGAACAGCTGAAGAACATTGACCCTCGTTAGACAGTCGCAGAAAAGTGTCGTTGTTTATCAGCTGAAGAACATTAAGTTGTTCAGAGCAGTCTTATTCTAGGGTTTTAAAATCAGCGACAAAGCAACAGTTTTTCTGTAACAATTCCATTGTAACAGCTGTTTTGCAACACCAATACACTGTTGCAAACAGTCTGTGTTATTACTTTTCACTCTTTTAATCATCTTTTGAGCAACAAACACATATTTTGAGATCATGATTAATATGAGGAGCTAAACCCCAACACTGGGATGACGGAGGAAGCCATATTTCATACGTTTGGCAATTATATTTAATTCTTTTTATGACTTTTTGCATTAATTTAATCGTTTTATGATTTTTCTTAATTAGTTGTGAAGTCGTATGATGATGTATGCTTGGTCTAAGTGCTTTTGATGCATCATGCTAGTGATTTACAGTTAATCTTTTTAAAATCTACCCTGGCAAAGAATTAGAGTCAATAAACAAGAGCTATAATTGTCTAAGAATTGATTTTTGAACCACATGGTATGAGGTTTGGTGGAATCCTGAGTCTCAGTAATCTCTCGACATTGTGACAAACCTTGTGTATATATTTTCTTTATTTTTATTGTTTTCTATTATTAAGTCTGAAATTGAGTCTACACAAGTCCGAGTTGAACGAACTTTATTTATCACTTAAAAAAACTACATCAGCTTACTCGAGAGCTGCTCAGATGCCCGTACGTTGAACATTTATCACTAACCTGTGGAATTCTGCTGGGAAGAACCACGAATTGAAGTGAAGAAATATTACGAAGAAACGTAGAATATTGCTGAATATTCAGTTAACGATTAGAGAAAATTAATTGATGGCTCTATACTAGCAGGCATGCTGTCTAGGAGCATTAATTATCTGAGAATTGAGCAATATGAGCTTGTTGAAACGTCGTATTTCTTATGTATAGCATAGTCAGGGAAAACACGTTGTTGCATCCTGAAGACGTTATCGCTCTATACTAGAAGGAAAGCTGTCTAGGAGCCGTCCAATCATAATGATTCGATACACATGTTTTTTATATAGTCAGGGAAAACATTATTACATCTTAAAGACGTTATCGCTCTATACTAGCAGGCAAGTTGTCTAGGAGCCGTCCAATCGTTCGATTCTATATAAAAGTGATTACTGAAATTGCTCAGTATTCATGAGATATGTCGTTGTATCAGTTGAGAGACTGCACATCTGCATATGCTCTGAGAGACAGTATTCTCAGTTAGAGGTTCTTGCGGCATGAACTTGCATGCTTCAATGAGAGACATGAGCCTCAATACTCATCTGATTTCTGGATCAGGAGTATGTACAATTATGGTTTTACGATTTTAACCTTTGTTGAAAATCCACCATCTACATTAAGTCCCCTGCTTAGTGGGGGACAATCATGTTCCTCAGTCAGCACTGGATGGTGATTTTCTAGTCATAAACGAAATAAGTAATTGAACTTAGTCGTAAGATAAGATGTTACCGGATTTTTGATTGTACGAGCGAACCATGGCTTGAACGAAGATCCCAGTGGCATGATATAGCATTGTCTAACGAGCGTAGAGTGGTGTAGCATCGCTGATTTGGTGATGGAACCTTGGTCAGTTTAGGATTCACGGATCCGGGCCCAAGAAAGGAATCCGTTTTAGCGCGGACGTTCGTTCGTTCGTTAGTTTAAGAAACAAACAAAATAAACCTGAGTCTAATGATAAAAATTTTGTCAATGAGATTTCACGAAAAACAAAATTTTATTTTTTAAATACGTGAGATTTCACAAAGTGGAATAAACTCTCATTTCAAAGTTGGATGCTCGTACGAGAGAATTTTTTTTGAACAGACGTGCGTCTGTTAGTAATAAGATTTTGTTTATGAGCTTTCATGAAATTTTTTATCTTCGAGCTTTCAGAAATCTTTGAAAATATACTCTCGCTTCAAAGACAGATGCTCGTGCGAGGGAGCAAAAATATATAGATATATTTTTCAAATTTACGTGAGTTTCACGTTAAATATTTATATATTTTGTAAAATCATGTTTTGATTTTGAACAACTGTTGAAAGTAGACCATTATACATGGTGAAATAATGTCTGTATGTGAGTTTTCACAATTGTAGAATGGACGTCTGTCTAGTTTTTGAAAAACCAATGGATGTTAAAATTCACGTGGATTGTTCACGGTTTTATGAAAATCAAGTCATGATTTTGAATAATGAATTTTGCTCGTCTTTACAGGTTTGAGGGTATGAGCAAGTTTTCGAAATTCTGACGTTATAATCACTACAACTAGTGAAACTGTAAATAGGTAAGAGTTAGATTGTTACCATTTTGTTACGCGTTTGTTATTGGTATATCCTTGACTCCATGTCTTTCGCCTCAGATAGTGGTGACTTCTGGTTACAACCGCTCTTCTGGCCCTTCCGGGGAACGCTCCAGAAATATCAAGTCAAAGATGAAGACTTCTGCAGATGTTCATGCCGAGGTGAATCAACCTTTCAGAGACGCTGGAAAGCTGATGCATTGTATGTCTCCCGAGCATCTGGGAGTCGTCCGTGGTAGAATCAACACTTTCTTAGTCTTAGCGGATGCAGAAGAGAAGCAAGAACGAGATGAGTTATTACTGAAAAGGAAAGCTGAAGATGAAAGGCTTGCAGCTTATCAGCAAAACATCGCCGACTTCAGCAAATGAGACTAGCGGATGTAGATGAAGTCTGATCTCGCGCGGAAGGCTTAGCTTCTGATTCAGATGTAGATGAATGAAGAATTTAGTCATAATTCATCATCAGAAAATTCAGAAGTTAGGTCTTCATTAAAAATGATGTAGAATCTTCGTCCGATGTCGAATTTTCGTGACCTACCCATGTTTCTTTATCCTCAGAAAATTTCCAAGCTTTATCAAAGAATATTTCCGGATTTTGAGCACGTTTAAGGGCCAAAATTGACGAAACATTAAACTTCCAGGAGGTTTTCAGAAAATTTTCAGTTGTCATGTAGTCCAATGTTTTAGCCGCATATTTTTGCTCGTTTCTCCAATTGCTGTGAATTTTGGATATGTAGTATAGGACATCCATACGAAGAGAATGATGTATGACCCATCCCTATATTCTTCACCAACTTCTCTCAGATTGCTGCTTTGTGCGTGATAGTGTAAAATCATATTAGACAAGCTTGTTGTAAAACACTCATGTTGTGTCTTTAGACCATTCGCTTGTGTCTTGAACGGTTGGTGAAGGATTTTAATGTTATTGAGTCATTTGATATCATGAACCCTTGACTGATACATGAGCATGGTGCTTGCAGTGCCATCTTGCTTCGTCTTAGAAACATCACTTCTGAAACCCTGGTCACGGGACCATAACTGAGGTTGCTCTCAAGAGGGGGTGGTGTAATGACCATGGTTTCATGTCCCGGTGGTATCATTCATGTTATGATGAATGATTAGCACATGAGAGTCTGGTGCCACGGGTCTTGGACTGTGAAACTGATCGTCATGATCAATGGACCGTCAATCCCCAGTATTTTGTTAAATCTCTCCTTTTCGTTTTCTCTTCTTATGGCAAGACTTGGATAGAGGACCCAGGTATAAAAATTGATGTAAAGACCTAGGTGGTCGAAGTTGGAGGTACCTTGATGAATTACTTAGTGGAAAGACCTGGTGGATACCGGTCGACTGCGGAAGTTACGAATCTCGTCTAAGAATTGCTTCTTGCATGTTGTATGCTCTGGAAGCTGTAAGAACTTCATACAACGTAGGAATTCGATGCTTGACCCCCACTTTTGAAGATATGACTGAGTTATCACATGAGAAAAGAATCACTCAATTTGGAGTTGTAGAAGTCAGCCAACGAAATGTGCATATTTGTAATTTTTAATCCCGTACAAATTTTTCAGATTTCGTAGACCTGAGGCTAAAGGCCATATCTTTCAGCTCGTATGTACGATTGAGGTTTGATAGACACATTTTTGTGTCTGAATTGTCCTCAGTGTCTCTATTGCTAGTGCTTGATTCTATACTTATTATGGTGTTTTTATGTTTGTGTAGGTGTTTTTGGAGAAATACACTTGTATGGAAAAAGTTGCTCAAAAAGTGCTATTTGGACCCCTGGATGACATTTGCTATACGGACCCCAGATTTGGCTAAGGGGCACCCAAGGTTATGCGTAGCCCAATTTAATCCTCAACACCCATCTGATATTCGCACTCCCGGATTGGATAAGGGGCAGTCATCTTCTTCATTTGAATTTTGGCGGGAAAATGGTTGCAGTTTTAGGGTTTGATAATTGAAGTGGCTTCATCGAGACTAAAGCGCTGAAATTGAATAGGCATCTTCCTGAAGCCTAAACAGGCCTGGTATGATCGATAGATTGGATCAACATTGTCTAGAATGGTGATTTGAAGCAAACATATTGAAAGGGAAAGTGGCGGGAAACTGGTTCTTGAACTGGCAGAATTAGGGTTCGAATTTTAATCATGTTCTAAGGAGATTAAAGGGCCTAAACCCATTGGGTTTATTTCTTTTGGATTAACAGAGCTGGCAATGGTCGTATTTTGGACCAGAATTGGCCATAATGGTGGATTTAATGCTTGAGCATGTTCTCGAGTTTTCTTCCTGCGAAAATTCTGTTATGAATTTTGACAAGTTTCAGTGAGACTCGACCACTGGTTTTGGTTGATTCGGGCCTGTTTGGACCAAAAAGGAATGGTATGGTCGCTGGAATCGATCCAGTTGGGCTGGATAATCATTTGGAAGCAAAACAGGGAGTGAGGAAAAAATCGTGTTTTCCTGTATTTAATCTGTGAAGATTGGTGAAGATATTTGGCGAGATTCTTGGCTTGAACTGGATTGGTATTGATCTGTTACGCTAAAACAGGGGTGATCACTGCATTTAATTCAGAAAAGGAAGGTTGATTCTCTCATTTGAGGAAAACAGGGCCCATATATTCTTTGTGAAATATTCTTGGGACTTCTCTTTATTTTGGGAAGTTATCTTGTGGTAGTGGCGTGTTTGATGTTACATATCTGCGGACGCATGAGAAGGAAAATCAGGGAAGAAAATATTCCCGAGAACATTTTTCTTCACTGCCGTATAATGGGATATTTCGTGGAGTAATGAGGGGTTATTCTTGGCCCTGTTGAGTATAAATACGACTTTGGGGTAGCATAGAGGGGGACGAGAGTTTGGGGGAGATTGCAGAGCTGTGAAAGTAGAATTGCAGAAGAATCACCATTTCTGCTGCTGTGAAGAACACCAAGAACATTAGGCGCGCAACAACAGTTGTTTCTCAACAGTGGAAACGACACACAAGCGAGGGTCGAGAATAAGCGACAATACTCTGTTCTATCGTTCTTTTCAGTTTGTAACACTTATAATTGTTGCAAACCTGGTTTTTAATAGTTTTTCTCCATTTCATCTTTGTAAACACCCTTTGAGCAATAAAAATGAATTTTGAGTGTGTTTCCAACATGATGATGAGCTAATTCTCCCACAACCAAGGCAATGAGGAAGCTATTCACGCATGAATAATGGGTAACTATTTCATTTTCTCTAATTTTTAATTATAATTCACTCAATCACTTCTCTTGCCGAGTTTTTAAATGTTTACATAATTTTCTTAATTACTTGTGATTCAATTTGATAGATTATATTTTGTTTAATCAATTGATAGTCTATGCTTGGGGAATACAATTAATATTTGAGAATATGTTTGATTAATTGTGAATTAAGAAATAAGGAACTTCAGAGATAATTAGAGTTTTGGATTATTTTCCATAATTTATTCATGTGTGATAGTGGAATCAGTGTCTTGGTTATTCCTAGTAATCTTGAATTAATTCTTGTTTGTTTTTAAATTTTAATAAATCTAAAATCTTTTGCTTTCACAAGTCTCAACGAACTTTTTACTACAACTCAATTTGAAATCACATCAAGGTGCCCTTTTGATATGTTATGAAGAGACATAGACGAACATCTTTCGTTGAGGAAGCATTGTCCCATTCCTCACCCATTCGTACGTTTTTGTAAACCCATGGCCTGCAGTGTGTTGTATCTCATATGTAGAGGTGATGAGAACATCTTGTAGAAGACTTTGGATTGTGCCCACCAGTCGTGCAAGCTTTGGAAAGACTTTTATGTGAGCATGTTATCAGGTCTACACATCTTGATATGAATCATTAGTGCTTGGAGAAGTCCGCTTCGTCGAGAAATACTTCATAGAATGATTAATTGATGAAGCCTTGTCATGAGGATGTTGCTCTTGAGACCGTTGTTGATGCTAGATCATGATTGAAATTTCTCCAGAAATTCTTGTTGATGCTGAGACCATGAACGGAGTTCCTCCACATATCCTTGTTGATGCCGATACTATGTTTGGAGTTGCTCCAGAGACCGAAAGGCTAGAACCATTATTATCGATATAGCCTTTGCTCCTTCATCCAGTAAGCCTTTTACATTCACGAACTAGTTGGTGAGTTGAGCATTCCTAAGATGAAGATGTTTTAGGACTTCAACCCAAATTCTCATGAATATGACTTTACTGTGAAGTGGCTTCGTCAGGGAATCGATGTTGTTGTGGCAGATAACAGCGGCAGTCTCCATTCTGGATGTGAGGAGAAAAAGTTCCTTGGTCGTGCAAGGCTTGTGATGTAGAGAGGTTCCGTTGATGAAGTTTCATTGAATCACATATGATTGCAAATTCCAATAAGATCAAGTCCCCGGTGTATGTTGAAGGTGTTTGTGCCATCCATGGATGAATGATGTTGCATCTGCTTCAGAAGTCTTATCATGGGATAATGAAGAATTAGCGATTGAAATTTAGTTAAACTTTGATTGCGCTGGTGTTGAATCAAAGTATCATCGTCGAGATATTTGTGCTGAAGCTAGATGCGCTGTTATAGGAGGTGTACTCTTTGATTGGGAGTACAATTTGAAGGCTTCTTAGATGCTTGAGCGTTTAAGCGTCATATCCCTTGAGCATGTCTTAGGTTTGATCGTTTGGGTCCTAACTATCTTCTGTTGATTCATCATTCCTTTCGTTGCGGTAGTGGGATTCAACACTTGTGCAGACATCAGAGCTTTCTGATTTTGTGGAACACATGGACTTGCAGGAGAAACGCCCAAAGTGTTCTTTGCCATGTTTGGACATCATCTCAGTAATGAAAGTTTTAGTGCTTGATTCGGAGAAACGTCAGATTCAACCACTTGGTAAAATACTAATGCGGTGAAGCTACCATTCATAATGTATTGCAGAGTTGCTAGCAGAATTGAGTCCCCATGTAGGATAGCATGTGAGGAAATAAATGACATAGACATGGAATGAGACTTGCCTGAGTAAGGAAATTCTTGATGAATGTCTATGCATCTTTTGCAGGTTCTTGCTTCAACCTCGTCAAATTTTGAAATTCGTCCAAGTACTCTGATGATGGAATGTCTGTCAAATCTTCTGGATAAGAATTTTCTTCATTGGAGAGATGTGCAACCAAAGGCGCTTCATCAGTACCCATCTTTTCAGCGTGGATCCACGCTCGTCTAAAGGACATGTTATATCCTGGATCTTCCTGATTATGTGAAACTTGGTTTCTGTCCAGGTTGAACTTATGTTCACTTTGAGAATGATGTACCATAAGTATTTCCGAGTGTTCCTTCAAGATCTCTGATCGAGATGGGAGCATGAGTAGTTTCTTGTCGAGTGATGCCTGTGGATCCGATGGTTTTCAGTGGAATGATGTTGATGGCGGTACCAGTATCGATCAACGTTCTTCCGAATTCATTTCTTTTGAGATTGACTGTGGTAAGCAGTCCCCAGTCGTACATCTCTTGGTCTGTGGCTGGAGGCTCGAGAAGTATTTCCGGAATGGAATTCTCGACATGATGTGGTTCATTGCCGTGAACATGTCTTTCCTTTGAGCCTTTGATAAGTACAGCAATTCATAGGCATGTTCAATTAAGGATTGAACTGCTTCCTTGACAGGTTGTTCAGAGAGTGTAAAGGTTCTGATTGGGAGAGGATTCTTGTGTACTCCTTCAGTACCCAGTTGAAGCTGGGATTCTCCATTTCCTCTTCAGTTGGCTCTCGCCTGATGAACGACAATTTGATTGTACCATCTTGAACTCAGACTTCCAGTAACTCGATCACTCATTCGTGAGAAGAGAGAAGTTTGAGTCTGTCAAACCATTTCCCCGTTCGTTGATGTTGGGTCGACGTTTGTGCATTTCAGGATTGGTTATCTTTCTTTGCGCCTTCAGAGGATTCTGGGATGTTGGAGAAGCGCTTCGATGCTGTGTCTCGGCTTTCATTTCATTCCTTTCAGCAACAACGTTTGTTGATGGTTGGAGATTGTAATGATTGTTGACTAGGCGTCGACTGCTTCGAGGTTCCTCGATCTTGTAGACTTTGCTCTTTCCAGTAAAGAAGGTGCAGTAGTTGATAATCTCTTATCTGCTTCGTGAAGTTCTGAAAAGGTATGGAACTGGAGATTTTCCAGTAAAGCTCTGTAGACCGGGATCATTCCATTGATGCACAAGTCTACAAGTTGCTGCTCTGTGACATTTGGATCATGACAGTCCAGGGCTTGAACTCTAAACATTTTCACATAATCATTAGGATGTTCTTTGCTCCTGAAACATCCTTCCAAGATCATAGAGGGTAATTTGCTCTGAAACGAAGAAATATTTTCTGTAGAAAGCATTAATCATTTCTCCCTAACTGGTGATACTTCCTGGTGCGATGTTGTTGTACCAGATGTATGATCTGCCCGAGGCTTTGAGAATTCCTTCAGACGGACGACATGATTGTGTTCATGCCTAATGATTCTAAGAATCGAGAGACATGTGCTCGAGCATTTCCTGTTCCGTTGTAAGGCGTGAACGTTGGATAAGTGTAGCCTTTCGGGAGAGGAGTTCTCTATGTGGAAGCAGGATATATGGAGGTTGGTGACGTTGGACAGATGATGTCTTGTCTTTTCCTCAATCCTCCAAAAAACGCTCCAGGTCTTCACGAGTGATGAAACTTGCTGGCGAGTCATCTGCATCCCCGAGGATTTCTTCATCATCTACAACATGTATTGGAGTGACTTCAGGATCAACAGCCGAAGATGTTTATTTGGCTTTTCCTTTCTCTTGAGTTTTCTCTGACGTCTTGTCAGTGAGAGTCTTGAGATAATTGAATAGCTCCTTCTGTGTTGCATCCATGTCAGTTTGATTATTTGCAAGAGTCTCTTGCACCTTGATGAGATCAGCCATGGTAGGTGGTGGATTCCCCTTGACTTCCTTAGGGTGTCGGCCGAACAGGGGGTGACCTTCCATGTTAGCGTGAGGAGGAATAACATCACCGTCAGTGTTAGAGGCCGAAATGGTTTCCGGGATATCCTCATTGTTATTGTTGCTAGTGCTAGCATCGTTTGTGTTGGAACCTATAACTAACCCATACCTAAGATCAACCATCTTTGTGAATACTGAGATTGCAACCGAGAGAATGATCTCCCATTGTGGTCGCCAATCTGTAGATGGGGAAAAACGATTTGCTGGTTTTTAAGGAATTGAGGAGATGACCGTGCGGAGAATCCTTGAACCGAGCAAATGCTCAACCTCACACAAATGCACTGCAAGAAGGGTGTGCTTTAAGTTTGAGAGATCAATCTGTAGGACTCCGGCCTAAACCAAGACAATGGTCGTTCCATAGTCAATTCGGTCACAAGAGAGGATGGGTCGATCTGTAGGAGGGAAGCTGAGAAATGTGTGAGATCAATGGTGATCGAGATTGTAAGTGTGTTGTGTATTCTGCGTAAGAAATTTCTGAATAATTGAATTTACTCAGTTGAGAGTGATTGCTCAGGCGATGAGTTCGTGTAGACAAAAGATTGTCTGTATGAACTTGTCGAGAAATTATTATCTAGACGAATGTTGTCCTTTTCAATCATGATTCAGAGGTCTTTTATATTGCTGGAATTGTAAACACCATGATCCCATGAAGTGTGACAGTTGCTGGAGTCAGAGAGTGGGGAAGTGGGAAATCGTGTCAAAACCAGTCTCTCATCGTGCGGAGACTTGGTTGATTTTCCATCCACTATTTTGCTAACTCCTCCAACTGATTGCACGACTTGCTCACATTATCATCGTGTGTATGAACACACGTGCCACAGACCGCCAAACCAAAAACCTAATTAATACCCCCCCATGTGACACGATTGATTGATGTCTCATGTGAGTCAGTTGCTGACTTTATGGGACGATGAGTCCTTGTATTGCTGAGTTGAACATAATTTTGAAAATGTTCGGAGACTCATAAATTGAACACGTCTGCTGAGACAAAAGTATCACTGTCGAATAAATGTTGATAACTTGAGCAAACTGCGCTGCTGAATTGTTGAATATTGATAGTTGAACCAATATTCCTTAATCTGAGCAAATATTGCTGATCTGAGCGACTGTTGCTCGTCTGATGAATTGTTGGTGGCAGGACCAAATAAAATATTAACTTAAGATACTGACTACTAGGCCGAGTATAATAATGAAAGTGTTGATCATGGGATCAACGTAAAATTATTAGTATTTGAATCTACTCAGAATTATGTTTTTGCAGAGCTCTGGATTCGAAACCCTAATTTTGATCAATTGCTGATCAATTGATGATTTATTGAAAATGAACCACAGAGTGAAGGAGGGACCGGCTACATGGGATGATGAGTCGACCATGTAACGCCCAGATGCTCAAGTGAGCAAAATACCAAAGTCTCTGAAGACCAGTTGGTGAAAAGATGATTAAATGCTGGTTTAATCATTTATTAAAATAATGCTCGTGTGAGCGTTAGGTAGTAAAACCTAGTTATGAAAATATGAGGGACCGACCAAGAGAGCATGAGACCGGCCTTGGTGGTCGCGGGACCAGCTGATGGTCATTTGAGCAAACTCTAAGTTGTTTGAAAAGAGTTTGGACCTAATATGAGCAATTGAGCAAATTAGGTCAAAATTATTAAAACATGCAGGACCGGCTATTCGCAAGCCTTAGGGCCAGCCTTGGTCGGTCAAGGGGATATGTCCGTGTCACCATAATGTCCGTGTCTCAGTTCTGAGAATTTTGATATTTTTCGGTGCGCGTTTGAGCAACATTTTGAGAAAATATGAAGGATCCAGGGTTTTGCTGAAACTAGGAAAAAATTCATGAGTTGATGAAAAATAATTAATAAAATATGAGATTGCATAGTGTGGGACCGACCATGGTTAAGGCATGGTCGGCCAGCTAGCAAGCTCGGTCCCGCATCACTTTTCCCAATTTTATGTAATTTTTATGTATTTTCCCTGATGTGAGGGAAATACCATGAAACTGAAGAATTTCATGAGATTAGGGAAATAATAATAATAATAAAATAGGGAGTGATGAAGTGTGGGACCGGCTATGGCTAGGGCATGGCCGGCCGGCCAATGGGCACAGTCCCAAGGCACTCTTCCCAATTTTATGTAATTTTTCATGATTTTAGGGAAATATCATAAAATCAAAAAAGTTTGTTGAAACCAGGGAATTTTGTTGAAATCAGGGAGTTTCCATAAGATGAGGAAACATAAAAAATAATAATAACAAATCAAGGGGCCTGTGGGACCAGCTAGGTCCTGACCGGTCGGCTAGAGCCCGGTCCCACGAGTTTCCCCAATTTTATATTATTTTTCATGGGTTTAGGGAAATATCATGAAATCAGAGAATTTTCATGGAATGAGGAAAACAATAAAAATAATAAGGAACCATGAGGTGTGGGACCGGCCACGGCTAGGGCATGGTCGGCCGGCTAGTGAGCTTGGTCCCACGACATCTTTCCTAATTTTTATTATTTCTTTGACATACGGAAATACCATGAGACTAGGGAATTTCCTTGAGACGAATGAGATTTTCTCAAATGAAAGGATTTTCATGAGATCAGAGAAAAATAATAAAACATGATAAAATATAAAATTGGGCGTCGGGCTGGCCACGACGTGACTGGCCGGCCGGTGAGCCCAGTCCCCTAGCGCCTTTGCCAATATTTTATTATTATTACTTTTCTTCCTATTTTGCATAGGTTCGTCGTTCCTTCGTGTTTTGAAATGCTCGTTTGCGCATTCAGGTGCTCCTTTGTGCATTATTGCTGAGTACACTTGCACCATTTTGGTCGGGGCTTACTCGAGAGCTGCTCAGATGCCCGTACGTTGAACATTTATCACTAACCCGTGGAATTATGCTGGGAAGAACCACGAATTGAAGTGACGAAATATTACGAAGAATCGTAGAATATTGTTGAATATTCAGTTAACGATTATAGATAATTAATTGATGGCTCTATACTAGCAGGCATGCTGTCTAGGAGCATTAATTATCTAAGAACTGAGAAACATCATCTTGTTGAAACGTCATATTTCTTATTTATAACATAGTCAGGGAAAACACGTTGTTGCATCCTGAAGACGTTGTCGCTCTATACTAGCAGGCAAGCTGTCTAGGAGCCGACCAATCATAATGATTCTATACACATGTATTTTATATAGTCAGGGAAAACATTGTTACATCCTGAAGACGTTATCGCTCTATACTAGCAAGCCAGCTGTCTAGGAGCCGTCCAATCGTTCGATTCTATATAAAAGTGATTACTAAAATTTCTCAGTATTCATGAGATATGCCGTTGTCTCAGTTGAGAGACTGCACATCTGCATATGCTCTGAGAGACAGCATTCTCAGTCAGAGGTTCTTCCGGCATGAACTTTCATGCTTCAATGAGAGACATGAGCCCCAATACTTATCTGATTGCTGGATCAGGAGTATGTACAATTATGGTTTTATTATTTTAACCTTTGTCGAAAATCCACCATCTACAGTATGGACTAACTTCAATATACTTTCTAAAGAATCAACTAGACAGTCAGACTCAATCTTAAGAAAAAGTATATCAAAGAGTTATGTCTCAATTTCTCAATTCAATCCGCAATCAAACAAATAGTAATTTGTGAGCCTGATTGAATATAAGAGAAATAACTGGAACGGTACCAAAGACCAATGTACAAGGATCAATCCATTTCAATCAACAACCAAAGGTTGGATTTACCAATTGATCGATTCAACGCACAACCTGTGATATTTCAATTATATAACAAAATATAATGCAGAAAATAAATAACACAGACACCGTTAACGAGGAAACCTCAAATGCAGAAAACCCCCGGGACCTAGTCCAGATTTGAACACTACACAGTATTAAGCCGTTACAGACACTAGCCTACTCCAAGTTAACTTCGGACTAAAATGTAGTTGAGCCCAAGGTAGTTAATATCGTGTATCGGTATCATATCGGTCGAGTCCTATATACCTATACAAATGATAATATCTGTTTTTATAGGCGATACATCATTAGTTTTTTTTTTAATATTTATTATTTATCAAACAAAAAATATATTAATATAACCATAATAGAAAATAATAATTGCAGTAAACATACTTCAACCTTACAAAATAGTAGGTAGTTGATTAGAGCCTTATACTATCAACAACGAAACCAAGCATTAAATGTATGTTAGCCCATCAGCATCACATTTACAGTAATTACATCCACCATAATCATATATGAAGTTAGCATAATTAGTGGAGTTACTTTCTTGAACTAAAAAATTCAAGAAATCATAATCAAAAGACAAAATATATTAGTGATATATCAGTGTACAAGTGAAACTATATTATCAGTGTACAAGTGAAACCGATATATTGGTCCGTATAGGACGATACACGCGTTTTTATCGTTTCTCCTTCGTATCGCCGATATTTTCAGTATCGTAAAGGTTTTTTCCTATATCCTATAAAAACCTTTAATATCGACATGTATGACAGATATTGACTACCTTGGTTGAGCCCTAATCAATCTCACATTGATCAAGGTACAGTTGCATTCCTTACGCCTCAAAAACCACGCCGGATTCTGCGCACTTGATTCCCTTAACTGATCTCACCCACAACTAAGAGTTGCTACGACCCAAAGTCGAAGACTTGATAAAAAAAAATTGTATAACACAGAAAAGTCTATTGAATAGATAAATCTGTCTCCTACAGAAATACCTACGAGTTTTCTTCCGTATTTTGATAAATCAAGGTGAATAGGAACCAATTGATAAACCGGAGATATATTCCCGAAGAACAGCCTAGTATTATCAATCACCTCACAATAATCTTAATCGATTAACGAAACAAGATATTGTGGAATCACAAACGATGATACGAAGGTGTTTGTGACTACTTTTCAATCTTGCCTACCGGAGATCAAAATCTCGAGCAAATCTTAAAGAAGATAGTACTCAATCACGATACAAAACAGCAAGATCAGAACATGCAACTACAAAGAAAATAGTTGGGTCTGTCTTCACAATCCCAATGAAGTTTTCAGGTCGTTAACCTACAGGGTTTCGTGAAAAACCTAAGGTTAAAGGAGAATCCACTCTAGATTATGCAACTAGTATCACATAGGAGGTGTGGGGATTAGGTTTCCCAGTTGCTAGAGTTCTCCTTTATATATATTTCAAATCAGGGTTTGCAATCTAGGTTACCTTGGTAACAAAGCATTCAATATTCATCGTTAGATGAAAACCTGATTAGATTCAAGTTAATATCTTTCAACTGTTAGATCAAACTTAGCTTGTTAGACACAAATGAAATGTACCTTCATTTAGGTTTGAGTAACCGTACCTAAACGTGTACACTTAGTCGGTTCAACAATAGTTAACCAATGGTTATCCATAAGAGCACTTTCATATCAACCTTATTCATCTTCACCATAACTAGTTCAAATGACTCAAATGAAACTAGTTAAAGAGTTGTTCAATTGCTTAGATCTTGTAGAAGTATACAAGACATAATTGAAGCAAAATCGATTTTGATTCAATCGAATTAATTCATGAACATCATAGTCACGGTTTGAAAAAGATTGCATTCCTTATTATATAAATGTTTTAGTTCATGAATAAACCGATTTTGGAAAGTAACCTACTTAAGTATGCAAATAGGTACGCATACCTAAGTAGACGGACCGAGTTTGGTTACGCCTGTACGCGTACGGATACGCATACCAATTAACACTTCCAAACTCCAGCAGAAATTCATGGGACCCAAACTTCCGCCGGTACGCATACGGGTACGCATACTTTAGTTCCGGACTTCCAACAACCAACCAATACGCATACGGGTACGCATACTTAGGTTCCCGGCTTTGGATTTTACACAAATGTGAATACACACTATGTTTATATCCAAACATGGTTACTTGTTCTAAACTCTCATTTCATTCATTAAAACTTTCTTAGAGGATGACAATAGTTGTTATCCACAAACTATTAACATCAAAGCGATTTTCAAGTTATTGAAATAATCAATATGACTTTCGTCAAGAGTAAGGATGAACTTGGTTAAAGAGAAATCTTACCAACACATCTTTCGAGAAATATATAAGTGAGTTAAAATCAGCTCGAAATATCAAATATGTATAATTGAAGTCTACATAGCAGTACGACTTTTGTCTCAAAATAGGAGATAGAACAGATAGACTTTTGAGTGATAGATAAGTTTAAGTCTCCACATACCTTTTGTTGATGAAGTTCCACAAGTTCCCTTGAGTAGTTCTTCGTATTCATTCGATGAACGTCGTGGAGTCTAAAGCTCAACTACACTTACTATCCTAATCCGAGACTTAGCTATAAGTAGACTAGAAATCAAGACTTATAGTTTTGGCAACTAAACTTGACAAACAAGCTTGAGATAGCAACGCTTGCGAGTTCGACCGAGTAGTGCTCTAACAATCCCCCCCTTTGTCAATTTCAGTGACAAAACTATCAATACATATGAAATACAAAATAAATAAACTTTGTAGCTTCTCATCCAAATGCTTGATCTCCTTGGTTCTTCAACATTACTCGAAATCTTCGTCACTTCCAAGTACTCCAATGATTCAAAATGTGTTCAACTCAGCATCATCGTTGTTGAAGTCTTGAAGATTCGTAGCTGTAACAATGAGAAAACACTAGCTCTCAATCATTATACAGTGTCATAGTATTATTAAACAGCATCAAAGTTCAATTGTATCACAACTTCGATAACAATACTATGGTGATATGTATCACTCCCCCTTAGTCAATACTTCATCTCACATGAAAATCACTCCCCCTTACATAATGATCTGTAAACTATATGTATTTGTAGTGTGAACTACACATTAATTCTCCCCCTTTTTGTCAATAAAATTGGAAAAGGTACGAAAATCACTAGTCCAGAAGGGGGTATAAATCACGCATGAAATCTGTTATAAAACATAGTTTATCACGGTTTTCATCCGTTATTAGAATCGTTATTTATTTGGTGTGACTTTTTAAAAATGACAAATAGGAAACGTTATTAAATACAACGTCTAAAATTCGTGATTTAAAATCACATACATAATCTGTTATTAAATATCACGGTTATTGTATGTAACATTAAATAACAGTTGATTTATGTCATATAATAATCACAGTTAATATATGTGAAATATAATAATGGTTGATGCATGCCATTAAAAAAACACGGTTATTAGGTGTGAAATAAAACAGTAGTTCATAACCGTTATAATTGGAGGTATTTTCATTAAAAAAAAAACTACCAATTCTAACGAGATTGTTTCGTCATTTTCTGGCTACGGATTCAGATATTGGAATCTGAATGAAATCAGTTCGGAATTATAATCAGTGTATCAGAAATCCAACCAGATTAAAAAAATAAAAGAAAATAGACGTTAAAGAATTATTAATTATTTATTAAAAAGAATATAATATTCAAACATATATTGGCAGACATATCCTAGTAACTCCAAGTTACATCCTGAAAATTAAAAAACTAATCAATCTACTCTCACTAGCATTCTAACTTGATGGCTCTCCTAAGGTAGTCACATAGGCCTTGGGCCTCTTAACAAACTCACTTCTTTTAACATTCCCAAGTACAACATCATCATCTCTATCGCACAACATCGCAGTTGGATTAATAACTTCCTTAATCATGCAGTCGTAGTGGTCATCAATCAGTACCTTAGTATCAACATATGCAAGTGCAACAACCTTTTTTCTGAAGTTTCTCAAATAACAAAGACCAAACGACGAAGGAAAGGACAAAGGGATCCCAATACCCTGTATATGTAACAGGACAAACTTTAAGATACCATAATAGCAACATCGTGTACATATGACTATACATTACTAAGAGATATTCGAGGTCACCTGTTGATAAGAGCTATCATAGATCTGACCATGTACTCCAGTGCTGTTTTTCTGTCTTTCAGCATCCAACTGTGCTTTCAAAGCTTCGTTTTTCTGCCTCTCTTTCTGCAACTTGTTCCTATCTTCCTGCAGCTTGGCCTTCATAAACTCAGCAGCAAGAAACTAAGATTTAGAAATACTAGCACCCATTCCGCGTATGTATCCCTTTTCATCAGCCCCATATATCTAGCCATATACATGAATCAAATTCAAATTTATTGAAATTCGGTCAAACAATTATGTAACACAAGGGAATTTTCTAGACTACTACTATGCAGATGGTCACAAGGCGGCAATTACAGTATACCCATAAATGGAAACTTCAACCAATACAGTCTAGCACTTATGTCTTCAAGCATATGTTACATCTTTATCACGAGTTCAAGGATACTACTTGAAAAACCAGTGAAACCTACATAGAGGTGCTGACTACTTGAATATAGATGCAACAATATTACAGTGTAGTAATATGTTTATAAGAGATAAAAAAAATTTCAAACAAAATCAGCAAAAAGTACTATAAGAAAGCAACGTAATCACTACCACCATCCAATATGAAAATTAAAGAAGTAAAAAGATTCATTAACAACGAATTCACCACTAACCTGGGTAACAGTGTCAGTGCCCAAACACTTTTGTGATGAAAGATCTTTATCATATGTCTCATTCACTAGTGCCTACACATCAACATAAGCCAACCAGATTCAGAGACTAACTGACATTATCAATATCAATAAACAATATAAAAATAGAAGAATTTACAAGTTTTGCAGCTGCCTGTGATTTAGAAGACGAGGGATCATCATTTGGGGTGGATCTATGTGTTTTCAGAAACACATCTGGCCTATAAATATGACCAGTGGGGGTTTCCTTTTCCTGTGACAAAACAATGCATTAAAAACTTGCAAAATTTTGCATCACAAGACAACATCTGTGAGCCATAATAAAGAACAGGTTTACTGACAAGATAAGTGCATCAAAATTTAATTAGCTACCAAGGTAAGTAATTATCCTACAACAACAAGCCTTGAAATCTAACCAGCTGGGTTTCTTCAGCTATTATTGCACTTTAAAAGCCAAATGGATTGAAACTAACAACTTTCAGTCGGAAGCAATAATGCAAGGAATGAACAAGAACCAATGAAACTAGTATAAACAAGGACTCTAGGCATACCAAAAACATCATATGTTATCCAATTAGGGAAAAAAATGAAATAACATAAGAATAATAACTTAAAATGCAATACAGTGTTAAGAATTTACCAATTCATTCCACCTTGTAGGGACACCTTTCCTACCACCTGTATATTGAGCCTTAACATTTGATCGTGCTTCCGCAGCTTGTTCAGATTTTTTCAGCCACTTTGGGTCACTGATGTTATTGATAAATTTCTCCTAGTATTTTTTCTTATTGTATGCATTCAACTTCCTTTTCTTTTCTTCCACAGATGTAACATCATTGAGTGATCGTTTTTATTTGACTTTTCAGTTCTCCAGGCACTGTTTGCTTTTGCTAAAACATACTTCTTATGGATAGCTGTTACCTGGTACATATTCTATAATAATGCAGTGTAAGCATTTAATTTCAGCACTTGGTAAAGCTTATAAAAAGAGAAGAAAATATATATGAACATAAGCATAAGCGGAAAAAATCCAACTGGACTCACTTGAACAGAGTTACAAACATCTTCTTTGTCTTCTGGAGGAACCTCTTTCCATTTTGCATACCCCAACCCTATTTTCGACCTTGTAATCTCTCCGATCAAGGTTGCAAAATTTGGTGGCCCGTCCCATTGCCCATGCTCATTAAAGAATATTGGAAAACGGTCATCTAGGTTTGAAAAACCAGAATTAGAATAAGTAATGAACCATCTGTGATTTAGAAAAGAATGTATTTGAAGGAACAAAACTTACTATAAACAAATAAATTTTAGTTCATATAACTTAAAAACTAGGGAAATCAATGAAAAAATAACATTACCAGTGTTCTCATTTCATTGTCTTGAGAAGTCAGGGCATAGTCTGATTCATGGATTAACACAATCTCATCAGATTGGCCCCTTGAACTATGTGCACCATGACTTGATCCAGATACTATGGGGCTATGTCTCGGAGGCGAGGAAAAGCCAGTTGAATGTGGAGCTTCCTTCCCTTGAAAAAGAAGTGGACATCTGAAACATAGACAAATATAATGATTGAGCTCGGATAAAAGAGTTGGTAGCCATTGGTAATGGTGATAATGCGTATAATGAAGAGATGAACAATATGATAAAAGGGAAAAATTAACCAAGAAGTTGCTTCACTGAGCTTATTCTTCACTTTTTCAAATTCCAATTGCTTTATTCTCTATTTAGTATAAAAAAATAATGAATCTATGTCAGCATTCCGAATCTTTCCAAAATCCAGCTGCATCAACCCACCAATATAACATATACTACTACATGTAAAAATTGACCCTAAAGTCAATTTTATACTGCTGCTTCCAAATGCAGCCAAACTTTCTTATATTATATAGAGACAATACTTCACAACTATCAAACGAATAGCTTATCAGAAATTTCATTCACTTTCACCTACTGTGTATCCTTTAGCTCAAGAGAGAAAGCATGTTCTCTTCGGTACTCTCAGTTTCTGCTTCTTATTTCGGCACTATTATCTCTTATTTGGTGACTTTAATTGAGGTAAACATTAGTGTCTATATGAAAAATGCAAAACACACTAGATTAATCAGATATAATCGGGTCAGAATGTTATCAGTAGCATTTAAACACTAGTTATACACTTATACTCACACAAATTATTTGATATATGCATCTATAAACCAAAATGAAGCATACATTAACACTGTAGTCCTTAAACTATTCGTTTTTCTAATACAACATATCACTATTATAAATCTATAATAAGCAGGTTAAATTAGTAAAAGTAACCCCATAAAAGTGCATATTATGACTGAAAGTGAGATCAGATCATTAAATTTGACAATTTATGAACTTATTGATATATCAAACAGAAAAAACCAAACAATATCCAATTCAGTAAAAATTACACAAGATCAACATAATTAAACCCATTATATCATGTTTAATTGGTTCTAAAAACCAAACCCATATTAAATTCGATCAAATCAACATGAATAGACTCCCCCCTAAACCAATTTTCTCATAAAAAAGCAAGTCTAATTAGGGTTACAGTGATAGAAATGTTTAGATTCAAGGGTTTTAAACACACAAACACCTAGTATACACCATAATCAAATCCAAATACCACTTGCTATTACAAAACTATAAAAATCCTGAGTAACCCAGTTTCAGATTCAATCAAAGATGGTTTGAATCTTTTCAATCAAAATTCAAAAGTTATTAAGATAGAGACAAGCATAAGATTATATTATAAGATAATCAATATAATATGTAACCCATGAGTCTTTTCAATCAAAGATAGTTTAATAAGATTGTATTATTACAAAACTATATCAATCCTATGGAACCCTAATTTCAGATTCAATCAAAGAGTCTAATATGAACTCATGCATCTTCCGAATCAAAAATCAAAAATTATTTAGATACAAATAATCATAGAAAAGATATACCTTGTTGTTTTTGATCTCTGATAATTCCCCGAAAAGATATATCTCTGAACATCTCTTAACTGATTTTAGGGTTGAGATTTGTAGCTATTCCAAAATAACACCAAGCGGGAATAATCCCGCCCAAAAGAATTTTGTTTTGATTTTCATCCCGCCCAAAAATTGTTAGGGATCGAAATATTTTCGACAGAGATTATTACCGCTTGATATTTTCTTCCATTCCTTCTCAATATACTCAACACCATCATCCTACGACGATGAAGAAATGTTTCCAAAATTATAGAACAAAACTGCAATGAATAATCCCAACTTTCAGCCAAAATATCAGATAAGAAGAAATCTTCTCTGCCTAAGATAGAGACGGGATGAAGTGATGAAATATGCTAGATCTGGACTTTCCTCTTGAGGAGAAAACTATGTTTACATTCTTCACAACAAAACACACGTCTATTTTTTCTTTCTTTCTTTCTTTCTTTCTTTCTTTCCTTTTTTTTTTTGGTTTTTTTAGTTGGGCGTACATTTAGTTGGGCGTACATTTAGTTGGGCGTCCACGACACATATAAAGACTTTGGCCTTTTATTTTTAATTAGTGATCCTTGACTAGGGTGGACTCCCAGCAATAAGAATTTTTTTTTGCCAAACTAATTTGTGAGGCATATCAAAATTATAATACCACACAAAATTGATTAAAATTATAAATTAATGTTCTTCTCAAATTTTCATTAAAGTTACATAAAAAATTTCAGTTGTTGGGATAATTTCCGGTCTCGATCGTAATAATGTTAACTTTTAATTACATGATATTATTCAATCATGGAATAATTGTTGAGTTCCGTACATCTTATCATTAAAGTTTGTCTCGTATTACAAGATTATAATTAAAACTCGATACTTCAATTTCATAAATCGTTGAATGCTTGACCGAGTTGAACGAGTTCGAGTAAAAATGAAGAAAACCGGAACTTCATCCTTTCGAATTGAGACAATTTGAGAATTTGACCAAGTTGAAATATAGTTGCATAATCAAGACTGGACAATTCAGTTGAGAATCTGACCGAGTTGAACTAGTTCGAGCAAAACAGAAGAAACTGAAACTTCATTCTTTCGAATTGAGACGATTTGGTCAAAATATAGTTACATAATCAAGACTGGACAATTCAGTCGAAAATTGGATCGAGTTGAAACGAGTTCGAGCAAAAATAAATAAATAAAAAACGAAACTTCATCCTTTCGAATTGGGACGATTTGAGAATTTGACCGAGTTGAAATATAGTTGCATAATCAAGACTCGATAATTCAGTTGAGAATCTGACCGAGTTGAACTAGTTTGAGCAAAACAGAAGAAACTGAAACTTCATTCTTTCGTATTGAGACGATTTGGTCAAAATATAGTTACATAATCAAAACTGGACAATTCAGTCGAAAATTGGATCGAGTTGAAACGAGTTCGAGCAAAAATGAAGAAAACTGAAACTTCATCCTTTCGAATTGGGACGATTTGAGAATTTGACCGAGTTGAAATATAGTTGCATAATCAAGACTCGATAATTCAGTTGAGAATCTGACTGAGTTGAACTAGTTCGAGCAAAACAGAAGAAACTGAAATTTCATCCTTTCGAATTGAGAACGATTTGGTCAAAATATAGTTACATAATCAAGACTATACAATTCAGTCGAAAATTGGATCGAGTCGGAACGAGTTCGAGAAAAAATGAAGAAAACTGAAACTTCATCCTTTCGAATTGGGACGATTTGAGAATTTGACCGAGTTGAAATATAGTTGCATAATCAAGACTCGATAATTCAGTTGAAAATTTGATCGAGTTGAATGATCTCGAGCATAACTGAAGAAACTGAAACTCCATCCTTTCGAATTCCGACGATTTGGTCAAAATATAGTTACATGATCAAGACTCGATAACCCAGTCGAGATTTTGACCGAGTTGAACGAGTTCGAGCAAAAATGAAGAAACTGGAACTTCATCAATTTGAATTGGGACGATTTGAGAATTTGACAGAGTTGAAATATAGTTGCATAATCAAGACTCGATAATTCAGTTGAGAATTTGACCGAGTTGAACGATCTCGAGCATAACTGAAGAAACTGAAACTTCATCCTTTCGACTTGAGACGATTTGGTCAAAATATAGTTACATAATCAAGACTGGACATTTTATTCGAAAATTGGATCGAGTCGGAACGAGTTCGAGCAAAAATGAAGAAAACAGAAACTTCATCCTTTCGAATTGGGACGATTTGAGAATTTGACCGAGTTGAAATATAGTTGCATAATCAAGACTCAATAATTCATTTGAGAATTTGATCGAGTTGAACGACCTCGAGCATAACTGAAGAAACTGAAACTTCATCCTTTCGAATTAAGACGATTTGGTCAAAATATAGTTACATGATCAAAACTTCGTTCTTTCGAATTGTGAAGATTTGGTCAAAATGAAGAAACCGGAACTTCATCAATTCGAACTTAGTCGATTATATCTAAATTTATGCACTCCACACTTCAGTTAAAATTTTTTCGACTTTCGGATTGACGCGATTTGCAATTTGCATCAGAATTGTGTAATTATAATAAAAAATCCATTTCTCAATTGTAACAATTTTTTTTTTTTTGAATAAAATAGCTAAAGAATTAATTTCAAATTTCAAAGTAACAATTTTATCATAATGAAAGATTCCACTCAAAATCCAGTACTGAGTAACAAATATATATATTTTTTGCATAAAATATCTAAAGAATTAATTTCAAATTTCAAAGTAACAATTTTATCATAATGAAAGATTCCACTCAAAATCCAGTACTGATAAATTTTATCGCGGGCCATTGTTGGGAAGCATACTGGTGTTAAACTTCCGCCTCCCCTAATTTTCATGTAGCATCATAATTAATGACAATTCAGTACAACACTTCGATAAAATGAAGCAACAGTTCAGTTCAAAAAACTTAAAACTTACAAATGCATCTTCTTCCGAGTTACTGTTATCATCCATGTTCGCTGCCGTTAGGGAAGATTCTTTAGCTATGCCAGTAAAGACAAAAGGATCCTCAAAAGCATTCACATAAGGACTTCTTCGTTTTGGAGATTCTAAAACAATGTGCCACTTCCTATCAGGCCTACTCTCATCCTTGCAATAAAAAACTGAAGTAGCTTGAGAAGAATGGATAAATGGCTCATCGGTGTCTTTTTTGCTTCTAAATTCCAAGTTAAAAGAAACAAAAAACAAAACAAAGCTTGGAGCAGATCCAGAAAGTAAATTTAGACAAACAAGCTGCAGCAAGCTTACTATCAAGAGCATCCTACAAAGGGTAACTACAGATACTACAAAACTTATGTAGAAGGCTTAACCACACCAGTCACAGGAGCCAGACATGCAGCAGTAGGAGGAGCTCAGCTTAACAGCCAGCTTCTCTAACAATGCAACACATGTTAAAAAGATAATTGATCAACTAAAGAAGCAGCGAATACTGAATTAATGAAAACAACTACGCCGACTTAGATAATAACAGATAGGAATTTGACGTATTTGTTACTAGAGTTCTTTCAGCTCAATCATTCCCTTCAGCCTCACGTAAGACTCGAAGAATGTTTTAGACTCGAAATAAACACCATTGGGTTTCAGATGATAAATTCAGCATACATAAGCACTTCAGGTCTTCAAAAATCCACAGCTAAAGCCTAAATGTCACGCAGATGCAAGTTTACTGGTTTCTAGAAAAACAACCAACACTGAAACCCTATTACACAGTTAAAGAAAATAAGATGCAAGTTTACTGGTTTCTATAAAAACAACCAACACTGAAATCCTATTACGCAGTTAAAGAAAACAAAGATGTTGCACATACTCACAAATTAAAAAAAGGTGTACCAAAATGGTTACGTTTTGTTACAAAAGAACAAAAATATTAGAAAGCTAAGCTTTCCCGTTTCTTCATTAAGAATACATTTTACGAAATTATTGCCACGAGATAAATTACTGAAATTAGCAAAGACTTCGAGAGAATGTTGCTCAGATGGGACCATTATAATATCAGATACCTACTTGAAATTCCTTTACTTAATATAAGTGTGGTACATGGCGGCAGATGTAGAATATGTATAAGAATTAAATTGGTGTGGGTTGTGTTGAGGGAGAAACAATCAAACAAGTAAAAAAGGCTTCAGCAGGGGTCCCATCTAGTGTATCCTAGTAGAGGCACTCACAAAACGGTCACAATATGTGGCAAGATCTCTTTTTTCTAATGCACTTGTCACAATACAAAATTTACTAACACAGTGAACTAAAGAAATCAATCTTAATGGATAGCACATAAACCCGTATCTCCATTTGAATATAAACTCATCCAATCACCACTGTCTCAAATACATCCTATACTTAAATAAAAATTTCGATTACATATACCAGATTCAAGGATACATACTTCCATTACGTTTCAAATTGAAACTACACCTTCCTCCTACTTTCTTTCACTGAATCAATATAAGCCTGTAGCCAATTTCACTTGCGAAGTTTTTTTTTTTTTTTTTTTACTTTTCTTTTCTTCTTTTCAAGCTATTCAAGGTTTAGCAAACGAAAATACCATTCAATTTTTGGATTAACCAGACAGAAGCTTAAGCAAAAAACAAAAACAAAAACAAAATCAAAGATGAAAAGGGATTTGAAACTTACTTTAATTTGATATCTTCTTCTTCTCCTATCTCCTCTTAGGTTTGTCTAGCAAAATAACAGAGAGAAGGGTTTGAAGAAGTGAATTCAGAAACCAATTTCATTCAATCAAACTAATCAAAATCATTCCTTCCCAATTTCTACCTTAACCAATTTATCAAATCAAAAGACCAAAATCAATTTTTTAGGGACCAGAGAAAAACCCAGATACAAAGATGACAAGGATTTGATACTTACTCGATACCGTCTACATTAACTCAAACTAGCTACACAAAGACCAAATAAGAAATAGAAAAATAAAACAGACTTCACTAGCAGTTTGCATCTGATGCAAATTTAACATCTATATTAACTCAAACTAGCTACACAAAGATCCTATCAGGACCCCTGCCGATGCGAATAGCGAAGGCGCTAAAGTATAAGCGATGGACAGGGAGTGCACGTTCAGCATAAGATTCTTACAATTTTACTATGCAACAAAGGGTCATAAAAGACAGCACGCGAAACAATAATTAATGATTAAAGAAGAGGAACCATTAGTCCCAAGAGACTGTCATAGTTTATATAGGAGAAGAAGAGAGTACAGATGTCAGTTAACATAAGGCACACAAAATTACAAAATAGACCAGAGAGTATCACAAACCAATTAACATGCCCGTTACTGACTATGACTACACACAGTCGATTGCAACTTCCCCTTGATCTCCAAATTGCCATCTCCAAGGAGTTTTGAATTATATTATCTTGTTCTCTTCTGGTAGAGTACTGTTGCACTTGTAACTATTAACTAATTTAAGATTCTCTCTCTCCTCAAGTATGATATATGCCTAGTCCACGACTAGTCCTTGTAGGTGTTAGGTTTCCTTGGCTGCCGGATGACGTTAACTTCACAGGAAACAGCCAAAAAAATAACTACGCTACATGTGGTAGTTCAAAATCATTCGGTAGAAAGCCTTACAGAATCCTAAACACATCGAAAACATCGCCCCTAATATCCAATGAGAATCCCTGACTGCTCATGTGGTATTATGTGAAAATTATGATAAGCATAGGTAGGATGGGGAAGGCAATTGGCTGAGTTAACGTAGGTTTAATGGTTCGTTGGAATTGACATAATGGGCTAATTTTCTTATGGCAAAGGGGGATCTTTACAATCCCACTAAAAACCAAGAAACAAGTAAAGACTCAGTACAGCCCACTGTGTGAAGACAGCTGAAGTTGTTGTTGACGTGACACTTTTGAATGCTGGACACCATAGAATTAAATTAAATACCGGCACATCACTTTATTAATATAGTATATCAGATACACGATTGAGAAATCAAAAACAAAACCAACACAGGCTTAAAAGAAAGAATCTCATTCTTTTCATGAAAGTAAGTTTGCGAGCAAACTGAAAAGAAATAAAGTTTAGCCATCCATTAGGATGTACACAGCATATCACAAAGGAAAGGATTCACATTACTAGAAACCATATTTAGATTAAAAAATTATTATGCTAGTTCAAATACACAAACCCGATAAGGGAAGTATGCAGTTACACTTAGATAACAGTTCGCAACAAGATTGAACACACAATACCAAAATAAAATCAATTGCCGTCCATTACCACTACTGACGGTCGAAAACATATTAACACATGGGTTGAAATCCAAGAGAAGGTAGTATAGTTATATACAAGAAGGAACATGCAGCATGCTAGTACATTAAGGTTCAACTAAACGGAATTCTAATTGGATGGAGGTCCAATTTGAAAAGGTAGCATAGTAAACCAGTTTCCAGTAAATTAGCGTGTTTGTGCAAACCAATGAAAGATTTAAATGTTTGAACCTCATTCCAGCTCAAATTTAAGAACCTGGAAATTATCTAGTGCAGTGCTTGCATACCAGAAGATAGGAACTTTTAATGTGCATAGGGTTACTCTTCTAAGTTGGTCCATGAATTGAACTTACATATATCTACTACAGTTTCCATTCACTACTCAAATTGGGTACTATCACATGGACATAATATGCTACAGTTGTGTGGCTACTAAAAATCTAGTACCACAACTAAATCAGATTTAATGGTGAAAATGATAACAGTATAATGATCAATGAAATGTAAGAAGAAAGAGGTAAGAGATATTGAAATGTTGACACCATATTTAATGTGGTTCGGCATACTCAGGCCTACGTCCACAGGTTAGTAATTTTATTATGTCTGTGTTAGAAGAGCCTCCATTAACAAGGAGCTCTGCTACTGAAAGAGTGAAAGTGAAACAGATGACCAAAAGCGGACCGGATCCAAAAGACCCCCTCTTTCTAACCTAGTATCTTTCTTTATAAAGGAAAGAGATGCACAGCTAATTACTATAATATCCCTAGCTTAATAATTAAGCTAACAAAGAATTGTTGTAGTGTATGTTGATGTAGAGTTGTATGTTGCTGATGCCTTAATCAAGTGCCACGTGTTGATGCTTATATTTGGTATCTACAATTTGCCCCTTTTCATGAGGTTTGTTGGAAGAACAATCCTTAAGAAAACGTCTTCATGTCTTGCTTGTACCCTGCTTTGACGGTTGATGTTGCTATGCTTTATGTTGCGCCTTGGCTAGGTTTGATGCGGCTACCATTTTGTTGGTGCTTCTTGGCAATGGTGCGAAGTGTCTTGTTCCATGGTATTGTGTTTCCCCGATGGTTGCTTTTTCCTTGCCTTGTTATGATGAGAGATTTTAGCCTGAAATGTCCTCTTAAGTACAGAGTTGTGTTCTTATGGAGATGGCTGCACATTGGTGCTATGTGTCTTGCTGGGAGCGTGGTGGAATTCGTTGCAACAGATTATAGGCAAGCGACTGTGGCGTGTGCATTCTGGAGATGATAGAGGGATCTTCTTTCTATTCTGCAGCTTGGAGTTATCTGCGTGTTGCATCATGCATAATGATCGACGGTTGAGTTTTTCGGAACTGTGTTGTACCGAACACTTGGTTACGTTTTTTCTGAAACAACAAAACAGCACTGCTCAGCGACTCAAACATGTATTAAATAAATTTTAACTTGACCTGTAGGTGGCTTGAGTTTTTCTTTGATTGATGGAGCTGTCTTTTGGTCTTGAGTTGATCCTGCCCCAGCAGTAGATTCACGCTCTGCTGCTCTAGCTGCATTTCTTCCTTCTTGCACAGGTCTTACGGTTGTCCTACTGCTGTAGGTGGTGTAGGAATTGAAGTGAAGAATTTAAAACTACGCCGGAGTATATGTACTTGCCCCCACTCTTTGCGAGATTCCAAGGCATCTTTGATCAACTTACTGTAAACAAAGTAGTTTCAAATATAAATTTGATGTCTGTCTCCTTTTGTGCTCGCCACATTAATTTGATGTCTGTCTCCTTTTGTGCCTGTAAACTTAAAATCAAAAGTTATTTCAATGTACAAAAATGCTAGTATAGCTCAATGGATTGAATCTGCGAGGTTCATGTCCAATGCTATTGGAATCTGCTATTGAGGGTAAGCTGGATGTCCCATTCTTGGCTTACATACCTGCAACACCAAAGAAAATTGAAACTAAACCGTTAATATTTGTTGTATGCGTACACATGTAAGTTGGGTTAAGTTAGACTGCATCATTCCGTTACAGTTGTACAAGTCGAGTTGTAGCTTGAATGAGTTCGGTTCTCCTTCATACGTACTAGCACCTTGTCATGACTGGAGCCAATGGCGCTTGCATCTTTTGTTGTTCCGATTGATAGCGCTTTATGAGTGTAGAGGTAATGAGATAAGTATTGTTGAGTAACATATAAGAAGTGTGTGGAGTGATTATAGAAGTACACGAAGTAACAATGATCACTAACAAATAGAAGTATGATAAAAATAAGACTCCGCAGTAAGTACTCTTCGACAAGAAGCATGAAGTATAAGAAGTACTTGAAGTACTTAGAGTACTCTTCTCATATAAGAAGTATAGGAAGTACTAGAAGTAAGAAGTATAAATTGTTGAAGAAGTATACTTCGCGTAAGAAGTATAAAGTGCCGAAATAAGAATTATCAATCCTTGGAGTAGTCTCAAGCACTACCAATAATGAGCATGAAGTATTCTTAAATAAGAAGTATGAAGTATACCCAATATGAAGTACACGAAGTATAACCAATTAGAAGTATGAAGTATAAGAGAGAAATACCACTCTTTACCGTTTATAAGGAGTAATAAGAAGTATTGCCTCTTGTTGAATGGCTTGGGCTCTCTGTAGAAGAATTTAGGCAAAGAATATGATACACTGAAGTATTAATACCTCCCCTATTCTTTACCGAAGTTCTGAAACATCCCTGCAAACAAAGAGCTCCAATGTGTCTTACCCTTTCTCATTGATACATGATTTCTCGTAATTGTTGTGTGCAGCAGCAAAAATGGCTGGTGACTGACGGGTATTAACAGCTATGTCCAGCACTCAGCAGTAGCAGCATATGTACATGGCAGCTTTATGTCTTGTCTGTTGCGGATCAAACCATCGATTGGTGCTGAAGTCCATGTTTTGTAAGTGTGGGATGAGTGTTTGATCTCGTAAACTCACAAGGGGGTTTTACCTTGCGTTACGTGTGGACCTGTCACCCCGCTGGCTAAACCCTGGCCAGGGGATTACCAAGCGGTGGGGATACGAAACTCTCGGTAACGTGGCGTATGCAATATAAACAAACACCCGTTCCGCCGAGCTGCCAAAGGCGTGTCATGTTGGGTATCTCTTTCTTCTGGAAGCCTTCCCCCCGGTCATACACTCATAGACACTTACGGGGGAGTCCTGAGAGATTGCATGTAAGTGCTTTCCCCAGTATGATGTAACAATAAAGATTGTCAAGAGAGCACAGATAGTTGAGAAGAGCCTGATATTAGCTTTTTTTTGCAGCTGCTATAGCTCATTTTTGCATCTGCCTGAAGAAGGATTTTTGCCCCCAGCATTGTCAAGAAGAATAGCTACAGAAAATGCCATTTTAGCGGATTAAAGATTAGCTAGAGAATTGAACACTTATTACGGATTGAATAAATCATATAGATTAGACACAAGGATTACTCAAACCATGTTAAACTAAAATAGATGAGACAGAAAGGAAATAAAACTTATTGGTTCCCATGAGGTCGTGACTATGTTGTGTGATGCAAACTTGTCGTTGAAGACGATAATGACGATCTGCGGTCTACTGGCTGCACGACAGAACAGAACAGAAGCAGGAATCTTTTCTGAGAAGAAGTTGGTGTTTTCACAAACTTGCGGTTTTCCCCAGTATGATGTAACAATAAATATTAAATTAACAAGAAAGATAAACACAATAGTAGATGCAACAATAATAATTACTGAGAGAGTAATAACGAAGATGTAACAATAAAGGTTGTCAAGAGAGCACAGATAGTTGAGAAGAACCTGCTATTAACTCATTTTTGAACCTGCGCTTTCAAGAAAAACAAAATACAATAGGAGATTCGACAATAAAGATTAACGAGAGAGTAATAACGAAGAGGTAACAATAAAATTTGTCGAGTGAATATAACAGTTGAGAAACAACGTGCTATTAACTCATTTTTGCGCCTGCCTAAAGCTCACTTTTTTCCCCCTGCCATGTCAAGATGAAGAAGAACAGAAAATGCCCTTAAAGATTAATGATAGAATCTAACACTTATCGTTTTCTCTACGGTCTGGTTTCTTTGTGGCATTGAGGACTGCACCCTGTGGCATTAAGAACTGAAAGGCGGAACTCAAGAGGTAAGTGATGACATTAGTAGTAAGAGCAGTAGTATAAAAATAACAACCAGAGGCACAGTTAGTGATGATAAAACGTGTCAATACTGGGAATATATAGGCCAAAGTCCTCCATGATGAGAGTGTAGTAAGGGGACAATTGTGTGCCAGGTTGTTCTCATCCATGTTCGCACCAAAGATGTTGCTGCTCCTTCCTTAGTTATGATGCTCTGTCACTTTTGGGTGAAGTCTTTTATAATCCTTAAAATCAAAAAGAGAAGGAAATTAAAACTCATCCAATTTTGGCACTTTTGCGAGTACGTGTACGCGTGTAGCTTGATTCTCACTGCCCCTTGTTATTGTAAACTGGTGTTGCATAAGTATCACCTAATTTCGTTGGTAGCACTGCTACAAAAATACAATTTTTATATCAGTATAGAGTGAATTGACAAGGAATGAAGAAACTTGAACACTCAGAAATCAAACCAATGCTTGCTTCCACCATGTGTTACTGAATTCTTTTGCAATAAATGTTAGTGCAAATGGTTAAACATATAAAGCAGGAACAATCATTAGTTAAGAAATAATTTTTTAATAGTTCATTTCTGCCTCTGCACTTTCATGAAACAAAACGATGGAATGTATCAAATATTAATGAGTTAGTCAAGGACTTTATCTGTATATGTGGTGTGAAATGTCATTTGGCAAACTCTCGACTTATGCTTTCCAGAACGTTGTACGAGTAGTGATCATCCATTGATTCTGAGATGAGCCTACAAATCAATAATCCAACTAGAACACGAGTTGGATAGTTAGTTCCCTTGGTAAAAGATTTAAAAACCAAAATAGGCATGTTAATAAGTGAACCCAGAATTAAAACTTAAAGAATTAGGTAAAGCTTATCATTTCCACAATCAACTACTGCTTATCTCATAGGTGACTCAGCTTCTTTTCTGTAGCCGCAGCGACAACGCGGAGCTTCTCTTGTGGCTTTACAGAATTAAATGCACCACCAAACAAGATTGAAATAGAAACTATCCGTTGATTTAAGAACCTAAATTTCAGTTGTTAAACTAGAATAAGATCGAAATGGTTAGTCAAACTTAACCTTAAATGAAATTGAAGTGCGGAAGCCTAGTTAGTATTTGAACATGAATTCAAATACCTAAGCAGAAGACGTGAAACTTAAAACCATACTAGTGGCTCGGCTAAGCATTTTACCAAACATGTTAAGCATACAAGTTCAGGTGTGACTAAAAAATTTGTTATTTAGGCCACAAAAAAGGAAAATCATACCTGCAGCCTTTGGGTACGCAAGAAAATGTATAAGAAGAGTGGATCATTTCACACATGAGCGGATAATCCATACAGAGTAGAGACATGGATTGAACAAACCATGTTAAATTATATCAAATGAAACGAAAAAGGAAATGAAACTTATCTGTTGCGAGGAGGTTGTGATTACGCTGGGTGATATCCTACGGAGCTGGAGCTGCGAAATTGAATCTGGGGAATTCAACCTGAGCTGCAGAATTTAACCACGGAGCTGAGCTTCGGAATTGAATCTGCGGAATTGAGCTTCAGAATTGAGTCTGCAGATTGAAGCTTCCGAATTGAGTCTTCAGATTGAGGCTTCGGAATGGGAGTTTGGAAGCGGGCCTGAAGCTTCAGAGTTGAATTGAGCTGCGGAGCGGGATTTGATCATCGGAATTTGAGCTTCGGAATAGGAGTTGAGCATCGGAAACTGATCAGCGAAACTGAAGCTTCGGGGAGGGACTTGAGCTGCGGATTTTGAGGCTTCAGAGATTTAGCTGCGGGAATGAAGCTTGCATATGCATATCTGTGCCTGCGGTTTCACAAATGTCAAAATATTAGCTAAAGTTTAACCACGCAGCTTATGTAACTTTATTTTCTTCGGCTGCAACTTGCAAGGTCCAAATTTCTCTACGTTGCTGGTGCTGCGTGGTTGGAGTGTCCGATCTCTTCTCCCTGTAACGGCGAGGGATCAAAGTAGTTAGTAGTTTCTATCCGTAAATAAAATGGAAAGATGGGATATGTTTTTAATGAGGAATAAACAATATAGGGATGGAGTTTAGATCTGTTGATATCTTCATAGATTTGGTGATATCTGATTTTTTACATCGATGTAAATTCTTCACTGAAACATAAGAAAAGAGAATAGATCCCTCACTGGAATAGACTTGATTTGAATAAAATACAGGAGAAATAAATTCTTTAACATCTCTCCCGGTTTCCTAGCGCCAAATTGTGGCTACTAAAAATCTAGTACCACAACTAAATCAGATTTAATGGTGAAAATGATAACAGTAGAATGATCAATGAAATGTAAGAATAAAGAGGTAAGAGATATTGAAATGTTGACACCAGATTTAATGTGGTTCGGCATACTCAGGCCTACGTCCACATGTTAGTAATTTTATTATGTCTGTGTTAGAAGATCCTCCATTAACAAGGAGCTCTGCTACTGAAAGAGTGAAAGTGAAACAGATGGCCAAAAGCGGACCGGATCCAAAAGACCCCCTCTTTATAACCTAGTATCTTTCTTTATAAAGGAAAGAGATGCACATCTAATTACTATAATATCCCTAACTTAATAATTAAGCTAACAAAGAATAGTTGTAGTGTATGTTGATGTAGAGTTGTATGTTGTTGATGCCTTAATCAAGTGCCACGTGTTGATGCTTATATTTGGTATCTACAAGTTGATTAACGTGAATGTGATAAGACAATACGGATCCTCAAACTTAAGTTCTTTTCAATGTGAAGCTCTCAGCTAGAAATTACTAACCATGTATAACACAATAAAGAAAATCCATATGTCATACTCTCATCAAATCTACAGACCAGTTGCAGAACCAATTTAATTATCAAACAAAAATCTTCGCAATTATCGATTCTTAGAATAAATTTGAAAACCAAATTTTTTCATTAATCAGAGAGAAGCCTAAGCAAAAAATGAAAAACAGAATCAAAGATGAAAAGAGACTTGAAACTTACTTTAATTTGACATCTTCTTCTTCTCCGATCTACTCTTAGGTTTGTCTAACAAAATAACAGAGAGAAGGGTTTGAAGAAGTGAATTCAAAAACAAATCAAAATCATTCCTTCCCAATTTATACCTTAACCAATTTATCAAATCAAAATCTTTGGATGTGCAATTTTGGTCACCATAATCAATTTTTTAGGGACCAGATAGAAACTTAGCAAAACCCAGATACAAAGATGACATGGATTTGAAACTTACTCAATACCTTCTTATTCTTCTAAGTTAGAGTCTCTTGGTAGTTAGGTTTCTGGAGGGAAAAAAACATACGGCGGGGTGAAGACTGAAGAGATGAACTGGGAACTTTGGTTCTGGGCATTAACTCTTATGTTAGAAGGGAACCGATACGGCTCTATAGTATGAACTTATGACAAGCAAGCCGGTGTATGTGCTAAGCCAGTGGTTGGACATTTTTGTGGTGTGGCTAGTAAGCCGATATGGTTAACCAATATGGCTCTATGGACTTACGGCAAGTAAGCCGATTGTCTATGCTAAGTGGTTAGCCATTTTTGTGGTGCGTAACAGAATATTAATGGGGGCGTATTTAAACTTATTATATGCGACAGATTTGTTCCGTGATATAATGATTTATAAAAAATCAGGCACCTACAAATTTATCACATTTGAAAATGCGCTTTTTTTTTGCTTTAAATGAAGAGTCCCACCATTCTCATATTATATGACATGATTTTTTTGTAATATTCTAATCATGCAATTATTCTGTCATTTAAAAACGTGATTTATAGCCCCTTATGGACTAGTGAATTAGTAGGATCCTAATGTAATTTCCATAGAGACACTTCATGACCAAAAGAGAAGCACATATCAACTTGTTTAGATGCAATCATATAGCCGAAACTAAATGCATTCATCAAGGAGCTTATAAAGATACAAGATAACCCCTATAATATTTCGCAGCCGCACTCCCTATAAAGATTTGGCAATTAAGCACAAGTTCGATTAAGAACTCTACCCCATAAAATGTCATTCCAAAAGGAATAGCAAGAGCGACCTTGCTTTTACAAGAAAATAAGGATTTCTTTGGACATTAACAAATCTCATGAAACATGAATTTTGTATCCAAAATACTCAATTAAATTAACCACAAGAGAACCCATGATTAATATAATCGGAAATGCTCACACAAGAAAACTTACGGAGCCGCACAGTATTTACACAAAGATGTGGATCAGGGAAAGACCAATACTGCAGAATATTCAAAGATTCATTCTATTTTTCATAACTATTTTCATAGAGACATATAATATACTTAATCTTTGTAAACAAAAGTTCATCCTATCTTCAATCAATATTTACATAATGACTTAATAGGCTTAACTTTTGTTTGTCAAAAGTTCATTCAATCTTTTATCGATATTTGCGTAAAGACATATGAAAGACTTAACTTTTGACCATGCATGGGACAATCATAGTTCACGGACGCAAACACACCTATCCCATAACAAATTGCAATATATAGAACCATAAAGATTAATACTGCAAAATCATCTTCCAAATAAACTGTAGAATTTAAATAAATAAATCTAAAAACATTGCAAGATGAAAAATCGTTGGAAATAGCTATATGTACTCACAATAATTGTTATTCCAAACCCTAGTTATCCTTCTTAAAACACAAGAATAAAAGCTCATAAGAAGTTTCCTAGACACAAAAAACTGATCACAAGCTAAATCAAGGTTCACGTTCGGAAGCTTCAGGGGTTTCAAGGCCTTTGAGCTTGTGATTAACAACATCAACTGCTTCTTCGGAGAACATATCCTCATTGAGAAGATCCTTCACATGTGTTTTCATGAGAAAAAGGTCAGAGTTAACCTTTTTCAACTCAATTCGTAACACATCAAGACTCTTAGTATCAACAAGTTGCAGTTTTGCTTCCTCAAAGTATTTAAGAAAATCATGAACCACTTCAGCAGAAACAATATCCTCGTTCTCAACATCATGATGTGTATAGGCATAGTAGCATGAGGCATTAGGATCACCATCTTCTACTAAGGTTCTTTTTTTCCTCCCTTTGGACTCGAAACTAATACCTTTATCAAGAAATCCTCTTGCAAAATCACTAGTGCGAAAAGAAGAAGACATTCTTGACAAAACACAAGATAACCTAGAGCATGCGTACGAGACTCAATAGGTTTGGTATTTAAATGGTTTCTTAGGGAAGGTAGCTTTTAGGGTTTCCAAGGATAGTCCGTGACATGGGTACCCGCACGAACATAATCCGAACCCAAAATAAATAAATAAACACATACAAAAAAACGAACAGTACCCTTTTTACAAGGTAATACAAAGCGTTTAAACTTTTTGCTATATGAAGATATTCTTTCACAAACTACCTGCTTAATAAATTTTATATCTCCACAGAGAAACAATTTAGAGCGCAAGAATGGTAGGCAACTTTGTTCCGATGAAACCTTCTTCGAAATTAAAAAGAAAAACAAAAAAGACCTTAAGACACTACCAATACTTAAGCAAAGATGTCTGCCGACAATAGTTTAGCTATGGACGATAAGAAAATAGCTCAACTAAACAGAAGGTATTTTTGCCAAAAATATACCTGATTATTAACACAACTTACTCAAAGGGATTTTTATGAGTAAGCACTCAACCCTTGTGATTAATTAGTACAAGTATGAGCCCAAAGCTCATTAAATGAACGATGTTCATGGTTGAGTCTCTCTTTCCTTTCAATTCTAGGAAAGAAACCTTTTTGATGTGAAAATTTATCATAACACTTACTGTAATCAAAATACGTACGAGACATAGTTTGAGTTCTTGCCGAAGGATTTTGACTAGAGTGAATTGATAGCCTGTTGACGATCACTTTATATCCTTCAATTATCACATTTAGGTTGTTTTTCATATCATCATTTTTGCTTCCTTCACCTGATACTTTATTCACATAAAAAACAACATTATCTCCCTTTTTGGCAGAAGAGAATTCTTGAGCTCTTCTTGGACGATTTCTGTTAAGGAGTCTGTTATGATTTTGAGCATTTGAGGAACTCATCGAACTGACTTTCCTGGTAGAATACACAGGGTGAGTACTAAAACCAATTGGTTTAGACATACGAATGTCAGTTACACCTTTAAGAATTAAATATAAGGTGTGTTGAAGTCGAACAATGGAATTGTTATTCGACCTATAGTTTCTCTTTTGCTTAACATGCCTCTTGAATCACAAAAGAGACACACTTTCTGATCACAAGAGTGATTAGAGAGAACAAACTTAACATCATCGTTTGGAGATTTCTTCCTTCCATATGATGTGGAACTTCCTTGATTAGAGGAGGCTATGAGCACATCTTTTCCAATAGGAAGGGATTCTGATTTTACTCTTGGAACTGAAATGCTTTCAGTTGAGACAGAAGCATATGGTATAGTGGACTCTTTGGAACATCCTTGAATAGAGAGTTTACTCAAGAGATATTCGATTTCCGAAGCATCCTTTTTGAGGTTCGCCTTGAGTAAGATACGTGATGACCGAACTTCGGCGTTTCCCTTGCAAGGAGTTTTAGAATCACAATCTCTCACTATACCGAGATGAACATTGACATTGTTTTTCAACCGATTTATTCAATCATCCTGGATTCTAACAAGATCTAGAATCATTTTAATCTCTTCCGCTATTTCCCTTTCATCAACAGAGTCATAATCGTTTGAAGGGTAATCGTGGTAACACATATCAGTGCCTGTATGTCTCGTTAGAATATTAGGTTCGTCTATATTTGAGATTGACGGATCTTTCTCTTTAACAAAATTTATAGAAACGAATATTTTGTTTTTGATGACACGTTTATCAGAGATAACACTTCTGTCCATAGAGTCAGATCGCTACAAACACAGACTTATGAGGTCTTGAACGTGTTTGCCTGATCTGATACCAATTGAAAAAGCGGGGGTTTAACAACCTCGCCCAATATTTCGCTTAGCAATCTGTATGGACTAACTCCAATATAATTTCAAGAGAATAAACTAGACAGTCAGACTTAATCTTAAGAAAAAGTATATCAAAGAGTTATATCTCAACTTCTCAATTCAATCCAGAATCAAACAAATAGTAATTTGTGAGCCTGATTGAATATAAGAGAAATAATTTGAACGGTACCAAAGACCAATGTTCAAGGATCAATCAATTTCAATCAACAACCAAAGGTTGGATTTACCAATTGATCGATTCAACGCACAACCTGTGATATTTCAATTATATAACAAAATATAATGCGGAAAAGAAATAACACAGACACCGGAAGTTTGTTAACGAGGAAACCGCAAATGCAGAAAAACCCCGGGACCTAGTCCAGAAACACACTGTATTAACCCGCTACAGACACTAGCCTACTCCAAGTTAACTTCGGACTGGAATGTAGTTGAGCCCTAATCAATCTCACACTGATCAAGGTACAGTTGCGTTCCTTACGCCTCAAGAACCACGCCAGATTCTGCGCACTTGATTTCGTTAGCTGATCTCACCCACAACTAAGAGTTGTTACTGTTGATACATGAAAAATAATTCCCCTTAACCAGGTTAGGGTTCCCCAAAGAAGGGAAAGGCCACACATGGAACATGGAGACTTTGGGACTAAGGCCCAAGTCCACCAAATAAGTATCCATGAGGTGGAAGGGACAATGAAGGAATTAACAAGGAAGAAAGAGGTTATATTAGAGAAGGTATGGCATTCGTAGTAATTAAAGAGGTTTAGGACACATGGCAAGATTCTATAAAAAGAAAGAGCTTTTGGAAAGTCTATATAAGGGAGGAAAAGGTACAATGGAAAGACAAACTCTCTCTCATACTATTCTAAGAAAAGTGAGGTCATCTTGGTACACTAGTACGGGTAGAATCTAACGAGAATTCCGGTATTAACATTTGGCGACCACACCCGAGTGGTACTACCCCAAATACGACTAGCAGTCAGTTGAATAATCCGCCCCCTAATCTAGAAGGGGAGCGGATAGGGATAGTGACGGGCCTAATCTTACAAGCGAGAAGACCTGAAGCGACACAAGAGAAGGATAAGCAACTAGAGGGCGGAAGCACGTCACTCGCGCAACCTACTTTGAAGGAAATGCAGAGAGAATTGGAGGAACACATCTGCAGAGAGAGAGAGAGTTGATAAGGTTGTTAAAAGAAGCTATCAACAAGCAAAGCACCAAGGAATCCCTGGAGAACGTCGACGATAAAGGAGAGGATCACGACATGATGACGAAGGAGGCAATGGCCAAATTTTTCAAAACGAACTACAAAGTGGTAAAACAGAACAATTATGATTTTATGGCAAGCCCATACACCCATGATATCGTGGACTATCAATATCCAGAAGATTATACTTCACCAAAGTTCAAAGTGTACGAACGAAAAGGGAACGCGTGAGAACATCTTAGCCAATTCATCGCTTCTATGAACGATCGAGCCTCTGATGGGAAATTATGCCTAAGAGAGTTCCCGAAGTCGTTTACTGAGACGGCCTTCTCTTGGTATGATAACCTAAAGCCAGAAAGCGTCAGCTCATGGACGGACATGTCCACACAATTCCTCAGAAAGTTTTACTCCGGAAAAAGGAAAGTCATGACCATCGACTTGAGTAAATGTAACCAGCGGTTAGGGGAAGTATATCACTCGGTTTCGTCATTTCGCGCTGGATTTCCATGAGGACGTTAAGGAAGATGCACTAGTAGAGATATGCGTACGCGGGATGATATCATGTTTCAAGAAAAGCCTAGTGAACTTCCGATTCCCAACCTTCGTCGAGCTGGAAGAAGCGGAAACAAGAATCGCCGATTGTGTTGAAGAGAGAAACTCAGATTATGTATGGCGCAACGTAGTCAACACTATCTCAACAACACCAAGGAACACCCGCGCAAACAACAACCAAGAAGGCTGGGGCGCGCAAAAAAGTCAATCATATAGGGATCAACCGCTTCCTCCCCCATTGCCTTGTAGTAAAGAGCATATCATCGGGCTCCTAGAACAGTGGGTGGCGAACAAAGAAACTCAGTTGCCTCCAACAAGGGCGGACCCCAATGATATCCAGAAGAGCAACGCAGGTACTGTCACTTCCATCGTAGAGTACAACATCCCACGGTCGACTGCTATAACCTAAGGAGAATATTTCAGAAGAAACTAGAAGTGGGCGAAATCGAAATGGGAGATTCCGAGGGAGGAAAAGCAACTCAAAATCAGGTAATGATGCTTTCTCATGACCCCAGCGGAGACGAATATAAACCCTGGGTGGAAAAGTATGAAGAAGCATGCGAGATCGCCATGAAGGTCCGCACGTTTACAAATACATACGGCGTCGCTAGCAAATTCGCGGGCACGGTGTTGGCTCAGCAGTTTTTCGACTCGTTAGGTTTTAGTGAAGATCAAAGCAAAGAAGCGGCCAAAGCTATAGCAGCGGCTGCGGCGGGAAATCCCTACGATTCCCTCCCAAAAGAATCCATCGTATTCACGGAAGAGGATATTTGCTACCCGTGAGAGCACCTCAGGCCACTGTATCTGACCGTGTACATCAATAAGATCCATTTGAAGAGGGCCTTCGTAGATGGGGGCATCTATACATACATGCTATACCTTCTTGGAGTACAACAATCGGCAATTAAAATACGAACCACAACGGTGAAAGGATTTGGAGGGCATACACAGACGACCATCGGGATCGTCCATTTTGTTATGAGGATTGTCCCCATTCGTGGGCTTACCCCTTTCTATGTACTAGAAGACGACACGACGTTCCATGTACTACTAGGACGATGGTGGTTACTCAACCATAAAGTGGTAGCATCGACGTACCACCTATGTGTCAAGACTAACATAAGAGGAAGGCAATTTCGGATACCAGCCAAGAGCCACCCCTTTGACCCGGAAGAGGCTTACATGGCAGATACGGTTTTTTATGATTTGGCTAAGGAGGTGGATGAAATCCCCGAGGTGAAACTTACACCGCTACCAAAACGGAGTGAGGAAGAGAAGACGGAGCCAACCAAGTCAGTCTTCAGCCCGTCCAGAATGACGTTCCCAGAGGAAAAAAAGCGGAAACATGAAGATCAATCTAGGTTCCTGTTAGAGCATTGCTCGGTCGAACTCGCATGCATTGCTATCTCAAGCATGTTTTTCAATGTTAGTGATCAAAACTATAAGTCTTGATTTCTAGTCTATTATAGCTAAGTCTCGGACTAGGATAGAAAGTGTAGTTGAGCTCAAGGACTTCATGGAGATTCATCGTACAAGAAGAAGAACTACTCAAGGAACCGGTGGAAATTCTCGACAAAAAGGTATGTGAAGACTTGAACTTATCTATCACTCAAAATTCTATCTACTCTATCTCCTACTCTTTGAGACAAGAAGTCGTATGCTATATATATAGACTTTGATTATACACATTTGGTATTTCGAGCCGAGTATACCTCGCCTATCTATATCTCGAAATATGAGTTGGTAAGATTTTCGCTTTAACCGAGTTTATCTTTACCATGTGACGAAAGTTATGATATGTTTCTATCATCTTGAAAATTTCTTTGAAGAGAAATGGTGTAACAACTGTATAACGTCCTCTAAGAATGTTTCAATGATTGAAATGATAGTTTAAATTACAGTGGTGGACATAAGAATTTTTGTGGAAACACATTTATGTATAAGTCCTATTCCTTGAACCAAAGTTTGCGAACTTTGTTGATCAAGAGAACCGGAAGAATGGCGTGATCCAAGTCCGCGAACTGCCAAAGTTCTCAAACCCGAGAATTTCTGCTGGAGTTGACAAACTACTTGTGTGAAACTAAGTACGCGAACCCAGTCCGCGAACCGGCGAAGTTCTCATACCCGAGAATTTATGCTGGAGTTTGTAAACTCTGTCCGATAACTTAAGTCCGCGAACCTAGTCTGCGAATTTGAGAAGGTTATATATCTGAAGATGATTTCTGAACTTAAACTTAAAAAGACTAAGGAATGCAGTTTGCAAACCGTGGCTATAAAAGTTCATGAACCGATTCAAGTGAATCAAATCATCTTTGCTTCAATTGTGTCTTGTGTAGTACATGAGATTTCCTTGTAATTGAACAACTCTCTAACTAGTTCATTTGAAATCATTTGAACTTGTTATGGTGAAGAAGAACGTGGTTGATATGGAATGCTCATATGACTAACCATTTGGTTAACTATTATTGCACCAACAAGTGCATACGTTTGGGTACGATTAAAAAACCTAGAAGCGTGCATTGTCAAGTGTGTGTAACAAGTTAAGTTTTCGATATAACGATTGAGAAATATTATCCTGAATCTAAATCAGGTTTTCATCTAAGGGTGGATATTGATTGCTTTGTTACCAAGGTAACTTAATTTCAAACCCTGATTTGAAAGACTATATAAGGGGAACTCTAGTATCTGTGCAAAATTAATCCCCACACCTCACTTGTGATACTAGTTTGAATACTAGAGTCGGTTCTCCTTTAACCTTTGGTTTTCTTCTTCTAAAACCAGGTTAACGACTTAAAGACTTCATTGGGATTGTGAAGCCAGACCGATACCACTTTTATCGTAGTAATGTGATCTGATCTTGCACCTTCTATCGTACGAGTACAATCAGATTGATTGGCTTGAGATTGATATCTCCGATAGAAAAGATATAAAAATTAATCACAAACATCTTCGTCTCATTGTTTGTGATTCTGCAACATTTTGTTTCGCTACCATAAGATTAAGATTGTCGTGAGGTAATTGATAACTCTAGGCTGTTCTTCGGGAATATAAGACCGGATTATCAATTGGCTCCTGTTCACCTTGATTATTATCAAAAGACGGAACAAGACTTTTTAGGGTTTATATGTGGGAGACAGATTGATCATTTGATAGACTTGTCTGTGTGAGACAAATTTGTTTATTGTTAAGTCTTCGAATTTGGGTCGTAGCAACTCTTAGTTGTGGGTGAGATCATCTAAGGGAATCAAGTGCGCAGTATCCTTCTGGGATCAGAGGCGTAGGGAGTACAACTGTACCTTGGATCAGTGGGAGACTGATTGGGGTTCAACTACAGTCCAGTCCGAAGTTAGATTGGAGTAGGCTAGTGTCTGTAGCGGCTTAATACAGTGTGTGTTCAATCTGGACTAGGTCCCGGGGTTTTTCTGCATTTGTGGTTTCCTCGTTAACAAAATTTCTGGTGTCTGTGTTATTTCAATTTCCGCATTATATTGTTTTATCTTTATAATTGAAATAATACAGGTTATACGTTTGAATCAATCAATTGGAAATCCGACCTTTGGTTGTCGATTGATATTGATTGATCCTTGGATATTGGTCTTTGGTACCATCCAAGTTATTCCTTGTATTTGATTAGAACTCGCAGTTCCTGCTTGAGTAAATCAAATCAAAAAGAGAGATATAAACTCGTTGATATACTTTTAATTGATTGAGTCTTGTTGATTCTCTTAAAAGTATATTCGAGTTTGTCCATACAGATTGCTAAGCGAAATATTGGGTGGTGTTGTTAGACCCCCGCTTTTTCAGTTCCAGCGTTTCTCTAGACCAGATGGGGGGGCACGTGTACCGCTTATAGCAATTAACCGAGGGAGCGTATACAAGCATGCACACCAGAGTAAAGGCCCCTTCATACGATCAAAACCTGAGCGAGCTACCATACAATAAAATTAATGATGGAGAATTACGAGAACTACTTAATGCGAGCACACAGTCTATAGAAGAACGGGCTCCTAAAGACCTTACCATGGATGACGTAGAAGAAATTAACATCGGAACAGAAGATGATAAGTGGCCAATCATGATCAGCAAAATCTTGGATGCGGAAGAAAGGGAAGCATTGATCGCCTTGCTCAGGGAATACAGAGATGTTTTTGCTTACAATTATGACGAAACGCCGGGTCTATATAGCAGCCTCGTAGATAATAACCTTGGAGTGTCTCCTGAATTTAAACCGATAAAAAAAGAAGTAGAGAGTTCCCGAGGGCTACCGCTCTCGCAATAAAGGAAGAAGTGGAACACCGTTGAAATCCAAGTTTATCAAACCTATCCAGCACCCGACCTGGTTAGCCAACATCGTCCCAGTGGTGAAGAAGAATGGAAAGATCCAATGTTGCGTAGACTATAGGGATCTCAATCGGGCCTGTCCCAAAGATGATTTCCCACTAACCAACATCGACTTAATGCCGGACGCGAATGGAGGCAAGACGCGCTTCTCTTTCATGGATGGGTTTAATGGATATAACCAAACAAATATGGCCGAGGAAGATGCAAAGAAGACTGCTTTCCAAACTCCATATGGGAATTTCTACTACGTTGGGATGCCCTTCGAGCTAAAAAACACCAGTGCCACGTACCGCGTGCCATGACATCCATATTCCATGATCTAATGCATCAGACGGCAGAGGTATATGTGGACTACATCGTAGTTAAGATCTCAGAGACCGAGATCCACGAATATCACCTAAAGGTGGTCTTCGAAAGATGTAGGAAGTACCAACTCAAGATGAACCGCTCAAGTGCGCCTTTGGGGTAACATCTGGAAAGTTCTTGGGATTCGTTGTAACCGATGAAGGAATTCAAGTGGATCCAAGTAAGGTCGAGGAGATTATGACTATGATACCACCAACTAATTCCAGAGATCTCCAGGCGTTTATATGATGGATATCTTATATACGACGCTTCGTGCCCGGTTTGGCTCAGATAATGTCGGCGTTCTTGCCCCTACTAAGGAAAGGGATCATCTTCAAATGGGAGGAAAATCAACAGGTCGCGTTTGAAAAACTAAAACAATGCCTCTTCAGTGCCCAAGTCCTCAAACCACCAATAAAAGGAGTGCCTCTTTACTTATACACGGCGTTCACAAGCTCAGTCATAGGGGCAGTCCTAGCACAATATATGGGAGGAAGCGAATTATCACCCATCTACTACGTGAGTCGGGTTTTAAGAGACACATAATTAAGATACCCACGAGTGTAAAAAGCATGCCTAGCCCTCATCTATGCAATACAGAAACTAAGGACGTATCTTCTGACGCATAAGACAATCGTTGTAGCCGCGGAAAACCCCATAGCTTACCTTGCCTCTAAGCTTGTCTTGACTGGGAGAACAGCCAGATGGATGTTTCAGCTATCAGATTTCGAACTCGATTATCAGCGACCTAAATGAGTACGAAGGCAAGTGATCGCCGACCTAATGGCTATGTTTCCTGGAGAAGGAGACGACGAGATTCACGACCGGGTACCGGGAGAAGTAGCTGCCGCTGATATTAACAAGCCTTGGACCATGTTTTTTGATGGATCGTCATATGATACTGTTGGAGGAGCGAGAGTAGTGTTCGAAGCACCACAAGGAGAATTGCGCTCATATTCATTCAAGTTGGACTCTCATGCAGTAATAATGTCGCCGAATATGAAGCTTTGATCATAGGTCTCATAATGGCGAAGGAGCTTGGCTTGGGAGGTGTCAAGATAAAAGGTGACTCGAGGTTGGTAACAAACTAGGTCAACGGGGATTTCCACGTCAAAGAGACACATTTATCTTCATATCGGGCAGAAGCTCAAAATCTGATAAGTCAGACAGGGTCGATCCTAGATCATACGGGCAGAGGCAAGAATAAACACGCAGATTCCCTGGAAACACTATCTAGCAAGATGCAACTAAATGATAAGGAAGAGGGTACGATAACAGTTAGGAGGAAGGAGCTGCCCAACACCTGGAAAAAAGACATGTCCTTCGAAGATGCAGATGATTGGAGGCGTACTTACATCGACGATATGACCAAAACAGAAGAGAATCGTGTAATACCTACCCGAACTCTGAAACAATTCGTATTGATCCAAGGATCTCTTTACTATCGAGCAACAGGGGGATCTCTTTCCAGGTGCGTAAATAAAAGAGAAGCGGGAAAAATACTCCAGGAGATGCACGCGACAACATGTGGGAAAACTGCAGCAGTTCACCTCTACAGAAAGCTTCAGAGGAGAGGAGTATATTGACCTAGTATGTCAGCGCAAGCAGCGGCCCTCCAAGACAGTTGCGCTGATTGCCAAGCCCCACCACAACCCGCCGAGGTCTGCACATGGGGTAGATTGGAGACATCCTTATATGGATTTCATCCAAAACGGAAAATTACCCAGTGACAGGCAGGCGGCCATAAAAATCCAAAAGAAAGCGGCGCGTATTTTCATATATGAGGGGATCCTCTACCGCAGAAGATATAATAACGCTGTGTTAAGGTTCTTATCGGACGAGGAGGCCGTTGAAGTAATGACCCGGTCCCACAATACAGAACATCAAGGAATGCGGAAGTTGTTTCTACAGCTCTATGAAGGCGGGTTTTGCTGGCACACTATGGAAAGCGATACCGCAAAACATGTGAGAAGATGCCTCAACTTCCAAACACACAGAGACCTAATCAGAACACCCCACATCCTGCTGCATAGCTTGGTAACACCATGGCCGTTCCACAATTGGGCTTTAGACATTATAGGGCAGATTAACCCGATGTCCTCGAAGCGCCACAAGTAAATAATAACCGCCACCGAGTACACCACGAAATGGGTCGAAGCGATACCTCTCAAAGACTATTCCGGGGAAACTATTGCAGCATTTATCAAAGAATACATTATTTGCAGATCTGGCGCACCCATGATTATCAGGGCGGATAATGCAAAGTCGTTCGTAAACAAGGATGTGATAGATTTGCTACACCAATATAATGTGAGGCTTCATACGTCAACCCCCAACTATCCTCAAGGGAACGGGCAAGCCGAGGCGAGCAATAAGACGCTCATACGGATCTTGAGCAGGACAGTGGAGGACCACCACAGAGAGTGGCATGAGCAGCTCCCGCTCGTGGTATGGGCATACTGAATTTCGAAACGAAGTTCCACGGGGGCGTCACCATATTCTTCGGTCTATGGGGAGGACGCGATATTGCCGGCAGAGATTGCAATTCCATCCGCGAGGGTAGCAACCTAGTCATACGTCACCAGAAGAAGTAAGCTGCTTTGCCCATTTTGACACAATAGAAGAGAGGAGAGCCCGGGCCGAACGGTTTTCCGAGGCGTACATGAAGCACACAACAAATTATTATAATCATAATGTAAAGGAAAGGAGATTCGAGGTAGACGATTTGGTCCTTAAGATCGCTCCTCATGTGCAAATAAATGCCAGTGCAGGGAAATTCGCCGCAAACTGGGAAGGACCTTTCAGAGTACGGAAGGTAGCAGAAAGTGGGTATTACAAGCTTAGACGCATGAATGCCACAAAGGTTAAGTCGCCGATCAATGGTAAATGGCTAAAGAAGTTTTATGCATAAACAGATCAATGTAAAAAATCTCGTTTTGAATAAAACCCAACTTTTGATATATGATTCCTAACATCTACAAAGGTCATGGGGACACCAATGGCACCCGATCGACTGAAAAAATGCCGCGGGAATGCCAATGGCGCCCGATCGGCTGACAAATTTACTAAAGGTTGCAGGAATGCCAATGGAGCCTGACCGACTAACAAAAGGTTATGGGAACGCCAATGGCGCCCGATCGACTGACAAAAGGCTGCGGGAACGCCAATGGCACCCGATCGGCTGACAAATTTACTAAAGGTTGCAGGAATGCCAGTGGCGCCTAATCGACTGACAAAAGGTTGCGGGAATGCCAATGGCGCCCGATCGACTAAAAAAAGGCCGCGGGAACGCCAATGGCACCCGATCGGCTGAAAAATTTACTAAAGGTTGCAGGAATGCCAATGACGCCTGATCGACTGAAAAAAGGTTGCGAGAATGCAATGGCGCCCGATCGAATGACAAAAGGCTGCGGGAACGCCAATGGTACCCGATCGGATGACAAAGTTACTAAAGGTTGCGGGAATGCCAATGGCGCCCGATCGACTGACAAAAGGTTGCGGGAATGCCAATGGCACCCGATCGGCTGAAAAATTTATAAAAAGACTACAAGAATGCTAATGGCGCCCGATCGACTAACGCAAGGCCACGGGAATACGGTAGATTTAAGTAGGCGCGTTCAACATATACATCCCGCCCTTCCAGTCCCCTGTTGAGGAAAACAGGGGGGATGGCGTGTTTAACATACACACCCCGCCCTCCCAATCCCCATTAAGAAACATAAAGGGGGGAGTAGGATCGTTTAACATATACACCCCACCCTCCCAGTCCCCATTAAGGAAAATAAAAGGGGGAATAGGCGCGTTTAATATATACACCCCGCCCTATTAATGCCCATTAAGGAAAATAAAAGGGGGAGTAGGCGCGTTTAACATATACACCCGCCCTCCCAGTCTCCTGTTGAGGAAAACAGAGGGAGGAATATGCGCGTTTAACACACACACCCCGTTCTCCCAATCCCCATTAAGAAACATAGGGGAGTAGGCGCGTTTAACATATACACCCCGCCCTCCCAATCCCCATTAAAAAAATAAAGGGAGGAGTAGGCGTTTTTAACATATACACCCTGCCCTCCCAATCCCCATTAAGAAAAATAAAGCGAGGGGGGAGGGGGAGGGGGTAGGCGCGTTCAACATATATACCCCGTCCTCCTAATCCCCATTAAGGGGGAGTAGACGCGTTTAATATATACACTCCTCCCTCCCAATCTCTATTGAGAAAAATACAGAGGGGAGACTAGGCACGTTTAACATACATCCCGCCCTCTTAATCCCCCTAACAAAAAAAAGAGGGGGGAGGGAGAGAGGGTAAATATGCTTTATCACAAATTTTTACCCAGCGTCCTCGTTAAAAGGGAGACGGAATAAACATATCTTTAACTAAAACCCTCACAAAGAGAGGGAGGGAAGGAAGGCATATGGAGTGAAATACACTATATAGAATAAATACCCGAGTACAAAGGGAAAAAAAAATAGTTAACCAACGACGACAAGTCATCTGTCACTCATTCATCATCTGATAGTAACGCACAACAATGAGCAATGTCTGCATCTACGGACTGCACCATTATGACCGCTTCCTCACGCTGATCAATAGCAGTAGCCAACGCATAGTCGGCTTCATTAGTCAATTCAGCGATCCCCTTTATCTCGCTGGGATCCTTTGATTTACGAGCAGCGGCTAGCATTTCCTAACGATCATGATAAATCGTGCGCATCTTGTCCACGTGCACTACTCAAGAATCCAATAACATATCTATCTCCCCCTTAGAAGGAGCAAACGCCTCAATTCACCAGGAATATCAAAGGATCGAACAAGTGCGGAAACCGCTGCAAGGGTTAAAGTACACCCATGCAAGTGAGGAAAAGCCTGCTCAGAGATACACAGACGACAGTCAGCTATGGATTGATCTATACTTGTCGTCATAACAACGGACTCTTCAAAGAGCTGATCTGCAGCTTGACGGATTTTAACCGTCTCGTCTAATGCGCGTCGGATTTGGGCGCCCCTTCGCCTGAACCCTTTTCCGCTATCTGGATCGTATTGGTCAGAAAATTGGGCTCGTTTGGCATCCCTGTCAATCTCCCTCCGCGCTGTGAGCGCCTTAATCTCCGCTTTTACTAACAAAATCCTCGCGAGTTCCTCCTCCTTGTATCGAAGGTCAACCACCGAGGGTACTGGTGCTAATGTAAGAACGTAACCATGAAGAACATATGCCATTAGAACAAAAGAAAGAAGCAGACAAGTTGGAGCTTAAAGAAACCAATACTGCATATTTATAAAGAATCATTAAAGTATGAACGATCACAACGACCACAAAAACCATGACTGACACGTGGACAACATCGAAAGGGGGCCGTATATCGAGAAACCACGTCTTTGGAAAATCAGATACCTTCACAATTTCAAACTCCAAAATTCTAGAGAAATACTAAAAAAAAGAAGAGAGGGAGAAGCAACAAATAATAATAATAATAATAATAATAAAACATAATAATAGTAAATAATAATAATTTAGTCTGCCAATAATGAACGGCAGCGAGCAATATCCACATCCAGAGCCTCGACCATCAAGCGACTGTCACTGACTTGTGTGTCGGCCAAGCGCAAATCTTGATCAGCTTCATGAACTCGCTTAATAATTGTCTGAATGATCTTATCGTCGGCCCCAGCCCCTTGGGCAAGTGAAAGGGTGTCCTCATGTTCATCATATTCTCTGCGTGTTTTATTTAGAACTAGCAGACGAGCTAGTTCGTCCTCAATGTAAGGATGAGGTTCAAGCAAAGTGGTCGTTGTTAATACCAAAGTGTGACCGAGGAGTGGACGCATCACTCGGTTGGAAATCCATAGGCGACAATCTGAAATAGCCCGGTATATTGGTGCAGCCACCATCGCCAGGGAATCTGCATACAACTGATTAGACGCGCCATGTGCAGTAGCATCATCATCGAGAGCGCGTTGAGTCTCTGACGACACACGACCCGAAGATTCCGTGTTTATCGCGGTTTGATAAGCTTCAGACACTTCCTTAAACTTAGTATTCGCGCAATGTATGTTAGTAATTCTCCGCTCCCGTAGCGCTTCAATTTCAGCCTTCACGAGCATCAAACGCTTCACTTCATCATGCTTGAACATCACAGAGGTTAATGCAGGGATAGGCGCTAAGACTAGCACGTACCCATGAAGAGAGTCAGCCATGCGAGTCGAGTAGCTCACAAAAGGAAAAGGGAAGAAGAAAAAATCAATAAATAAGATGAGAAGATACCAGTTGTACATATATACATATATATATAGTACATATATAAGAGAGACACCATTCACGAGGCAGTAACCGACGATCTTCTCCATGCGCATAGAAATGCGTATGCTGACTCGACCGTATAAGTATGACTATAAGGTTATCTTACGACTAACCTCATAGTCAGGGGACTAATGTTGATACATGAAAAATATTTTCCCTTAACCAGGTTAGGGTGCCCAAAATAAGGGAAAGGTCACACATGGAACATGGGGGCTTGGGGACTAAGGCCCAAGTCCACCAAAGAAGTATCCATGAGGTGGAAGGGACAATGAAGAAATTAACAAGGAAGAAGGAGGTTATATTAGACAAGGGATGGCATTAGTAGTAATTAAGGAGGTTTAGGACACATGGAAAGATGCCATAAAAAGAAGGGGCTTTTGGAAAGTCTATATAAGGGAGGAGAAGGTACAATGGAAGAAAAACTCTCTCTCATACTATTCTAAGAAAAGTGAGGTCATCTTGGTACACTAGGAAGGGTAGAACCTAATGAGAATTCCGGTATTAACAATTACGACCCAAAGTCGAAGACTTGATAAACAAATCTGCATCACACAAAAAAGTCTATTAAATATATAAGTCCGTCTCACACAGAAATACCTACGAGTTTTGTTCCGTATTTTGATAAATCAAGGTGAACAGGAACCAATTGATAAACCGGACTTATATTCCCGAATAACAGCCTAGTATTATCAATCACCTCACAATAATATTAATCGATTAATGAAACAAGATATTGTGGAATCACAAACGATGAGACGAAGGTGTTTGTGACTACTTTTTAATCTTTCCCAGCTGAGATAAAATCTCGAGCAAATCTTAAAGAAGATAGTACTCAATCACGATAGAAAACAGCAAGATCAGAACACGCAGCTACAAAGAAAATAGTTGGGTCTGGCTTCACAATCCCAATGAAGTCTTCAAGTCGTTAACCTAAAGGGTTTCGTGAAAAACCTAAGGTTAAAGGAGAACCGACTCTAGCTTATGCAACTAGTATCACACATGAGGTGTGGGAATTAGGTTTCCCAGTTGCTAGAGTTCTCCTTTATATAAATTTCAAATCAAGGTTTGCAATCTAGGTTACCTTGGTAACAAAGCATTCAATATTCGTCGTTAGATGAAAACCTGATTAGATCCAAGCTAATATCTTTCAACCGTTAGATCGAACTTAACTTGTTATACACAAATGAAATTTACCTTTATTTGGGTTTGAGTAACCGTACCTAAACTTGTACACTTAGTCGGTTCAACAATAGTTAACCAATGGTTAGCCATATGAGCACTTTCATATCAACCTTATTCATCTTCACCATAACTAGTTCAAATGACTCAAATGAAACTAGTTATAGAGTTGTTCAATTACTTAGATCTTATAGAAATATACAAGACATAATTGAAGCAAAATCGATTTTGATTCACTCGAATCAATTCATGAACATCATAGCCAGGGTTTGCAAAAGATTGCATTCCTTATTATATAAATGTTTTAGTTCATGAATAAACCGATTTTAGAACATAACCTACTTAAGTATGCAAACAGGTACGCATACCTAAGTAGCCGGACCGAGTTTGGTTACGCCAGTACGCGTACGTGTACGCATACCAATTCACAGTTCCAAACTCCAGGAGAAATTCACGGAACCCAAACTTCCGCCAGTACGCGTACGGGTACGCATACCTTTGTTCCGGACTTCCAACAACTAACCAGTACGCGTTCGGGTACGCATACTCAGGTTCGCGGTTTTGGATTTTACACAAATGTGAATACACACTATGTTTATATCCAATCATGTTTTATTATTCTAAACTCTCATTTCAATCATTAAAACTTTCTTAGAGGATGGAAATAGTTGTTATCCACAAAATATTAGCATAAAAGCGATTTTAAAGTTATTGAAATAATCAATATGACTTTCGTCAAGAGTAAAGATGAACTTGGTTAAAGCGAAAGCTTACCAACACATATTTCGAGAAATAGATAAGTGAGTTAAATTCAGCTCGAAATAACAAATGTGTATAATTGAAGTCTATATAGCAATACGATTTTTGTCTAAAAATAAGAGATAGAATAAATAGACTTTTGAGTGATAGATAAGTTCAAGTCTCCACATACCTTTTGTTGATGAAGTTCCATAAGTTCACTTGAGTAGTTCTTTGTCTTTATTTGATGAACTCCGTGGAGTCTAAAGCTCAACTACACTTACTATCCTAATCCGAGACTTAGCTATAAGTATACTAGAAATCAAAACTTATAATTTTGGAAACTAAACTTGGCAAACAAGCTTGAGATAACAACGCTTGCGAGTTCGACCGAGCAGTGCTCTAACAGCTTTAACCATGTTCATCATTATTCTTGACGGAAGTCAAAATATGATCATGTGAAAATCACCTGGTAACATCTTACATTATTTTTGTGAGACAGTCATTTGATGTAGGCTCAGAATGTTTCGTATTGATCATTTGATCACTTGAAAATTGCTTATAAGCTAATAATTTGTGTGAGACAATTATTTTCATTTTCTAAGAAAGTTTCAGTGATTGAAATGGGAGTTAAGATCTAAAACTCATGTCTGGATACATTAGGGTTTGTGTACTTAGTATACGAACTGTTTTGACGGAATTCAGGACCGTAAGTTTGCATACTCGTTCGTGAGTTTCCTTAGTTTGTGCCCTGTCAATCCGCTTGTCGAGGTCATTCCGATAAGTTGCATGAGTTTCCTCGGTTTGTGCCCCACTATTCAAATAAACATACACTTGTTTATAAAATTATATTATCATACATCATATATCATAATATTCCCAACATCATCAACAAATTGTGACTTTATAACAATTCTCAATTGAGCAATCATACTATCATTTCACATAAGAAACTATAAATTCGTATAATACAATGTACAAACCTGATTAAGGTTTAACATACAAAAGTTTATCATACAAAACCAGTGGCTCAAACCATAGTTATTCAATTTACAATGGAATCCTTAAAACTGGGCAGCTTACATCATATTACCAAAATATTCACCTTAAATTCATATTAACCTGGAATTGATCAAATTCAAAGCACAGTGAAAGCTATTATACATATTTACAACCTTTGTTTAAATTATAAATCATTTTAACATCATTAAAGTTATCAAAATCAAACAAAAACATGTCAAAATGAAATTGTCCAGAAATTTCATAAATATCACCCAGACTAAAACAAACATTCAACGGTGAAATTTACGATGGATTGTTCTCAAATTTTGAACAAGATTTCTTAAGCACCTTATCTATCAATATTACAAGGCTGATCATCAATCAAATACATATAATTATACGGATAAGTTTGAGAAACCTAACTATATAAGATTAACGAAATCAAAATCAAATATAACAAGGTATGATGGAGGACTGTCTCTTTCATGTGACTTTGTCCGTCTAGTTTTGACTGGTGATTTTCATACTTCACAATGAATTCTCTTCGTCTCTTTTTGTTTGAGTTCTGAAAACAAAAAGAAGAACTAAAGGTTTTGGAAAGGTTCAGGGGATTCTCAAATTGGATCTTGTTTCTTATTATGTCAGTAGAGTGATTATCATATAAGATTGTTTATGCAGTGGAGGGTTTATCTAATCCAATACAAAAGTGATCCAGAAGATTCTATCAAGCTATTTTTCTTGTTGAGGTTTTATCAAACAATAATGGAATTTTTATGAAGATTTCGAAGACTGAACCTTCTAAAGATTCGAGATCCCGTTTTGTTTGTGTTTCCTGTGGTGATAGGGGTTCAATTTGGAAGATGTTTCACAGTTTTTGAATACATCAAATTGGCATAATGAGAAAATAGAGTTTCAGGGCTCGGATTTTCCACCTTTACCATCTATGCAAATTAAGGTTTCTGATTCACCCAAGATAAAACTTGTCTTCTTCTTCATATTATTTACTCAAGAGGGGTTGATGTTGAAGTTATAAATTTTCACAATGGTTGGTTTGGAATTGCAAAAGCAATATTGAAACACTTCAATTGGCCTAGTGAGTTAGGGCTTCGACCAATTAATGGTAAAAAAAACTTTTTCTGAGTCCCGGTGGATGGAGAAGTATAGTTTTTTGCATCAACCATTGATCTTAAAAGTAGGTAAATCAAAAGTTTTATTACGGCAATGGAAGGAATCTGATTCCTGTTATGATCAGTTGTTGGATAACAAAGCTAGTCACTGGATTGGTATTTGTGGATTGCCTCTACACTTATGAAGGAAGGATATCCTTCAAAGGATTTATGCATCTTGGGGTGTTCTTGTGGAAGTTCATTTTGATACAGAGAATCTTTTAAAACTGAATAGATGTAAGATTAGGGTTGAATGTGATTTGTTGAATGTGCCGACAGTGACTCGGTATTTAAACTGGTGGCTTTCAGTGGAATGGATATCTGAGTTATATCCAAGCAGGAAAGTGCATTTTGATCAAGTCCGTAAGAAAGTGTCTTATTGAAAACGCGGGGGTACCAAAATACACCACTAGCTTAATTAATCTCAATCAAGGAATAATATTCAGAGTTATATCTCTTTCTCTCACAATCAGAAAGTTTACAGAGACAAGTCTGTGAACCTGATTTGCAGGTGAGAGTACTTGGTGATTCCAAATATCAATTTCCAAGTATCAATCGAAGTCTAAGACGAAGACATAAGTTTTATCTTGATTCTTCCAAAGCTATCTTAGCTTTGAATATTATTCCTTGATTGAGAAAATTCTTCAAGGAATATTACAGGTGGAAAAGGTGTCAATATTTTTCCTTGATTTGCATACAGGTGGAAAAGCTATCTTAGCTTTTGAATACATCAAATTGGCACAAGAATGATATTCCTTGATTGGATATTATTCCTTGACATAAGTTTTATCTTGATTCTTCCAAAGCTATCTTAGCTTTGAATATTATTCCTTGATTGAGAAAATTCTTCAAGGAATATCACAGGTGGAAAAGGTGTCAATATTTTTCCTTGATTTGCACACAGGTGGAAAAGCTATCTTAGATTTTGAATACATCAAATTGGCACAGGAATAATATTCCTTGATTGGATATTATTCCTTGACATAAGTTTTATCTTGATTTTTCCAAAGCTATCTTATTTTATCTTGTCTGTGTTATTTCTTTTTCCGCATTAAATTATTTATCTTTATAACTGAAATATCACAAGTTGTACGTTAATCAATCAACGTAGATACATCCATTTTTGTTTGTTGGATACGACTTGATTGATACTTGGAAATTGATCTTTGGAATCACGAAGTACTCTCACCCGCAAATCAGGTTCACGGACTTGTCTTTGTAAACTTTCCGATTGTGAGAGAAAGAGATATAACTCTGAATATTATTCCTTGATTGATATTCATTAAGTTGAACTGCCGAAATTATATTTAAGTTTGTTAATACATGTTTCCTAAGAAAAAGTTGGTGGTGTATTATGCTATCCCCGCATTTTCAATTGGTATCAGAGCATGAAAACACGTTTGAAAAAGCGTGGGTCTAAAAACCACATCCAATATTTCACTTAGCAATCTGTATGGACTAACTCCAATATACTTTCAAGAGAATCAACTAGACATTTAGACTCAATCTTAAGAAAATTATATCCAAGAGTTATATCTCTATTTCTCAATTCAATCTGCAATCAAACAAATAGGAATTTGCGAGCCCGATTGAATATAAGAATAACTTGGACGGTATCAAAAATCAATATCCAAGTGTCAGTCAATTTAATCAACAACCAAAGGTTGGATTCACAATTGATTGAACTTACGCACAACCTGTGATATTTCAATTATATAGAAAATATAATGCGGAAAAGAAATTACACAGACTCCAGAAATTTTGTTAACGAGGAAACTACAAATGTGGGAAAACCCCGGGACCTAGTCCATATTTGAACGCCACATTGTATTAAGCCGCTACAGACACTAGCCTACTCCAAGTTAACTTCGTACTGGAATGTAGTTGTGCCCTAACCAATCTCACACTGATCAAGGTACAATCAAATTTCTTATGCCTCTAGAACCATGCCGGATTCTGCGCACTTGATTATCTTAGTTGATCTCACCCACAACTAAGAGTTGCTACGACCCAAAGTCGAAGACTTGATAAACCAATCTGTCTCACACAGAAAAGTCTATTGAATAGATAAATCTATCTCCCACAGATATACCTATAATTTTTATTCCGTATTTTGATAAATCAAGGTGAAAATGACCAATTGATAAACCAGACTTAAATTCCCGAAGAACAACCTAGTAATATTAATAACCTCACAATAATATTAATCGTATGGTAGCGAAACAAGATATTGTGGAATCACAAACGATGAAACGAAGATGTTTGTGACTACTTTTTATCGTGCCTATCGGAGATTAAATCTCGAGCAAATCTTAGAGAAGATAGTACTCAATCACGATAGAAACAACAAGATCAACACACGCAACTACAGAGAAAATAGTTGGGTCTGGCTTCACAATCCCAATGAAGTCTTCAAGTCGTTAACCTACTCGGTTTTGGAAAAACCTAAGGTTAAAGGAGAATCGACTCTAGTTGCAACTAGTATCACACAGGAGGTGTGGGGATTAGGTTTCCCAGTTGCTATAGTTCTCCCTTATATAGTCTTCAAATCATGCTTTGCAATCAATGTTACCTTGGTGACAAAGCATTCAATATTCAGCGTTAGATGAAACTTGATTAGACTCAAGCTAATATCTATCAACCGTTAGATCGAACTTAGCTTGTTATACACAAATGAAAAGTGACTTCATTTATATATGGATAACTGTACCTAAACGTGTACGCCTTTGTTGGCTCAACAATAGTTAACCGAAGTTATCCATATGAACACTTTCATATCAATCATATTCATCTTAACCATAACTAGTTCAAATAACTTGCAACAGTTTGACCGAATTCTATTAAAGCTAAAATTTGTCCGAACATTCGATGAGCAAATTGAACTGACCTCCCTGAAAGAATTCATAGGGTGAGTACTAAAACCAATAGGTTTAGACATCCGAATGTCAGTTACACCTTTGAGTATTAAATCTAAGGTGTGTTGAAGATGAAAAATATAATTGTCATTCAACCTAGATTTGCTTTTTCGTTCAACATTTCCTTTTGAATCACAAAAGAGACACACTTTCTTATCAACTGAGTGATTAGAGTGAACAGACTTAACATCATAGTTATGAGATTTCTTCCTTCCAAGCGATGTAAATTTTCCTTTATTAGAGGAAGATACAAGCACATCTTTTCAAATCGGAAGGGATTGCGATTTAGCTTCTGGAGCCGAATTTACAGTTGGGTCAGAAGCGATTGGTATAGTGGACTATTTAGAACATCCTCGAATAGAGAGTTTACTCAAAAAATGTTCAATTTCCAAGGCATCCTTTTTGAGTTTCGCCTCGAGTAAGGTTCGTGAGGAGTAGACTTCGGCGTTTTCCTCGCTAAGAGCCTTTAATTTAGAGTCACGATCTTTTATTATACCGATAAGAGCATTGACGTTGTGTTTCAACCGATTGATTCTATCAGTTTGGAATCTAACAAGATTTAGAATCACTTCACTTTCTTTGGAAGCTTCCCTTTCTTCAACAGAGTCAGACTCGTTCGAAAGGTAATCGGGGTAACACTTATCAGTGCAATCCTGTTTCGTTGGAACATAATGTTCATCTAAATTCGAGATAAACGAATATTTCTCTTTAATAGATTTCATGAAAACAGAACTTTTATTTTTGATGATGCGTTTATCTGAGATAGCACTACTGTCCATAGAGTCAGATTGCTACAAACACAGACCTATGAGGTCTTAAACGTATTTTCCTACTCTGATACCAATTGAAAAGGCGGGGGTCTAACAACCACACCCAATATTTCTCTTAGCAATCTGTATGGACCAACTCCAATATACTTTCAAGAGAATCAACTAGACAGTTAGACTCAATCTTAAGAAAAGTATATCCAATAGTTGTATCTCTATTTTTTAATTCAATATGTAATCAAACAAATAGGAATTTACGAGCCCGATTGAATATAAGAAATAACTTGGACGATATCAAAAACCAATATCCAAGTGTCAATCAATTTAATAAACAACCAGAGGTTGGATCCACAATTGATTGAACTTACGCAAAACCTGTGATATTTCAATTATATAGAAAATATAATGCGGAAAAGAAATAACACCGACTCCAGAAATTTTGTTAACGAGGAAATTACAAATGTGGGAAAACCCCGGGACCTAGTCCATATTTGAACACCACACTGTATTAAGCCTCTACATACACTAGCCTACACCAAGTTAACTTTGGATTGGAATATAGTTGAGACCTAACCAATCTCACACTGATCAAGGTACAGTCGAATTCATTATGCCTCTAGAACCATGCCGGATTCTGCGCACTTGATTCTCTTAGCTAATCTCACCCACAACTAAGAGTTGCTTCGACCCAAAGTCGAAGACTTGATAAACCAATCTGTCTCACACAGAAAAGCCTACTGAATAGATAAATCTATCTCCTACAGATATACCTATAATTTTTGTTCCGTCTTTTGATTAATCAAGGTGAAAATGACCAATTGATAAATCAGACTTAAATTCCCGAAGAACAACATAGTAATATTGATAACCTCACAATAATATTAATCGTATGGTAGCGAAACAAGATATTGTGGAATCACAAACGATGAGACGAAGATGTTTGTGACTACTTTTTATCGTGCCTATCAGAGATTAAATCTCGAGAAAATCTTAGAGAAGATAGTACTCAATCAAGATAGAAAACAACAAGATTAGAACACGCAACTACAGAGAAAATAGTTGGGTCTGGCTTCACAATCCTAATGAAGTCTTCAAGTCGTTAACCTACTCGGTTTTGGAAAAACCTAAGGTTAAAGGAGAATCGACTCTAGTCGCAACTAGTATCACACAGGAGGTGTGGGAATTAGGTTTCCCAGTTGCTAGAGTTCTCCCTTATATAGTCTTCAAATCATGGTTTGCAATCAATGTTACCTTGGGAACAAAGCATTCAATATTCAGCGTTAGATGAAAACTTGATTAGACTCAAGCTAGTATCTTTCAACCGTTAGATCGAACTTAGATTGTTACACACAAATGAAAAGTGACTTCATTTAGATATGGATAACCGTACCTAAACATGTATTCCTTTGTTGGCTCAACAATAGTTAACCAAAGTTATCCATATGAACACTTTCATATCAACCATATTCATCATAACCATAACTAGTTCAAATAACTCAAATGAAACTAGTTCTAGAGTTTTTCAATTGTTTATATTCTCATGGAAGTATATAAGACACAATTGAAGCAAAATCTATTTTGATTCACTCGAATCAATTCATGAACATCATAGACACGGTTTACAAGATATTGCATTCCTTATTATATAAATGTATTAGTTCATGAATAAACTGATTTTAAAACATAACATACTCAAGTATGCAAACGGGTACGCATACCTAAGTGGCCAGACTAAGTTTGGGTTCGCTAGTATGCAAACGGGTACGCATACCTTCCAAACTCGGTTGAATATCTGGAACTTGAAACTCACGCCAGTACGCATACCAGTATGCATACTAAGTTCCCAGACTTTCATTAACCAACCAGTACGCGTACGTGTATGCATACTATGGTTCCCGGACTTGGAATAACTTGCAACAGTTTAGCATACAAGTACGGATACTGTGTTATATCCAATCATGGTTAATTTTTCTAAAATCCCATTTCAATCATTCAAACATTCTTAGAAGACGACAATAGCTGTCTCGTAAAAACTATTAGCTTCAAAGCAATTTTCAAGTGATCGAATGATCAATACGAAACATTCCGAATCTACATCAAATGATTGTCTCATACAAATCATGTAAGATGTTGCAAGGCGATTTTCACATGATCATCTTTTGACTTTCGTCAAGAATATAAGATGAACTTAGTTAAAGCGAAAGCTTACTAACACATATTTCAAGAAATATGTAAGCGAGTTAAACTCAGCTCGAAATATCAAATGTGTATAATCAAAGTCTCTATAGTTATACGACTTTTGTCTCAAATAGGAGATAGAGTAGATAGACTTTGATAGATGAGTTCAAGTCTCCACATACCTTTTGTTGATGAAGTTCCACAAGCTCTCTTTTCGTATTCAATAGATGAACGCCGCGAAGTCTAATGCTCAAATACACTTACTATCCTAATCTAAGATTTATCTATAAGTAGACTAGAAATCAAGACTTATAGTTTTGACAACTAAACTTGACAAACAAGCTTGAGATAACAACGCTTGAGAGTTCGACCGAGCAGTGCTCTAACAATCTCCCCCCTTTTCAATTTTACTGACAAAACTATCAATGCATATGGATTACAAAATAAATAAACTTTGTAGATTCTCATCCAAATGCTTGATTTCCTTGGTTCTTCAACATTACTCGAAATCTTCGTCACTTCCAAATACTCCAGTGATTATGAACGTGTTCAACTTAGCATCATAGTTGTTGAAGATCCGTAGCTATAAAAATAAGAAAACAATAGCTCCTAATCATTGTTATACAGTGTCATCGTATTATTACACAACATCAAAGTCCAATTGTACCACAACTTTGTCAACAATACTATGGTGATATGTATTACTCTCCCTTAGTCAATACTTTATCTCACAATGAAAACCACTCCCCCTTACATAATGATCCGTAAACCATATGTATTTGTATTATAAATTACACATTAATTCTCCCTCTTTTTGTCAATATAAATTGGCAAATGTACAAAAACTAGTGGGATCATAATGAAATTCTCATAGAGATACTTCATGAGTAAAAAAGAACATATCAACTTTGTTTCGATGATTTCACATAGTCGTAACTTAGTGTATTCATCAAGGAGTTCATAAATATACAAGAAAACTCCTACAATATTCCACAACCGCACTCCCCACAAATATTGGCAATTAAGCACAAGTTAAAAAGAACTTTCCCCTATAAAATGTCATTCCCGAAAGAACAACAAGAGCGACCTTACTTTTGCAAGAAAAGAATGATTTCTTTGGACATTAATAAATTATATGAATTTGTATCCAGAAAACTCAATTAAATTAATCACAAGAGAACTCGTGACTAATTTAATCGGAAATGCTCAACATACGAGAACTTACGGAGCCACGCAGTACTTTCACATAGAAGTGGATCAGGGAAAGATCAATACTATGGAATATACAAATATTCATTCTATTTTTCATTAATATTTGCATAAAGACATATAATAGTATTTGCATAATGACACAATAGGCATAACTTTTGACATATATGGGACAATCATAGTTTATGGACGTGAACACACATATCCCATAACAATTTTTGCAATATATAAAACCAAGAAAGATTAATGCTGCAAAATCTTCTTCCGAATAAACTTTAATATTTAAATAAATAAACCTAAAAACATTGCAAGATGAAAAACATTGGCAATAGCTATGTGTACTCACACTAATTGTTATTCCAAACCCTAGTTATCCTTCTTAAAATACAATAATTAATTCTCATAAGAAGTTTTCTAGACATTAAGAAAGACAACAAACAAAAATCAAAAGAATCCTAAACCAACAACACCGATCATGAACGAAAATCAGAGATTACTTCCTGAACCCCCACGAGTCTTGAGTCCTTTGAGCTTGTGATGACAGCAGCAGAAACCATATCCTCATTCTCAACATCCTAATGAGTATAGGCATAGTATCATGAGGCATCAAGATTTTGATCTTCATCTTCTACTAGGGTTCTTTTCTTCCCCCTTTGGACTCGAAACCAATACCTTTATCAAGAAAACCTCTGATGAGTGCTAAAAAGTGCATATTTCTATATCTTTTTCTTGGAAATTAACTCATCTTTTGTGCTCTAATTCTCCATTTTAACCCATATTCTGTATTTTCATTGTTTTCAAGAATAAATACTTTTCTTAATTAATTTTGCATTTTTAGGTTCTAAATAAAGCTTGGATGGAATTGCGGAGCGAAAAGAGCTGGAAAGTGGTGGAAAGTCGATAGGAATCCCGCAAGAAGGCCGCGAAGAATGTTGTGCACAAGACTCAAAGGCTAGAAATGGGCTTGGAAGGAAGAATTTGTTCTTAAAGAAGAAGTGGACTTAGAATTGTCTAAGCCCAAACCCTAACCTAAGTCCAAGACCAAGCCCAAATCCTTCCTAAGCTCGTAGCCGTCAGATTGGATCCACAGATGCATCCAACGGTCGCTTCATCACAGTGCATCAAACTCTGAAGCTCCTGTCAAACATCATAGCACCTAACTCTCATCTGGATCGTCAGAATTGTTGTATCAAGAATCTAACGGTCGCTCAAGATCTGCCTCCGTCTCGCCGTTAGATCGATCCATCATCTTCGCATCCAACGTCTCATCCTTGCTGTGCATCAACATTTGCTACACCCGCTCAACACCCGAGTACCAAACACCTATACCCCGCACCAAACAACCCCTTCTCCTATTCTCCATCGAACCCATCTTCTTCTCCGTCTGCAACTCCACTGCCTCTTCTCAACCACCACCACAACCACCATCTCTTCGTCGCCAACCACCACCAAAATCCATCATGGCTATCACCTACTAATGCCTACCTATTTCCCCCTTCTTTCTAGCCAGCTATCATACCAATTTCTCTCCTAGGGTTTCAGAGACAGGAAAGAAGAGAAATTGATAAAATAGCTCGAGCTAGAGGAGCAGTTGGAACAGGAGATGGAGAAGGAAGAGCAGAGGAATGATGGGTCGAAGACATGGGAACGAATCATCCCATCAAATTAGGTAAATCAGTAACCCTAATTTCTGCTGATTTGGGGATTTGGGGAAAAACATTGTATGAACCCTAATTGGGATTCTGGGTATAAATAGAATGTGGGTGTGATGTTGTGGGTATGCCTGGGCTAGCCAGTGCTTCACCCAAGAGGACTGGAATAGCCAGTGCCTCAAGGGTTAGTTCTTAGTTTAAATTGTTTTGTAAATTTCAGTTCATTTTAGAATTTAATTTCAGTTCAAGTTTAGTTCAATGTTTTAAACAATTTCAATTCCATTGTCATTTAATTTCATTATGTTCTAACTCCATTTGCTAGGGGTTAGATGATACTCTTGAATTGTAAGCTAGGATAGTCCTTGTTCATGTCACTGTTCTTGTAGTGCTGAAACTAAGTAGGATTGATAATTGGCTAGTTGAGTGAATGCACCTGTGATCAGCTGTGCTGTAAGAAGACATCTGATTCTAGGGGTGTAAGAGTGAGAGTAGCTAAGGATTCAGTCCATTTGAAGGACTGTGCTTAATTGAAGTAGGGAAGTTAGTAAACTTAGTGATCAAATGCACCTGTGATTGAGTGTGCTGTAAGAAGACACTCAATGCTAGGGGTGAACTAGAGAACTTAGGGGATTAACCTTCCACTAATGCGGATTGCTAGATAACTGGTTGAGCAAACAAGCCTGTGATCAGCTGTACTGTGAGAAGACAGTTGATGCTAGGGGTAAGTTAGTAAGGTTAGTTAAATCATCCATAATCTTCCCTGAGATGAAACAAGAACATGATTTGATTAGGATCTGCCTTAGTTTAGGATCAAGATGTGGATTCAAAAGCCCTACCATGTTCCTGTTTACTTGCTTTACATGCTACTGTTTTTCAGTTCTGTCACTGCCCTTGGCTTACAGCCTTGGTTTGTTTGTCTTTGTTTCACTGTTTCTTATTCACTACCACTGATTTTTCTTGTTCACTGTCACCTGTTTCATCACTTCAATTCACACCCAAGTCTCTGTGGTTCGACCCTGCACTGCACACTCACTACAACAGACCATGTGCACTTGCAGGTATCAGTTTGTGACTCTTTTAGAGAGCCACCAACCTCTTGCAAAACCACCAGTGCGAAAAGATGAAGACATTCTTGACAAAAATACAATAACCTAGAGCATGCGTACGTGACTCAATAGGTTTGGTATTTAAATGGTTTCTTAGGGACGATAACTTTTAGGGTTTCTAAAGACAGTTCGTAACAAGTAAGTCATGGGTACCAGTACGAACACAATCCGAACCCAAAAGAAAAAAACAAAACAAAACGAAACGTACCTTTTTACAAGGTAAGACAAAACAATATAATTTTGCTAGGTGAAGATTTTCTTCCACAAATTTTTGGCTCAATAAATTTTATATATCCACAGAGAAAAAATTTAGAGCACAAGAGTAGCAAGCAACATAGTTGCAATAAAACCTTTTTTGAAACTAAAACAAGAAAGAAAAACAAATAGATTCTTGAGACACAAACAATACTTAGGAAGTGATGTCTGTAGACAATAGTTTAGCTATGGACGATAAGAAAATAACTCAACTAATCAGAAAGCATTTTGCCAAAAGTAAACCTGATTATTGACAAATCTTACTCAACAAGAATTTGTATGAATAAGCATTCAACCCTTGTGATTAATTAGCACAAGTATGGGCCCTAAGCTCATTAAATGAATGATGTTCACGGTTGAGTCTCTCTTCTTATTTTTTTTTCCAATTCTAGGAAAATCCTTTTTGATGTGAAAAATTATTATAAAACTTGTTGTCATCAAAATACGAGACTAAGTTCGAGTCCTTACCAGAAGAAGTTTGTTTGAAGGATTTTGATATCCTGTTGATGAGATCCTTGAATCCTTCAATTATCAGATTAAGGTTGTCCTTCCTAACTCCACTGTTGCTTCAATTTACATGAACCTTTTTCACATCTTGAACATCATTCTTCTCATTAGGTTAAGAGGAACCTTTCTGAAATCTCCTTGACTGAATTGTATTAAAGCTACAATTTGTCCGAACATTCGATGAGCAAAAACTGACCTCCCTGAAAAAATTCACAGGATGAGTACTAAAACCACAGGTTCAGACATCCGAATGTCAGTTACACCTTTGAGTATTAAATCAAAGGTGTGTTGAAGACGAACAATATAATTGTCATTCAACCTAGATTTGCTTTTTCGTTCAAAATGTCCTTTTGAATCACAAAAGAGACACACTTTCTTATCAACTGAGTGATTAGAGTGAACGGACTTAACATCATAGTTAGGAGATTTCTTCCTTCCAAGCGATGTGAAGTTTCCTTGATTAGAGGAAGATACAAGCACATCTTTACAAATCGTAAGGGATTATGATTTAGCTTCTGGAACCGAATTTACAGTTGGGTCAGAAGCGATTGGTACAATGGACTCTTTAGAACATCCTCGAATAGAGAGTTTACTCAAAAAATGTTCAATTTCCAAGGCATCCTTTTTGAGTTTCGCCTCGAGTAAGGTTCGTGAGGAGTAGACTTCGGCGTTTTCCTCGTTAAGAGCCTTTAATTTAGAGTCACGATATTTTACTATACCGATAAGAGCATTGACGTTGTGTTTCAACCGATTGATTCTATCAGTTTGGATTCTAAGAAGATTTAGAATCATTTCACTTTCTTTGGCTGCTTCCCTTTCTTCAACAGAGTCAGACTCGTTCGAAAGGTAATCGGGGTAACACTTATCAGTGCAATCCTGTTTCGTTGGAACACAATGTTCATCTAAATTCGAGATAAATTAATCTTTCTCTTTAATAGATTTCATGGAAACAAAACTTTTATTTCTGATGATGCGTTTATCTGAGATAACACTACTGTCCATAGAGTCAGATTGCTACAAACACAAACTTATGAGGTTTTAAACGTGTTTGCCTGATCTGACACCAATTGAAAAGGTGGGGGTCTAACAACCACACCCAATATTTCGCTTAGCAATCTATATGGACGAACTCCAATATACTTTCAAGAGAATCAACTAGACAGTCAGACTCAATCTTAAGAAAAGTATATCCAATAGTTATATCTCTATTTCTTAATTAAATCTGCAATCAAACAAATAGGAATTTGCGAGCCCGATTGAATATAAGAAATAACTTGGACGGTATCAAAAACCAATATCTATGTGTCAATCAATTTAATCAACAACCAAAGATTGAATTCACAATTGATTGAACTTACGCACAACCTGTGATATTTCAATTATATAGAAAATATAATGCGGAAAAGAAATAACACAGACACCATAAATTTTGTTAACGAGGAAACCACAAATGCAGAAAAACCCAGGGACCTAGTCCAGATTTGAACACCACACTGTATTAAGCCGCTACAGATACTAGCCTACTCCAAGTCAACTTCGGACTGGAATGTAGTTGAGCCATAACCAATCTCATACTGATCAAGGTACAATCGCGTTCCTTACGCCTATAGAACCACGCCGGATTCTGCGCACTTGATTCCCTTAACTGATAAGAGTTGCTACGAGCCAAAGTCAAAGACTTGATAAACCAAGCCGTCTCACACAGAAAAATCTATTGAATAGATAAATTTGTCTCCCACAGATATACCTATGAGTTGTGTTCCGTCTATTGATAAATCAAGGTGAACATGAACCAATTGATAAACCGGATATATATTCCCGAAGAACAACCTAGTAATATCAATCACCTCACAATAATCTTAATCATATGGTAGCGAAACAAGATATCGTAGAATCACAAATGATAAGATATGTTTGTGACTACTTTTTATCTTGCCAATCGGAGATTAAATCTCGAGAAAATCTTAGAGAAGATAGTACTCTATCACGATAGAAAATAGCAAGATCAAAACACGCAACTACAGAGAAAATAGTTGGGTCTGGATTCACAATCCCAATGAAATCTTCAAGTCGTTAACCTACTGGGTTTTGGAAAAACCTAAGGTTAAAGGAGAATCGACTCTAGTCGCAACTAGTATCACACAGGAGGTGTGGGGATTAGGTTTCCCAGTTTATAGAGTTTTCCCTTATATAGTCTTTAAATCAGGGTTTGTAATCAATGCTACCTTGGTAACAAAGCATCCAAAATTCACCGTTAGATGAAAACGTGATTAGACTCAAACTAATATCTTTCAACCGTCAGATCGAACTTAGCTTGTTACACACAAATGAAAAGTGACTTCATTTATATATGAATAACTGTACCTAAATATGTGCACCTTGGTGGCTCAATAATAGTTAACCGAAGTTAGCTATATGAACACTTACATATCAACCTTATTCATCTTAACCATAATTAGTTCAAATGACTCAAATGAAACTAGTTCTAGAGTTGTTCAATTGTTTATATTCTCATATAAGTATACAAGACACAACTGAAGCAAAATCTATTTTTGATTCACTCGAATCTGTTTATGGAAATTATAGTCATGGTTTGCAAAAGATTGCATTCCTTAATATATAAATGTATTAGTTCATGGATAAACCTATTTTAGAACACAATCTACTCAAGTATGCAAACGGGTATGCGTATCTAAGTGGCCAGACTAAGTTTGGGTTCGCTAGTATGCGAACGGGTACGCATACCTTCCAAACTCAGTTGGCCGGAACTTGAAACTTATGCCAGTACGCATACGAGTGTGCATACTAAGTTCCCAGACTTTCATTAACCAACCAGTACGCATACGGGTATGCATACTATGGTTCCCGAACTTGGAATAACTTGCAACAGCTTAGCATACAAGTACGCATACTGTGTTATATCCAATCATGGTTAATTGTTCTAAACTCCCATTTCAATCATTGAAACATTCTTAGAAGACGACAGTAGCTGTCTCACACAAACTATTAGCTTCAAAGAAATTTTCAAGTGATCGAATGATCAATACGAAACATTCCGAGTCTACATCAAATGATTGTCTCACACAAATCATGTAAGATGTTACAAGGAGATTTTCACATGGTCATCTTTTGACTTTCGTCAAGAATATAAGATGAACTTGGTTAAAGCGAACGCTTACCAACACATATTTCGAGAAATATGTAAGCGAGTTAAACTCAGATCGAAATATAAAATGTGTATAATTGAAGTCTATATAGCTATACGACTTTTGTCTCAAATATGAGATAGAGTAGATAGACTTTTGAGTGATAGATGATTTCAAGTCTCCACATACCTTTTTTTGATGAAGTTCCACAAGCTCCCCTTAGTAGTTCTTCGTTTTCAATCGATGAACGCCGTGAAGTCTAATGCTCAACTACACTTACTATCCTAATCGGACACTTAGCTATAAGTATACTAGAAATCAAGACTATAGTTTTGGCAACTAAACTTAACAAACAAGCTTGAGATAACAATGCTTGCGATTTCGACCGAGCAGTGCTCTAACTGCAGGAACTAACTCTTTCATTGATGGACCATATGTTCCTATGCCAGTCGTTGATAAGAATTTTGGAGATGATAATTTTTTTTTAAAGATTTTAAATACTAGGAAACTTCTTGTTTTTACTTTTGAGAAGGATAACTAGGGATTGGTATAACAAAAATTGTGATTACACAAGCTATTTCCAACGATTTTCATCTTGCATGTTTTTAGATTTATTTATTTAAACTCTAGAGTTGTTGGAAGAAGAACTTGCAGTATGTAATCATTATTGGTTTAATTATTGCAAAAGTCTTATGAAATATTTATGCCTTTACGTTTTTCGTGAATCGAGCTAATATTTCATATATGCTCAGAAGTTAAATCTATTATGTTTTTATAAACGGAAAATAGAACAAACTCTTTGAGATTTTTCTCGCAGTCTTGATCTATTCGTGATCACACTTTTGTGTTTTTACTGCTTGACACACTGTGTAAGATTTTCTTATGTTGAGTCATATCGATCAAAATTATCTTTTTGTCCGTAACTGGCGTTAAGATTATTTTAAATCGATTTTCAGACACGGGTCCATGTGGTTTGTTAATGTCCAACAAAATCTTTCTTTTTAAATAAAGGTCACTCATGTTGTTCTCTTTGGAATGACATCAAATGGGAGAGAGTTCCTAAATGAATTTGTGCTTAATTGTTATATTCTCGTAGGGAGTGTGGCTGTATAATTTGAAAGGGGATGCTTGTATCTTAAATCTCCTAGATAAGCGCTAAGTAATTCTTACTATGTGATATCATCTAAAAACTTGATATTAGGAGTTGCATTTTAACTATGTTATAATGTGGAATCTCAAAACTTCCTTAAAACTTGACATATCTTTTGATTGTATTCATTATGATCCCACGATTTTCGTACCTTTGTTAATTTTATTGACAAAAAGGGGGAGAATCATTTAGTAGTTTCATACTACATATATATGGTTTACATATCATTATGTAAGGGGGAGTGAATCTATAATCTACAGGTTTCACCTATTATGCAAAAGATGTAAGTATTGATTAAGGGGGGGGGGGGGACATATCACTGTAGTATTACTTCAGAGTTGGGATACAATTGAACTTTGGAGAACTAAAATAGTATTATGTTTCTGTATAATGACGATTGAGAATATTTGTTTTCAAAAATTGTTATCGTCGTGGATACAGTTCTTCAACAACAACGATGATGAGTTGAACACGTTCAAAATCACTGCATCTTGAAATTACGAAGAGTTCAAGGAGTTGAAGAAGCCAAGAAATCAAGATATGATGGATTCGAGAAGTTGTCAAAGATTTATTTTTTATCCATATGTATTGATAGTTGTCACTAAAATTGACAAATGGGGAGATTGTTAGAGCATTGCTGTGTCGAACTCACAAGTGTTGCTATCTCAAGCTTGTTGTCAAATTTAGTTTCCAAAACTATATCTTGATTTCTAGTCTACAATCGGAGTAGGATAAAAATGTAGTTGAGAAATAGATAATCACGACAGTCATCATTGTGTTCTACCATTTGAAGGCGAAGATCAACCGAAGCATTTGGAGTCCTTCATCAACAAAAGGTAAGTGAAGACCCTATTTCTCAATTTATATTCATTTTTCTATCACTGAGACGATGTCGGATAAATAATTAAACTATTATGCATAAACAAGAATTTAGAGTCAAGTTTATCTTGATAATTATCTCTCGAAATATAATGACTAAGCTTAATGAATATTTGTTCATACTTGATGAATTTCGGTTAAGGACAATTTAATGTTCGGAATCAAAATCATGATTCAAGTTTTATTATTCGAAAAGAGCCCGGAACAGTGATATGTGTCATTGATGTTATTCGGGAATGTTTCAAATTGATTTAGAGAGAAATATAGAATTACTATAGATTTGGATACAAGACAGTGTTATCAGTCTTACAAACTGGAAAAGCTGTTATAAGTCTAAACCCGTATTACATGTATTCGTACACGTACCGGGGTACCTATTGCAAATTTGTGGTGCGCATATTCTTATGTATATCATGTGAAAATATGTTCAGCTCGTGAACCGGATCGGTATGCATACTCGTATGAAAAATATTTAGGAACTGTGGTTACAGAACCAGGTTAGTTTACAAACCGGTACACACACCAAAATAGTTATGTGTTCCCGAAATCGGTTTAGTACGCAAACTGGTACGCAAACCAAGATAGTTCTGTGTGCTCCGGAACCGTCCATAGTCTTAAGGTGTCCAAACCGGTACGCATACATTGACTCCGGAACTTGGTTTGGTTAAATATTTACAAACCAGTACACGTACTATGACTGACCTGAGTCACGAACGGCTATGTATTTGTACTTCGTGCATTTACTAACTATGTCGATTATTCTCAAGTGCAATTAAATTATTTCTACGAGATAATTAACATTTTATTAATTCTATAAAAACACTAGACTTATTTGATCACATGATTGTGATTCAAGTTTAATGTCTTGAGTGTTCATGAAAATGAGTATTAAGCTTTTAAGTTCAAATCGGCTAGTTTCGGCTAACCACGTTGAACATAGTCTTTGTACACGGTTAGGTTACGGTTTCACCTAACCAGAGTGTATATCTTGCTTATGTAAATCATATTCAAAGATTCATCTAACGGTGTATATTGATTGCTTGGTTCCAAAGCTATCTTAGCTTGTTAGAGCATTGCTCGGTTAAACCCACTAGCGTTGGTATGTCATGTTAGTTGTCTATTTTAGTTTCCAAAATGCATTCTTGATTAAGTATACTAAAGATAGTTTCAGACTAGATTAAGTCTAAGAAGTAGAATCGAAGCTATCCTTGAAGGATGAAGTTTGAAGACTACAAGAAGACATCAACAAGGAATTCATCAACAAAGGTATGTGGTAATTGATTTCATTTGGATTCTTGTTCAATTCTACCTTTCTAATCTATCGAAATAAATGCTCACTCTATGAAACAATTCCTATAACGGTAAATATACATTTATGTATATATACTCGAGGTTATTTGAGCCACGACTTTTGTGACAATAACCTTTATCTCTGGAAAGGTTCTCATTATAGTGAATGAGTTACGATTTCAACGAGCCAAAAATCACTCAATTCCGAGTTATAACGATGAAGTTATGAGTGATTTATTAAAGTAACAATTATAAGTGTTGCTGTAATTGTTACAGTTCGTTAGTAGGAAACAATCCATGAACTGTTTGTAACGGTTTACGGACTTGAGCCCAATTACGTGACTAGAATCCGTTTTTGGTCATGTTTTTGATGTTTCCTTATCTAGGCAAGATAGCTATTACTCCAAACATATTTGATTACCATATTAAAGTGTTTGTGATTCTTTCCTAAGTTAAAATGTGATTTATTCACATAAATACAATATTTGCTAATTAATTATTTATTTATTTAATTATTTTGGCAAGAGTTGTAACTTAGGAAAGACTCCCAAAATTAGGAGAGTTGGAAAAGGAAATAGCTTTGCGTATCTTTCAAGTTACCTTTCACTATAAATAAAGGGTTCGTGAGTGCTACAGGTTTTCATCTCTTTTGAAAAAATTGTGTAAGCTTCATAAGGTTGTTTTCCATGTCTTCTGTTCTTCGTGAACAAGAATGATATAAAAGTCTTTGTATTGGGGATCACAAAGCCGAGTTGAATTTAATCTTCGTGATTGATTTTACAACTAGTAATCTAGGTTTTCCACCTCTTGTCTATTCTAAGGTTTTCTCCTCTGATATAAAACCATTAAAGAGTTGTTGATCATAAACTCTAGGTTTTGATAGATTTCAGTTTCCGATCGTATACCAACACTTGTTAGTCGAAATCGGAAGCTAGAAATAAAACTTCGATTAAGGTATCTCATAAAAATCCTTAAGAAGTTTTAAACAAGATATCTCTAGATTTATTCTAGTTTTTCTTGTTGTAGAATTATTAGGATTTTCTTAACTTGGAAATTGATCTTTGGAATCGCCCAAGTTCACTTACAAAAATCAGGTTCACGGACTCCTTGTGTGTACACATACTGATTGTAAGTTAAAACCCTAATCTACAAGTTTGTTTCGGTATCTCTATTTTTATCTGGTAGTTGTTCGAAACAAACACAAGATTTCCAAAACCTTGATTTACATCTAAAGGGAAATCAAATCGGTGTTTTGTGAAAACAAAAGATCGAAAAATATCAACCGTGTTGTTGTATCTTTTGAAGAGAACTTTGTCCTGCCAAAATATTTTCGGGAATAACTTCTAAAGAGAATTTGTGTTTGTTTGAGGGTGAAAACAGTTTCTGCTGGTTTCGGTAATTTCGTGTAATGTGGGTGAGAAACAAATCTAAACCCTAAACAATGTACTGCAAGGGAGTACTTTAGATTCGAGAGATCAATCTGTACAAGTCCGGCCTAAACCAAGAAATGGTTGTTCCAGACTTGCTTCGGTCACAAAGTGGAGGAGAAGGGTTGGTTTTGGGGAGGGAAGCGAAGAGACTGTTGAGACCATAATAGTTGATTCCAGAAGAGAAGTTGTTTTGTGACTTGTATCAGAAAGTGCGAAACTAACAGATGGGAAAGCTAGCAAACATTTTCTGATTGTTGTATGCTCCTGACCAGAACTTGTTGTTCGGTGGAAATAGGTAATGCCTATTTATACAAGTCGAAGTGGAACGTACTCTAGTCTCATTAAGAAATGGAAAACGGGTGAGTAAATGGGAGGAGATGGTAATCGGTAACGCTTGGAATTGAAGTTCCATAAAAGAAAGCGTTTCACCATTACTCCCTGTATTTACTGACCGCCTCATCCTTATGACACTTTATAATAACGAGCGTAGTGTACGCCGCACGCTGTAAACTGCCAAACCAATACCCAATGAGCATCCCCCAGTTTGTGACATGTGTTGATGTCTCGAGTGTTTTCATGGAAAACATGTAGCATGTTGTTGTTGTCTGTCAAGTTGAGATTGGGAGACTTGCCGGCTCGGTGGTGACCTTCAACAGTCGAGATTTTGCATCTTAAGAGGAAGGTAGCCATTGATTATTGAACCTTTCGTTTGGTAGCCAGTGGCATGAAAGTATGATTAATATGGATTTAATATGTCCCAGTTTAGGCACGGCCAAAAGTCAGGGTTTTGGATTTATTTAGGCGCGACCAAACTAGGGCCAAAGTTTTCCATGCGTTAGCTGGTAACCTTGGACGGCTAAGATCTGCATCTTAGATGAAAAAATGGTCGTTGATTGTTGCAGCCCTTCGTTTTGGTATCCGCATAGGGAAGACCGGCATGGTATGGCGCGAAAGGTGGTTGGCATGCCATTGGCACATGTGGCATGGCATGCCTTGGCGCGGTTTGGCGTGGCCAAAACTAGGGTTTTGGGCCAAAAGTTACCATGCTTTTTTTTGGCGACCTTGGACGACTAGGATTTGCATCTAGGATGGAAGGGTGGCCGCTGATCGTCGCACGCCTTCGTTTTGATAGCCGTATCGGGAAGGACGGCATGGTATGGCGAGACAAGGTGGTTGGCATGCCATTGGCACATGTATCATGGCATGCCTTGGCGCGGTTTGGCGTGGCCAAAACTAGGGTTTTGGGAAAAAGGTTACCATGCGTTGTTTGGCGACCTTGGACTCTAGGATTTGCATCTAGGATGGAAGGATGGCCGTTGATCGTCGCACGCCTTCGTTTTGGTAGCCGCATAAGGAAGGCCGGCATGGTGGGGCCAAGGCCAATGACGCGGATGGCTTGGCATAATGGGGACAAGGGTTTGGTACGGACGGCTTGGCATGGCGGGGCCAAGGCAAGGTGCGGTTGGCTTGGCATGGTGGGGCCAAGAGTTTGGCATGCCATTGGCGCATGGTGCGGCTAGCATGGTTGGGGCCAAGGCAAGGCGCGGTTGGCTTGGCATGCCATTAGCGCATGGTGCGGCTAGCATGGTTGGGGCCAAGGCAAGGTGTGGTTGGCTTGGCATGGTGGGGCCAAGGGTTTGGCATGCTTTTGCGCATGGTGCGGATAGCATGGTTGGGGCCAAGGAAAGGGGTTGGCTTGACATGGTGGGGACAAGGGTTTGGCATTCCATTGGCGCATGGTGTGGCTAGCATGGTTGGCATGCCTTGGCGCGGTAGACGTGGCTGGTATGGTTTGCCATTGGCACAGTGGTGCGGTTGGCATGGTTGGCATGCCTTGGCGCGAAGATGTGTCTGGCATGGTTTGCCATTGACACAGTGGTGCGGATGGCATGGTTAGCATGCCTTGGCGTGGAGATGTGGCTGACATGGTTTGCCATTGGCACAGTGGTGTGGATGGCATGGTTGTCATGCCTTGGCGTGGTAGCATGAGAATTAGGGTTTGGTATGTACGAAGATGATGTCGGTCAATACTAAGGGTTATGTCGTGGAACATGACACATGTATATAAAAAAGGTACCCTGGTAATTCTTACGTAGGTATGTTGAATGATTCAATAAATGTGCTAGTTGTTGTAGTGACGTCATGTCAGATGTAAGGTTTTACGATTTTAACCCTAAGATAAAAACCACCATCAACATTAAGTCCCCTGCTTAGCTCGGAACAGGAGCATTGTTGCGAGGTAAGCATAAGATGGTGACATTCCAGGACAAAATCGAAATGGAAAATCATGAAAAGATGGTCAGGAAGACCCGACTAACCTTTTTCGAGAGGTAAAGAGAATTCGTGATTCTTTTGTTGGCGGCCTTGCGTAAATTCTACTCGTGGTGTTGCAGACTAGACCTTGAAATGGTAGAGGCGGTTGCTGGTTGAGATGCAGACTGTCGGCCTGGTTTGGTCACGCGTCATATTGGCTGGGCTAGGGAACGCGGAGGTGCTGGATTAACGAGTTGTCGGTGTTGGTGCGGCTTGAGCGGAGCCGCTGGCGTTAGTCGGCTTGGAATGGGAGCCACAAGCATTGGTGGATTGGAATGGGAGACGCAGGCGTTGGTCGTCTTGGAATGGGAGCCGCAGGCGTTGGTCGGTTTAGAAAAGAGCCGCAGGCATTGGTCGGCTTGGAATGAGAGCCGCAGGCGTTGGTCGGCTTGGAATTGGAGACGCAAGCATTGGTCGTCTTGAAATGGAGCTGCTTGCGTTGCTCGGCTTGGAGTGGAGATAGCTTGAGTTCCTTGGAAGGATGACTACTGGCTTCAGTTCCGTGGAAGGATGACGACCGACTTTAGTTTCATGGGATGATGACAACTTTGTCTGAATTAGGGTTTGGCATCCCGAAACCCTAATTAGCACCCTTTACTAGAATCGATGTAGAATTCTCGTATGAACACGGATTTTGACGGCCCGTCCCTCCATTCTGAACAGAAAAGAATTTCCTATCTCCCATTTCGGGAATATTTAGGTTTTGAGCTCGTTCGGGAGGTGAAAACAGCTCGACAATAAAATTCAGGAAGAATTGCGGACCCGTGGAATGATGGCAGCTTACTTTAGTTCCGTGGTAAGATGATGACTTGCTTTGGGAAGATAACAACTTGCTTCAGTTCCCTTGGAAGGTGATGACTGGCTTCGGGAAGATAACAACTTGCTTCAGTTCCCTGGGAAGGTGATGACAGGCTTCGGGAAGGTAACAACTTGCTTCAGTTCCCTGGGAAGGTGACGACTGGCTTCGGGAAGGTAACAACTTGCTTCAGTTTTTAGCATGCTACAACCCTAATTAGCGCCCCTTACTAGAATCGCTGTAGAATTCTCGTACGAACTCGGATTTTGACGATCCGGATTTTGACGGTCCCCCCTCCATTCTGAACGGAAAAGAATTTCCTATCTCCCCACGAGGAAATATTTAGGTTTTGAGCTCCTTCGGGAGGTGAAACAGCTCGACATTAAAATTCAGGAAGAACTCATCAGGGATGTTGCGGGCCCAAGGTGGCATAGTCGCGCCCAGTCATCCGTTTCATGGAGCAAGAAGGAATCTTTATTTTGTTCAAACTCTAGAAACTCCGTCCACATGAAAAAAGATATTGAACTTCTTCTGTTTTCTGTTGCTCGTCCGGTTACGTGCTTTCGTCTGCAGTGTCTCTCAAGTGGATTCCAAAATTTATCAAACTCCATTGCATTCTTGGGACAGATGGATGTGGTTTCGTTTTCGATCCATCCTTGATTTTAGGTTGTTCAGTGCCTGGACCCTTTGATCGCGATGACAATATGTTGTGGATACTTGTATTGGTCGAAATCTTTCGGAGACACTGGATGAAATAGATGAGTTGGGAGACGTTTCGTTGACGATGTGCTACTATCAAGTCTTTAAGGACTTGGTTCCAAGTGGCATCCTTCGAACCATCTTCCGAATATTGGACTATCGTGTGGAATGGGATGTGGTGAGCAGTCCCCAGTTATGCTTCTGTTAGATCCGACGACTTGGCCGAATATGTGAATGTATCTTTGGGGCGTGCATTTGGAGTCTTCGGTGCACATGTACGGCTTCATGTTGAGAAATTCTTGCGGCTCGTAAAACTTCGACAATGATGATGTTGAAATCAGAAATAACCTGGTTGAGGGGAGTGAAAGAGTCCCATGTTGTTAGTCCCCATGTGTAGCCTACTTTCATTGCATCGCCTTGAATCCACGTCCACGGGATTTGATATAAGCTTATCATACTCTTCTGGATGTGACGTTGGGGTGATCAGAATATCACATGATGAAATATCCTGGATAGTGAAGTGGTAGGAATGAGAGAGTTATGTTGTTTATCATGGCTCCCTCTATTTCTTCAAGAAAGTGTTTCAGCCGCGTCTCTGGAGTTATCTCATGAGTCTTTGATGGTCGTCGGGATGGACTGCGATGAGCAGTCCCCAGTCGCATTTTTCTTCAGTTTCTGAAGTTATTTTCCTCTGAGAAGGCTTGGGATCTTCCACGGCCTTGTAAAGTGTTGAAGGCATCTTCTGGACAGATATGTGATGATTTTCTTGCGCTGCACCCTTGAAGAGTAGCTGACCTTGTTGTGGCTATGAACTTTTGGTTGAACGTGTCTTCTGAGCTTTGACAATGAAGGGATTACGTGTATATCCTCAGTCCCCAAGTATGGTTTACATGTTTCCATCTTGTATGGTCAGTGGGTTGACCATGATAAAGACATCACCATCGTCCGTTTGTACTGGTGATTTTTTTACTTCTTCCATGTGGAACTTAAAATATGGAGGAGTACAGGTTACTTTTGTAGTGATTACTGCTGTGGTGAAGCTCTGGATGGTATCAACAAATGAGCGTCAACAGTTCTTGGTAGCAGAATCAGAAGAGACTACATTGTCGTGGCAACAAAGTAGGTTGGCTGGAATTGTATGGTCATCCATGGAAGTAAAAGGATTGGCTGGACGTATAAGTGAGAAAACTGTCCATGATCACGAGTTTTGGCGAGATGGATCAAAAGGCGGTCATGACTACGAAGGTTGGCTGGCTGTGATCATGATCCTTGACATGGGGAGCGTAGTGGTATGACCCTTTGCAGGAAGAAACGGCGTTGAAGCAGCTTTGGCTCTTGGAAAGGATGTTGAAACTTAAGGAGCCAAACGTTGAAGCTTCAGCTTCGGATTCTGGAGTAGCTTATGGAGAGAACGCTGAAGCGGAGCGGCTTTCCGAGCGAACGTTGAAGCGGAGCCGCTGATGGAGGACGTTGAAGTGAAGCGGATGTTGGAGAAAACATTGAAGCGGAGCGGCTACGTTAATCAGTATACTGTCAAAATGGACACCCTTCAAGCGAACAATGATTAGGAGTCCCCAGTTCCATCTATCAATCGTGCTTTCCAGGAGAGGTTGGGGTTTGGGAACAACTTCTCTGGTTGGAAACAGCTGCTTCCCTGATGCAGTGCGGTTGAGGGATGCGAATATGTCTTGACGCTGCGCCTACAGAATCTCACATAAGTGTTTCATCATAGACTGCACGATTTTGTGGGCGAAGTCCCCAGAAATCATGCAGCTCCTGACAGGAAGAGAGTCTTTGTGAACTCAGGGGGTTGCTGATTTTCTTTGCTTCGATTTTGGAGAAGTCGTTCCTGATCTTTACGTGTGATGAAATGAGATTGCAGATTCCCTTATACTGGGCGTTCAAAAGGAAACTCTGGAAGGATGCAAGATGCTAGTGCTGGAAAGATGCAAGCTGTTAGCGCTGGATCGGCTTGGAATGGCCGCTGGCTTGGCATGGACGCTGGCTTGGATTTGGTATGGTGCGGGCTGTTGGCTGGGCATGGCGCGGACTGTTGGCTTGGCACGGCGTTGGCTTGGCGTGGCGCGAACTTGTTCTTGTGGGCTCAGTTGCCTCTTTCCATACGTAGCTCAAACAGGAAATCATTTCCTTATTCAAATTCCAAAAATGTTATGCGTATGAAAGGGGTTGGCTCTCCTTTTTATCTCGTATCTTTGTTCTCACGTCCTGGTGTTAGCGGCAGCGCAGTAGCAATAAAGTGGGCAAGCGTATTCCAGCTATGTACTCTAGCGTTTCTCTTTCAATTTGTTTTCTTGTTTTGGGGCAAATCCTAGCCATGGGTATGCCTTCCATGAATCTGTAGAAATATTGTTCTTCTCTTCGAATATCACCGTAGTTGCGTCGGCTACCTCATGAATAGTGACTGGAAATCGTTATTATGAAAAGTAGGTACGCACGGGCAGGTGACTGATTCCACGAGGAACTGGGAGTTAGGGTTTCTCTAAGATCCAAAAGTTGCAGGCCAAGGTGACCGAAGGTCCTTCTGCGGACGTGGTCAAACAACAAGAAGCGGAGGTCGAAAGGTTGTCCAAAGAGTTGGAGATAAACAGGCGGTCCTCCAAATGACGAAGGATGCCTTCTTCGAGAAGAGCAAAACACTGTTGAATGACTTCCTTTGAATGCACTTCTGTCTTCTGAAATTCTTCTATTTCGTTTTTTTTTTCGAAAGAAAAATGAAACACCTGGCTTTATGGTTTTGATTTTCTGGATTTTTGGGTTGATAAACAAGTGTTACCTATGAGATTTTTGGATTATTATTCGGGATGAACTGTTTTAGGATGATGCCGTTTTTGGTTATGATTGTAAGTGACACAAACATCCAAGGGAAGATATGGAACCGTGAACTTTGCGTGTCAGTAGATGACATGGGATGAAACATAACATGGCTATCGGTTTTATCATTCCCGTGAAAACTTGAAATAGTAAACCATGTATTTTGTCTAGGCAAGAATTACTCGGTTTTTTGGATCTGCTAACGAAAAATGAGTCAGGTGCAAGTCCGAGTTTTGTGAGAAACACTGCAATCGTGGAAAGTCCCCAGTCGTCCTTGAGTCACTTGATAATCGATTCGTCAAACCCTGGGCGGATCGTTTGCTTTTAACCTCTGGGAAGTCCTCAGTCGCCCCTTGTCGTGTCATGACTGGTAATCGGGTCATCTAGTAACTGAATCGTCGATCCCTGAGCGGACCGTATCGGGCCGTCTGGTAGCTGAGTCGTCGATCCATGAGCAGATTGTTTGCCTCAACCGTCCTGACGCCTGGGTCGAAGTATGAGATCGAGGATTGAAAATTGACATCGTAACAGAAAGACCAATCTCCAACTGTGGTCGCCAATTGTTTGAGGGTGAAAACAGTTTCTGCTGGTTTCGGTAATTTCGCGTGATGTGGGTGAGAAACAAATCTAAACCCTAAACAATAAACTGCAAAGGAGTACTTTAGATTCGAGAGATCAATCTGTACAAGTCCGTCCTAAACCAAGAAATGGCCGTTCCACACTTGCTTCAGTCACAAAGTGGAGGAGAAGGGTTGGTTTTGAGGAGGGAAGCGAAGAGAGTGTTGAGACCAGAATAGTTGATTCCGGAAGAGTAGTTGTTTTGTGACTTGTATCAGAAAGTGGGAAGCTAACAGATGGGAAAGCTAGCAAACGTTTTCTGATTGTTGTATGCTCCTGACCAGAACTTGTTGTTCGATGGAAATAGGTAATGCCTATTTATACAAGTCGAAGTGAAACGTACTCCGGTCTCATTAAGAAATGGAAAACGGGTGAGTAAATTGGAGGAGATGGTAACCGGTAACGCTTGGAATTGATGTTCCATAAAAGAAAGCGTTTCACCATTACTCCCTGTATTTACTAACCACCTCATTCTTATGACACTTTCTAATAACGAGCGTAGTGTACGACGCACGCTGTAAACCGCCAAACAAATACCCAATGAGCATCCTCCAGTTTGTGACATGTGTTAATGTCTCGAGTGTTTTCGTGGAAAACATGTAGCATGTTGTTGTTGTCTGGAAAGTTGAGCTTGGGAGACTTGCCGGCTCGGTGGTGACCTTCAATGGTCGAGATTTTGCATCTTAAGAGGAAGGTAGCCATTGATTATTGTAACCTTTCGTTTGGTAGCCAGTGGCATGAAAGTAGATCGGTATGGCTTTAATATGTCCCAGTTTAGGAGAGGCCAAAAGTTAGGGTTTTGGCTTTGTTTAGGCGCGAACAAACTAGGGCCAAAGGTTGCCATGCGTTAGCTGGTAACCTTGGACGGCTAAGATCTGTATCTTAGATGAAAAAGTGGTCGTTGATTGTTGCAGGCCTTCGTTTTGGTAACCGCATAGGGAAGGCCGGTATGGTATGGTGCGGAAAGGTGGTTAGCATGCCATTGGCACAAGTGGCATGGCATGCCTTGGCGCGGTTTGGCGTGGACAAAACTAGGGTTTTTGGGCCAAAGGTTACCATGTGTTGTTTGGCGACCTTGGACGGCTAGGATTTGCATCTAGGATGGAAGGGTGGTCGTTGGTCGTCGCACGCCTTCGTTTTGGTAGCCGCATGGGGAAGGCCGGCATGGTACGACACGACAACGTGGTTGGCATGCCATTGGCACATGTGGCATGGCATTCCTTGGCGCGGTTTGGCGTGGTCAAAACTAAGGTTTTGGGCCAAAGGTTACCATGCGTTGTTTGGCGACCTTGGACGGCTAGGATTTGCATCTAGGATGGAAGAGTGGTCGTTGATTGTCGCACACCTTCGTTTTGTTAGCCGCATGGGGAAGACCGGCATGGTATGGCGCGGCAAGGTGGTCGGCATGCCATTGGCACATGTGGCATGGTATGCCTTGGCGTGGTTTGGCGCGGCCAAAACTAGGGTTTGGGGCCAAAGGTTACCATGCGTTGTTTGGCGACCTTGGACGGCTAGGATTTGCATCTAGGATGGAAGGGTGGTCGTTGACCGTCGCACGCCTTAGTTTTGGTAGCCGCATAGGGAAGGCCAACATGGTGTGGCGCGACAAGGTGGTTGGCATGCCATGCCTTGGCGCGGTTTGGCGTGGCCAAAACTAGGGTTTTGGGCCAAAGGTTAACATGCGTTGTTTGGCAACCTTGGACGGCAAGGATTTGCATCCAGGATGGAAGGGTGGCCGTGGATCATCGCATGCCTTCGTTTTGGTAGCTGCATGGGGAAGGCCGACATGGTATGGCGCGGCAAGGTGGTTGGCATGCCACTGGCACATGTGGCATGACATGCCTTGGCGCGGTTTGGCGTGGCCAAAACTAGGGTTTTGGGCCAAAAGTTACCATGCGCTGTTTGGCGACCTTGGACGACTAGGATTTGCATCTAGGATGGAAGGGTGGCCGTTGATCGTCGCACGCCTTCGTTTTGGTAGCCGCATAGGGCATGCCGGCATGGTGGGGCCAAGGCCAATGTCGCGGATGGCTTGGGATAGTGGGGCCAAGGGTTTGGTACGGACGGCTTGGCATGGTGGGTCCAAGGCAAGGTGCGGTTGGCTTGGCATGGTGGGTCCAAGGGTTTTGCATGCCATTGGCGCATGGTGCGGCTAGCATGGTTGGGGCCAAGGCAAGGCGCGGTTGGCTTGGGATGGTGGGGCCAAGGGTTTGGCATGCCATTGGCGCATGGTGCGGCTAGCATGGTTGGGGCCAAGGCAAGGTGCGGTTGGCTTGGCATGGTGGGGCCAAGGGTTTGGCATGCCATTGGCGAATGTGGCGGATAGCATGGTTGGGGCCAAGGCAAGGAGCGGTTGTCTTGGCATGGTGGGGCCAAGGGTTTGGCATGCCATTGGCGCATGGTGCTGCTATCATGGTTGGCATGCCTTGGCGCGGTAGACGTGGTTGGCATGGTTTGCCATTGGCACAGTGGTGCGGCTGGCATGGTTGGCATGCCTTGGCGCGGAGATGTGGCTGGCATGGTTTGCCATTGGCACAGTGGTTCGGCTGGCATGGTTGACATGCCTTGGCGCGGAGATGTGGCTGGCATGGTTTGCCGTTGGCACAGTGGTGCGTCTGTCATGGTTGGCATGCCTTGGCGCGGAGATGTGGCTGGCATGGTTGGCATGCCTTGGCGCGGAGATATGGCTGGCATGGTTTTCCATTGGCACAGTTGTGCGGCTGGCATTCCTTGGCGCGACAGCATGAGAATTAGGGTTTGGTATGTAAGAAGATGATGTCGATCAATACTAAGGGTTCTGCCGTGGAATATGACACATGTATATAAAAAAAAGGTACCCTGGTAATTCTTACGTAGGTATGTTGAATGATTCAATAAATGCGCTAGTGGTTGTAGTGACGTCATGTCAGATGTAAGGTTTTACGATTTTAACCCTAAGCTAAAAACCACCATCAACAGTGTTCTGCTAGAATTTATATGAGAAGAATTCCTAAAGAGAATCGGTGTTCTACTAGGAGTTCTATAAGTGCTTGAATACAACTGCAGCATGTATTACATCTAGTCTGAATAGGTAGTAGGAAACTGGTGTAACATCTTATAATCAGTGTGTGTTTATTCTGGACTAGGTCTCTGGGTTTTTCTGCATTTGCGGTTTCCTCGTTAACAACATTTCTGGTGTATGTGTTATTTCTTTTCCACATTATATTGTTTATCTTTATAATTGAAATATCAAAGGTTGTGGGTAAGTTCAATCAATTGGGAATCGAACCTTTGTTTGTTGATTAAATTGATTGACACTTGGATATTGGTTTTTGATATCGTACAAGTTATTTCTTATATTCAATCGAGATCACAAATTCCTATTTGTTTGATTGCGGATTGAATTGAGAAATAAAGGTATAACTCTTTGATATACTTTTTTTTTAAAGATTGAGTCTGACTGTCTAGTTGATTCTCTTGAAAGTATATTGGAGTTAGTCCATACAGATTTCCAAACGAATTATTGGGTGTGGTTGTTATACCCCCACTTTTTCATAGCTTAAACCTAAAACAACCTATGCTTTGAATGACTATGAAAGGGGAACTTCAAGCAATTGGGATCTTTGAATCCCGTCACTACTTTTTGGTGTGTCCTAGTTGTATCTGAAGCCGTCATCTACATAAACCTTTTAGGGTTTAGCGACTACAAAGTCTTCATACGGATTTGTGAAGCCAGGTCCAGTTATCCTTCCTTGATAACTTGTGTATCCTGATCTTGATCGATTGTTGATCTGTCGATCAAGATAGATAGAAATCATCAAAGTTCTCTTCGTCTCAAACTTTGTTGATTCCACAAGTTTTATACTTGTGAGGTGAATAATAATCTAGGCTGCACTTCGGGTTGCATAAGTCCGGATTTTGAGATTAGCTAGACTTTGTCTATTGCTATCTATTTCCATCACCTTTGATCAAACTATTTGATTGAAAAAGGAAATCATATATAAGATTAATCTGTGGGAGGAAAATTGGTTCAAGTCTTCAATTGAATTGAAGCGACTCTTAGTTGGTGTGACGTCATCTAAGAGAATCAATTGCACAGAGTCTTGCAGGGATTCAAGAGGCGTAAAGAGCGCGACTGTACCTTAATCGGTGGGATATATTTTAGGGCTCAACTACATTCCAGTCCGAAGTTAATTGGTAGTAGACTAGTGTCTGTAGCGGCTTAATACAGTTTGATGTTCAATCTGGACTAGGCCCCGGGATTTTTCTGCATTTGCGGTTTACTCGTTAACAAAACTTCTGGTATCTGTGTTATTTATTTTTCCGCATTATATTGTTTATCTTCATAATTGAAATATATATCACAGGTTGTGCTTCGGTCAATCATAGTAGATACATCCAACCTAGTTCGTTGGATACGACTTTATTGACTCTTGGACATTGGTCTTTGGTACCGTCCAAGTTATCTCTTTGTGATTAGATTCGAGGATTTGATTCTGTAAACGTTCTAATCGCAAGAGAGAGAGAGATAGAGATATAAATCTAGATATTATTTCTTGATTGAGTTTATCTCTCAGAGTTGTATTGATTTTTTCCATACAGATTCCTAAGAAAAAAGTGGTGGTGTATTTTGGTACCCCGCATTTTCAGAAACAGTTATTAGTCTATTTAATGGAGCCAATTTTTCCTTGTAAAGCATTCACAACATTCAAACTATGTCCTTTCAACTGCAGGTATTCAATTTGCATTCTTCTTGCCATGTTTTCTATTGGATAAACTGATTTCACCTTTTCAGTCTCCTTTCCTTTCCTCTAGACAGATATCGAACAACATAATAACATCTCACAAGATGATTCATGAATTTTTCTTTTTTTAAAAAAAGGAAGTCCGGATAACTTGGAATTAATATTGACATGTATAAAGCCTTCGATAGAGTGAGTTCGAACTTCCTCCTAAAAACTCTATCAAAATTTGGATTTATTGAAAAATGCATCTCTACAACTAATATTAGTGTCTCTTAAATAGGCATCCCATGGAGTCTTTTAAACCTACTAGAGTGCTTAGATAGGGGGATCCTTTATCCCCTATATTTTTTTATAATATGTATGAAAGTTTTTTTATAATATCTTAGACGAAAAAAAAATTATTCATAGAGCCAAAATTTCTAGTGCCAGTACACCAGTTTCTCATCTTTTATTTGCTGACGACTTCTTTTGTTTACAAAAGCAGATCTTAGAGAATGCAAAAATATTTTAAATTACATAGACCTCTTTAGTAAAGATTCTGGTCAGGTTATTAACTTTGACAAATCTGGTCTTTTTTTAGTAAAAATATTCATCATAGGCGTCAGAAGATGATGACTAGACTTTTAAAGACTAATGGTGGGATTGAATGTAGAATTTTGAAGGTGGGCTTTATGGGTCCATGGGATTTGGTGGAACTACATTTTCTTCGGAATGTTTGGTTGCCCAAATCCCTGGAATCACGTTTCCCACGAGAATCAGTTTTCCAGCAAATCCTCCATATAAAGTCCGGCCTCTCCCCTTTAAGATTTGTTGGGAAACTTATCAAGGATTTATGGACTCACTTTTTTTTTAACTTTAAATCTCATATATATATACAATTTTAAGACTCTAAGGGTATACCAAACAACATATGGACTTTCAAACAAGATAATTCTATGAATCCTAGGAATTTTAAATGAGTTACCAAACACATGAGGGATTTACATGAATCCCAGAATTTATAATTTCTTGGTTTAAAAGATGTATTTTTTGTGAAACAGAGGATGAAATTATGGAACATCTATTCTTTAAATGTCATTTTGCTTAATCTATTAGGATGTTGCTTCCTAGTCCTTCTCTTCTTTCGGTTCATTCAGATACCTCTTTTAAGGACAATTTCTGCTCTTGGATGAATGGAGTTGTTCAAGGAATTTCTGTAAAATATGCAGCAAAAAAATGCTGGTTTATTTGAAAGGAGATGTATAATACAATGCTTAATTATAATGTTAACTCCTCAATTACGACCTCTCTTAATATTCAGAGGCATATTCAGTTCTGGACGCTTAGAACTGAAGTTCTTAACCCAAATATTTTATCTCCAAGGGTGGTAAACACACATTCAACCTCAATGGACTGCTCCAAATCTAAATGAGTTGAAAGTTAATGTGGATGATGCTCGGAATTTGGATGATAATTCTAATACATGTGTTGCTATTGTTGTTCGTAATCATGTAGGTACTAAGGAAGGAGCTAAAGAAGGACCCAAAACTACATCCAGTGCAGAAGAGGCAGAAGCAGTAACAATTCTAGAAGAAGTCAGTTGGCAGAAAAAGCAAGGATATCGACTTTTAGTATTGAAGGAGATTGTAAGAGAGGGGTGGAATACTTGAATGTCACAAGTAACAAAACTTTATAGCAGTGTGGATCTATTCTAAACGAAGCTATGGAGCTTGCTACTCAATGCTATAATTTTTTGGATTTTAAGTATGCTCCAAGGGAAACTAATCGAGTTGCGGATATTCTAGCCAAAGAAGCCAGAAGATATGTGCATAGTGTTAATTGGAGAATTGTTACTCCTTATTGTATTCATCAGTCTTTATTAGTTGATAAATTCAAGGCTGGGATGTTACAACACCCAGTTTTACACAACTCTAACACAGATATTGTAACAGACTGTTTGTTTGCAGCTGACTCGGCGTCTGAATCTGAGTCAACCCCTGACTCGGACCGAGTCAGCAGTCAGACCGTTTGTTTTCCATTTTGAGTCAGATCTGACTCGACCTCTGACTCAGACATAACCCCTGACTCGGACTCATTTGAGTCAGGTAACAAAATACCCCTGACTCATGGGACCAAACCACTGACTCACTTATTTCCGAGTCAGATGAGTCAGATCTGACTCAAAACAAACATATCGACTCAGATCCAGATGAGTCAGGTGATTTCACTCAGATCCAGATGATTCAGATCCAGACGACTCAGATGAGTCAGGAGTAAACAAACATGGTGTAAGATTCTCATGTGACCAAGTTTTGGTTTACTGCTTTTAATACATTTTCACTCTAAAAAAAAGCACTCGCTGAAATGAAACTGATGAGAATGCCACTTTTTTTCTCAATTCTTCGTTATTCACATCTCTCCTTTTCTTTGTTGTTGTTTAGATCTTTAGAGCTCTTACTTTTAAGTACTTTAATTACCATTATTATCTTATGGATACACCAGATTCATAAATTGGAATATATCAAACGGAGCAATGCGACTCTCTTTTCCTAATAACCAAGTTAGGGAATCCTCACTTATGTGTATTGATAACAAGCCGAGAGTAGAATGTATTTCGAGTTGAGAAGGATGCGTTACATCTCCTGCAACAAATTCATTCACAACTCCATCAACCTCAACCACGCTACAACCAGGTGTTCTCTTGATTCCTTTATCACTAATCATTTTTCGGATTCTATGTGCATCATCACTTCTACGTGCACCCAAATAGATGTTCGATAATTGAACATAAGTTCCATCTTCCTTGACGCCGTTCTCATTTTCGAGTTTTACAAGTTCTTCAACTGCAAGTTCTGCTAGTTCGACATTACCATGGCCTCTGCAAGCACTTAGTAAAGCACCCCAGACAGATGCAAGAGGTTTCATTGGCATTTTACGAATGAGCTTAACTGCTTCATCCAAATGACCTGATCGACAAAGTAAATCTACCATGCAACTATAACGTTCGTGTTTGGGTACAATTTTATATTTCGCTTCCATATTTTCCAGCAGGAACCAACCTTGTTTTTCAAGTCCTGCATGGGTACAAGCCGTTAAAATTCCAAGAAGAACAACTCCATCTGGCTTTATTCCATCTTCGTTCACCATTCTCTCTAAACAATGAATAGCAACCTCCGCAAATCCATGCACTGCAAATCCACCGATCATGGCAGCCCAAGAAAAGACATTTCTATTTTGAATCTTCTCAAATACTTCTACAGCTTTATCAATGCAACCACATTTTGCATACATATCAACTAAAGCAGTACCCACAAAAACATCTTCGATGAATTCTTCTTTCCTGTGAATATATTCATGAATCCAAATTCCTTGTTGAAGTGCTCCTAAATGAGCACAAGCTGTAAGACTCGTCGCAACGCAAAACTCATCAGGTTCGACTCCAGATATAAACATTTCTCGGAACAGAGTCAATGCTTTAGAATCGTTGCCTAATCGAAGATACCCATTTATGAGCACATTCCATTGAATGACATCCCGTAGAGGAATTTCGTCAAACACCATTTGAGCTTGAATTAAACCACTACATTCGAGGTAAAACCTAAGAAGAGCTGTTTGAAGATGACGATCCGATGAAGCTAAACCATTTTTAAGAATCCATGCATGGATTTTCTTACCATCAGACAATAAATTAAGCTTTGCACAAGCGATGAGAATGAAAGGGAAAGTGTGATAATCAGGTACAACAAGGTTATTGTTATTACTCTTATCATTCTTGCTGTCATTAAGCATGAGATGAAAGTAATGAATAGAGAGGTGGGGTTGAGAGGAACTAGAGTAAGCTCTAATGAGTGTGTTGTAGATGAAAGCATTAGGGGCATGAGTTTGCTGGAAGAGGAGAGAAGCATAAGATAGGTTACCATGGGAATAGAGAGAAAGAAAGGAAATGAGTTTGCTGATTGCATAAGTGTTTTGATGAAAGCCATTGGTTATGAAAATGGCATGGATGGATTTGAATTGCTTATAATTCTTGCATGAACTGATGAGTGACATGCACCATTTCCATGCTCCAACACTGCCCATGAGACAATTGGTGTTCCATCCAATGCACCCCAACGGCCAAACCGCTTTTACAGACGGCAAGTGATGTTTAATAATATTTTCGCGTGAATCATGTCATATAGCAAGCCACATACAAGATACACTAATTTTTCCTTCTGGGAAATCTAATTCGCTCTACTCGAGCATTTTTGATATCATGAACAACATTTAATCAATTTAGTAATTTTGGTCTGAGATTTAAATGAAAATATCTTAACCTGTTTCATTCATCAAAGTTTATATAGCCCCAAAAAAACACCCATACACAGCATCAGAAATCATGTTGGGCCTAATAAAACAGGGATATGGCCTTCCCCTAGTGTCTTCATCCAAAATATTAGTAACAAGTTCTTTTGGTGGTAAACCAACCAAAGACTTTACCTACAGCTGCCTTTGCCAAATATTTTTGCAGCATAATTAGCTTCCGTATATCAATGGCTATACAAAACTCACAATAAGAGCCATTCAAAACTTTGATATCTATAAACCAGCGAGGATCAGCTTTGCCTGTACACAGTTGGATGGCAACTTGAAAGTCACTTTAGGAATAACTTAATTCTACAGCTTCATCTACCTCTTCATCTATCATTTCATCTACAGCTTCAAAGAAAAGAATATGAGGTTGTAAATGTGCTCTTTCACACATGAGAATTACGTCATCCCATCCGCCGATTACCTGAACAAATTGTACTAGATGATGAAATTGTTACCTGGAAACCCCAATCTGATTTTTAGAAGAATTTTTTTTGAAGACAGAGCGGTACCTTGACAGTTTCGTCATCATACATTGTCCATCGATCTTGCTCACAATTGTACGCAAAGCAGCCATAATGTTGTCCATAATAGCAGGCCTACAAAATACATGGCAAATTTAAGGGCCAAAACGTTGAAACTGTGTCTAAAAATGTGTGGAGATAAGTCATACGAAAGGACACAAACTTTTCTTTAATGAGGAGATACAAAATCATAATGCAGAAAATAATTATGAATTTGCAAGGACACAGATTTTTTCATATTTTTGATAAAAAGTATTATGTCATTCATACCATTGAAACTAGGCGGTGTTTGTTCCCTGGAAGCAGCCCCCGATATAGGACAGCAAAATCTAATTCAGTGGCCAGGGAAGCCAGTGTTGCTGATATGTCACTCGCGCACTCATGTGTATTCTGCCAACCAAGAACTGGAATGTGGAAAAAATAAAACTTAGGGGTTACAAACAATAAACCTGAACTAACATTTTGCTGAGCAACTGATCAGTTCACCATTTTGATTTACTAACCTGCTATGAACACATGTGGTGGAGTTGATAGAAACTGATGAATGTAATTGAGTTTTCCACACCCACCAGACTCTGGGTCACATGCTAATTGCTGATTCATCTGAACGTTATACAAAAGCTCGCCAAAAGAGATATCCGCATCCAGACCCTGCTGACATTGACCGAATAAATTAATGAAGAAATAATCTCAATCAACTAAGCAATCAACATTTCTACCTCTTCGCCAGTGAAATGACAAGTTTTAAACAAAACGGCAATGCCATTTGAGATACCTTCGCTGTTCTGAGTGCAGTAGCATTGATGTTCTGAAAGAATAAAGTGTACTTCAGATGTTTCGACTCCAAACCACAACCGTGGCAATGCATTTTCTCAAAGATGTTCATTCCAAAAAGAGAATGTGCTACACAATCTTTACTTTCACAGTCCCAGGACCCATTGCAATTATCATCTTCGTATTCCTCATCAAATCCACTTGAAACAGAAGTAAATGATCTATGAAGGCAGTAAAAGATTACTGCCATTATTTCTGAAGCATCATCCATCTGGGCCTGCCAGTCGTCACCATGCGTATCAGTTCAATTGTGATGATAATGGTTCAGTGATCTTCAATTATAAATTCTAATTTCTGAGTTCCTAGTGCCAGAGTTGTGGATACAAACTGAACATAAACCTTGATAAAATGGTATGAAATACATTATTCCAAACTATTCGAGATTTACCTGTTGAAAGAAATTACTATCTGGATACAAGTTACTAAGAGCAACTCTCAGAGAGGTAGGAGCAACTGCTTCAGTCTGCATATCTGTAGATGCCGCTCTTAAAGCCATGAGTATGTCATATAATGCACATACAGCACAAGGATCCCCAACATGCAGATGCGAAGATATCTTTTTCCCCAAAAACTCTTCGCGGAAGCGTTTTAAATGCCACAAGGTCTGTATATTCACAATAAATGAGTCTAAGTGAAAGATTAAAAGCTGAATGAAAAAAGAATATGAAAGATAGTCGAAAGGGTAACTGTTAGAATGTGCTAACCTGTATAATGACATTCAAAAAACAATTATAATCACCAGCTTCATTTTTTAACCCTGTTCCCAATACCTCGGTCCCGCTCTTGTTGTCAAAAATGATTTCACCTTGTGAAACTCTAAGGCAATCTGATTCTGAAGAAGTCATTTGAGGCAACCAACAATTGTATTTGCCAGCTTCATTTTTAAACCGTGTTTCTAAAATCTCCATTCCATTAATGCTGCCAAAAGTGGTTTCACCGTGTGAAACTCTAAGCTCATCTGATTCTGAGGACATCTCTGGAGGCAACATTCTTGGACCAGGAATTACTGATGAAATTTTACGTGCTTGTGACGTGTCTGGAATCGAACATCGAAAAAGTGCCAAAATTAGAATGTGAAAGGAACTGCTTAGCAATGTTAATTATATCTTCTAACCATTCCAGAAAGGTATAAGATTAAAAACTAATCTAGAAGGTAACGCCTTAGATTATACCGAGTTCGTAAAAAGGCATTAAAGGAAAGGTAATGCCTAAAATTTTGCGTGCTTGATGACCAGCTTTCTTAAGGTCAGCTCATAGGTAGTGCTTCGGAGCCACATATAAACATTGGCAGAAAAAACAGAACCAACATCAATTAGCCCTATCATCAACTTCCAATATATTAAACACAACCATTTTAACAATATTGAATTGGAATAAGCTAGTGTAGGAAGTATATCTAGACTCATGAGGGCATGGTTCCAGTTTCCAATATCAATTAGCCCTATCATCAACTTCCAACATATTAAACACAAAACCATTTTAACAATATTGAATTGGAATAAGCTAGTGTAGGAAGTAAATACACTCATGAGGGCATGGTTCCAGTTCTTCTCAACTTTTCAGATAATAGAGATTGGATTTAAACTTCCGGTTGTAGAATGTAATGTGTTTTTAGATGATGCATAAATAACTCAAGTATATGACACCAAAGGCCAATGTTACTTACTGTTGCCAACATGAGGAGTCCTCCAATCTCCTACACTGGCATGCTCTTTGACCAAATCTTCATTTGGAAAAACCCCAACTTCATGAATATCATTTTCAGAATTTAAGAATCGGGAACTCCCTTTTACAACAGTGGAAGAGCTGTTGTGCCTTTTGTGTTGTCTTCCTATCCATCCCTCAGAAGGCACAAAGCAATTTTCTAGTGCTTCACCGTCAACGGCTGCAAAAATGAAATCAACCAAATGAACACTTCAACTAAAGAATTTACATAACTAACACAATATACTCTGTATAACTTATAACATTACAGAATTCGAACAAATCATGAACGTCATTCCCAGAGCCTATATATAGTTGGGGGGTTGTTAACCTTGCTCAACTTTGCTTTGAAATTGATTATTTATTCTTAATTGAGGTTGGAAAGTCGACTAATATATTCAGGTTTGTGACTAAAGACAGCGCCATTTTCAGAAGTTGACCACAGAGAAGGCACCAGAAGAAATGCCCCATGGTTACAGTTTTTCCGCTCAAACGCATCTGGATAAAACTGATGCGGTTTAATTCAACCTGGAATCCATCTTGCAGCTGCCACACAATCCAACATTCTTTTACTTCTTACTTAACTCACCAAGATGCTTCTGCTTGCCCTCATTCTCGATGCTCCTCTGATACTCCAGAATCTCTTCAAGCTTTCTTTCCTCCGCTTCAAGCTCAATTTTATGTCTATATTCTTCTTCTTGTTGTGTCAAGTCATTAACGTTAACGCCACCTACAATCTCTGAATCTGGATGAATTTCAGACTTAATAGAGAAGTGGCTGCATCAATATAACAAACAGTAAATAAGGAGATACAATACCATTAAAAAGTAAAGGAGGAAAAAACTCGGCAGTTATTTGAGATGGTAAAAAAAAAAACTGGCGCACATTTCTTCTGTAGTTATTTTCTGGAGATGCTGCTCACTACCACCATTCACCTGCAAAGTACAAAGCAATGAGCCCCCATCATAAGACTTGATATAACAGGTAAGTATGAGCCCCTAAAAAAGGATAGACCCAATAGTTATAACCTTGAAATTCTTAGCTTTTCTATGATCCCTTATCTTTTTCTTATCCTTCATTTTCCCCTGATTATGTTTAGAATCGCCACCTTTGTGAATTCCCTTTTTAGCTTCCAGTTCAAGTTCAGCTAAGAGTGCTTCTCTTGCAGCATCAGATTTCTCTTTCGCATCTTTGGCAACTAGTTCCTCTAAGTGTGCCTGGAAAAGAGAACATCCACAAAAATAAAGTAAGTTACATCAAAAAATATTGGCTGATGGTTATAACCTAAAAGTACAAACCCGTATGAACGACTGAATAAGAGGCAGTATAATCTCCCGAAAACTGTAGGAAGATAAAGGCGCAATCTTCAGCTCTAATTTTTCCATGTCCGTGACAGTTTGATGCATGATCCCATCAATTCTTTCGACCTGCAGAACAGGACACATGAGATTAAAACATTGAATATAGCTGAAACGATACAAGTAGTTGCACACCCACCTTTTCTGATAGCTGAACCTTCAGTCTGTTGATTGGTACTTCAAAGCAATTATCTTCTTGATGGAGGACATCAAGCATTCTCCGCTTGTCTTTTACGCCATAATCTGTGTCAGATAAACGTCTAGTGACATCAGCCGAGGTTCCTTCACATCCAAATGGTGCATCCTTCAAAGCCTGTGCTTCTCTGAGAACAGCTGATATAGCCTCTAACTCAAACTCACTACCATTCAATATCGCATCACTTTTCCTTTCAGTAAGTTCTTGCCATCGCTTGCTAAAAACTGCCTCAAAACTCTGAGAGGCATTTCTAGTATCATGCTCCCTCTTTTTAAGCTCTTCAACACATAGTCTCTCAACTGCCAGTAAACCTTCTTGAATGCGTAGGACCTAGCATTTCTCCTTACACATGCATCGTAAGAGGTTGTACTTCTGCTCACGCTTCTGAAGCAATTCTAATCCCTTAAGGGTGTTTTGTTTCTTGAGATGGTTCCATGAATTCAGTTGTTCCCTGCTCGAAGGGCCTGCAAAAATCCAGGATAGAAGAGCATTGCTATCAGGTGGTGGACCATCTTTACAAGTAATGTCACCTCTAATTGAATGCTCGTCCAAAAGAAGATATGATGAATCCCTGCTCAAAGTAACCTTCCCTTTGATCTCAGGCTTCTGAGGCATTTTAAAAGCAACGGAATCCCTACTAACTTTACAAGGAAGGATCGACTGCATATTTGGAGAGAAGCTACTCATGTGCTCCCTCACCACATGTTGCACAAGTAAATCGCCGTCAGTGAACTTCTCACTGCAGCGGCAGCATACCCAGAACCTCCATGTCCTCTTATCCTGCACAAACAACAGGGCTTCTAACAGAGTCTCCAACATCCACCTATCCTTTGATGAACTGAAATGGGACTTGAGATCCTCAATACTCACTTGGAGCAAACTTTGCTTCTTCTCAAGGGCCATTGAATCCCAAACAGATCTAACGTGATTCAACCCATCTGACATGGATGCAGTCTTCTGCAAACTTGAATGTTTACATTGTGCGCTCACAGTGGGAAGCAAATCAGACTTTTCTTGCAGTAGCCTAGCAGCAGCTACACTTTCCTCAATTTCCTTTCTTCTCTCTTCAGGTGTCTTAGTTGCTTTCTTAATCTCATTAGGGCGTCTAGCGTGACATAAGCTAACTTCCACGGGACCTTGAAACCACTGAAAATTGTGGGCAGTTCCATTATTAGGACTCCTCGTCCCATTTGAAATCAAGGCTAGTTTGGCTTTCTGGGAAAGAGATCGACGCTTTTGTTGAACATTGCCTATTGTTAATACATTGTGGCAACACCTGCATTGCCAACTCTCCTCACCTGGGTCAATCGGATTCTGAATAGCGAGTGCCCTCTCACATTCATAAACAATCTCATCATACCCAACCTCAGCATCATTTGTGGATTCAAAGAGTAAGTTGACATAGAAATGAGCAAACTCAATAGAATTTGGCGCTAATAAAACAGCTCTTTTGGCTGATTCAATGGCATTCTTAGTATGCATCTGTTTCTCATTTGGGTCCTCAACTAGGGAACCAGCAAAATTCCATATATTCGCCAAAGCACGATGAACAAGACCAACACTCTCATACTGAAGACTTAGCTCTTTCATAAATTTTAAAGCCTTTGCACGATTCCCTTTTCTAATTTCATTTAGGGCTTTATCGTATTCAACTTTAACACTAGATATCAGCTTCTTCTCATCATTAACACTTAGATTGCCATCTTTAGCTACCACCTCTGCTGAAGCTGCAGTTACAGTAGCGGCAGAGGCACTAATTGGAGTAGGTTTGTTTCGAAATCCAGGGTTTTGTTTTTTATACCCCATTCTTGATGGCAACTGCAAGATGAAACTTAGCTTATATAAAGACAACTCTCTTTATTGATGTTTAGAAAATCTCTCAAAACTAAACAAGCTCTAATCTTGCTCATATGATCAACCACAACTTTGGTGATCATATATATATAGAACTATGAATTCCTTTTCCTAGTCCTATTACCTTATTACATGTCTTTCCTTTTCTTAGAACTAGATGACTTCTAATTCCCTTAGGATTACATCAATTTTCTAATCTTGTCCTAACCAGCTTGTTAGTGACTTCTATGTTGAAGTTTAACCAACATTCTCCCCGTTAAGCTTCAACCTTACCCGTGACATATCTTGTACTCCAATCAATTGTCTCATTTCTTCAAACTTGATCCGAGCTAATGCCTTTGTTAATATGTCTGCTTTCTGCTCAGTTCCTGGTATATGTTCTACGTTAATGACCTCCTTCTCGATGCATTCTCGTATGAAATGATACCTTTTGTGAATGTGTTTCGTCTTCCCATGAAACACTGGATTTTTAGTAAGTGCAATTGCAGACTTATTATCAATCTTGATGAGAACTTTTTCAGGTTCTCTTCCTTTGATTTCACCCAACAGTTCTTGAAGCCATATTGATTGTTTAGCTGCTTCTTTTGCGGCCATAAACTCAGCTTCGCATGATGACAGAGCTACTGTGTCTTGCTTCTGTGAACACCATGTAATAGGTGCTTCTCCTAGATAAAATATATGACCAGTTGTACCTTTTCCATCATCTTGGTCAATATTATGACTGCTGTCACTATACCCAACAATTCCTTTTTATCCTCCTCGACCATACTTCAATCCACAGCTGATTGTTCCTCTTAGATATCTTAATATCTGTTTTATTACATCACCATGAGACTTGCGTGGACTCTGCATATAACGGCTTGCTACTCCCACAGAGAAAGCCAAATCTGGTCTTGTGTGTAATAAGTATCTAAGGCATCCAACATTTCTTCTATAACTTGTTGGATCAATATCTGCTTCTTCTTGTGCCTTTGAAACTTTAAGTCCAAACTCCATTGGTATCTTAGTTGGATTACAAGTTTCAAGTCCTGCTTCTTTTAGAATTCTCCTTGCATAAGCTTCTTGTTTAATTTGAATCCAATCTACTCCTTGATGGACTTCTATGCCGAGGTAATAAGTGAGTTTTCCGAGGTCTGACATCTCAAACTTTGATGACATTTCTCTCTTGAATTCATTGATCACCTTAAGGGAGTTGCCAGTCAAAAATAGATCATCTACATAGACTGCAATCACAAGAAGCGTTCCCTTTTCTTCTCTTCTGTATACTGATGTTTCTTTAGAGCACTTAACAAATCTGATTTCTCTTAAGATTTGATCTAACTTTGTATTCCAGGCTCGAGGGGCTTGTCTTAGACCATATAGAGCTTTTGATAACTTATAAACCTTATGCTCTTGTCCTTTTACTTCAAAACCTTCTGGTTGTTCAACATACACATCTTCTCGCAATTCACCATGTAAGAATGTTGTCTTAACGTCTAAGTGGTGAATTTCCCATGAGTTTGATGCTGCTTCTGCTATTAAGAGACGAATTGTCTCTAGTCTAGCAACTGGTGCGAAAACTTCATCAAAGTCTATGCCTGATTCTTGAACGTATCCCTTAGCTACAAGTCTTGCCTTATATTTGTTGACAGTACCATCAGCATTCCGTTTTATTTTGAAGATCCACTTAAGACCAATCACTTTTACCCCACCTGGCTTATCAACTAGAAACCAAGTCTTGTTTCTGTTGATTGAAATAATTTCTTCTCTACATGCTTGTATCCATTTATGCGAAAGCTTTGCTTCCTTAAAATTCCTTGGTTCATCATTAACAGAAAGTAGCATAATCTCACATTCTTCTGCAGCTTGAAGAACATAATCCTCCAGGTACTGTGGCTTTTCTATCTGTCTTGTTGATTTTCGCAGTGGAATGGGTTGAGTTATTTCATCGATCTCTTCTTCTTCTTCTTCTTCTTCTTCTTCTACTTCTTCGTTATTCTCAGTGTTTTCATTATTATCTTCTTCTTCTTGATTAACATCATTGTTTCCATTGGTATTGATGATTATGGGTCCTTCCCCTTCATCAATTACTTGACCCCATCTCATGTGAAACATTCCTGGATCCCTACTTGGTCCATCATTAGTTTCTTTCCAGTTCTAGTTTGCTTTTTCATCGAATACCACATCTCGACTCACTATCACTCTTTTCGTTGTTGGATTGAATAATCTGTAAGCTTTGGATCCAGGCTCAATTCCTAGATTCACAAAAGTCTGAGATCGATCACAAGAGTCTTATATAAGTGGAGTGGTGGTTGTGGTGGAGTTGGTGAATAGTGGAGATGGCAAAAAACGCTATGGCATTATGAACAATAGTGGCGGAAGCTGTTTTGGTAGCAAGAGTGGCGATGGTAACTATTGGCGAACAATGGTGGCCAGTGAAAAGTAAAATGCACTCAAGTCCTTCAACCATAATAGCAGGTATTTGACTAATTGGTGTCACTTTTTTGCTTGATCTCGGGTCATTTTTGCTTATTTTTCTTATTTTTATATGAATTTCAATATCAATGAGAACAAATGACTAAAAAAGAAAATTATGGTTATTTCATCGAACATGGTATGATTTATTTTAGATGTTCCAAGGGGCTTTCGACAAGCACAATTGGGATCTGATGGCTTTGTCTCAATTCTTTAAGGGATTATGTTATCTTTATGAAGTTCACTTCCCCAAATATTATTATCCTTGGTTATCTATCGTATTTATTTTTACTTTTTTTTTGTTTAGCTTTGAAAAATTGGAACCCATTAATTTTTTTTTAGCGTGATCGTTTTTCTTATTTTTTTTACTCATATTCCTTCCATTAGTGATTCTAATTATTTTCTCCATATTGTTTTTCCATCTTCATTTTTCAGATTACTTGAAACATAGTTCCTTAATGCTGGTGGAATTAAATATTGAGAATCTATATCCTATATCAAATGAGCAACTCATATTAAGGTTAACCACTTATATATTTTTTTATATATAATTTATAATGTGTTGTATGTTTTGCAAATCATCCGTTTCATTAGTGTTATGTCAATGTTCCTGTGTTCCTAAAAGCGTTTAATGTAGGGAAAGCAACAACGAACACTATAACACTTTAAGATGCTTTATTATTTTGTCCTAGCAATCATATAGGGGACTCATCATCTTTAGATAACAAATTTGTTAGTGCTACTCTGTCAGCTTTCTCCTTTATATCAAACGTACGATGTTAATTTAATTCGTTGCGTCCAAAAGATTTTACCAGAAAAAAACTTCCAATATTCCTGTGTTTAGAAACATCTCTTTCTTCATTCGACTCTGTATAATTTAGATGTCTTAATAGTTCAGTTTTATACTCACCTGCTAAGTTACATGGCTTGGTCAAATAACCACCCTGATATAATCTATGACTCATAATTTTTCTTTCTATTTGATTTCATTTCACCATGCAAATCACAAGCTAACCTTCTCATACTTAGTCTATATCCTATTACTAATTGCTATACTTGAATGAGTTGTGCTTTATTCGTTATATTCTCAAACTTTGATCACACTGCTAAATATTTTATCTCAACTTTGTTGTCATGGATTTTTAGAATATTAGTCTTTTGTGGATCAACGACAACGATATTGTGGTTTTAAAACAGTACTATTATAAATATAACCTATATTTCTTTTGCACACATGTTTACCACTATAAGATAGTGCAAAGAAGATATTGATAACGTACACATGTCTACCGCTATAATTTTGTCATCGAGACTGTTTTCCTACCTTATTAAGAATTTTTCTTGGGCACGCTTATATGATTTCAAACTTTCAGGTAACAAACGCAAAAATAATACCAATTGATGAGTCATAATATTATAGTCAATAGAAGTTAAGAGCTAACAACATTTGATTGTATATGAATTATTGCATCCAAGAGATTCCATAAGGCATTTCACGCAAAAAATACTCCTTACTAAATGTTTTAACATCATTTTTACTCAATGATGGATAACTGAGTCTACTGTTATCAGGTTAAGTGGTTAACCGTTTGACTTACTAGCTAACCATGGTTTCATCATTTTTATGCAGCGAAGAACCACACATAAATTTGGAAGGACAATGTCCTAGAATGTGTAGGAGTTTTGATGTACTAGAGATCTTATCGTGTTATTGAATTCGTATGAACATAGAAAGTGATATTTATTGTTGAGTCCATACTGAGTTTTAATGTTTTTGGACTATTCTTAAAGGGAAAAAAGTCAACAAGGATCTGGATATTTTTAAGGCCTAGCCAACTATCCAGGACGGATGAACTCAGATGACATAATTATTTAATAACTGACATAGTTCAATGTTTTGGTTTTGCACGGTCACTAAAATAGGGATTCAGAAGTGCAGTATCATTTCAAAAGACCCGTAAGATACCTTTGTGAATTATAAAACACTATAAAAAAAAATTTGTTAATTGGGAAAGAGAGTGCGAAGATTAATTATGATAATTCGTGGCTTGAGGATACAACTCTAACATATTTGTGAAGAGGTGAAAGTTTCAAACATAGAAATGAATCATACATGGGTACATGAGAAACGATTTGTAGACTGAAGGCCAGAAATATCAATCAAATTTTATCTTCACTTTTAATATGGAGAGTAACACGACAGATAATAAGTTTTTTTTTTTGATGAAAAATCATATCACATTTCATTCAATCCAAAAAGGTGAATTCATGATTGTTCACAAGAAAAAGAACATCAAAATACAAGAAAAATGAAATCCAAATACAAATAAAGATACCAATCACATATAAAGAGAAAGAGCAAAATATTGCAAAGGAACCCACTTTTTGTTTGAATTGGGTACAAATAAAAATAATAAAATATTACATCTAATATTCAAACACCGGAAAATGCACATTAAATAAAAATTATGCTCGTGCCGTAATGGCACGGGTTAAGCCCTAGTTATCTTTTAAAGAGTACATGAATTTAAAATTTATACGGTAGTACATCAAAATTAAAATATCAAATATTATAAATTGACATGAATCGAATTTAGATTACTTGTATTGATAAAATAAATAAATAATAAATGAAAATAGAATACATTTTGACGACTAAATTGCTTATAATGATGTGAACTATTTAAATATTTTATGAAGTAAATTTATAAGACTTACACCAATTACGATAAAAGTTTAGGGACTAATTAATTCTAATAAACTAATACTTAGTTAATCCAGTATTGGGGAATAGTGAGGTTGGTAATTCTTGTGTGTTCCTGTGATTGTCAGGCATCGCGAACTTAGACAGGGCAGCTGCATTCTTGTATCACTAGGCATAGAATGAGAACTTGCTTCTGATAGTGACAAAGTTTATTGAGAAACTTTATTATAGAACATTTTCTCTCGTAATTAGAACCATCATCTTATTGAAATAGAAGTTAGTCTATTAAACTTAGAGCCACAAATGTTAGTTATAGAAAGCCATATAGGTTTGTGCTTTGCTTCTTGTTGTTTGCGCTTAAATAAGAGATAAGATTTTTCAGTAAGGTGGGGAATTTTTGAAGACCAGAAGGTTGATTTGATTTTCGAGGACAAAATGTATAAGGTGGGGAGAATGTAAAGACCCTCAAGCTCGTCAACGCTATTAGACTAGTCAAGAGACGTATTAACCGATATTAATTCGATTAGTTTAACACGAACAATAATTAATATAAATTAATCTAACAACGATCTAGATACGAAACTAGTATTGCTCGATAGATCTCGAAAATTTAGGCGAAATGGACTACTTGAACGTGTCATTCGGATTCCGTACGAAAAAGACATCACCAGATTTGTTGAAGGGAAAAATAGTTTAGCCGCCTTTGCAGCCCTTATCCAATTCTTGGGTGCCTCAGTAATTCTCGTCAACCTTATCCCTAACCAATCAGAGAGTATAAAATTAGGGGTGTCAACGGGTCCGGGTCCTCCCGGGTATCACTAGACCCGTACCCTACTTATAAAGGTCGGGTCCGGTTCCTAACGGTTCCGGGTCCGGTTCCTAAATTTGTGGACCTAGAACCGGACCCGTTTAAATCCGGGTACCCGTCGGTTCCGGGTACCCATTGGGTCTAAAGAAAACTATTTAAAAAATCTCAAAAACTTAATATATTTCTCTTTTTAGCTTGGATTTAAGTAATTTTTATAAAAAATTATCATTATTTCTTATGAATGTACTAAATAAAGATTAAATGTAAGAGAAAAAATTTAAATGAGTAAAATATCAAAGTTAAAGCTAGAAAAAATACTTATAATTTTGCTAAAAACATGAATAAACGGGTACCCGATACCCGCGGGAACCCAATGGGTATTACCCGTTTGGACTCGTTTAAATTCGGGTCCAATTGGGTAATTACCCGCCGGGTCCTAAATAGCTAATGGGTCCAACTTTAGGACCCGGAACCGGACCCTAATATATCGGTTCCCGTGTCCGGTTCCGGATCCGGATAATGGGTACCCATTGACAGCCCTGATAAAATAGTTCTCATGTTCTCTTCTTCTTTATTCTCTCCTCTTATTATTTTTTCTTCTTCTTTCCTCTTCTTCTTCTAGCGAACCCGAGAGATGAAATTGAGATTTGATTTCGGGAGAACAATTGATTAAACTTTGTAGATAAAGAAGGAGTTTGTGTTTCTGTGTTTATGAAGAAGAAGATTGTGATGCTGTTAAATCAAATATAGGGTTCTGTAAGAAGTTTGTAAAGAAGGATTAGAAGCTGGGGTTTCTTATATATAGTACTGATTCGAGGTTGATTTCCTGACGTAAAAGAAGAATTGAGAACCGGGTTTAGTTGATTGAGGAAGGAGTGAAGTTAATTGGATTTTACAGAGCTGTTCATGAAGAAATGAAGAGTTAGGGTTTGTAAAACTGGTTAATTAAATTCGTATGGAATGAATTGTTTTATTAGGTTGTTGACAGATGAAGAAGAAAAGGTCTACCGTTTAATTGATGTTTTGAAGTGGTTCTGATGATGAATTGAAGAATTAGGGTTTTGAGATTGATGTTGAGTGCATGTGAAAATTGATAAGTGATTCGGGTTGTTGTTAGATGGATATGGAGAGGGTTTTTGTCTGATTGATCCAGCAGAGTTGTGTTAGTGAAGAATCATGAGTTAGGATTTGATTATGTTTAATGAAGGTGGTTGGATGTTGGCGATGGTGAACTGACAAATAAGGGAGGACATTGTAGTGATTTGTTTGTCTGAAAATCTTCTTAAGGTAATTGTTCTCAGTTAATTAGTGAAATTATTCATTGATGATTTATGAGATGATGAATCCCAGATGGATTTACTTAGATTTAATTTGAAATGGATTGTATGAGTTTCTAGTGACTGTGTTGTTGCAATTTGATGATAGTTGAAGTTGATCGAATTCTGGGAATGAAATTGAGAAAATTCAGAGAAGCTGGGTGAGGTATTTACACTGTTGAGCCTATGGGTTTATTCATGAATTATGGTCCGAGATAGCTATGGTGGTTTGCTGAGTGTTACATGGATTTTAGATGAATGTTAAGGAGATACAGTTACATATAGGTATGTGATGTTGATTGAAGTTATGTGATTGTTAAAGGACTCACAGTTGAGTTAGATGAACGGGGTATGTGATAGAGATGAAATTGTTTATCCAGTGATGTTGTATTGAGGTGCAACTGAAATTAATTGGTATTGCAGGGAATTAGTATAAGTTGAGATTAGTGATTGTGTTTTGAATGGTTGTAAGTGAATGTAATGGTGCAGAGCTGTAAAAAGGCTTAAAAGTATGCAGGGAAAAGTCTTGATATGGATGTTCTGTCATGAGAATGTGTTGATGTTGTGAGAATTGTACAGGGTTTGTGTTGAGGTTTAGATGAGTTGGTTGTTTGTACCAGGGTTATGGTGTAGCTGCAAACAGTGATAATGCTATTGGGTTATGACAGTTGGTTGAATTGGAATTGAATTACAGTTGAGGGTTATATATGTGAAATGTAGAAATTAGATGTTCAGTGTGGAGTTGAATGTAAGATAAGAACTTCCCATAGAGGAAAGGTGTTGCTTAGAGGTGCAATTTGCAGGTAATCTTAATTTGTAGTTGTAAGTAAATTATGAAGTTTGCTTAAGAATATATAAATTAGTTGCATTTGAGTTTTGATTTGAGCAAGAGTCTTAACTTGAGTTCCTTCAGCTTAGCTGACTAGACTTAGTGTTTCTGACTCAGTCTATCTGACTGAGTAAATCTGAATCTGATTTAACTGAATCAGTCTTCTGACTGAATTGACTCAATAACCAGGATTAACCCGTTTTGACTCAGTTGACCGATTTAGACTTTAGACTTGACTATTTGACCCTTGACTTTGTCCCGACCTTGGATATTGACTTTTAGTTGACCCTTGACCGTTAAGTTCGATCGTTAGTGACTGTTAGTTGATTTTGGTGGACTTGGGCTTAGGGAAGCATTAGATAAACTTGTATGATTATTGTGTGAGCCATTTGGGCGATTTCTTAGAGTAATTGTGTGATTAACAATTAGTCTATATTAACAACAGTCGATTCAAAAGGACGAACCAGTGGATCGTGGATCTTGAGGTAGGCGTGGCTTGTCGTCAAAAGAGGTGGGAATACATTTAACTCTTTTGAAACCATTGTTGTTCCTTTTATAAAAGTTTGTATTTAACAACTCATGCATTGTCCGCTTGTTCATTCCATACATTGTTTAGTTTGCATTACGATTGTTCTGTTGATTCTTTGAATCTTTCCACGATTTGGAAAGGACTTATAATGTTTGCTGTCACTATGAATTGTTATGGGAAATGAGAATTTCCACATGTGGTATATAAGATACGCTCCTTCACATTTATACCTAGAGATTTTATGATATATTGGTCGGCAGTTTGCGTGTGCGGAACTGTCGACATCCATACATACGATTAGGTGTGGATTTGCGAGTTCGAAATTGCACAACCATAGTATACATTGTTTGACGAAGGAGTTTGTCCATATACATGTTTGAGTATTACTAGTGACTTAGTCACTTTGTTGTTTGGGAAAACATGTATTGTTTTCCAAATCTTGCTCATGATTTCTTTAAAGTTGAATGTTATTCCTGCTGGGCAGCCCTTCTAGGGATGATGTGCTCACCCTTTCCCATTTTCAGTTTCAGAAAAAGATCAGAGTTGCGCAGCGAAAGCTTCGAGGAGTTGACTCCGTTAATTAGTTAACTTCTGTTATGTTTATTATGTTATTTATTCTATCTGCAAACCAAATGATTATTGTATATGTATCATTTGAGAGGAATTCTTATATATAATTCAGAGAAGGGTTAGTTTTTGGGTTAAGTTTTGTAGCAGTTTTCTTAATTGATTGTTTAAATAAATGATTTAGATTCTTAGTGCCTCTTTATTTAATTAATCTCTTGGATTAGTCAGCTGCTAGCTTTGAGGGTGCTACATAATTAGTCTAAATCTGTTGTAGATTTAAGACTGTTTATAGACTATATATAAAAGGTGCATGTAGACTTGCATGTTTCGTTGTAGTTATGAGCCATGATAGAGTAGTCCTGGTCGGTTGTCATCATCAATGGAATAACTATCAGGACAACACCAACTCGTCGACCCGCAACCACAGATGAAGCACATCTTATTCCTTGAAGCTAGCAGCGGAAGTATGGACATGCATTGAGCGACAACAACAGTATGAGATGATGACTCGAGTCATAGCAGGTAACACCAAGGTAAGGAATAAGAGATGCACGGAAAAGCTGATGATGAAGTCGGAAGTAATCTTGATGTAGACTGAAGCATGCAAGACTCTGTTGTAAAAATTTGTTAACCTCTTCTTGTGGTATTGATCAAACAACAGAGATCGGTATAAAAATTGAGTGATACAGTTAGTAGCAGCGAGCTAGAGCGGTGATAGTATCCTTTTTTTAATACTCGTGAGAATCATCATTCCCTCATTGATCTAGTATTGCAAGTGCTACCAAGTGGCGTTCTTGCTTCCGACACGTAGACCTTTGGCTAGTGCTTGTCTTTATTTGTGAGTTTTTTTCTTTTTTGTTAAGAAATATTGCTCGGAGTCCTGCTTGTCTATGAACATCTTGCCAATAGGGAGAACGACACCAAAAGCCTCAAAGGACTGGGATGATACTATCCTCAATGATAAAGCAGCAATTTCTGAGACATTGTTGAAGTGTCCAACCTTGAGATGAGATGGTAAGGTAGTGATAAAGTTTATGAACGGTCGTATCTCAGTAGTAGTAACAACTTTATCAAAACTCTACTCCTCGTTGTAATTTCTTTGGATGAGACCAACGGTTGCTAGTAACAACCATATATATTCTTCAACACAACGACGCCAACGTCTCTCCATGACACCTATATCAGCAATACCAACTCCCCTTTGACGAAGACATCAACAACAATGACGACACTGCTTGTAACGGTAAGGAGTTAAAGATTGAGCTAACGACAGCAAAACATGGTAGCAGTTTCTCCTTTTATCTCTAGTTTCAGTGTAGGCGTAGTTCCAAGATGAGCAGTCAATATAAATATAGGTAAAGAAGATGCCGTTAACCACAAAGAAGGAATTATAAGTGATGGTCAGTTCCCTGCCTGTAGGTGTCCGTATTTTGATGTTGAAGGTGACATGGAGCCTTCAACTTTCTCACCAAGTGATAAACATGAATGAGACAATACCATAGGAGTTGGGAGAGTATACCTTGCACCTGTTGTGACTGCTGATGTTCTCATTCTGGTAGCTGCTAATGAATTTTTTATAAGAAGATCTAAGAGTTGAAGTCCGGGTACAACTTGTTGATGTGAAACATGAGGTTATCTTCATTTCATAAGGTGGTAAGAGTAACGCTAACAAAAGAAGTCTCGGGGCCGACATCATCATAAATATTGAGGCTGAATATGGTTGTGGCTTCCTTTTTATCATTGATAGTCAGAACTTCAAATTTAGTTTAACATGTCTTTAACAACATATCGGTATTGCCAGAGCGGAGTAGGCATCATGGGCGCAGTCCCCACTCTAGATGGTACGCAAGAGGATGAGACCTCTTGATTAGATGAGGGTCCTGATATAAAGAGATTTTGTAGATTATGCTTGCAACCTTAGTATTGGTATTGTCGACTATGAAGACGTTCAGCTAGAATTGGCAAGTGTTCTTTTACCAATGAATCTCTTCAGTGTTCTTCTAGTATCTCTGATCATGGGGAGAGGAAAGTCTGGGAGCGTCTCTCTTGTTGATGTTGTTGGCTTTGAGCCAGATATGGTGTATCTTGGACATGATTTTCTCTTCGCGGCAGTCGTGCCCGTGGTACATGTGTTGGAGCTGGTGGGGGTGCACGTGCAAGATATTGCATCTTTGAGGCGGTGGCTTTTCTCTTACTCCTTCATTGCTACAGAAGGTCGAAGGTTGTATTTCTTGTTGATTCTTTGATGACGAACGATCAGCCACATCAACCGGTGCTTCATCGTCTTCTAGCATAAGAGCTTTGGAAGTTCCAGGATCATCAGTGGACTGTTGAAGCATTCTTGGCTGGATTTGGCGTTGCTTGGTCAGAGAATTGAGAAAATTGAGTAGCTCCGGTGTCGATACCTCCTTGATTCTTAGCAAGGATCTCTTGCGTCTGCATCAAATCGGCTATGATAGGCATCATGAGTGGCACCGTTGTTGGTATTGAAAATATGGTTGGTAGTTGAACCTGACCTAAGAACGATAATTTTTTTGTGAAATTGGAAAAAATTGAATCGTGAGAAATTGACTTTGCAACCGAGAGATTAATCTCCCACTGTGGTCGCCAATTAGTAGTAAGGTAAAAACTGAATATGCCGAAAATGGTAAAATGGGCTAGGTTGATGAGAAACGAGTCTAAACCCTAAACAAATATACTGCACAGGAGTACTTTATATTTGAGAGATCAATCTGTATAATTCTGTCCTAAACCAAGAAATGGTCGTTCCAGTCTTGCTTCGATCATAAAGGAAGGAGAAGGGTTGGTCTTAGGGAGGGAAGCAGGGGAAGTGTTGAGATCAGAGTGGTAGACTTTGTGAGCGAAGATGGTGTATGAGTGCGTATCAGAAGATAGAACTCTCTTGTTGACAATAAGCGGTGTATCCTCTCTATCTTTCTGGATACTTGCGTAATGGATATGACTGCATATTCAGAAATAAACCAGAAAATCTATTTATGTGTAATCATGCATGTACATCCCGATCTCATAGGAAGTGGAAATTGTGGAGGAGTGAGAAGGTGGAGATTGTGTGAAAGAGATGAAATCGTGTCCCTATCATTGAGGGAAGACTGGATGGTTGTATATTCACTACTCCTTAACTTGTTATCTGTCTGCATTTCCCGACACTTTCTCATAATGGGTGCATCACACACACATTTTCGTAGACCACCAGACCAATACCCTGATGAACTCCCTGATAGGTGTCTAAAACACCTAATTTTATATCTAGTATTTATGCTTTCTTTGCTATTTTTCTTGTAAATTATATATCTTATGTTTGTTTTTGAGTGTTTAGGTACTTTGGAGTCATTTGGAACAAAAGAAGAAGAAACGGCCTAAAAGTCTCATCTCAAGTGCAAAAGTGTTGGAGGCGGATTATTTCTCATTATTTGCTTTTATTTCTTCATGTCTGTCTGAAAAGTATGTCGGTTTTAGTGATGCAAGTTTCTGTTTGAAAAGCATGACAACTTTAGTGATGTCAAGAAATTGAAGAGAGAAAGTGGGTCTGAGAAATGAGAGGCGGTTGTTGTTGGCGTAAGAATGCAAAAGAATAAAGCACTCTTTTAGAGCATAAGGGCAAAATCGTCAATTCACAGGCGAGTGGTAGCTGGATCTATGCGACAGAGAAGGGGAAGAATGAACCGTCAGTTCTGCGCAACTGACATGCCAAATAAATGGGGTTACCCCTTATCTATGAGACCTGGGTGGCTATATCCAGTCTCAATTCTTACACTTACCCTAGAATTCAGAGAGAAATCAATTCTCTCATCACTTTCTCTTCTTCCCACTCACCTGAAAAGGAACCATGGCGGCTCCCTTTAGAGGAAGAGAGATTCTAAGTTTAGAGAAAGGAAGAAATCAAGAAGGAATTCAGTTCAGAGGGACAAGATTCAGAGATGAATTAAGGTGCTATTTAAATCGAGAAGTTGATGCTGAATTGGGGTGAATTTGAGTCTCTGCTGCTGTTGATATTCATGGGAAGTTAGGGTTTGTTTAGAAATAATGATACTGTGAATTCGGTGGAGTTAAGAGCTATATCTGTACGATTTGAGTAGGGAAGAAAATGGGTTTTGCTATAATTAGGGTTTGGTCGATTCTGTTACAAGGTGATGGCTGGAAGAAAATTGAGTGGAGAATTTGGCATCTGTTGATAACAATGATCGATCTGAGAAGGAATAGAAGCTGGGGTTTTGAATCTGAAACAGGAAAGGTTGAGAAGATGGTGCTGCCATGGAGATGAAGATGGGTTTGTGGAAATTGCAGTTAGAAGTGATGTTGTTGATGCTGTGGTGTTGAGACAGAAAGAGTTGCAGTTGGATTGAAATTCAAGGGTTTTGAGCAAATGGGTTTTGCAACTGATGATGAAATTGAACTGTGACTGAGATGGGATTGCAGGTGATAATGTAATGGCTAGGGAGTCAATACATGGCAGTGGTGATATAACTGAGTTTGTAACTCAGATGGAGGTTTGCTGATGCTAATGGCTCAAGGGTTGGATGAAATTTAGGTTGCTGTGAGTGTGAAGCTCAAGAAATGGACTGATGGGGTTTACAAGGAAGAAACACAGATTGAACAAAATGGGCTGTGTTGGTGCTGTGTTTGGTAATATGATGATGTTGGTGGATGTTTACAATAAGTTCTGTGTTGGTGATGATTCTGTTGTTACTGGGATAGATTTGAGGGTTCCTGAAGTTGTATTGAAGAAGCAGAATTGCAGCTGAATTGAAGTCAAGTGTTGTTTGCGATGAACTTGAGCTGGTAAGGCTGGCGTGGCTGCTAATGGAATGAGGAAGTTAAGATGATACTGAGGCTGAAGTTCTGGTGATGTTGCTCTGCACCTGAGATGGATAAAAGAGACTGACAAGAAGAGGTGGTTGTCAATGTTGGTTTTAATTAGTAAGTTATATGGGTTGCTGCTTTTGGAGTTTGTTGGTGGCATTGAGAATGAGCTGCTACAAAGCTCAAATGGAGATCGTCAGGTGGACTGGTTGGTATTGCAGAGTTGTGAAGCTGCAGAAGGTTTAGGAGCTGAAACTGAGAAGCTGAGAAGAAGTGGGATGCGGTCGAGGGTGTCGGCTGAAATGCGCTATGTGCAGTGATAGATTGCAGTTCATAGTGTCTTATGGAATTGGGTTCATTTGAACTGAAATAGTGCAGAGAAGAGAATCAGCGGTGCTGGTCTGGAGTAAGGGAAGATAATGGAGTTGCAGGTGGAATTGAAGCTGAAATGGAGTTGTTGGTGAGATGCTAATGGAAATAGAGATGTGCATGTAATGGCATTGCTGGTGGAGTAGGTACTGGTGGTAATGCTCTGAGTTGGTACTGTTAACCTGATGCAGTTGCGATGGTTGAGATACACTTTGCTACGCAGTGGAGGATTTGAAGCTGCAAATGGTTGAAGTTGAAGTTTAGCTCAAGGATGAAAGAGCTGAGAAGAAGAGTCAGTTACAGAGAAGTGTTGATGGGAATTGAGCAAGTTGATGACATTGGAGAGAAGATGCAGAGTAGTTGAGGCTAGTGCTATTGATGGTTATTGGTATCGTAGGTCTGAGAATGTAGGTGTGTGTTGGAATGCATGAAATACATGGAAGAATGCAATGTCTTTGGCAGTGCTGAGAAATAAAGCAGTTGCAGGTCATGGAGTTCTGTCGAGTTGTGCAGCTGCAGATGGGCAGTTTGGAGTGCAAGTTATGAAGACTGTTGCAGTCAAGAACAGAGATTAAGATGATGGATAATTGCAGAGATTGCAGTGATGGTTCTGGTGTTGTTTTGAGGAGAAATTGAACTGCAATGGGTAGAAGTGATGGAAGACAGGATATGCTGTTGAAGGGTTGCAAGAATGAAGCGCCAAGATGGTGCAGGAATGAACAGTGCAGTGCAAGATGGCTTTGGTAACTAAGTCAGCTGAGTTAGCTTATAAATCAGTACCTGACTCACATAATTCAGAACCTGACTCAGATGTTTGACCGTTAGTCAGCTGTCTACTTTGACGGTTGACCGTTACATGATGAACAGTGACCGGCGATACCACTTCTGGTTACCTGAGACACTTCTCCGGTGACCTTACCGGTCAACTTCCGGCCACATTTTACCAGTTTTCCGGTGACACTTTTTGGACAAAATTCTTCGTGGGTTTTCTCATACATGGGCTTGGAGGACTTCTATCTATTGGACCTTTGAAGCTTGACCTAATATTGAAGACAAGAAAAACTACAAAAAGGAAGACTTCTACAAATTTTGTATCACGTATTATTTTCTACTTGGAGCTTTGGAGAGAATTCTTCTAGGGTTTGCTTTTTTTTTTTTTTCCTCTTCTTTATTTTATTGATTATGATTATGATGAACTCCATTATTATGAATAACTAAATACTACTATTTGGTTATGGGATAAAAGTTGATTTATCAAATATGTTATTTGAATCTATGGATTAGTTTTGTCTCAATATTTTTGTTTATGATTCATGGTCTATATTGTTATAGGATTTGATTGTTTGATTGGTTGAGTCCGGAATCCGATTTGCATTCATCTCTAAAGCTATATTAGGGTTTTCAATACGAAAAAGTTTTTGTCCCTGATTTTAAGTAGCATAATTGTGGGTAGTGCTTGTAGCGATATATCCTACTAGTCACATATGAATCATAACCTTGGTTAAATCGAATTAGTGCTTTTACACGTTTGATTGCTTTGATTAGTCTTATTCCATAAATCTTAAAGCTTTTAGGGAGTTAAACTTAATTGTGCTTTTACACTTTGGGTTACTTTCTAGGAAGAATTCACATATGCATCTTTTAATGTGGTTGTGATGAAATTAGGGAATTAGCGGGATATTCTTGCGATCAAGGTATCCTAGGGATTTTAATAGATGAGAGATTAAAATATCAATTCTAGTCATTGATGAAAATACATGTTTGTGAATGATACTATCCCATGACCAATATCTTCTCCTTATTGATTATTCCAATATTTGCTTTGCTTTACTTTATTTTATTTTTTGCTAAAACAAAAATCCCCCTTGGTTATCTTAGAAACTGAAAATTACATAACAACAAAAGCCTCTCTGTGGATACGAACTCTTTCCTACCACTACTTATTATTTAGTTAAGTAGAAAGTGAATTATTTTGACGGTTGACAACGATCAAATTTTGGCGCCGTGCCGGGGAGGCATACGGCTTGTTATTAAGTTTTTAGTTTCTTATCATTACTTCCGCTTCCATATTTGCTTTTTTTTCTTGTCTTGTTTCTCACTTGTTTGCGAGAATTGTTTTCAGGTACCTAATCCCTGGCTTCTAAAGATTGGAACTATCCAAGGTGGAATAACTCGAAGAGGCACAATACTCCAACCAAGTCAAGGTACAGCGGAAGAACAACAGTTAGAAGTGGAAGAAGAGTTACAACAAGAAGTTCTAGAACAAGAGGAACCGGTTGAACAAGAACCACCTTTTGAAGAAGAAGAAGAAGAAGCAATGGGTGATGCAAATCGTACACTCAAGGACTTGGCATCTCACAAGTTGGATACACAACAAGGGTGTATTCAAACAAACTCTACTTTTGAGATCAAGCCGGGGTTGCTTAGAGAATTACCAAAGTTCCATGGCATGGTGAATGAAGACCCAAACAAGCATCTTATGGACTTCCACACCATTGTCACGGCCATGCTTCCAGCGGATATTGAAGCGGATGGTGCAATGTTGAAAGTTTTTCGATTCTCGTTGATGGATAGTGCTAAGGATTGGTTGTGTTATTTACCTCCCGGAAGTATCACAACATGGAATGGGTTGAAGAAACTTTTTTAGAGAGGTATTTTCCTGCATCAAAGGCTACTCAAATTCGCAAGGAGATTTGCGGGATGAAGCAAAATGTGGGAGAATCTTTATATGAATGTTGGAACGATACAAGAGATTGGTGGCAAGCTGCCCTCACCATCAATTCAGCGACGCGATGATTATCCAATACTTCTATGAAGGACTCCAATCAAGCGATAGGAATCTTCTTGACGCTGCGGGTGGTGGTGCACTAGTGAACAAAAGGTGGCACAAGCTAGAGAGTTGATTGAAAACATGGCAGCAAACTCCCAACATTCTTGAGTCGTGGTTCGGATGTGCTTCTTAGGAGAGTAAATGAAGTGAGCGAGGTGGAGGAACTTCGTCAAAAATGGGTAACATGACAGCTATGATGCAACAAGTTGCAGCCGCGCGGATACCAAGTTCTTCTCAAGGGTATGAAGACTCCAATGAACAAGCTAATGTGATCTTCCCAAATCAGCAAAAGACGGTATGATCCCTACTCCAACACTTACAATCCGGGATGGAGAGATCACCCCAATTTTAGCTATGCGAACAAGCAAGGAGCGGTTCAACAACCTAATTTCAACCATCCGAGTGGATTTCAACCTCAACAACAACAATTCCAGCCGCGTCAACAATTTCACCAACCACAACAACAACAACAACCTCAAAATCAGGGGTCAAGTATGGAAGAGTTGCTGAAATCTTTTATGCAAAGGACGAGAGCACGGTTAAGGAGTTGCAAACTCAAGTTGGTTTATGGATATTGAGTTGAATCAATTAAAGGCACAAAATAGTGGGAAACTCCCTTCTCAACCTATTAACCCAAAAGGGGATGTGAATGCTATTACGTTGAGAAGTGGTACACAACTTGTGCAACCCGAAGTTACTGATTCGGGCAAGGTGGAAACACCAAAGGAACCTGTTTTGGAGAGAAAAATGTGGAGTCTCCCCAAACTTCTGAGGTACCTATTTCTAACTCTAAAACTCCGGTTTCTACTTATGTTCCTCCTTTACCTTTCCCTCGCAGATTCACAAAGTCCAAGATGGAGGAACTAGAAAAGGAGATTTTAGACGTTCTAAGAAATATTTATGTGAACATGCCGCTCGTAGATGCTATAAAGCAAATGCCAAAGTATGCAAAGATGTTGAAGGACTTGTGTACCAACAAGAAAAGGCTCAAAGACAATGAAGTGTTAAGTGTGGGGGAGAATTCTTCGGCAATCTTACAACACAAACTCCCACTGAAATGCAAGGATCCGGGTAGCTTTGACATTCCCGTCACAATTGGTACACTACATTTAACAAAGCTATGTTGGATTTAGGTGCATCCGTTAATGTTATGCCTACGTCCATGTATAATTCACTTGAGTTAGCTCCTCTTAAAAAGTCTGGAATTGTGTTGCAATTAGCCGATCGCTCTAATGTTTACCCAATGGGTATTGTTGAGGATGTTCTTGTGCAGGTTAATCAACTTGTATTTCCAGCTGACTTTTGCGTGTTAGAGATGAATGAAGGTTCACCGGACTCGTCTCTTCCATTGCTACTTGGGCGTCCCTTCATGAAAACGGCGAAAACCATTATTGATGTGGATAAGGGAACGCTAACTATGGAGTTTGATGGAGAAATAATACGTTTCAACATTTTTGAGACGATGAGATATCCTAGTGATGTCCACTCTTGTTTCTCCATTGATTTTGGATACATTAGCACAACAAGTGTTTGAATTGAATGGTGCGATGCTTTGGAAACCGTTTAACTACATCCATGGATAATGGTGTAGAGTGTGGTAATGAAGTCAAGGAAGCCCTTGGTGATCTTAATTCACTACAAGGATGCCCGAAACTCATAATATCTCTTTTATTTCTTTACCATGCAGCGATGAAAAACTTTTACCATCTATTGTTAAATCTCCAAAATTAGAATTGAAACCTCTCCCAAGTCACTTAAAGTACTTGTACTTGGGTGACAAGGAAGAGTTACCTGTGATTGTTTCTAACGAGCTTAGTGAATTACAGAGCAAAAACTTCTAAGGGTGCTAAGGAAGTACAAGACGGCCATTGGATGGACAATCGTGATATCAAGGGTATAAGCCCTGCCGTTTGTATGCATAAGATTCGTTTGGAGGACGATGCAAAGCCTACAAGGGAAGCGCAACGTCGTTTGAATCCTCCCATGATGGAAGTTGTGAAAAGGAGATACTCAAGCTTTTGGAAGTGGGTGTTATATACCCCATATCCGATAGCAAGTGGGTAAGCCCGGTGCAAGTGGTACCAAAGAAATCAGGTGTGACGGTGGTGGAGAATGATAAGAATGAACTTGTCCCAACTCGTGTGCAAACCGGTTGGAGGGTTTGTATTGATTATAGAAAATTGAATGCCACCACTAGGAAAGATCATTTTCCATTACCTTTTATTGATCAAATGCTTGAACGTTTAGCTGGACACTCTTACTATTGCTTCCTTGATGGTATTCAGGTTATAATCAGATTGTGATAGCACCGGAGACCAGAGAAAACCTTTCACTTGTCCTTTTGGTACTTTTGCTTATAGAAGGATGCCTTTTTTGTGCAATGCTCCAGCTACTTTCAAAGGTGTATGGTAGTATCTTTTCAGAATATGTTGAAAACATAATCGAAGTGTTCATGGACGACTTTAGTGTCTTTGGTGATTCATTCGACCTTTGCTTGAACAACTTGTCTTTAATCCTTGAACGATGTGTTGAAACAAACTTGTGCTGAATTGGGAGAAGTGCCATTTTATGGTAACTCATGGCATAGTTTTAGGCCATATAATATCTTCTAAAGGCTTGGAAGTTGATAAATCTAAGATTGACCTTATTCGTGCTCTAACCCCTCCCACTACGGTGAGGGAGATACGCTCTTTTCTTGGACATGCAGGTTTTTATCGTAGGTTTATCAAGGACTTTTCCAAGATAGCGTCACCACTTTGTAATTTATTGCAAAAGATGTGGTTTTTAACTTTGATGAAAAGTGTGTGGAGGCATTCAATCGCTTGAAAGAGCTTTTGATTTCAGCCCCTATCATTAAACCACCGGATTGGAGCAAGCCTTTTGAGCTTATGTGTGATGCAGTGATATGCGGTTGGTGCGGTGCTTGGGAACGTGTGGGGAAGATACCTCATGCTATTTATTATGCTTCTAGAACGTTAAATGAGGCCCAACAAAACTACACAACCACTGAAAAAGAGTTGTTAGCCATTGTTTTTGCTTTGGAAAAGTTTCGCTCTTATCTAATTGGTACAAAAGTTGTTGTCTTTTCTGATCATGCAACACTTAGGTACTTGCTAATGAAGAAAGAAGCGAAACCGAGGCTCATACGATGGATTTTACTCTTGCAAGAGTTTGATCTTGAAATCAAAGACAAGAAAGGAATTGAGAACACCGTTGCGGATCACTTGAGCCGTCTTGCGTGGACAAGGAAGTTATCCCATTGCGTGAAAGCTTCCCGGATGAGCAACTATTTCAATTGCCTTTGGAGAACCATGGTATGCCGATATTGTTAATTACTTGGTGTCTAAACAAATCCAAAGAACTTGTCTCGTGCTGAGAGGGACAAACTTAAGAAGTTGGGAAACCAATACATATGGGATGATCCATACTTGTGGAAACATTGCAGCGACCAAGTAATAAGAAGGTGCGTTCCCGAATGAATTTAATTCTATATTGTCTTTTTGTCACTCTTATGCTTGCGGAGGACATTTTGGGAGTAAGAGAACCGCTCACAAGGTGCTTGAAAGCGGTTTTATGGCCAACCTTGTTTAAGGATGCATATATATTTTGTACAACTTGTGATAGGTGCCAAAGAACAGGCAATCTAGGTGCTCGAAATCAAATGCCACAAACTTTTATTCAATTTATTGAAGTTTTCGATGTATGGGGTATTGATTTTATGGGTCCTTTTGTCAACTCCCATGGGAATTTTTATATCTTACTTTTGTTGATTATGTCTCTAAATGGGTGGAAGCTAAGGCCACCCCAACTAATGATTCTAAAGTGGTTTCAGATTTTGTGCAAGCTAATATTTTTGCAAGGTTTGGAATTCCAAGAGCCATAATTAGCGATGGGGGGTTCTCATTTCAAAAAAACAGGGTCTACAAAACTTGTGAAGTAGTATAATGTGTCGCACAATATTGCATCACCTTATCATCCCCAAACAATAGACAGGCCAAGGTTTCCAACAGAGAGGTGAAATCCATTCTTGAGAAGACGGTGAATCCAACAAGGAAGTATTGGAGCATGCGATAATGATGATTTGTGGGCTTATAGAACCACATACAAGACACCTATTGGGATGTCTCCTTTTAGGCATGTGTATGGTAAAACCTTGTCACTTACCCGTGGAGATTGAGCATAAGGCGTTTTGGACTATTAAGAAATGCAATATGGAGATGGATGGTGCTGGAAAGCAAAGGAAGTTACAACTCCAAGAGCTAGAGGAGCTTCGCAATGATGCATTTGAAATCTCACACATTTACAAGGAGAAAACGAAGGCATTTCATGATACTATGATTTATAGAAAACAATTTGTGTTGGGCAGAAGTGCTTTTGTTTAATTCTCGCTTGCAATTATTTCCGGGTAAATTAAGGTCACGTGTATTGTACCTTCACTGTACTAGGTGTTTTCTCATGGTGCAGTCGAAATTCGTAGCATAGATACATGCAAGGTATTAAAGTTAATGGGCACACGGTTGAAACCATACTATGAGAATTCTCTTCCGAAGTGGTGGAAGGAGTTAATTTGTGGATGAAATCCCTCTGGAGGAGTCATAGAAATCAAGGAGATAGTCAGACTGACGACTTTAAACCAAGCGCTAAGTGGGAGGAAACCCACCGGTTTTGTATCTTTACCTTTATCTTTTTATTTTTTTAAGTATTTTTATCTTTGTTTTTGCATATTATTTACGTAATTTCCCACCTTGAACTTCAATCAATGTTGACATGCTTGGATGAACAGGTGATGCCGAATGTGGCTGTTGAGTAAGTCAAGCACTGTTTTTCATGATATCAACGAGAGGTGAGGTCATGAAAGAGTGAAGAAAATATATATGAGTATGGAAGTAATCACACATATGTAGCAGGACATAAGGTCTCATAATCACATAAACACACCTCTTGAATGAAAGAGTGAAGGGAAATTTCTGTCAATGTATGAAGAAATTCGTGTAATTTCGTAGTCAGAAAATTCAGACTGAGACTCTTTACTAAACTACTGTAGATTCTTCATACGAACTTAGATTTTGATGGTTGACCCTAACATTCTAATCAGAAGAGAACTTCCTATCTTTCTACGCGAGAAAATTTGGGTTTTGAGCTCGTTTAGGAGGTGAAAAGAGCTCAACAGTAAAAACTCAGCAAGAATTCAGGAGAAATTCTGTCAGTTTTCAGCCATGACCTAACTCGCATCTGATTGATATGGTTTTAGTATGTTATACTGGACAACCATACGAAACTTTTGGCATATATCTCATAAATAAATTCTTTACCAATTGCTCCATATGTCCGGTCAGGTTGAAGAAATATGATTGGTCGGCTATTGGGAGCTTGTCAGGTAAGCTTCGAGCATTCTGATTGGTTGGAATAGAAGGGGGTCGACAGGTGAGCTTCGTGAGACATGATTGGTTGGTCATGGGAGGCGCAAGGCTTGTCATATTGGCCGGCCACTGGGAGCTTGTCATGGAATCTATGGAAGACATGATTGGTCAATTAGGAAGAGGGATTACAGGTAGTTATTGTGGGACCTGATTGGTCGATTAGGAAGAGGGATTACAGGTAGCTATTGTGAGACCTGATTGGTCGATTAGGAAGAGAGATGACATGTAGATATTGTGAGACCTGTTTGGTCGATCACAAGAGGCATGAAGCATGTCAAATTGGTTGTCCAAGTAGCACGGCCGGACCCCTTATGTGATTGAGTGTGATTGAGTTACTACAAAAAGAGGGAAAAAAAAAGAAAAAAAAAAGAGACCGACCAATTGACCAAACGGAATGAATTTGACACTTGGATAAAGCAATATGTGTGTGTTCTCCCTGTCTTCGTCGCCTAAGCAAGCATGGAGTGCAGGATCCAAGGGAACTATCATGTAATCTGCTGACAAGAAACATGCGCTTGGATCCACAAGATCCAATCATGATGTCAAAAAAAATATGTCATGGTGCAATAAAATCGACTCCTGGTTCCCGTGTATATGCCAGTGAGTCGATCTAGATTTAAGTTTATTGACTGCTGGTTCCCTTGTATATGCCAGTGTGTTGATATTAGAATTCAGACCAGTAGCTCAATCCAATAGGATTCATAGGTTCATCATTGGCAGCGACCTTTAGACAGATATTGGAAACATCGATCACTTTAGTAAACATTGCAACCATCTATATCTATTTACATCTTCTTTATCTATTCATTTGTGATTGTGGTTTGTTAGTTTCCGAGATTGTGGCTTGTTCGACTTTCTTAACAGAGCTTAATTTATATATATTAATGTGGATTCATAACAAGGTACCTCTTTTTGCAACCATTTTGGATTCATTCATGGATTTGTCACAGGTAGATGGAGTTTGAAAAATAGGTTTTGTAGGAAAACCTCTTGTAAACCTTCACGAGACTATAACTCGTCCACTAGGGACACCTAGGGGTTCAAAGGCTTGTTATTTATGCTAAAAGTGATCGTAGGCTTGGCGAGACGGATTTGTATGTATGTTTTAGAATTCTTTTGTTTGATTTTCTCGAGGACTAGAAAAGTCTAAGTATGGGGGAATTTGATAGGTGTCTAAAACACCTAATTTTATATCTAGTATTTATCCTTTCTTTGCTATTTTTCTTGTAAATTATATATCTTATGTTTGCTTTTGAGTGTTTAGGTACTTTGGAGTCATTTGGAACAAAAGAAGAAGAAACAGCCCAAAAGTCTCATCTCAAGTGCAAAAGTGTTGGAGGCGGATTATTTCTCATTATTTGCTTTTATTTCTTCATGTCTGTCTGAAAAGTATGTCGGTTTTAGTGATGCAAGTTTCTGTTTGAAAAGCATGACAACTTTAGTGATGTCAAGAAATTGAAGAGAGAAAGTGGGTCTGAGAAATGAGAGGCGGTTGTTGTTGGCGTAAGAATGCAAAAGAATAAAGCACTCTTTTAGAGCATAAGGGCAGAATCGTCAATTCACAGGCGAGTGGTAGCTGGATCTATGCGACAAAGAAGGGGAAGAATGAACCGTCAGTTCTGCGCAACTGACATGCCAAATAAATGGGGTTACCCCTTATCTATGAGACTTGGGTGGCTATATCCAGTCTCAATTCTTACACTTACCCTAGAATTCAGAGAGAAATCAATTCTCTCATCACTTTCTCTTCTTCCCACTCACCTGAAAAGGAACCATGGCGGCTCCCTTTAGAGGAAGAGAGATTCTAAGTTTAGAGAAAGGAAGAAATCAAGAAGGAATTCAGTTCAGAGGGACAAGATTCAGAGATGAATTAAGGTGCTATTTAAATCGAGAAGTTGATGCTGAATTGGGATGAATTTGAGTCTCTGCTGCTGTTGATATTCATGGGAAGTTAGGGTTTGTTTAGAAATAATGATACTGTGAATTCGGTGGAGTTAAGAGCTATATCTGTACGATTTGAGTAGGGAAGAAAATGGGTTTTGCTATAATTAGGGTTTGGTCGATTCTGTTACAAGGTGATGGCTGGAAGAAAATTGAGTGGAGGATTTGGCATCTGTTGATAACAATGATCGATCTGAGAAGGAATAGAAGCTGGGGTTTTGAATCTGAAACAGGAAAGGTTGAGAAGATGGTGCTGCCATGGAGATGAAGATGGGTTTGTGGAAATTGCAGTTAGAAGTGATGTTGTTGATGCTGTGGTGTTGAGACAGAAAGAGTTGCAGTTGGATTGAAATTCAAGGGTTTTGAGCAAATGGGTTTTGCAACTGATGATGAAATTGAACTGTGACTGAGATGGGATTGCAGGTGATAATGTAATGGCTAGGGAGTCAATACATGGCAGTGGTGATATAACTGAGTTTGTAACTCAGATGGAGGTTTGCTGATGCTAATGGCTCAAGGGTTGGATGAAATTTAGGTTGCTGTGAGTGTGAAGCTCAAGAAATGGACTGATGGGGTTTACAAGGAAGAAACACAGATTGAACAAAATGGGCTGTGTTGGTGCTGTGTTTGGTAATATGATGATGTTGGTGGATGTTTACAATAAGTTCTGTGTTGGTGATGATTCTGTTGTTACTGGGATAGATTTGAGGGTTCCTGAAGTTGTATTGAAGAAGCAGAATTGCAGCTGAATTGAAGTCAAGTGTTGTTTGCGATGAACTTGAGCTGGTAAGGCTGGCGTGGCTGCTAATGGAATGAGGAAGTTAAGATGATACTGAGGCTGAAGTTCTGGTGATGTTGCTCTGCACCTGAGATGGATAAAAGAGACTGACAAGAAGAGGTGGTTGTCAATGTTGGTTTTAATTAGTAAGTTATATGGGTTGCTGCTTTTGGAGTTTGTTGGTGGCATTGAGAATGAGCTGCTACAAAGCTCAAATGGAGATCGTCAGGTGGACTGGTTGGTATTGCAGAGTTGTGAAGCTGCAGAAGGTTTAGGAGCTGAAACTGAGAAGCTGAGAAGAAGTGGGATGCGGTCGAGGGTGTCGGCTGAAATGCGCTATGTGCAGTGATAGATTGCAGTTCATAGTGTCTTATGGAATTGGGTTCATTTGAACTGAAATAGTGCAGAGAAGAGAATCAGCGGTGCTGGTCTGGAGTAAGGGAAGATAATGGAGTTGCAGGTGGAATTGAAGCTGAAATGGAGTTGTTGGTGAGATGCTAATGGAAATAGAGATGTGCATGTAATGGCATTGCTGGTGGAGTAGGTACTGGTGGTAATGCTCTGAGTTGGTACTGTTAACCTGATGCAGTTGCGATGGTTGAGATACACTTTGCTACGCAGTGGAGGATTTGAAGCTGCAAATGGTTGAAGTTGAAGTTTAGCTCAAGGATGAAAGAGCTGAGAAGAAGAGTCAGTTACAGAGAAGTGTTGATGGGAATTGAGCAAGTTGATGACATTGGAGAGAAGATGCAGAGTAGTTGAGGCTAGTGCTATTGATGGTTATTGGTATCGTAGGTCTGAGAATGTAGGTGTGTGTTGGAATGCATGAAATACATGGAAGAATGCAATGTCTTTGGCAGTGCTGAGAAATAAAGCAGTTGCAGGTCATGGAGTTCTGTCGAGTTGTGCAGCTGCAGATGGGCAGTTTGGAGTGCAAGTTATGAAGACTGTTGCAGTCAAGAACAGAGATTAAGATGATGGATAATTGCAGAGATTGCAGTGATGGTTCTGGTGTTGTTTTGAGGAGAAATTGAACTGCAATGGGTAGAAGTGATGGAAGACAGGATATGCTGTTGAAGGGTTGCAAGAATGAAGCGCCAAGATGGTGCAGGAATGAACAGTGCAGTGCAAGATGGCTTTGGTAACTAAGTCAGCTGAGTTAGCTTATAAATCAGTACCTGACTCACATAATTCAGAACCTGACTCAGATGTTTGACCGTTAGTCAGCTGTCTACTTTGACGGTTGACCGTTACATGATGAACAGTGACCGGCGATACCACTTCTGGTTACCTGAGACACTTCTCCGGTGACCTTACCGGCCAACTTCCGGCCACATTTTACCAGTTTTCCGGTGACACTTTTTGGACAAAATTCTTCGTGGGTTTTCTCATACATGGGCTTGGAGGACTTCTATCTATTGGACCTTTGAAGCTTGACCTAATATTGAAGACAAGAAAAACTACAAAAAGGAAGACTTCTACAAATTTTGTATCACGTATTATTTTCTACTTGGAGCTTTGGAGAGAAATTCTTCTAGGGTTTGCTTTTTTTTTTTTTCCTCTTCTTTATTTTATTGATTATGATTATGATGAACTCCATTATTATGAATAACTAAATACTACTATTGGTTATGGGATAAAAGTTGATTTATCAAATATGTTATTTGAATCTATGGATTAGTTTTGTCTCAATATTTTATTGTTTATGATTCATGGTCTATATTGTTATAGGATTTGATTGTTTGATTGGTTGAGTCCGGAAGCAATCCGATTTGCATTCATCTCTAAAGCTATATTAGGGTTTTCAATACGAAAAAGTTATTTGTCCCTGATTTTAAGTAGCATAGTTGTGGGTAATGCTTGTAGCGACATATCCTACTAGTCACATATGAATCATAACCTTGGTTAAATCGAATTAGTGCTTTTACACGTTTGATTGCTTTGATTAGTCTTATTCTATAAATCGTAAAGCTTTTAGGGAGTTAAACTTAATTGTGATTTTACACTTTGGGTTACTTTCTAGGAAGAATTCACATATGCATCTTTTAATGTGGTTGTGATGAAATTAGGGAATTAGCGGGATATTCTTGCGATCAAGGTATCCTAGGGATTTTAATAGATGAGAGATTAAAATATCAATTCTAGTCATTAATGAAAATACATGTTTGTGAATGATACTATCCCATGACTAATATCTTCTCCTTATTGATTATTCCAACTATTTGCTTTGCTTTACTTTATTTTATTTTATTTGCTAAAACAAAAATCCCCCTTGGTTATCTTAGAAACTGAAAATTACATAACAACAAAAGCCTCTCTGTGGATACGAACTCTTTCTTACCACGTACTTTATTTAAATTTAGTTAAGTGAGAAAGTGAATTATTTTGACGCATACGACAGCGATCAAATTTTGGCGCCGTTGCCGGGGAGGCATACGGCTTGTTATTAAGTTTTTAGTTTCTTATCATTACTTCCGCTTCCATATTTGCTTTTTGTTTCTTGTCTTGTTTCTCAATTGTTTGCGAGAATTGTTTTCAGGTACCTAATCCCTGGCTTCTAAAGATTTGAACTATCCAAGGTATGAAATAGTTACTCGAAGAGGCACAATACTCCAGCCAAGTCAAGGTACAGCGGAAGAACAACAGTTAGAAGTGGAAGAAGAGTTACAACAAGAAGTTCTAGAACAAGAGGAACCGGTTGAACAAGAACCACCTTTTGAAGAAGAAGAAGAAGAAGCAATGGGTGATGAAAATCGTACACTCAAGGAATTGGCATCTCACAAGTTGGATACACAACAAGGGTGTATTCAAACAAACTCTACTTTTGAGATCAAACCGGGGTTGCTTAGAGAATTACCAAAGTTCCATGGCATGGTGAATGAAGACCCAAACAAGCATCTTATGGACTTCCACACCATTGTCACGGCCATGCTTCCAGCGGATATTGAAGCGGATGGTGCACTGTTGAAAGTTTTTCGATTCTCGTTGATGGATAGTGCTAAGGATTGGTTGTGTTATTTACCTCCTGGAAGTATCACAACATGGAATGGGTTGAAGAAACTTTTTTTAGAGAGGTATTTTCCTGCATCAAAGGCTACTCAAATTCGCAAGGAGATTTGCGGGATGAAGCAAAATGTGGGAGAATATTTATATGAATGTTGAGAACGATACAAGAGATTGGTGGCAAGCTGCCCTCACCATCAATTCAGCGACGCGATGATTATCCAATACTTCTATGAAGGACTCCAATCAAGCGATAGGAATCTTCTTGACGCTGCGGGTGGTGGTGCACTAGTGAACAAAATGGTGGCACAATCTAGAGAGTTGTTTGAAAACATGGCAGCAAACTCCCAACAGTTCTTGAGTCGTGGTTCGGATGTGCTTCTTAGGAGAGTAAATGAAGTGAGCGAGGTGGAGGAACTTCGTCAAAAAATGGGTAACATGACAGCTATGATGCAACAAGTTGCAGCCGCGGTGATACCAAGTTCTTCTCAAGGGTATGAAGACTCCAATGAACAAGCTAATGTGATCTTCCCGAATCATCAAAGACGGTATGATCCCTACTCCAACACTTACAATCCGGGATGGAGAGATCACCCAAATTTTAGCTATGCGAACAAGCAAGGAGCGGTTCAACAACCTAATTTGAACTATCCGAGTGGATTTCAACCTCAACAACAACAATTCCAGCCGCGTCAACAATTTCACCAACCACAACAACAACAACAACAACCTCAAAATCAGGGGTCAAGTATGAAAGAGTTGCTGAAATCTTTTATGCAAAGGACGAAGAGCACGGTTAAGGAGTTGCAAACTCAAGTTGGTTTTATGGATATTGAGTTGAATCAATTAAAGGCACAAAATAGTGGGAAACTCCCTTCTCAACCTATTAACCCAAAAGGGGATGTGAATGCTATTACGTTGAGAAGTGGTACACAACTTGTGCAACCCGAAGTTACTGATTCGGGCAAGGTGGAAACACCAAAGGAACCTATTTTGGAGAGAAAATGAGGATTCTCCCCAAACTTCTGAGGTACCTATTCCTAACTCTAAAACTCCGGTTTCTACTTATGTTCCTCCTTTACCTTTCCCTCGCAGATTCGCAAAGTCCAAGATGGAGGAACTAGAAAAGGAGATTTTAGACGTTCTAAGAAAGATTCATGTGAACATACCGCTCGTAGATGCTATAAAGCAAATGCCAAAGTATGCAAAGGTGTTGAAGGACTTGTGTACCAACAAGAAAAGGCTCAAAGACAATGAAGTGCTAAGTGTGGGGGAGAATGCTTCGGCAATCTTACAACACAAACTCCCACTGAAATGCAAGGATCCGGGTAGCTTTGACATTCCCGTCACAATTGGTAACACTACATTTAACAAAGCTATGTTGGATTTAGGTGCATCCGTTAATGTTATGCCTGCGTCCATGTATAATTCACTTGAGTTAGGTCCTCTTAAAAAGTCTGGAATTGTGTTGCAATTAGCCGATCGCTCTAATGTTTACCCAATGGGTATTGTTGAGGATGTTCTTGTGCAGGTTAATCAACTTGTATTTCCAGCTGACTTTTGCGTGTTAGAGATGAATGAAGGTTCACCGGACTCGTCTCTTCCATTGCTACTTGGGCGTCCCTTCATGAAAACGGCGAAAACCATTATTGATGTGGATAAGGGAACGCTAACTATGGAGTTTGATGGAGAAATAATACGTTTCAACATTTTTGAGACGATGAGATATCCTAGTGATGTCCACTCTTGTTTCTCCATTGATTTATGGATACATTGCACAACAAGTGTTTGAATTGAATGGTGATGCTTGGAAACCGTTTTAACTACATCCATGGATAATGGTGTAGAGTGTGGTAATGAAGTCAAGGAAGCCCTTGGTGATCTTAATTCACTACAAGGATGCCCGAAACTCATAATATCTCTTTTATTTCTTTACCATGCAGCGATGAAAAACTTTTACCATCTATTGTTAAATCTCCAAAATTAGAATTGAAACCTCTCCCAAGTCACTTAAAGTACTTGTACTTGGGTGACAAGGAAGAGTTACCTGTGATTGTTTCTAACGAGCTTAGTGAATTACAGGAGCAAAAACTTCTAAGGGTGCTAAGGAAGTACAAGACGGCCATTGGATGGACAATCGTGATATCAAGGGTATAAGCCCTGCCGTTTGTATGCATAAGATTCGTTTGGAGGACGATGCAAAGCCTACAAGGGAAGCGCAACGTCGTTTGAATCCTCCCATGATGGAAGTTGTGAAAAGGAGATACTCAAGCTTTTGGAAGTGGGTGTTATATACCCCATATCCGATAGCAAGTGGGTAAGCCCGGTGCAAGTGGTACCAAAGAAATCAGGTGTGACGGTGGTGGAGAATGATAAGAATGAACTTGTCCCAACTCGTGTGCAAACCGGTTGGAGGGTTTGTATTGATTATAGAAAATTGAATGCCACCACTAGGAAAGATCATTTTCCATTACCTTTTATTGATCAAATGCTTGAACGTTTAGCTGGACACTCTTACTATTGCTTCCTTGATGGTATTCAGGTTATAATCATTGTGATAGCACCGAGGACCAAGAGAAAACCTTTCACTTGTCCTTTTGGTACTTTTGCTTATAGAAGGATGCCTTTTTTGTGCAATGCTCCAGCTACTTTTCAAAGGTGTATGGTTAGTATCTTTTCAGAATATGTTGAAAACATAATCGAAGTGTTCATGGACGACTTTAGTGTCTTTGGTGATTCATTTGACCTTTGCTTGAACAACTTGTCTTTAATCCTTGAACGATGTGTTGAAACAAACCTTGTGCTGAATTGGGAGAAGTGCCATTTTATGGTAACTCATGGCATAGTTTTAGGCCATATAATATCTTCTAAAGGCTTGGAAGTTGATAAATCTAAGATTGACCTTATTCGTGCTCTAACCCCTCCCACTACGGTGAGGGAGATACGCTCTTTTCTTGGACATGCAGGTTTTTATCGTAGGTTTATCAAGGACTTTTCCAAGATAGCGTCACCACTTTGTAATTTATTGCAAAAGGATGTGGTTTTTAACTTTGATCAAAAGTGTGTGGAGGCATTCAATCGCTTGAAAGAGCTTTTGATTTCAGCCCCTATCATTAAACCACCGGATTGGAGCAAGCCTTTTTAGCTTATGTGTGATGCTAGTGATTATGCGGTTGGTGCGGTGTTTGGGAAACGTGTGGGGAAGATACCTCATGCTATTTATTATGCTTCTAGAACGTTAAAGGAGGCCCAACAAAACTACACAAACACTGAAAAAGAGTTGTTAGCCATTGTTTTTGCTTTGGAAAAGTTTCGCTCTTATCTAATTGGTACAAAAGTTGTTGTCTTTTCTGATCATGCAACACTTAGATACTTGCTAATGAAGAAAGAAGCAAAACGGGGGCTCATACGATGGATTTTACTCTTGCAAGAGTTTGATCTTGAAATCAAAGAAAAGAAAGGAATTGAGAACACCGTTGCGGATCACTTGAGCCATCTTGCCGTGGACAAGGAAGTTATCCCATTGCGTGAAATCTTCCCGGATGAGCAACTATTTTCAATTGCCTTTGGAGAACCATGGTATGTCGATATTGTTAATTACTTGGTGTCTAAACAAATCCCAAAGAACTTGTCTCGTGCTGAGAGGGACAAACTTAAGAAGTTGGGGAACCAATACATATGGGATGATCCATACTTGTGGAAACATTGCAGCGACCAAGTAATGAGAAGATGCGTTCCTGAATCTGAATTTAATTATATATTGTATTTTTGTCACTCTTATGCTTGCGAATGACATTTTGGGAGTAAGAGAACCGCTCACAAGGTGCTTGAAAGCGGTTTATAACTGGCCAACCTTGTTTAAGGATGCATATATATTTTGTACAACTTGTGATAAGTGCCAAAGAACATGCAATCTAGGTGCTTGAAATCAAATGCCACAAACTTCTATTCAATTTATTGAATTTTTCGATGTATGGGGTATTGATTTTATGGGTCATTTTGTCAACTCCTATGGGAATTTTTATATCTTACTTATTGTTGATTATGTCTCTAAATGGGTGGAAGCTAAGGCCACCCCAACTAATGATTCTAAAGTGGTTTCAGATTTTGTGCAAGCTAATATTTTTGCAAGGTTTGGAATTCCAAGAGCCATAATTAGCGATGGGGGTTCTCATTTCAAAAACAGGTTCTTACAAAACTTGTTGAAGTAGTATAATGTGTCGCACAATATTGCATCACCTTATCATCCCCAAACAAATAGACAGGCCAAGGTTTCCAACAGAGAGGTGAAATCCATTCTTGAGAAGACGGTGAATCCAACAAGGAAGTATTGGAGCATGCGACTTAATGATGATTTGTGGGCTTATAGAACCACATACAAGACACCTATTGGGATGTCTCCTTTTAGGCATGTGTATGGTAAACCTTGTCACTTACCCGTGGAGATTGAGCATAAGGCGTTTTGGACTATTAAGAAATGCAATATGGAGATGGATGGTGCTGGAAAGCAAAGGAAGTTACAACTCCAAGAGCTAGAGGAGCTTCGCAATGATGCATTTGAAATCTCACACATTTACAAGGAGAAAACGAAGGCATTTCATGATACTATGATTTCTAGAAAACAATTTTGTGTTGGGCAGAAAGTGCTTTTGTTTAATTCTCGCTTGCAATTATTTCCGGGTAAATTAAGGTCACGTTGTATTGTACCTTTCACTGTTACTAATGTGTTTTCTCATGGTGCAGTCGAAATTCGTAGCATAGATACATGCAAGGTATTTAAAGTTAATGGGCACCGGTTGAAACCATACTATGAGAACTTCTCTTCCGAAGTGGTGGAAGGAGTTAATTTGTGGATGAAATCCCTCTGGAGGAGTCATAGAAATCAAGGAGATAGTCAGACTGACGACTTTAAACCAAGCGCTAAGTGGGAGGAAACCCACCGGTTTTGTATCTTTACCTTTATCTTTTTATTTTTTTAAGTATTTTTATCTTTGTTTTTGCATATTATTTACGTAATTTCCCACCTTGAACTTCAATCAATGTTGACATGCTTGGATGAACAGGTGATGCCGAATGTGGCTGTTGAGTAAGTCAAGCACTGTTTTTCATGATATCAACGAGAGGTGAGGTCATGAAAGAGTGAAGAAAAATATATATGAGTATGGAAGTAATCACACATATGTAGCAGGACATAAGGTCTCATAATCACATAAACACACCTCTTGAATGAAAGAGTGAAGGGAAATTTCTGTCAATGTATGAAGAAATTCGTGTAATTTCGTAGTCAGAAAATTCAGACTGAGACTCTTTACTAAAACTACTGTAGATTCTTCATACGAACTTAGATTTTGATGGTTGACCCTAACATTCTAATCAGAAGAGAACTTCCTATCTTTCTACGCGAGAAAATTTGGGTTTTGAGCTCGTTTAGGAGGTGAAAAGAGCTCAACAGTAAAAACTCAGCAAGAATTCAGGAGAAATTCTGTCAGTTTTCAGCCATGACCTAACTCGTCCATCTGATTGATATGATTTTTAGTATGTTATACTGGACAACCATACGAAACTTTTGGCATATATCTCATAAATAAATTCTTTACCAATTGCTCCATATGTCCGGTCAGGTTGAAGAAATATGATTGGTCGGCTATTGGGAGCTTGTCAGGTAAGCTTCGAGCATTCTGATTGGTTGGAATAGAAGGGGGTCGACAGGTGAGCTTCGTGAGACATGATTGGTTGGTCATGGGAGGCGCAAGGCTTGTCATATTGGCCGGCCACTGGGAGCTTGTCATGGAATCTATGGAAGACATGATTGGTCAATTAGGAAGAGGGATTACAGGTAGTTATTGTGGGACCTGATTGGTCGATTAGGAAGAGGGATTACAGGTAGCTATTGTGAGACCTGATTGGTCGATTAGGAAGAGAGATGACATGTAGATATTGTGAGACCTGTTTGGTCGATCACAAGAGGCATGAAGCATGTCAAATTGGTTGTCCAAGTAGCACGGCCGGACCCCTTATGTGACTGACCTAATCAGCCACGGTTTAACCTTAATTCCTAATTTCATCAATTTCAGCCCTAATTAAGGTTTCGTACTAACCTGACAATGGATAGCTTGGTTCCTTGCTTGGATAGGCTTAGTCTCGACCAATAGGATCGAGATATCATGTTTGTGACAATTTTAGGGAAAAACAATTAAATTTTGCGTGTTGTCATAGAATTGGGCAAAATAAGCAAATTTTGTGTGTTGGCACAAAGTTGACGTGGTCCTGCTGGCACAACTGTGATGCTCTTGATCAGGTATCCTTATGCATAACTTAATCAGACATTTCAGTGAATCCATGTTATTCAGTTGTAAATGAGCATGGATGTCAGGTAAGGTTTAGGAGTTCAACTGGGGAACTTACCATTAAAACGTTTTCACAATCAAGTATTGTGAGGAAAATCCCAATATCTGGAACTTGATGAATATGACTTTTCACTTCAATTTATAAAATGACCATTTTACCCCTGATACATAAAATTATGATTTACCACTGGTCTGGAAATTCACCTAAAATGACAGTTTTACCCTTTGTTAAAAATCCACCATTAACACTAAGGAAGATCAGAAACTTTGGTTAAAAAAATTTGGCATCTAAAAGTCCGCAACAAGCTAATTGTTTTTATGGAGATGCCTGAACAATATTCTGAGCAGAATTGGCAGACATAAGGGATGAGAGATCACTCCTGCCCTTTTTGCAATCATCAAATGAAGATTAATATTCAACTCCTCATTCAATGTGACATGGATAAAAGTATTTGGTTTTCTCTTTTAGCTGAAGTTATTCACATGCACAATCAAATCAGTTTATTGCAGCAATGGATCAAATCTTGGGGACAAGAACATAACATTATCTCATTCGAAAGCAACTCAAGCATGTCTTAAGCCAGTGTCATAATGTGGTAGATCTGGAAACACATATGCAACAAATTATTTGAGTGCAACTTTGTGCACCCAAAGGTGCACATTCCATGCGTTGCCATTGGTCGGGACTTTGCCGACGCAATTTAGTAACTCATGATTGCAGTTGCTTTAAGTTTTTTTTTTTTTGAAGAAAAGAAAAAATTTCATGAACTAAAGAACAGTTACATCATGATACTACTATCTTGCAGAGGATAAGACTTTCCTACATTACTAGTATATACATTAGACTCTCTGTCCATTGAAATCTTATCAGCACGAATCAAATGGCTTATGACAAAAGAAGGATAAGCATCCATTTCTGATTATATTTATTGACTCTGGCATACTTATCAGGAGCATCAACTCCTCTATTAGTATACGTAGGACTAAAACAAACTCTAACTTGACTAAGACTCTTAAATAAAAGGTTACAATTTCTGACAATATTTTTATCCTCCCATCTGATTGTAGCTCTGTCTGGATTTAAGACTCCTTCCATAATTTTCCTGTTATCTCCTTTGACGATAATCTTTGATTAGTTTTCCTTCTTCACCCAATTGATGACATGGAGTAATCTGAGAGCTTCAACTTGATCAGTGTCCCTGGTTCTCTTTGGGCAGGTCATGGGATCCACATAGTTTCCTTTAGAGTTTGGAATCAACATAGCCAAACCAACATCATTAGTTTTAGGCAATAGAGAAGCATCTATATTAATATTCAACCAATAAATAGGAGGTGGAGGCCAAGGTTTTTTAATACTATGCCTACCTGATGCAAAATTATGAGAGTTACTGGTATTTATGTTGCATCCCTCAGAAATATTTATTTGATTGTGTTGAGTTAATCTGTTAGACAACTATATTTGGGTTCTGATTTTTATTTTCAAAAATATTGATGCATCTGGATTTCCATATGTGCCACATAATAATAACAACAAGGTTTATGTGATGACTTTTATCTTTAAAGACAATGTTGTCTCTGTCAAGCCAAGAAAGAAACTAGCAAACTGGTTAGAATTACGATGTATGTTAGAGCAGTGCTCGGTTGAACCTTACCCACCAAGCGTTGGTGTGTCAAGTTTGGTTGTCATATTTTAGTATCAAAACTCAATTAGAGTCGCTTGATTAAATGAACTAGAGTTAACTTCATTTGGGTTAGACTAGAAAGTCTAGGAATGTGAGACATACACCTATTACCTTGAAGAGAGTGAAGGCATATCGACTACAATGAAGACATCGTCCTTCCACCTGAGGTTAGTGATACTGACTTGACTTTTTTCCATTCATATCATTACTTTCAAGTCATTTAAGATTGAAAACATAACATGTGAGGTTATGTTTAATACTCTAGTATTGGACTTGGTCATATTATTATGATCAAAGTGTCAAGGAAGAATATTTAATTACGAAGTATAACGTTTATCTTTTGAACTTAGTAAATGTGACATCGACATAACCTATGTAACTTTTTACTTTATTGTGTATTGGATATAGGTGTGATTTCATCCTAGGAAACTATGATGCATTACATATGTTTAAAGGATGTATATATACAAAACCTGTTTCGTAATAGAAAAGAAATCAATAGGTGTTTTGGTCTGGTTTTCTATGAAGATCTATTCTATGACCAATTCGAACTTAAGGTGGGAATTTAGGTAGAACCGATCTTAACTTATGTTGAGAGTTAAGGTAGAACCGATCCCTACCTACTTTGGGATACATGGTAGAACCGATCTTAGCTTTTGTTGGGAGTCTTAGTAGAACCTATCCTTACCTATATTGGGAGTCTTGGTAGAACTGATCCTAGCTATTGTTGGGAGTCTTGGTAGAACCTTAAATGACGAGGGTACCCAAATACACCACGCTTTTTCATTTCAACCTATAAATATGATACTGAGTGTGATTGTCTATGGAAAAAGACTCATTGACAATAGGATCAATGTCAAGTGATTGGGATTAACATACTAGTATATTTACTTTTAATTATAATAATTTGTGGAAAGTAAAAGTAAATCACACATCAAGATTTTGTTAACGAGGAAACCGCAAATGCAAAAAAAACCCGGGACCTAGTCCAGTTTTGAACACTCCCATAATTAAGCCGCTATACAAAGAATAAACCTAACTTCATATAGTTGAGACCAAGTAATATACCTCTAGTTACTTAGTTCCCTCAGTATCCATGAGCCTACAACCATCTGGTCAACGTACTTGAATTACAAGACAGAAAAGAAAAGAAGGATTTTATTGGACACAAAAAACCATGAGAATGATTTTCTATATCCAAAAAAATCAATCAAATTAATCACAAGTAAACCCATGATTAATTTAATCGGAATACGCAATTAAATTAAACACAAGAGTTGATCAATTCAATTGATTATGCTCAACATAAGAGAACTTATGGAGACACAAAAATACTCAACTAGATTAATTACAAGAGAACCCATAATTAATCTAACTGGAATACACAACCAAACTAATCACAAAAGTAATCAATTTAATTGTCATTTTTTTTGCTCAACATAAGAAAACTTACGGAGCAATAATTAAATAACCAAACAAGATGATTAATTTAGTTCAATATGCTCGACATAACATATCTCACGGAACACCAACTAAGCTAATAAATCAACTTGGTTGTATAGTACTCAACATAAGATGCATTACGGAGCCTCACAGTAATACATAAAAATATGGATCAGGGATGGTCAATACTGCGGAATACACAAGGATTCATTCTATCTTCAATCACTAACGACAATTAATAGACATAATCCTTGAAAACAAAAGATTTTAACCTATCTTCCATCAAATGTTTGACAATATAGGCTTAACTTTTGTATTTGTCAAAAGTGTATTCATTCTTTTACCAATAAGTGAATACCGATCACAAATGACTTTACTTTTGATAGAGTATGGGACAAACATAGTTCGCGGATATAAACATCAATATCCCATAAAAAATTGCAATATATCAAATCATAAAGATTAATACTGCAGAAACATCATCCTCTAAATATTTTTAGAATTTTAAACCAAATAAACCTAAAAAAGAACAAGAAGATGAAACATAATAGCTATGTGTAGTCACAATATTTCTATTCCAGCACTAGTTATTCTTTCAACTAAGCCAAAAATAATACATACTAGGAAATAATAAGAACACGAATTACTCATCTTCTTCCTCATCAGATATACTCCAAGATGCTTGAATTGCGTTCAAATCTTCCTTGAGCTTGGGAAAATTTGTTGCAACCAAAGACAATTGTTCTTGGACACACTTCACTCTTGAATTAAACTTACACACACCCTTATGAATTTTTTGAAGAAGGCTCATGGTGGTAGGGTCAGTGAAATCAAGAGAAGCGATTCTTTGTCGCTTGCAAGCATTTTCCTTTATCCACCTGAAGGTACACGGACGAACTGGTTTGGGAAGAGAGTTGCCAATTGAATCAAACCCACGATCATGGAAAATTTTACTGATCAAGCATGGGTATCCCAACGTCCTGACGGGTGAAGTCATCAAAGTCACTTGAGAGATAATAAAACCACAAATATCGAGACTAGGAACACCCGTTTCAAGAAAATAGACCAATTCCGCAAACTCATGACTCCACCAAGAATTTTTAATTGTTGAGGGACAAAGATTGGGGATACCAAGTTTTCCAAAAGCCATCAAAGAAATACTAAGATCATTATTAGGGAACTTTCCTTGACTCCAAACGACTTTCTTCCCATAAAGCCCAACTGAGATATCATCACATGATGGACGTTCATCATTTGGTCTAGGAAGCCGTACGTTCCCCAACGGGATTTTGGTAATCCTTGAAATTAATTCTCTATCAACAAGAAACCTTTCTCTACCAATCATGGATTTGAACTCCATCTTGTTGTAATCAACATCATGAATGTTGTCATAGAAAATCCTTGTAAGAGAATCAAATCCTTGACCAAGACCATCAAAGATATTTCCAAGCTTGAATTTTCTAAAGCATACCAAATCCTCTTCATGCCCACTAGAGAAAACCAATTTCTTTTCTAGAATGAAACCTTTTGAAGCAGTCTTATCAAACATTCTATCACAAGAATCATCCACAAACCTAATTCTAAGAGAGTTCTGGTCATAAGGAGAATTCAAGCTAGAGGATTTTGAGCTTTTAGAACTCCTTTTTGTGCTTCTAGGATTCATCATAGGTCTAGAACTAAGAAAAGTTCAAGAGAAATTCACTTACTTGGAGTGAATCTTGAACACCCTTTCTTTCAATTTCTTCAAGGAGGCTTTAATGGTGGAAACACACAAAACCCTAGAGGTTCACGTACGCGGACTGTTTAAGGTGATGAAGACGTCCACGAACTTCTTTTATATAACCTACATGGGCTTTGACACGTGCACGAACCGTGACCCATTTGAGGAGTAGAATTTTACAAACAACAAGCGAAAAAGTACCTACTGAAACGCTCTTATCACAAAAAACATAAGAAAAGAGAGATTAAATCACAAATCAACCTGTTACTTGCCCCATTTCAAGTTATATACACATGGGGTAGAGCCAATCCTGAAATCAGGTGTTGGAAACTGCATAGGATTTCCCATGCAATTTTTTTGGTTGATATTTGTACCCAGAGTCAGGAGTATAATCGTAATGATAATACTTAAAGTCATGTGAGTCCTTTTTCTTATGACAAAGAGAAGACCTTTTCTGACAAATGGCTCCTCTGCTCAATTCATACGAATCCTTTTTATCGGCTTCACATGAATCGATGTTGAGAACAGTTTGTGCATCATTAGAAAATGATTTGACAGGCATAACACTCTTGTCAGAACACTTCAAATTCTCTATGGAATTAAGCTTTTCTAAGAATTGCAAAACACTTTCAAACGCTCTGAACAACTCCTTGTCAATGGAACCTTTATGGTAGTACTCCTCAAAGAGATTAAATGTAATTCTCGTGAGAGTCCATAACCTTGAGCGTTGACCATGTTTTCTTCGAAAATTCTTTTTATTCTTTTCCTGAAATCGTTTTCTCACCTCTAGATTTTCTGACATGCTAGATGGTATAGGATTATCATGTGCATCCATAGGAATGAACTGTGATAATCTCTGAACAACCTTTAAGGAACTCTGGTGTGCGTTACAGATGCCATGAGCAAGCCTCCCAAAAAGATTTCCCATAGGAATACACTTTTGAGGATCGAACAAACACAAACTTATAAGGTTTGAGGTGTTTGCCGGCTCTGATACCAATTGAAAAAGCGGGGGTCTAACAACACCACCCAATATTTCTCTTAGCAATATGTATGGACAAACTCGAATATACTTTTAAGAGAATCAACAAGACTCAATCAATTAAAAGTATATCAACGAGTTTAAATCTCTCTCTTGATTTGATTTACTCAAGCAGGAACTGCGAGTTCTAATCAAATGCAAGGAATAAATTGGATGGTACCAAAGACCAATATCCAAGGATCAATCAATATCAATCGACAACCAAAGGTCGTATTTCCAATTGATTGATTCAAACGTATAACCTGTATTATTTCAATTATAAAGATAAAACAATATAATGCGGAAATTGAAATAACACAGACACCAGAAATTTTGTTAACGAGGAAACCGCAAATGCAGAAAAACCCCGGGACCTAGTGCAGATTGAACACACACTGTATTAAGCCTCTACAGACACTAGCCTAATCCAAGCTAACTTAGGACTGGACTGTAGTTGAACCCCCAATCCGCCTCCCACTGATCCAAGGTACAGTTGTACTCTCTACGCCTCTGATCCCAGCATGATACTACGCACTTTATTCCCTTAGTTGATCTCACCCACAACTAAGAGTTGCTACGACCCAAAATCGCAGGCTTTAACAATAAACAAATCTGTCTCACACAGACAAGTCTATCAAATGATCAATATGTCTCCCACAGATAAACCCTAAAGGTTTTGTTCCGTCTTTTGATAATAATCAAGGTGAACAGGAACCAATTGATAATCCGGTCTTATATTCCCAAAGAACAGCCTAGAGTTATCAATCAACTTACAACAATCTTAATCGTATGGTAGCGAAACAAGATGTTGTGGAATCACAAATAATGGGACAAAGATGTTTGTGATTCCTTTTTATATCTTGCCTATCGGAGATATCAATCTCAAGTCAATCAATATGATTGTACTCGTACGATAGAAGATGAAAGATCAGATCACACAACTACGGTAAAAGTGGTATCGGTCTGGCTTCATAATTCCAATGAAGTATTTAAGTCATTAACCTGGTTTTAGAAGAAGAAAACCAAAGGTTAAAGGAGAATCGACTATAACACGCAAACTAGTATCACACGTAAGGTGTGGGGATTAGTTTTGCACAATATTAGATGTCTCCTTTATATAGTCTTTCAAATCAGGGTTTGCAATCAATGTTAGCTTAGTAACAAAGCATTCAATATTCACTGTTAGATGAAAACCTGATTTAGATTCAAGATAATATTTCTCAACCGTTAGATAGAAAACTTAGCTTGTTACATACACTTGACAATGCACACTTCTAGGTTTGTTATCCGTACCCAAACGTATGCACTTGTTGGTTCAACAATAGTTAACCAAATGGTTAGCCATATGAGCATTTCATATCAACCATGTTCTTCTTCACCATAACTAGTTCAAATAACTTCAAATGAACTAGTTAGAGAGTTGTTCAATTGCAATGAAATCTTATGTACTACACAAGACACAATTGAAGCAAAGATGATTTGATTCACTTGAATCGGTTCATGAACTTTTATAGCCACGGTTTGCATGCATTCCTTAGTCTTTTTAAGTTTAAGTTCAGAAATCATCTTCAGATATATAACCTTCTTATGTTCGCAGACTAGGTTCGCGGACTTAAGTTACCGGGCAGAGTTTACAAACTCCAACAGAAATTCTCGGGTATGAGAACTTCGCCGGTTCGCGGACTTAGCTTCACGCAAGTAGTTTGTCAACTCCAGCAGAAATTCTCGGGTTTGAGAACTTCGGCAGTTCGCGGACTGAGTTCGCGGACTTGGCTCACGCCATTCTTCCGGTTCTCTTGATCAACAAAGTTCGCAAGCTTTGGTTCAAGGAATAGGACTTATACATAAATGTGTTTCCACAATAATGCTTATGTCCACCATTGGTTATGTAATCTAAACTCTCATTTCAATCATTGAAACATTCATAGAGGACGTTATATAGTTGTTACACCATTTCTCGTCAAAGCAATTTTCAAGATGATTGAAACATATCATGACTTTCGTCACATGGTAAAGATAAACTTGATCGAAGAGAAAAGCTTACCAACACATATTTCGAGATATAGATAGGCGAGGTATACTCAGCTCGAAATACCAAATGTGTATAATCCAAGTCTATATATATAGCATACGACTTCTTGTCTCAAAGAGTACGAGATAGAGTAGATAGAATTTTGAGTGATAGATAAGTTCAAGTCTTCACATACCTTTTTGTCGAAAAATTCCACCGGTTCCTTGAGTAGTTCTTCTACTTGTATGATGAATCGCCATGAAGTCCTTGAGCTCAACTACATTTTATATCCTAGTCCGAGACTTAACTATAATGGAATAGAAATCAAGACTTATAGTTTTGATCACTAACATTGACAAACATGCTTGAGATAGCAACGCATGCGAGTTCGACCGAGCAATGCTCTAACAAAGTTGTTAAGAGATTTAACGACCACAAGGCACGTCATCCCTCCTGGCACGACATTTTTTTGGTTTTTTTTCTTCCTTCTTGTTATAAGATAATTTTCTGTAATAATCTAAAGCAGTCAATATCATTGCATTAAAATTGCAAGAGTTTTTGACATGTCCGAAAGCTCCATACTGAAGACAGACGTTTCCAGTGTACGACAATCGTACGGAAATAATATTTCTTAAAACCAATCCAAGGTGTTCCAAGATTTTAAAGGTTTTTTCAAAAGATATATGGAGATATTCATCTATGACTTCTTTTTCATCGCACTCCTTAAGAAGACTGGATACCAATCTTTTAAGACAGCATAGCTTATTACTTTTAACATGACGTTTCTTGTGTTTAACCTTGTTGAAGGAACTTTTATTTTTTTCTTAAAGATTCTTTACTTCCAACTGAATCAATGGATAACCCGAGAATTTTCTTAGAAAAGAAATACCCTGAGGAAAACACTTGTACAGATATTTAAGAATTTCTGGTGTACATAAGTCAAGATTTTACTCATGTCCATATTACCAGACTTCTTCAAACACGTACTTATTAGGTCTTAACTTTTTTGCCTGCTCTGATACCAATTGAAAACACTGCGGGTACCAAAATATACCACCAACTTTTTCATAGGCAATTTGTATGGACAAACTCAACACAACTCCGAGAGTAAAAACACAATCAAGGAAAGCGTCCAGAGTTATATCTCTCTCTCTTGTTGTTATAACGTTTACAGAACTGAATCCATGAACCTAACTATAAAGAAAGTTCTTGGACGGTACCAAAGACCAATATTCAAGGATCAATCAAGTCTTATCCAATAAACAAGGTTGAACCTAACTACTGTGATTGATCAATGCACAACCTATGATATTTCAATTATAAAGATAAATAATATACTACGGAAAAAGAAATAACACAGACACCACAAATTTTGTTAACGAGTAAACCACAAATGCATAAAATCTCTAGAGACTAGTCCAGATTGAACACCAAACTGTATTAAGCCACAACAGACAATAGCCTACTACCAATTAACTTCGGTCTGAAATGTAGTCGAGCCTGAACTTAGTCTCCCACTGATTCAGGTATGGTCACGCTCCTTACGCATCTTGAATCCCAGCAAGACTCCGCGCAATTGATTCACTTAGACGGTCTTACACCAATTAAGAGTTTCTTCAACTCAATTGAAGATTTTAAAACAAATATGTCTCCCACAGATTAAGCCTATGATTGATTTCCTAATTTAAGATATAAATAGATGATCAGATCAAACGAAATATCCAGGTGATGGAAAACGATAGAAACTTGACAAAAAGTCTGGCTATCCTCAAAATATGGACTTATGCAACCTGAAGTGCATCCTAGATTATTATTCATCTGACAAGTATAAAACTTGCGTAATTAACAAAGTATGAGACTAAGAGACCTTTTTGATTACTATTAGAGTACTTCTCGGTCGAACTCGCATGCGTTGCTATCTCAAGTATGTTTGTCAATATTAGTGATCAAAACTATAAGTCTTTATTTCTAGTCTATTATATCTAAGTCTCGGACTAGGATAGAAAGTGTAGTTGAGCTCAAGAACTCCATGGCGATCATCATAGAAGACGAAGAACTACTCAAGGAACTGGTGGAATTTCATCGACTAAAAGTGATTTACATTTATTGATACTTGAACATTGGTCTTTGGTACCGTTCAAGTGATTTCACTTGTGTTCAATTGGACTCGCAGATTTCTATTTGCTTGAGTAAGAATTGAATCGAGAAAGAGAGATATAACTCTTTGATATACTTTATTAAGATTGAGTCTAGTTGATTCTCTTGAAAGTATATTGGAGTTAGTCCATACATATTGCTAATCGAAATATTGGGTGTGGTTGTTGTACCCACGCTTTTTCAATTACTGTTTATCTTGATCGTTGGAGCAAGGTTCTACAAACAATCAAGATCAGGATACTCGAGTTATCAAGATAAAAGTAAACTAGACCTGGCTTCACGAAGCCCAATAAAGTCTTCTTAGTCGCTAAACCATAAAAGGGTTTCTGGAGAAGACGACTCTAGATAAAACTAGGACACACCAAAAAGTAGTGTCAGGATTCAAAGATCCCAGTTTCCAAGAGTTCCACTTATATAGACTTTAAAGCCTAGGTTTCTTTAGGTTTAAGCTAAGATAGCTTTGGAACCAAGCAAACAATATTTACTGTTTGATGAAATCTTTGAATCTTAATCACATATAAAATATATACACTTTGGTTAGGTAAACCGTAACCGAACCGTGTACTTAGACTATGTCCAACATGGTTGGACGAAACTAGCCAATTTGAACTTTAAAAGCTGAACACTCATTTTCATGTTCACTAAGACATTAATATTGAGTCACAATCATGTGATCAAATGAGTCTAGTGTTAATTGAAGAATTGATCAAATGATCATCACTTCATAGAAATAATTTAACTATACTTGAATAATAATCGACATAGTTGGTAAATGTACAAAGTACAATTACTTGAATCGTTCATGAATCGGCTGAAACACAATAAGTGGACCGGTTTGCAAACTTATATGCAATAACAAGTTCCGGAGTTGACAGAACTGCTGCAGTTCACGTACCGGTTTGCAAACTTAGGTACAACTTCAAAATTCCGGAGTTGACAGAACTTTTTCAGTTCACGTACCGGTTTGCAAACTTAAGACTTTAAACCGGTTCCGGAGTTCACAGAACTTTTTCAGTTCATGTTCCGGTTTAGGTACTAAACTGGTTCTATAACATAGAATTGTTTTGGCTCGCATACATGTTTGATTGTTTTAACCCGGTTACCTTACCACAATTCCAAAATGGTTTGCATACGAATATGCATTCCTATCCGGATCACGAAACAAACAGATTTTCCCATGATCCACATACGAATATGTATATCACACAAATTTGAAGGTCGATATATAACTAATTCGCTATGTTACGTATACATGTAATACGGCTTCAGACATATAACAGTTTTCTCAGTTTGTAACACGATAACACCGTCTTGTATTCTGAATATAGTAGTTCTATACTTCTCTAAATCAATTTGAAACATTCCAAAATAACATCAATGACACATATCACTGTTCCAGACTATTTCCTAATGATAAAATTGAATCATGACTTCCGATAATAAATTGTTCTCCACTGAAATTTGATCAAGTATGAACACATGTTCATTAAGTTTAGTCACTATATTCCGTGAAATTCGTAAACTAAATAATTAGTTCTCTACTCGAAATTCTTGTCTACGAAAGCTAGTCTAATTATTTATGCGACAACCGTCTCAAGGATATGAAGGTGAATATAACTTGAGAAATAGGTGGCTCCGTCTTCACTTACCTTTTGTTGATTAAGTTCTCCAAAAGATTCGGTTGATCTTCTCCTTCAAACAGTATAACGCAAACGATGACTGGCTCGTTTCTTAATTACCTCTATCCTAGACCGAGGCTTAACTAATTGTAGTCTAGAAATCAATATATAGTTTTGACAACTAAATTTGACAACAAGCTTGATATAGAAATACTTGTGAGTTCGACCAAGCAATGCTCTAACAACTTTGATCTAGTTTGAGTGACCCTTATGTCAGAAGAGAATGCTCTCAATAATAATCAAACTAGGTGCAATCATAGTTTTCAAAACTGTTTGTCAATCAAATGAATAATCGAAAATTAAAATAACAATGCAATTATAAAGTTTCCCACCAACGATACTCATAGAGCTCTTGATCCCACAAAAGTCTTTAAACGAGCGGTCGTAAGAGATTTCACATAATTAGGGTACTTTCCTCTCCGGATATACGATACCACTAGAAACAACACGAATGAAATTTGCCTGGATCTTAGGATAGTATGCAAGAAATGAAAACTCAACTATTTATAGACCAAGATTGTTTGGACGACAAGGAAATTCCAAAATCGAAAATATTCTCAAGATATGCAATAAGTACCTAATTTCGGTTTTCATATTTCCAACTAATATCCAACCTGTAATTTTGAAATCTCTTATTAGAAAATATATAATATTAATTTAGCAGTTGACTAATATAACTTTCCAAGAGATATGATTTGAGTGCTGGAAAATCAAAAACATATAATCAAAAATCATATTTAAAATATTCTTAATATTTCGGTTTGGGATTACCTTGAGTATCAAGGAATATCCTTGAACAATAAAATATAACAGTTATATACATGTTCAAAAAATGTCGACATCTAGAACTTTCCTATTTGGAAAACCCTAATTCCAAACTCACATAGAACCGTGAGTAATATGTGAATGCTGGAAATTGGTTTTTCTCTTGGGAATCGGTTCGACCAAGTCTCCATATACAGGTAGGGATCGGTTCTACAATGACACCCAACAATAGCTAGGATCGGTTCTACCAAGTATTCCAATATAGGTAAGGATCATTTCTACGGAGATTTTCAACATAAGTCATGATCGGTTATACCAAAGTTCTTACTTAGGTTCGAATTGGTCATCCAATAGATCATCAATGAAAACCGGACCAAAACGCCTATTGGTTTCTTTTCGATTAGAAAAAAAGTTTCGTATATGTACTTCCTTTACACATATGTAATCAAACATAGTTTCCTATGATGAGATTACACATAAATCTAAGACACAATCAAGTAACAAGTTATATAGATTATGTCGAAGTCGCATTTACGAAGTTCAAAAGATAAACGTTATACTTCATAATCAAATATTCTTCCTTTACACTTTGATCGTAATAAAATGACCAAGTCTAATACTAGAGTATTAAATACAACCTCTCATGTTATGTTTTGAATCTTAAACCACTCGAATGCAACGATAAGAATGGGGACAAGTCAATTCAGTATCACTAACCTCAGGTGGAACGATAATGTATTCATTATAGTACGTCTTCACGATCTTTAGGTCTTCAAAGTAATACTTGTATGCCTTAACATTCCCAGACTTTATAATCTAACCTAAACGAAGTTGAAACTCTAGTACATTTAATCAAGCGACTCTATTTGAGTTTTGATACTGGAATATGACAATCAAATTTGACATACGAACACTTGGTGGGTTCAACCAAGAAATGCTCTAACAATCCCCCCTATTTTCAATTTTAGTAACAAAACTCTAATACATATGAAGATAAAAGAATTACAAAATAACCCATTCTTCATACACTTGATCCCAAGTTTCAACAACACAATATACTGCATATATTCAAAAAATAAATGTTGTTGTTGACATTTGAATAACAAAAGCTTTACTTTCCCTAACGAAAAGCTAGGCATATATTCAATCAGAACATATTTGTTATTCCCCTTATGAAATACTACACAACAAGATGATATGTCACCCCCCCTAGTATATACTTTACTCTTTCGGTAGATATAACGTTTAAGCACATATGTCCTTCCCTAGTGATTATAAATCACTTGTTTACTCCATATTTTTCTCTCCGTTTTTGTCACAAAAATGTCAAAGAAACAAATAAACATAAGAGCAAAATGAAAGGATCTTACAAATCCATAAGAACTTGTACAACCTATAAGAGTTAAGCACGAAGGTTACACATACCATTTTAGATAACCAATACTCAAACAAACACTACCTACGTAATCTTGTTTTAGTATGTTATCAAGGAAACAATTGTCCGAAGCAATTTTCCCTTAGTAAGATTGATCAACCAAGATAACTTGGTTACAAACCGAACCGATTATGTATGTATAATCGCTTTATTTGATAAGACTCAAAATATATCAGAATTAATTTTATTTCTCTTATCATGTTCTAATTATTGATTGAATAACTTAGATCTTCTTTTAGACAAGAAAAAAACTAGGTTAGTTAACTAGTTTTTCTTATCAAGGAATCGACTAAACTTGAATAAATCAAATATTAAATTTTGACAAGCATAAAGTAAGATCAGAATTAACTAAGTGTTTCTTATCAGGAATCAAAGAGACTAAAACAAATGATCCCTTTTTCGTTAAGCAAAAACAATTGATACAAATTAACACATATTATAATTGTCACAATTTTTCTTAACCGGAAACAATTGAATCACAATCAATACATACAACATAATGGAAATATAACAATTGCACCGTATTCCGTTAATCAAAAGAAAACAATAGTAAATTAAATCAAGCTTTTCTTAACAAGATAAACGATTAACTAACATAAAAATCGTACCTTACGCTTTGACATGATTAAACAAAGATCAAAATTAACTTAGTTTTCATATCAGGAGAGATTATAAGCATAATTCTTCCCTTGATTTTCACAATCACTCTACCCACAAAGATTTATCATTAATCACCAGTTCAATAAGGACTCCCCCCTTGTTAGTTGTTATTGTCTTGCAAAACAAAAGAACAACAACAACAAAAAAAACATTTACCAAAGAAAGCTTGAAACCAGTTTTAGCTAATACGTGCCAATAGTAAAATCAGAAACCGAAACATCAAGGTACTAATGTACCTTGACAACACCAATAGACTTTCTAAGGTTTTCGAAAGTTGTTCTGTCTAGTGGTTTGGTAAGAATACCAGTTAGTTGTCGTTCAGAAGGAACCTATTCTAGTTTGATAACCCCATTCTCATATAATTCTCGAATAAAATGATACTGAATATCAATGTGTTTAGTACGAGGATGCTCAACCGGATTCTATGTTAGACGAATAGCACTAGAGTTATCATAAAAAATACTCGTAGTTGGAATATTAATGCCATATTCAATTAACATTTGTTTCATCCACAGTAGTTGTGTACAACAAGTTCTAGCAGCAATATATTTCGCTTCACAGGTTGAAAGCGACTGAGAATTTTGTTTCTTACTATGCCAGACAACAAGATTTTGGCCAACATAGAAACAACCACCAGAGATGCTTTTTTGATCCTCTACACATCCTGCCCAATCGGCATACGAGTAGAAAATAAGATTGTTATTGGTGTCCATAGAGTATGATAAACCATAGTCAATGGTTATTTTGGCATATCTAAGGATTCTCTTCACATTTTTAAGATGTGATTCTTTTGAATTTTCTTAAAATCTAGCACAACACCCTACAATCAAAGCAATATCCGTTCTGGTTGCAGTTAGATACAACAGACTACCAATCATAGACCTATAAAGTTTTTGACCAACAGATCTTTCATAGGCATCAGATTTAAGTTTTCCAGTGGTAGGAATATGAGTTGCTTCCTTTAGATCAAATTTTTCAATAAGAATTCTGGAATATTTTTCTTATGATAGAAAAATATTGTCTTTTTGTAGCTGAATTTGTAATCCCAAGAATTATGATAGTTCTCCCACATACTCATTTCAAATTCACTACTCATAAGATTTAAGAATTCATCAGTGAGATTTTTAGAGGTAGATCCATAAATGATATCATCCACATAAATTTGTGCGACTATAAAAATTTTTCCATTCCATTTGGTGAAAAACATCTTATCAGCACTGCCTCTAGAGAAGCCTTTTTGAAGTAAAAAGGATGTCAATTTATCGTACCAAGCTCTTGCTTGTTTTATACCATAGAGAGCTTTTATGAGTCTAAACACATGATCAGGATATGAGGGATGTTCAAATCCTTTAGGTTGAGCAACAAAGACTTCTTATTTTAAATCTCCATTAAGAAATACAAATTTAATATCCATTTGAAAAAGATTTATTTAAGACAAGTTCAGTAAACCCGCGCAATTACGTGGGCTGGTCTATCAATATGATTTACCAATCACTGTCTCCTATTGGCCTTTGTAGCTTACACTTATAAGTAATTTCTTGTCCTACTTTGAAATAAAAACATCGAATGTGTCTAAGTCTTAACAACTCCACAATCATAAGAGATTGTAGTCTTTACCTAAGTGTTTGTGTTGAGCCATTATACAATGACCCAAGGATATACTGGTCTTCATATAACTGAAACGTTGCACTGGATAGCTCTGATGGCATTTACTTATCAAGAGTGTATGCTAAAGATAGAACGCTACAAAAGTGGTTCAAATACTGAGCACAATACTTAGTGAAGTGATGTAGTTTTGAAAGTGATAAGTAGAAGTTCGTTCAAAGACTTGTGAAGGATTTTTTTAGACTTAAATTCAAAACTAAAATAGAAAACACAATAAAAATTATAGCAAACTCAAACAAAGATGATATCAATATGAAAAGAAACACTGAGGCTAAGATTCCACTGTTTTCCAAGTTCAAAGTGATTAAACCAATACTTATATTTATGCAATTTTCTCGTTTAATTTGATTCTAAAATATTGCAACAAGTAGATTTTCAAAAGTAGTAATTGTAAATACCAAGTATGAAGCATCAAAAGTCTTAAAACTAAGCATACTCCATCAAAATAGATCACAATCACTCAAATAAAAATCATATTCAATAATAGTTCAAGGCAAATAATCATATAATTATTGCAAATAAAAAGATAAAATAGAATATACCACTTTTTGTTGGAAAAATAGCTTCCTCTATCGCCTCAGCAATGGGGTTTAACTCCTCATATTAATCATGGTCTCAAAATATGTGTTTGTTGCTCAAAAGATGATTAAAAGAGTGAAAAGTAATAACACAGACTGTTTGCAACAGTGTATCGAAGTTACAAAACAGCTGTTACAATGGAACTGTTACAGAAAACTGTTGTAAATATTGTTGCTTTGTCGCTGATTTTAAGACCCCAGAAACGACTGTCTTCAATGGCCTTTTGTTCTTCGTGTTCTTCCTTTTGCACCAGCAGAAACGATTTCCTGCAACTCTTGATTTCGTTCTCTGTTCTTCTCTAAACTTCCCCAAAGTGTATGTACCCCTTCGTAGACCTCACAAAAGCCTATATATACACAACAGGTCGATAAATCTCCTAAGAAATCTTCGATTATTTTCTTCTTCTTCACGGCCAAGTTACGGATATTTTCTTTCCTTCTAAACTCTCTTTGCGTCTTATGTTACCTTGTTTATCTTAACCTTCCTGTTAGAATGGAATTGTCCAAGTTATAATGTCCACAACCCCTACGTAACTTCCAAGAATAGGCTTAAACAAAGATCTCGTAGAAACTTTCTTCCATGTTTTCTCCAAGTCGCGGAAATCTCCCTTTGTTTTCGATTCTAACATACCTACCCATCCTGTTTCAATAGATCAGGCCCAAACCGAACCATATCTGTGAGAAAATTCGAGTTAATTCAGCCCAAATATTTCCCAGAAGCTCAAACCCGAGAAAACTCATTCCACAGTGTTGTCGAGACCAACTATCCAGCCCAATTTACACCATCAAATCTCTTATATTAGCTCTGTTTATCCCATTATTGTTCATCCAAACTATTTCCGTTGATTAAATCTCTTCAGAAATCCCTCCGAAATCCAACCCTAATCTGCCAGTTTAAGCTCAAACTTTCCCGCCAATTTCAAGACTCAAAAGCTAGGGGATGACCTCCCCTTATCCTGTTCCGATGTGCCAATAGTAGCTTGTGGTGAATAGTGAAGAGGGTGGCCCTTATCAACTGAGTGCCCCTTAGTAATTGAGGTGCCCCTTATTCAAATGAGGGATGCCTTTAATAATTTTCTTCCACAAGCGCAAATACCACTTTTCGAGCCGAATTCTACGTAAAAGCTTATTTCTCCAAAAACACTTACAAAGACATAAAATAACCAAATAAGTACCAAATCGAGCACTAACAATATTTACAATTGAGATCAAAATAGACACATAAATGCGTCTATCATGAAGCAGTACTTCCAAGCATCAAAGAATGGCAACATGTACATATGATTGAATACTATGTACAATACTTAGTGAAGCAACACTTGCATACCTGAAAAAAATGACCACTCTTGCTTAATTCATATCATACTTTGAGAAAGAAATGAAAATAATTGTTCATACAATCTATGTCATTCGAACATTTTGTATGCAAGACAGAATTTTACATTGCATGCGGTCTGGTCGCTCATTTTTAGTCTCCAACATAAAAATTAAATATCAATCTAAATGTGAAATCCAATCACTAAATCACACGAACGGAGACTTAAAGTCTTAAACTCCGAGAATAATTCCTTCTAATTCCGTGAAAGTTACTTCTACGCTCTTCAGCGCATTTCTTCCACAGAAATGTACCTTTTAATCTTCTCTTCACCTCTGTAGTCTCTCCAGCAAGACCATCTCAATCTCTGACTTCCAACAATAATGAACAGTGTATGATCATTCTCCTAACTTAAACATCAATCAAAATTTAGAACTATCATCACGACTTATCCTAAAATACTGATTGAACAAATCGACATTATGCCAAACCTGGCTTTGGTATACCCGGATTAATTGGGGTATACCAATTTTAAATCCATCCAAGGCAGTGCATTATGGGGTGTCTAAAAGATGTTAAAAGATCAAATTGTCCTTATTATTTTCAGCCAAATTCAAACCCTGCTGACTAAAATCTAAAACTTATCGGAATTTTTTTTAAAATCTCTTTAAGATTGGGTATGATTTCAAAATCTCTACATGATGAAATAAAAAAAAAAATCAAAATAAACAAAAAAAGAAAAGCATACGGGTTTTGGGATTGACTATGATTTTGTACCCAATCTCAAATCCCTTATGATTCAACATTTTTACCAAAAGTCGGCAGGGTATTTTTTTTCGAACTTGCCGACCAATACTAGTCGGCAAGGATATATGAAGAATAACATGCCGACTTTTCATATTTATTTTTAGTCGACAAGGTTATAGGATGAATAGCATGCCGACTTTTCTAAGAGTTTTGTTTCTAAAAGTAATATTTTACGGTTGTCATGGTATTCATCCTTATACCTTGCCGACTAAGAACTTGAAAATTTAAACCTTTCCGACCAAGAACTTGAATAGTCGGCAAGGTTATAAAATGAAAACCTTGCCGACTACAGTTTAGTCGGCATGGTTATGAAATGAAAACCTTGTCGACTAATTATGCATTTTTAACCCCTTTCTCTGTATGTCAAAAATCATATAGTCGATAGGGCATTTTTTTTGTCTACCTTGCCGACTTTTCATACTTTCAGACTTGAAAGTGTTGATTTTTTCTATAATTTTGAGTAAATCACTTAGCAGCTTTGCAATCCCCTTTGTAGAAGTGTTTGGCTAGTGTAGTTTCATTTCCATTACAAAAAAAAAATATCGCAAACAAGAAAAAAAAAATCCTCAAAAGTCATAACACATAACCATGAGTTCAATCCAAATAATACCTAATTTTAGAATTTTGATTCATCTAATTAACTAATTAACTAATTAAATTAATTAAGCTAAACATATTATTAATGTTAATTAAGTAAGGATAATTTAACCATTTAGAAAATACATGGTTAAGGGATGTCTTTTTTTACTTCAAAATGACTCGAGTTTTGTCTTATTAAGTATATTCCAATTAATCCGGGTATATCCCAATCAAGCCAGGATACCAAAATACTTCATGTATATGAGCTATAGGAAATAGTTTGTTTCCTTTATCGCTTCATATTATTCGGAGTTAGCAATTTATTTTCCACACGAAGTAACGCTCGATGAAAACATAGTTACAGTGAAATTCATCCTAATTCTACATGATCACTAACATCATTGTAACCTCCAATTCATCATCAAAAACAGTGAGAAACCATCGAGTTAAGGAAGGCCACCACTTACATATTAAGATAACCAATTTAGCATCTTACTTACCCTTTGTTCCGATCCGTCGATGGGTCTAGAATTATATCTCTATAAACAATAAAAGAAAAAGAAGAGGGAAGAAAGGGAAAGGATGTAGCCTGTTTGGAATTGTTGGGATTTCCTTGATGAGAGCATCGATAACAGTTCGCTTATTTTTATCAAAAAATCATAGCGTTTTTAGGGTCACTCCCAAACCTAAATTGAAGCTAGCCCTTATTTATAATTTTCGTAATGACAAAATTGCCCTCAAATAATCGGTAGATAACTACACATTCGGTAGTTTAAGTTTAAGAAAAAATCTCGGATTGCCCTCAATTAGAATTTTGGATTTAAGTTTGAGAAACAATGTTAGAACTACCGATTATGGTAGTTTAAGCTTAAGAAACAAACTTGGAAATTGAAAACCTAAGAATTCGAGAATTCTCAAACTTGAAAATGAAAATTGAAAACTTGAGAACTCTCGGATTTGCAGTAGCAGGAACATAATCGATAGATAAAAATCTATTTTACCTGCCGATTATGGATGTGTCTTAAGAAATGATGAACATCAACGAGAATCGGTAGATAAAATGATTATTATCTACCGATTATTCTTGCTTCAAAAAATTCAGTTTTTCTAAAAATTATACACAATCGGTAGATAATGAACACAACTACTACCGATTATGATAGTACCAAAATTCGAAAATTGAAGAATTTTTTTTTCAAAAACTCATTTTGGGACCAGTATATAATCGGAAGTTTAATTAACTTAAAATACTACCGAATATGGGTAATTCTCATTTCGAAATGCCATTATATAATCGGAAGTTAAGTTCATTTACCTTACTTCCGATTGTTATAATTCCAAAATTCGAAAAATTAAGGTTTTTTTTCAAGAACTTATTTTGGGGCCGGTATATAATCGGAAGTCTAATTAACTTTAAATACTACAGAATATGGGTAGTTCTCATTTCGAAATGCCATTATATAATCGTAAGTTAAGTTCATTTACCTTATTTCCGATTGTTATAATTCCAAAATTCGAAAAATTAAGAGTTTTTTTCAAAAACTCATTTTGGGGCCGGTATATAATCGGAAGTTTAATTAACTTAAAATACTACCGAATATGGGTAAATCTCATCGAAATGCCATTATATAATCGGAAATTAAGTTCATTTACCTTACTTCCGATTGTTATAATTCCAAAATTCGAAAAATTAAGAGTTTTTTTTTCAAAAACTCATTTTGGGGCCAGTATATAATCGAAATTTTAATTAACTTAAAATACTACTGAATATGGTAATTCTCATTTCAAAATGCCACTATATAATCGGAAGTTAAGTTCACTTACCTTACTTCCGATTGTTATAATTCCAAAATTCGAAAAATTAAGGTTTTTTTTTCAAAAACTCATTTCGGGGCCAGTATACATTCGGAAGTTAAATTTACTACCGATTATGGTAGTACCAAAATTCGAAAATTAAATATATTCGGAGATTAAAGTAACATAATTTACTACCGATTGTGGTAGTACCAAAGTTAGAAAATTAAAGGATTTTGGCAAAATTTCATTTTGGAGCCAATATTCATTCGAAATTAAACTTACTACCGATTATGGTAGTACCAAAATTCGAAAATTGAAAATTTTTGGAAAAATCCCCTTTTTGGGACACTGTGTATTCGGAAGTTAAATCAACACAATTTACTACCGATTATGGTAGAACCAAAATTCGGAGAGAGAGAGAGAAAAAAAACTTCAAATAATTCTGCTAACAATAACTAAATTACTGAATTTATGTTTAGTTTCCGATTATTGAAGAGTAATTTTACCATTACGAAAAAAATGATAAGGAATGAATTCAATTTAGATTTGAGTGATCCTATTTTATTTTATTGTTGGCCCCTAATTCCTTTTGAGGGGCCCTAAAAATGCTAGGCGAAAAATCACTCGTTGAAGTATTTTTCTCATCCTTCTTTCAGATGTTTTGGCCTACCCCACCTCTCTCCCTTCTGTTTTCTTTGCTTTTTGTGGGAAAAGAAAAAAAATTTCTCAACCAATCATCATCTGAAGAGTTTGAGCACCGTGTCGTTTGAGTCTTTTTCGTCTATTTACCACACCAATGAAAGAATTCAAAGGGAATGTGCCATAAAAATTCATCAGAACTTACACCAGAAAGTTTGTCTTTCTGACATTTCACCTAACGGTCTTTTCCTCACAACCATTATTGCCACATCCAAAACTTTAGTTCAAGTCAAGCCTAAAACCATTAAATTCAATATGAATATCAATTTGGTTAGCGATAAAGTATATCATTTTCCACAAAGAATCTCTTTAAAAAGTTTTGTTATTTCCTTGTATAGGAAAAGAAACATCCCAACAAATGAAATTACGTTGACGAACACATTACACGCATAAACAAAGTTTAGAACGAATAGAAACTTCCTTTGTTTTACCGCTTAGAATACGCGTCATAGCTGTTGAACGTTGAACCATGGTTGGAAGCTTTATAGGTAGTTTCTAGAGGGTTGTGTTACTTTCGTTTTTGTTGGAACAATCGCGTCTCTCTGACTTTGTTTTGAACACATGAACAATCGCGTCTCTTGGCTCTGGTTGCTGCATCCTTTGGCATTTACACGCCTTCCAAAAAGATTTGCTCTATATATGATGTCTTATAACGAAAAGACTGCTAATCAAAACTGATATGCTGACTTGGCACTCTATATTTCCAACAAACTTAAAATTGAATCTGCTTTAGACACTTCAGCATAAGTATTTTCCTTTATATAAAGAAGTATTGATTACAAGCATAAGCAAGTAAAAGTATAGTTGATTTTAAACAAGCTACCGGAGAAAAGGTTTCATCGAAATCAATACCTTCTATCTACGAATATCCTTGAGAAACGAGTTTGGCCTTGTTTTGAACAACAGTTCCAATTTCATCTGATTTGTTCTTGAAGATCCGTTTTGTTCCGACAATATTGTCTCCTTCGGGTTTTGGAACATGTTCCCAAACTGATTGAGTTCCTCATGCATTGAGTTTACCCAAGAAAGGTCATTAAGAGATTCTTCGACATTTTTTGGCTCTATGTATGAAAGAAAACATGTGTAATGAAAAATATTCTAAAGTTCCATGTGAGTCATCGCACTGGCATTTGCATATCCAATGATATCTTCTTCAGAATGTCTAAGATGTATTCACTTTGGAGGTTTGTGAGTTGCACACTCAATGTCGCTAGTCTGTGTCATCTTTATCATCTGGATCGCATGTTGTAGGCACAACTGCAGGTACATCCTCATTGAGTTTTTCCTTGTTCACAGATTCTGAAGGAGGTAATTCAACTACAATATGATTATCTTGTCTAACATCACTTATGTCATCAATAACCACATTGAATGATTCCATCATGACTTTACTTCGAAGATTTTATACTCTGAAAGAACGACTATCAGATGTTATCCAAGAAAAATTCCTTCATCACTTTTAGAATCAAATTTTCCTTTATGTTTCCTGTTCTTAAGGATATAACATTTGCTTCTGAAAACCCTTAAATAACTTAGATTGGGTTTTCTTCCATACTACAACTCAGTGAACCGAGTGTAGTCATCAACCATTACTAAAGCATATTTCTTACCATCAACAATAGTTTGTTGGATAGGACCGGAAATATCCATATGAATAAGATCGAGAGGAGCATGAGTGGTTGTATCTCGAGAAGGTTTGTGTGAAACTTTTGCTTGCTTTCCCTTTTGACATGCACTATAAACACCTTCTACTTTAGTATTTATTTTAGGAACACCTATCACAAGTTTACGATTAATGAACTTAGCAAGCATTTGGTAGTTATTATTACCAAATCGTTCATGCCATAAATGAGTTGATTCTACTTTGGTCAGGTTACATTACAAATCAGACTGTATATCAAGAAGATAACAATTATTCATACTACGTCGTCCTCGAAACATTATATTTCCATACTTATCTTCAATATCACATCATGTCATATTGAATATAATCTTGCGACTTTTATCATAAATTTGACTCACTGAAAGAGATTGGCTTCCATTCCTTTGACATAAACAACATCATGGGTTTCACGTAGACCTGACAGCTTGATAGTTCCCTTCTTGCTGATAAGACAACTACTTCCTTCTCCAAAAGTACAGATCCTCCTTTATAATCATATGTCTTTATAAACCATGAGAGATCTCCTGGCATATGTCTTCTACACCCGCTATCCAGAAACTATTGAAATAGTGAGGTAGTCATGATAGCAAAGTGTAGATGAGGAAAAACGATTTGATGGTTTTTAGGGAAATGAAGAGACGAGCGTGCGGATGAGACTCCTCAACCGAGCAAACTGCTTAACCTCATACAGATGCACTGCAAAAGAAGTGCTTAGATTCGAGAGATCAATTTATAGGACTCTGTCCTAAACCAAATCAATGGCCGTTCCAGAGTCAATTCGGTCACAAAGAGAGAGATGGGTTGATCTGTAGGAGGGAAGCTGAGAATTGTGGGGGATCAATGATGATCAAGGATTGTGGATGTGTTGAAGGTTTCTGCAAAATTGATGAACTGCTGAATGTTGAGTTCGAGTAAGTTCTGGTCGATTGATGGTATTTCTGAGAGTGATTGCTCGAAAAAATTGTTGTACAATCGTGGATTCATAGACTTATATATATTGTCAATAGCGAACACATTGATCCCAGTAAGTGTGACGGTTTCATGAGTGGAAGAGTGGGAAAGTGGGAGATCGTGGTAAAACCAATTCCGTGTCGTGCAGAGACTTGGTTGATCATCCACCCACTACTTTTCTAACTCCTTCAACCGTTTGCACGACTTACTCACATTTCTCATCGTGGATGAATCCACGTGCCGTAGGCCGCAAGACCAAAACCCTAATTGATATCCCCCTATGTGACGTGATTGGTGTCTCACGAATTGTGGAGTCTACATGACAGACGTGTATTCATTAGTCAGTTGTTGACTGTTTAGACAATGAGTCTATGTTTTGTTTGAATTGAGCATGAGTGACGAATGCTCAGGGATTCATTGATTCGATGAATTATTGAATATTGATAGTTGGATCAATATTTGAGCAAATGATCAAGTATTGCTCAATTCAACGAATTACATATAAATTACTGAATATTGATAGCTGGATCAATATTCGAGCAACTGAGCAAGTAATTCTCAATTCGACGAATTATTTATTGGTGTCCTGACCCAATAAAATATTAATTAAAATATTGGTAGACTACCGAATATTATATTATTAATCCAGATATTGATTACTGGATCAACATAAATTTACTAGTGTTTGAACTTGCTCAGAATGGAGCGTTTGTTCGAAACCCTAATTTTGATCAATTGTTCATCAATTGATGAATTGCTGAAAATAGGTCGTGAGTGAGGGAGGGACCGATCACATGGAATAATGGACGACCATGTGGTGCCCGAGTGCTCGAATGAGTGTGCACCAGGGTCCTGAGTTGACTGATTGGTGAAAGAATGATGATTAAATGCCGGTTTCTCATTTATTAAAATAGTGCTCGTCGGAGCATTAGGTAATAAAAAGTAATTTATGGAGAAGTGAGGGACCGGCCAAGAAGGCATGAAACCAGTCCTTGGGGTATGGGACGAGCTGATGGTCGATTGAGCAAATTCCAAGTTGGTTGGAAAGAATTTGGACCCAATATGAGCAATTGAGCAAATTAGGTCTAAATTATAAGAATGTGTGGGACCGGCTCCTTGTAAGCCTTAGGGCCATCCTTGGTCGGTCAAGGAAGCATGACAATGTCACCATAATGTCCGTGTCTCAGTCCTGAGAGCTTCGGTATTTTCTGATGTCCGTTTGAGCAATATCTTGAGTTTTCAGAAGAGTTCGGTCTTTGACTGAAATTCTCGATTTTGCTCGAACGAGCAAGTAGAACTTTGCTCATTTGATCAAAATTTGGGAAAATATTAAAATAATAATATTTTAATATTTGGCGTGAGAAGCCTAGTCGTTCATGTGACCATCTGGATTTTTGGCTTTTTCATGGTTTGAGCAATATTTTAGAAAATATGAAGAAATCATGATATTTTGCTCAAACAGAGAAGTTTCATGAGATGAGGGAAATAATAATTATGAAAGACTAGGGATTGTAAGGTGTGGGACCGTCCACGTCTAGGGCATGGCCGGCCGGCCATGTAGCCCGGTACCGTAACACCTTTCCCTATTTTATATTATCATTTTTCATGAAACCGTGAAACTATGGAGAAACCATGAGTTTTGTTGAAACAGAGAAGTTTCATGAGATTAGGGAAATAATAATCATGAAAGGACAAGGGATTGTAAGGTGTGGGACCGGCTACGGGCAGGGCATGGCCGGCCGGCTAGGTTTCCCGGTCCCGCGACACCTTTCCCTATTTTATATTATTATTTCTCATGAAACCATGAAGATATGGAGAAACCGTGAGTTTTGCTCAAACAAGGAAAGTTGCTAGAATGAAGGAGTTTTCATAAGTTCATGAAAATCACAAAATAAGGAAAATAATGGAGAGGCATGGGACCGGCCATGGCTAGGGCACGGCCGGCCATCTGGTGGGCCCGGGCCATGAGCGCCTCTTATTTATTATTTTAATATTATTATTTTGTCTCTCCTGTTTTGTGTAGGATTCCTCGTTTGTTCATATTTTCGAATGCTCGTTCATGCATCATTGTCGAGTACACTTGCACCATTTTCTTGGGGCTTACTCAGTGATGGTCCAGATGCCCGGTTGTTGAGTATTTGTTATCAGTTAATGAAATTCAGTGGAGAATAATTCATGAAACTGAGAAATAAAGATGAGTAGTTGTTTATTATCAATTCATAGGATCAGCCGTGGATTCGACCATGAATTTGGAATAATAAAATTATTTATTACCATTTCATGAGATCAGTCGTGGATTCGATCATGAAATCGTAGTAATGAGATAAGATAGTTTTTTTTATTGCAATTCCATGATATCAAGCCGTGGATTCGATCATGAAATTGGAGCAATGGGATAAAAATAGATTATCTTCTGGAAATTCAGTGGTGAATGTCACGGCAGAATTAATCTAGTTGCAGATAGGGTATTAGCCAGTTAAAGCGTCATATCCATTCTGAAGGTGCATAGTCAGGAAACATCGAGTGTTGCCGAAGTTCTAAAGACGTTATTGCTCTCAATCTACGGAGAACCACCTGGATCTATACACGGTCTCTCTACATAGTCAGGGAACAGTGAGTGTCACCGACGTCCTGAAGGCGTTAATGCTCTCAATCTTACGGAGAACCTCCCAATTACGTTATTCTACATAAAGGTCATGATGAAATGCGAGGCATCGAACGCTCAGCTAGTGGAGGCCTTTCGAGAAACATATTCATCATGGCTCGTAAAATATGAATCGTCACATGCCTGAAAGCCGCGTCAGAAACATGCAGTATCATGATTTTACGATTTTGACCTTTGTCGAAAATCCACCATCTACACAAAGGCACCTAGACAACTTTCAATATGACCCTTATTACAGACAGGATTTACATGCCTTTTCTTAGGGAGAGCATTAGAATGTTTTTTCCGAGACTTAGTAAAGTTTTTGAATATACCAAATAATTGTTTAGCATGTTCAAATAGAGTTTATGCATAACAAACTCTCTGATTAAAAACTTTACACGATTGTTGAACAAATTTTGTGCAATTACCTTTCTTATTCAATCCTTTACGGGAGAGTGAACAAATAGGTTTTACATAACCAGTTATCGTATTATAACTTAGGAAAGACTCCTTTTTGGGAAGTTTCAAAGGCTCTTTGTTAAGTTTCTTATCAATCAAGATATTGGTCATCTCTTCAGCCAATAACTTATTTTGTTCAACTTTTTTTTTTGTAACATTGTATGTAGCACAAAATTTCTTTCTTCTGCGGATAATAAGTATCTTTGAAGATCAACTAATCTTTATAGTATGTTAACTGAATCAACCATAAATTTAAATCTTATAGGTTGGATCACACCAACCACAGACTATTAGATCTTTTCGTGTTTGCCTGCTCTGATACCAATTGAAATTACGAGGGTACCCAAATACACCACGCTTTTTCGTTTTAACTTATAAGTCTGATACCAAGTGTGATCATCTATGGACAAAGTCGAGACAATACAACAACAAGGTATTCACTTGACAATATTTACGATACAAGACCGACTGACTATAGGATCAATATCAATTGATTAGGATTAGTAAAGTAAATGACACATCAAAATTTTGTTAACAAGGAATCCGCAAATGCATAAAAACCCAGGGACCTAGTCCAGTTTTGGATACTATCATAATTAAGTCATTATACAAAGAACAAATCCAACTTCGTATAGCTGAGACCAAGTAATATACCCCTAGTTACTTAGTTCCCTCAGTATCCCTGCGTCTACGACCATCTTATCACGCACATGAATCCCATGAAAGAAAATCACTATCTTGAGTTGTTTTACCAATATAAAGTCTTAAGAACTCAACTCCTTTTGACGTCTTCCAAACAGTAAAGGAACAAAGCTGTTTGGTAACTACTCCAATAATATTTTAGAAAAAGATTCGTTGAGTTTTGACAAAAGCTTTTCCGTTTAAAAAAAAAAAACTCTTTCATCGGGTAAGATTTGTAATAACCCGACCCTACACCGATATTGTCCCCACTTAGCCATTGCGTTTATCCGGTAGTGTGGGGTTTTCAACGGGTACCGCTGCGTTCATCCAGCAGCAGCTTCCCAAGAGGTCACCCATCTTTGGATTGCTCCTGTTAGATCATTGCTCGGTCGAACTCGCATGCGTTGCTAGCTCAAGCATGTTTGTCAATGTTAGTGATCAAAACTACAAGTCTTGATTTTTAGTCTATTATAGCTAAGTCTCGGACTATGATAGAAGGCGTAGTTGAGCTCAAGGACTTCATGGAGATTCATCGTACAAGAAGAAGAACTACTCAAGGAACCGGTGGAACTTCTCGAAAAAAGGTATGTGAAGACTTGAACTTATCTATCACTCAAAAGTCTATCTACTCTATCTCCTACTCTTTGAGACAAGAATTCATATGCTATATATATAGACTTGGATTATACACATTTGGTATTTCGATCCGAGTATACCTCGCCTATCTATATCTCTAAATATGTGTTGGTAAGCTTTTCGCTTCGATCAAGTTTATCTTTACCTATTGACGAAAGTCATGATATGTTTCAATCACTTTGAAAATTGCTTTGATGAGAAATGGTGTAACAACTATATAACGTCCTCTAAGAATGTTTCAATGATTGAAATGAGAGTTTAGATTACATAACTAATGGTGGACATAAACATTATTGTGGAAACACATTTATGTATAAGTCCTATTCCTTGAACCAAAGTTTGCGAACTTTGTTGATCAAGAAAAACCGGAAGAATGACTTATTGCCAAGTCCGCGAACTGCCGAACTTCTCATCCCCAGAAATTCTGCTGGAGTTGACAAACTAGACCAGTCCGCGAACCAACGGAAGGTCTCTTGCTGAGATTTGCTGCTGAAGTTTGTAAACTTTGCCCGGTTGCTTAAGTTCGCGAACCTAGTCTGCGTACTTGATAAAGGTTATATATCTGAAGATGATTTATGAAATTAAACTTAAAAATACTAAGGAATGCAGTTTGCAAACCGTGGATATAAAAGTTCATGAACCGATTCAAGTGAATCAAATCATCTTTGCTTCAACTGTGTCTTGTGTAGTACATGAGATTTCCTTGCAATTGAACAACTCTCTAACTAGTTCATTTGAAGTCATTTGAACTAGTTATGGTGAATAAGAACATGGTTGGTATGAAATGCTCATATGGCTAACCTTTTGGTTAACTGTTATTGAACCAACAAGTGCATACGTTTGGGTACGGTTAACAAACCTAGAAGTGTGCATTGTCAAGTGTGTGTAACAAGCTAAGTTTTCGATCTAACGGTTGAGAAATATTAGCTTGAATCTAAATCAGGTTTTCATCTAACTGTGCTTTGTGACCAAAGCAAAACCCTGATTTGAAAGACTATAAAAAAGAGACATCTAGTATTGTGCAAAACTAATACCCACACCTTACGTGTGATACTAGTTTGCATACTAGATTCGATTCTCCTTTAACCTCTGGTTTTCTTTTCTCAAACCGGGTTAACGACTTAAAGACTTCATTGGGATTGTGAAGCCAGACCGATACTACTTTTATCGTAGTTGTGTGATCTGATCTTGCATAATCTATTGTACGAGTACAATCATATTGATTGGCTTGAGATTGATATCTCCGATAGGCAAGATATAAAAAGTAATCACAAACATCTTTGTCTCTTCGTTTGTGATTCCGCAACATCTTGTTTGGCTACCATACGATTAAGATTGTTGTGAGGTGATTGATAACTCTAGGTTGTTCTTCGGAAATATAAGACCGGATTATCAATTGGTTCTCGTTCACCTTGATTATTATCAAAAGACTGAACAAAACCTTTAGGGTTTATCTGTAGGAGACAGATTGATCCTTTGATGAACTTGTCTGTGTGGGACAGATTTGTTTATTGTCAAAGCCTGCGATTTTGGATTGTAGCAACTCTTAGTTGTGGGTGAGATCAGCTAAGGGAATCAAGTGCGCAGTATCCTGCTGGGATCAAAGGCGTAGGAGCATAATTGTACCTTGGATCAGTGGGAGATTGATTGGGGTTCAACTAAAGTCCAGTCCGAAGTTAGCTTGGAGTAGGCTAGTGTCTGTAGCGGCTTAATACGGTGTGTGTTCAATTTGGACTAGGTCCCGAGGGTTTTCTGCATTTGCGGTTTCCTCGTTAACAAAATTTCTGGTGTCTGTGTTATTTCTGGTGTCTGTATTAAATTCTAAAAATATTTGGAGCATGGTGTTTTTGCAGTATTAATCATTTTGATTTTTTATATTGCAATTTGTTATGGGATATGTATGTTTGCGTCCGTGAACTTGAAGGTCCCATATTCTGTCAAAAGTAAAGTCGTTTGTGATTGGTATTCACGTACTGGTAAAAGAATGAATAGACTTTTGACAAATACAAAAGTTAAGCCTATATTGTCAATTATCTGATGGAAGATAGGTTAAAATCTTTTGTTTTCAAGGATTATGTCTATCAATATCGTTATGCAAATAGTGATTGAAGATAGAATGAATCCTTGAGTATTCCGCAGTATTGATCATCCCTGATCCATATTTTTTGTATTACTGTGAGGCTCCGTAATGTGTCTTATGTTGAGCACGATACAACCAAGTTGATTAATTTTTTGTTAGCTTTGTTGGTTGTTCCGTAAGGTACTTTATGTTGAGCATTTTTGAACTAAATTAATCATCTTGTTTGGTTATTTAGTTATTGCTCCATAAGTCTTTTTATGTTGAGCAAAACAAATGACAATTGAATTGATTACTTTTGTAATTAGTTTGGTTGTGTATTCCAATTAGATTAATTATGGGTTCTCTTGTAATTAATCTAGTTGATTATCTTCATACTCCGTAATATTCCTCTTATGTTTAGTATATGAACGACTATCCTATTCATATTCTAATGGTTATGTTAGTCGTATGCTCCGTAAGTTCTTTTATGTCGAGAATAATCAATTAATTTGATCACTTTTTGTGTTTAATTTGATTGAGTATTCCGATTAAATTAATCATGGGTTTACTTGTGATTAATTTGATTAAGTTTTTTGGATATAGAAAATCATTCTCATGGTTTTTGGTGTCCAATAAAACTCTTCTTTTCTTTTTTAAATTAAGGTCGCTCTTGTTGTTCTTTCAGGAATGACATCAAATGGGGGAGAGTTCTTTTGAACTTGTGCTTAATGGTAATATCTTGATGGGAGTGCGGCTGTGGAATATTAGAGGGGTTATCTTGTATCTTTAAACTCCTTGATGAATGCTATTCGCTTCGGCTATATGATTGCATCTAAATTATATGGTATGTATTTTCTTATAGTCATGAAATGTCTCTTTCGGAAATTTCATTATGATCCCGTTCTTGTACCTTTGCCAATTTTATTGACAAAAAGGGGGAGAATTAATATGTAGTTCATACTACAAATAATATGGTTTTCGGATCATTGTGTAAGGGGGAGTGGTTTCCATGTGAGATAGAGTATTGACTAAGGGGGAGTGACACCATAGTATTATTTTTGAAGTTGTGATACAATTGGACTTTGACACTGTGTAATAATACTATGACACTGTATAACAATGATCGAGACCGATGCTTTATCATTGTTATAGCTACGGATCTTCAATAACGGTGATACTAAACTTACAACCTTTGGGATCATTGGAGTACTTGGAAGTGACGAAGATTTCGAGGAATGTTGAAGATTAGACATGTGGAATAGGAGCTACTAAAGTTCTTTATCTTTTTTGTATTCCATATGTATTGATAGTTTTGTCACTAAAATTGACAAAGGGGAGATTGTTAGAGCATTGCTCGGTTGAACTCGCATGCGTTGCTATATCAAGCATGTTTGTCAATGTTAGTGATAAAAACTATAAGTATTGATTTCTATTCTATTATAGCTAAGTCTCGGACTATGATAGAAAGTGTAGTTGAGCTCAAGGACTTCATGGCGATTCATCGTACAAGAAGAAGTACTACTCAAGGAACCGGTGAAACTTCTCGACAAAAAGGTATGTGAAGACTTGAACTTATCTATCACTCAAAAGTCCATCTACTCTATCTCCTACTATCTGAGACAAGAAGTCGTATGATATATATATAGACTTGGATTATACACATTTGGTATTTCGATCCGAGTATACCTCGGGTATCTATATCTCGAAATATGTGTTGGTAAGATTTTCGCTTCGATCAAGTTTATCTTTACCTAGTGACGAAAGTCATGATATGTTTCAATCATTTTAAAAATTTCTTTGACGAGAAATGGTGTAACAACTATATGACGTCCTCTAAGAATGTTGCAATGATTGAAATGAGAGTTTAGATTACATAACCAATGATGGACATAAATATTGTTGTGGAAACACATTTATGTTTTAGTCCTATTCCTTGAACCAAAGTTTGCGAACTTTTTTGATCAAGAGAAACCGGAAGAACGGCTTGTTGCCAAGTCCGCGAACTGCTGAACTTCTCATCCCGAGAAATTCTGCTGGAGTTGACAAACTAGACCAGTCCGCGAACCCAGTCCGTGAACCGGTGGAAGGTCTCTTGCCGAGATTTTCTGCTGGAGTTTGTAAACTATGTCCGGTTGCTTAAGTACGCGAACCTAGTCTGCGAACTTGAGAAAGGTTATATATCTGAAGATGATTTCTGAACTTAAACTTAAAAAGACTAAGGAATACAATTTGCAAACCGTGGCTATAAAAGTTCATGAATCGATTCAAGTGAATCAAATCATCTTTGCTTCAATTGTGTCTTGTGTAGTACATGAGATTTCCTTGCAATTGAACAACTCTCTAACTAGTTCATTTGAAGTCATTTGAACAAGTTATGGTGAAGAAGAACATGGTTGATATGAAATGCTCATATGGATAACCTTTTGGTTAACTATTATTGAACCAACAAGTGCATACGTTTGGGTACGGTTAACAAACCTAGAAGTGTGCATTGTAAAGTGTGTGTAACAAGCTAAGTTTTCGATCTAACGGTTGAGAAATATTAGCTTGAATCTTAATCAGGTTTTCATCTAACGGTGGATATTGTTTGCTTTACGACCAAGGCAAAACCCTGATTTGAAAGACTATATAAAGGAGACATCTAGTATTGTGCAAAACTAATCCCCACACCTTACGTGTGATACTAGTTTGCATACTAGAGTCGATTCTCCTTTAAACTTTGGTTTTCTTTTCTCAGACCGGGTTAACGACTTAAAGACTTCATTGGGATTGTGAAGCCAGACCGATACTACTTTTATCGTAGTTGTGTGATCTGATCTTGCATCTTCTATCGTACGAGTACAATCAGATTGATTGGCTTAATATTGATATCTCCGATAGGCAAGATATAAAAAGTAATCACAAACGTCTTCGTATCATTGTTTGTGATTCCGCAATATCTTGTTTCGCTACCATACGATTAAGATTGTTGCGAGGTGATTGATTAATCTAGGCTGTTCTTCGGGAATATAAGACCGGATTATCAATTGGTTCTTGTTCACCTTGATTATTATCAAAAGACGGAACAAAACCTTTAGGGTGTATCTGTGGGAGACAGATTGATCCTTTGATAGACTTGTTTGTGTGAGACAGATTTGTTTATTATTAAAGCCTGCGATTTTGGATTGTAGAAACTCTTAGTTTTGGGTGAGATCAGCTAAGAGAATCAAGTGCGCAGTATGTTGCTGGGATTAGAGGCGTAGGAGCATAACTGTACCTTGGATCAGTGGGAGATTGATTGGGCTTCAACTACAGTCCAGTCCGAAGTTAGCTTGGAGTAGGCTAGTGTTTGTAGTGGCTTAATACAGTGTGTGTGTGTGTGTGTTCAATCTGGACTAGGTCCCGGGGTTTTTCTGCATTTGCGGTTTCCTTGTTATCAAAATTTCTGGTGTCTGTGTTATTTCAATTTCCTCATTATATTGTTTTATCTTTATAATTGCAATAATACAGGTTGTGAGTTAGATCATCAATTAGAGTAATCCAACCTTTGGTTGTTGATTTTCATTTATTGATCCTTGGATACTGGTCTTTGGTACCATCCAAGTTATTCCTTGTATTTGATTAGAACTCGCAGTTCTTGCTTGAGTAAATCAAATCAAGAGAGAGATATAAACTCGTTGATATACTTTTAATTGATTGAGTCTTGTTGATTCTCTTAAAAGTATATTCGATTTTGTCCATACAGATTGCTAAGTGAAATATTGGGTGGTGTTATTAGACCCCCGCTTTTTCAAATAGCATTCCTTAGTTTATATAAACATGAGTTCACAAACAATCATTTTTAGATATAACCAACTCAAGTTCGCAGACTGGGTTCGCGGACTTAAGTTCCCGGAAGGATTTCACAAACTCCAGCATATTTTCTTGGGTCGAGAACTTCCGCCAGTTCGCGGACTGGGTTCGCGGACTGAGTTCACGGCTCTTGTTCCGGTTCTCTTGATCAAAAAAGGTCGCAAACTTCGGTTCAAGGAATAAGGACTTATACATATATATGTGTTTCCACAACAATACTTATATCCATAAATGGTTATATAATCTAAACTCTCATTTCAATCATTGAAACATTCTTAGAGGACGTTTTATAATTGTATTCACAAACTATTTTTCGTCAAAGCAATTTTCAAAGTGATTGAAACATAACATGACTTTTGTCACTAGGTAAAGATGAATTTGTCCAAAGCGAAAGCTTACCAACACATATTTCGAGAAATAGATAGGCGAGATAACCTCGGCTCGAAATACCAAATGTGTATAATCAAAGTCTATATAGAAAAACGACTTTTGTCTCAAGATAGAAGATAGAGTAGATAGACTTTTGAGTGATAAATAAGTTCAAGTCTCCACATACCTTTTTGTTGATGAAGTTCCACCAGTTCCTTGAGAAGTTCTTCGTCTTGTATGATGATCCTCCATGGAGTTCTTGATCTCAACTTCACTTTCTATCCTAGTCTGAGACTTAACTATGGTATACTAGAAATCAAGACTTATAGTTTTGATCACTAACATTGACAAACATGCTTGAGATAGCAACGCATGCGAGTTCGACCGAGGAATGCTCTAACAACATTGGCCCCGTATAGATCTGAGGCGCAAAAGTTATTGAATTACTTTGTTGATGCGACCATAAGTCATGTCGGTCGCAACAACAAAAAAAATGCCGATTATCTAGCCACGTTAGCCTTAAAGTTGCAATTTGAGGGCTTGGAAGAAACCTTGACGGTGAGAAGGCGGACCGCAGCATCAACATGGCTTTCGCAATCCAAGGATACTGAAGCCAGTGATTGGAGAACCCTGATCATTCAAGAGCTTAACAACTCGCTTTCCCAAGGAAAGGTTAGTCTAAAAACCCTACAAAACTTCTTCATGCTTCACGGATTCTTGTACCATCGAAATCCAGATGGATCCTTGTCGAGATGTCTTGGAGACGAAGAAGCAAAACTACAGCTTAATCATGTTCACGGAGAAATTTATGGGAAAACGTTGGTGGTGACTTTTTACCGTCGTCTTGAACGCCTTGGCTAATACTGGCCAGGTATGGAGACTCAATCTCGATCGCTCCAAGGGTCTTGCTCCAATTTGGCGTGCCTAAGCACATCATTACTGATAACGGTACTTCTTCGCCAACAAGCAAGTACGAGAGTTGCTCGAAGAATATGGAATTAAGAAAGTCTTCTCTACTCGTTACTACCCGCAAGGGAATGGGCAAGCCGAGAGCACCAACAAGACTTTAATTCGAATTCTCAGTCGAACAGTACATAATAATCCTCGGACGTGGCACGAACAACTTTCCATGGCAGTGTGGGCATATCGGGAAGCACTTAGAAGCTTTACTGGCGTTTCTCCCTATTCATTTTTCTATAGCGCAGACGCAGTTCTCTCCACAAAGATTAAAATTCCGTCGGTTAGGATTGCAGCGGCAAGTGGAGTCCAATGGAATGAGGTCGAAGCATCAAGTGCTAGAATAGCGGAGTTAGATTATCTTGACTCCAGAGAACGAAAGCGGAAGAGCATGCTCAGACATATAGAAATAGGATCTCCAGAGCATACGATAAAGCTGTAAAATTTCGAACTTTCCAAATAGGAGATTTGGTATTGAAGACTGCTAAGCGCATTTAGCAACACATGTCCGCACCAAAGTTTTTCCCAAAATGGGAAGGTCCTTATGTGGTTACCAAGGCGTATAACGGTGGGTGCTACAAGATTTTCAAAGAGGATGGGGGCAAATTGGAAGTGGTCATCAATGGGAAATGGCTCAAGGCATAATACGCCTGACCATCACTTCATCCCTTGCCGTTTCATAGCACGGCCAGCCATGCATTTTTCGTTTCTCTCATATCTAAATTATCAAAATTGCATTTAGTCAAGACATATTAATGAAAATTCTGTTTGCCTTTTCCAAAACCCAATATAATTCAAAAAATAAAAAAAAATAGAAACCCAAAGAGCCACCAGACGTTCTCATGGATACATAATAATAATGACTCAGAAAAGGTCATCCAATCAGTTGTAGTCCCTTGAAAGCATCATCTTCAACATGTCTTGATACCTTTCAATCCTGCTCTTCAAATTATGGATTTCCCGTTCCACCTTTTCAGAATCAGCAGTTAGAGCCTTTTCCTCTTCCAAAATATCCTTGATGGCAGGAACGACATTGGCAAGGATGCCGGATCGATCTACTTTGAAAATGTCGATACGGTGCCGCAACCAACTCACATTAAACTCCAGGGATTCACAGGTAGATACCATGTTCTCCCACTTTTCAACAGTTGATTCAGCGACGTCACGAATGGATGTGCCTTCCATTTCGACGATCATGGGAAAGAGGCAGTTCACCGTGGTAACTAAAGCAGATGAGCTATGCCGCACCACGTTCCTATTTGCAATGTGGCCATATATCCTCCATATTTTTATGTACAAAGCCACGAACTCCTTCCTCACTAGGAATTCACCAACTCTTCGGTAACTATAGGATAAACATTTCATGTGAATATCAAATGGTAAGCCTGCATTGGGGTATTCATAGCAAGAAATACCCAAATCAGCGTTTACCAGGTCTGCCACAGTCGGCGTATTCGAGCTTGAAGGAAGAGGAGTGGCCAGATCATCGTCGTCAACCACGGTCACGCATGTTCCAGCTGGGTACCTCTACACAAAACATAAAATCACACTTTGATTACCTACCAGTGTTGGCAAGCAAATGTCTGTTCGTCGGTAAAAGGCTTACCGGTATGATCTTTTTGACTCGGATGATCCGGACAGGGGAGTTGTCACAAGACCCAGTAATCTGCCCACTCTAAAACCAAAACAACAGTGTTATGAGGAAAAGAAGAATCATCACTTCAAAATCAGTAGGTAATTAGAGTCATACTCTAGATACAGGCTGCTGCGTTTGGCCCAAGAATCTGGCTGGCTCGAAGATGACTCACTTCTGTTCGACATGATGAAGATATATGGATTCAACAAAAAGGGTCTTTTTTCTGAACTGAGAAGGACAATCCAGTTTCACCCGCATATATATGGTGGAAACCCTAAGAAGAGACGGATGTTGAACAACCACAATGGGACTTATCCGATAGCCAAGGATTCAACTTCGACCAAGTAATGTTTCTCATCGAAACCCTAATGAAGACCGGGAGGAAACGGCCAGATAGTCAAAGGAAGGATGTGTTTCCCCAGCTTGAAGCCCTGGCACAAATACATCTTGAAGATATGAGATGGTCGCTTTCCTGGTAATGTTTGCTAACTCTGACTTGGCCATTTTCTCGCTTTTCTGTCACCATCTCATGCTTACCCCGCAAAAATGCCATTAATACGTGCTAAGCAGGGGACTTAATGTTGATGGTGGTTTTTCGTTCAGGGCTAAAATTGTACAACCCTGCTTTTAATATGATGTCATTCTGCAAAGAGACATAGCCATGTAAAAGTGATGAGTTCACAATATTTTCACTTGCGCATTAATTGAGCAATTCAATATGTTTACATGAAATTTATCCAGAATGGTACATGTAGCAATAGTCCCAGATATTCTGTAAATTTTGACACCTTGCCCGTATTATTCATTGATATAAGGCTCATTGAAAAATTTATGTGCTATGTTCTCCGGCTGAAACCTTAATATTGATATGACATGACAATTAGTGTTCACTCTCAAGCTGAGTATCATGAATTTCCCGAAGTATCTAGGTTAAGGTTTGCATAAAAGTACTCAATCGGAAAGCATGCTGCTCTCTGGCAATAAATTTAAAGAACTCTGTGTCAACATGCACAATTCAATCAATTTTGTGGCAATTCACAAGATTCAAATATCAACCTAATTAATTTGCAAAAATTAGGTTTTTCGCGCCCTGCACAATATATCAGACCTTACTGGTCGAAACTAAACCTAGGCAATTGATCCTCCATGGATTAGTAGGTGCAAAGTCCTACCCAAAATCAGAAAACAAGAAATAAAAGAGGAGCCGCGGGAAGTAGAAACAACAAAGGGAAGCGTGGCCGCGCCATGGGCCAGCCGGTCTGCCCTAGAAGGCGCCACCTGCGTGTGTCCACGCCCCATGATGCTTGTCGTCCCTCCTCTTTCCTATTTGACCAATCAGGTCACTATAAATCCGGCACATGCACATAGAGTGTGGTCGGGCTCACACTTGACGACCCTTTTTCCTATCGACCAAACAGGTCACTTTAAACCCTCCACGCGCACTAGAAGATATGGCCAAGCCCTATGTTAGTCCGACACCTTTTCTATTGACCAATCAGGTTGCTCTAAACCTGCCACAATATTAAAAGAGGCAAATTGCGCCAGATGGTCACAATGCCAATTGACTTTCCAAACCGCGCCAGTGTGTTGATGGCATGCCAAACCTGCCATTCCGCGCCAACATGCTAATGGCATACCAAACGTGCATGACAAACATGCCATGCCGCGCCAATAAGCTAATCGGTATGCCAACATGCCACTCTACCATGCCAACGTGCCACAAATAGCACAACCACGAACTAACCCACCTTCTGTTCGTGGCCAACGGCATGACGTGCTTCAATCAGGGTATTCCCAACTATAACACGATTTTGCTTTAGTGGCATTAGTTGAAACCGTAATTTTGGTCGTGGCTCAAATTACGCCACTTTGGTCCCCACAACGTACCACGAGCCATGCGTCCCAAGAAACCCTAAAAATGGCGTCATGATATGGACACTCATAGCTACCCTTGCTCCTGTGACCGTCCCCATTTTATGGCCCTGCCATAGCTCATTTGACGCGTCCATGGCACCGTTTACGCAAAAAACGTCACTGTGCCGCGACCACAAGGCCACACGCGTTAATTAGGGTTTCGATATGCCAAACCTTAATTTAGATAAGGTTGCTACGCCAAACAAGCCAAGTAATGCTCCCTTGGGCATTAAGTTTGATATGGCAACTGGAACTAATATTGCCCAGCCATACTTGGGTCTAACACCAATGTGCCAGAATATAGCTTCCACGGCTACGTCAGGCGCTGTTCGCGCCACTATGCCACTGGCATCTGCCAATGGCGCCACTATGCTATTATCAGGTGCCAACGGAATGTGGCCACAATCAATGGCCACCATCTCTCATGAATTACAACCTCAACCGTCCAAATTCGCCATAGAATTGACCGGCCTATGGCAAGTCTCAGGTTCACATGTCGTATTTTATACGGCTAGTTCCAAGATTTGACTTGCCACAACATGATCATCCGTCGCCCAGCTGGCGCACGATTGATCAGAACAACTAGGTCTTGCGTACAAGACCCACTCAGCAATCTGCTACACATTTTCCACGAAAATACTCGAGACATCAAACATGTCACAAACTGGGGGATGCTCATCAGGGTATTGGTATGGCGGTTTACAACGTGCAGCGGCAACACGCCTATTATAAGAAAGTGTCAGGAAAGCGGGCAGTTAGTGGCGCAAGGAGTAGTGGGTGTAAACCAACCCATTTTTCCCCATGATAGGGACATGGTTTCTGGAACTTACACATTGCCCCACTTCTCCATCACTCAACGACTCCCATTTTCTACGAGATCGGGGTGCGTTCAATTATGACTTGTATAAATAGGTTTCTACCTATTTCGACCAAACAACAGAGATTTGGTTAACAACAACACAGTATCCAGAAAAACACCGAGAACTGATAGCTTATATTCTGCAAGCCAGTTCCATATTCTGATACAAGTCATAAAATAGCCACACCTTCAGAATTAACCATTCTGGTCTCAACACCTTCTTCGCTTCCCTCCCTAAGATCAACCCTTCTCCTTCATTTTGTGACCGAAGCAAGACTGGAACGACCATTTCTTGGTTTAGGCCAGGATTGTACAGATTGATCTAAAATACTCTCGAATCTAAAGTACTCTCGTGGAGTGCATTTGTTTAGGGTTAGATTCGCTTTTCATCAACACACCCGAATTTACCAAAAACAACAGAAACTACCCAAAACAAAATCGAAAAAGAAAAATGATAATCCTTCAAAGAGAAGAATTAAACCGATGGTTATCTTTTTTGGGGTTCTAACAAGACTTGATAAAGAAAGAGAAAATTTCTTGGCTTGCTTAATTTTTTTAATTAAATTTCAAAGTGAAATAAATCCTTAAAAAGTTACTACACCAGATTTTATATGCAACAAGTACAAAGGGGAGGAATGTGCACTCTTAGTTATTTAGGGGTGCATGTATTTGCCCTCAATAGCTTTAACAAAAACAATCATCCTAGCAGTATTTTGAAAGTATTAAAAAAATGACATTGATGGATTTGAATTGCTTATAATTCTTGCACGAAAAAATGACATTGATGGATTTGAATTAATTCTTGCACGAACTCATAAGTGACATGCACCACTTACTTCCATACTCCGACACTGCCGATGAGACAATTGGTGCTCCCTATGATGCACCCAAAACTCTACTGCAGTCAGTAAGCGAGGTCTAATATTTTCACGTGAATCACGACATACAGCAAGCCACATACATGACACTTGTTTTTTTTTTGGTTTTTTTTTTGGATATTATGATGCGAAATTCGCTTCGCCATGCTCGAGCTTTTTTTTTTTCTAATCTCGGAGTCACAATCAACCATTGTGGCCATTATGAAATATGAACGGCATTTAATCCATCTAGTAATTTTAGTCTGAAATCTAAATGAAAATATCTTAAACCTTTCTCATCAGAAGTTCATATACCCAAAAAACACCCACGCATAACATCAGAAATCTAGTTGGGCCTGACAAAACAGGGACATGGCCTTCCCCTCGTGTCTTCATCCAGATTATATATTAGTTACAAGTTCTCGTGGTGGTAAACAAATCAAGGACAAATCATAGACCTCACCTAGAGCTGCCTTTGCCAAATATTCAGCATAATTAGCTTCCATATAACGATGGCTATACAAAACATCACAAAAAGAGCCATTCAAAACTTTAGTATCATTAACTAAACTTCTATAAAAGCAGGGTGGGTCACTTTTGCCTGTACACAGTTGGATGGTAACTTGTGAGTCACTTTAGGTATAACTTAATCTACCTCTTCATCTACCGCTTCAAATAGAAGAATATGAGGTTGCAAATGTGCTCTTTCACACATGAGAATTACGTCATCCCATCCGCCGATTACCTGAACAAATTCTACTAGCTGATGAAAAATTGTTACCTGGAAACCCAATCTGATTTTTAAAAGAAAGAATTTGAAGACAGAGCGGTACCTTGACAGTTTCGTCATCATACATTGTCCATCGGTCTTGTTCACAACTGTATGCAAAGCAGCCATAATGCTGTCCATAATAGCAGGCCTACAAAAATACATGACCATTTAAGGGGCCAAATGTAAAAACTTTCTGCCAAAAAATGTGCGGAGATGGGTCATAAGAAAGGACACAAATTTCTCCGTACTAAAGATATAGAAAACCATAGTGCAGCAAAGAATTATGATTCTGCAAGGACACAGAATTTTTCATATTTTTGTTAAAGATTAATATGTTATTTCATCATACCATTGAAACTAAGCGGTGTTTGTTCCCTGGAAGCAGCCCACGATATAGGACAGCGAAATCTAATTCAGTGGTCAGGGCAGCCAGTGTTGCGGATATGTCATTTGCGCACTCATGTGTATTCTGCCAACCAAGAACTGGAATGTGGAAAAAAAAATACAAATCTAAGGGTTACAAACAAGAAACCTAAACTAACATTTTCATGAGCAACTGATCAGTTCACCAATTTGATTTGCTAACCTGCTGTGAACACGTGGTGGAGAAAGAAACTGATGCATATAATTGAGTTTTCCACAGCCACCAAACTCTGGGTCACATGCTAACTGCTGATTCAACTGAACGTTATACAAAAGCTCGCCAAAAGAGCTATCCGCACCCAGACTCTGCTGACATAAGTTTTAGTAAAATAAATTTTTGAAAAAATAAGTATCGAACAATTAGACGATTAATGTTTCTACCTCTTCGCCAATGAAATGACAAGTTTTAAACAAAACGGCAATGCCACTTGAGATACCTTCGCTGTTCTGAGTGCACTAGCATTGATGTTGTGGAAGAATGAAGTGTACTTCAGATGCTTCGACTCCAAACCACAACTGTGGCAATGCATTTTCTCAAAGATGTTCATTCCAAAAAGAGAATGTGCGACACAAGTATTGCTTTCACAGTCCCAAGAATCATCAACATTCTTATCTTCGTATTCTATATCAAATCCACTTGAAACAGAAGCAAATGATCTATGAAGGCAGTCAAAGATTACTGCCATTACTTCCGAAGCATCATTCATCTGGGCCTGCCAGTTGTCACTATACTTATCAGTTCAATTTTGATTGGTTATAATGATTCAGCGATCTTCGATTATAAATTCCAATCTCCAAAATGCTAGTGCGGAAGTTGTGGATACAAATTGAACATAAACCTTGATAAAATGGCATCAAGCATAATTGCAAACTATGATTTACCTGTTGAAAGAAATTACTATTTAGATACAAGTTGCTAAGAGCAACTCTCAGAGAGGTAGCAGAAACTGCTTCAGCCTGCATATCTGTAGATGCCCTGCTTAAAGCCATGAATATGTCATATAGTGCACATACATGTTGGATTAACTTCAACATAGAAGTCACTAACAAGATGGTTAGGACAAGATTAGGAAATTGATGTAATCCTAAGGGAATTAGAAGTCATCTAGTTCTAAGAAAAGGGAATACATGTAATAAGGAAATATGATTAGAAAAGGAAGTTCTAGTTATATATATATGATCACCAAAGTTGTGGTTGATCATACGAGCAAGATTAGAGCTTGTATTTAGTTTTGAGAGATTTTCTAAACATCAATAAAGAGAGTAGTCTTTATACAAGCTAAGTTTCATCTTGCAGTTGCCATTAATAAAACGCAAGGATTCCCAACATGCAGATGCGTAGATATTTTTTCCCTTAAGAACTCTTTGAGAAAGCCTTTTAAATGCCACAAGGACTGCATTTTCACAACAAATAAGTGTAAGGCAAAAGCTGAAGGAATATATAAATCATATGAAAGATCGCCGAAAGGGTGACTGCCAGAATGCGCTGACCTGTATAATAACATTCAGAAAACAATTATATTCGCCAGCTTTATTTTTTAACCCTGCTCCCAATACCTCGGTCCCGTTCTTGCTGTTGAAAATGATTTCATCTTCTCAAGATGTCAATTGAGGCCACAAACATTTGTATTTGCCAGCTTCATTTTTAGACCATGTTCCTAAAAACTCCATTCCATTAATGCTGCCAAAAATGGTTTCACTTTGTGAAACTCTACGGGCATCTGATTCTGAGGACATCTCTGGAGGCAACATTCTTGGACCAGCTATCGGTGAAATTTGACATGCTTGAAATGTGTCTGGAATCAAACATCAAAAAAGTGCAAAAATTACAATGTGAATGGAACTGCTTAGCAATGTTAAACATATCTTCTAACCATTCCAGAAAGGTATAAGATTCAAAACTTATCAAGAAAAAGCATTAAAGGAAAGCTAGTGTAGGAAGTATATCAAGACTCATGAGGGCATGGTCCAGTCTTCTCAACTTCTCAGATAAATAGAGATTGGATTTAAACGTCAGTTTGTGGAATTCAATGTCTTTTTACATTATGCATAAATATTACACGTATATGACACCAAAGTCCAATGTTACTTACTGTTGAGAACATGAGGAGTCTTCCAATCCCCTACACTGGCGTGCTCTCTGACAGAACTTTGATTTTGAAGAATCCCAGGTTCACGAATATCATTTCCAGAATCCAAGGATCGGGAACGGCCTTTTACAACACTGGTATAGCTGTTGTGCCGTTTGCATTGCCTTCCTCTCAAGCCTTCAGAAGGCACAAAGCAACTGTCGGGTGCTTCACCATTAACGGCTGCTAAAATGAAATCAAACAAACAAACAGTTAAACTAAAAGGGTTTACATAACTAACACAAACTACCCCGTAAAAATTTCTACCATTGCAGAATTCGAACAAATGAATGCCAGAAGCGAGAGCCTATACTTGAAGATAACATTGTAGAGACCATGGCCCCACTCATACTGGACACCTAAAGACAACCCCACTTTTAGAAGTTGACCACAGGGAAGGTACCAGAAGAAATGCCCCATGGTTACAGTTTTTCAACTGTTCGAATGCATCTGGACAAAAGCGACGGTGTTTAATTCAACCGGGAATCCATCTGGCAGCTGCCACACAATCCAACATTCTTCCACTTCTTACCTAACTCACCTGGATGCTTCTGTTTGCCCTCATTCTCGATTTTCCTCCGATACTCCAGAATCTCTTCAAGCTTTCTTTCCTCCGCTTCAAGCTCAATTTTATGTCTATATTCTTTTTCTTGTTGTGTCAGGTCATCACCGCTAACACCACCTACAATCTCCGAATCTGGATGACTTTCAGACTTAATAGAGAAGTGGCTGCATCAATATAACAAACAGTAAACAAGGAGATACACTACCACTAAAAAGTAGAGGAAAAAACTCTGCAATTATCTGTGATGGTAAAAGAAACTACTGGCGCACATTTCTTCTGTAGGTATTGCGTGGAGATGCTGCTCACTACCACCATTCATCTGCAAAATACAAAAGCAGTGAGCCACCATCATATGACTTGACATAACAGGTCGATAAGTATGAACCCCTAAATAAAGATAGACCCAATAGTTATAACCTTTAAACTCTTAGCTTTTCTGTGATCCCTTTTCTTTTTCTTATCCTTCATTTTGTCCTGGTTATGTTTAGAATCACCACCTTTCTGAATTCCCTTTTTAGGTTCAAGTACAAGTTCAGCTAAAAGTGCTTCGCTTGCAGCATCAAATTTCTCTTTAGCATCTTTGGCAACTATTTCCTCCAAGTGTGCCTGGAAAAGAGAAACAACCATGAAATCAGTAAGTTACATCTCAAAAAAATTGACTTATGATTATAATCTTAAAGTACATACCTGTTGGAAACAAAGCACTATAATCAAATTACACAAAGAAACCGCTGAGTCGTGTACTAGGTCGCTATCTTTAAGGTGTTTCGCGACTCTGCCTCTTGATTGTGCTAGCAGTCAGTTTTTTGTCGAAACCCTATGGGATAAAACAGCTTATCTCTTTCGATTTCTCTGCACTGAGAAATCGAATCAATAATAACTCTTTCAACAACACTTGCTCAGAAAAACTTGACGAAATAAAAATAACGTTCTATATCTTTTCTTCCAGAAACCAGTTTTTTTTTTTTATAATCAAAAAGAATCAATGGAATTAATGGAAAATTAATTTTCGATTAAATGCCAATTAAATTTCTTTGTAACAGCAAAAAAACGGCCGTATTAAAATAGCAAAAAAATTGTTTCTGGATCAGCAGACCTCCCATCCCAAGACCCCGCTCCCGGACTAATGTAATATAATATATAGTATAAATAATATATACCCTAGTGAAATTGTGTGGGGTGGGAATTGAACCCATGCCTATAGTGTGGGAGCTCAAAACAATGCCACCATACTATCTCTCTAACTTTGGCATATTATTACAAAACTATGTTTTTAAATATATACCCCAACAATACCCGCATGAATGACTGAATAAGAGGCAGGATAATCTCCCGAAAGTTGTAGGAAGACAAAGGCACAATCTTCAGCTTTAATGTTTGCATGTCCAAGGCAGTTTGATCTATGATCCAATCAATTTTACAGATCTGCAGAACACAACACATGAGATTAAAACATTGAGTATAGCTGAAAAGGTACAAGTAGTTACAAACCCACCTCTGCAGATAGCTGAACCTTCAGTGTGTTGATTGCTTGCATAATGCAATTATCTGCTTGATGGAGGACATAACACATTCTCCACTTGTCTTTTTCCTCATTATCAGATAAACGTCTAGTGACATCAGCTGAGGTTCCTTCGCATCCGAATGGTGCATCCTTTAAAGCCTGTGCTTCTCTAAGAACAACTGATATAGCCTCTAACTCAAACTCGCTACCGATCAATATCGCATCACTTTCCCTTTCAGTAAGTTCTTGCCGTCGCTTGCTAAAAACAGCCTCAAAAATCTGAGAGGCGTTTCTAGTATTATTCTCCCTCTTTTTAAGCTCTTCAACACAAAGACTTTCAACTGCCAGTAGACCTTCTTTAGAACTCAGGAACTTGCATTTCTCCTTACACAAGTGTTGTAAGAAGTTATATTTCTCCTCACGCTTCTGAAGCAATTCTAATCCGCTACGGGTGTTTTGTTTCTTCAGATGGGTCCATGAATTCAGTTGTTCCCTGATTGAGGGGCCTGCTTATATCCAGGATAGTAGAGCATTGCTAGCATCTTTACAAGTAATGTCACCTCCAATTGAATGCTCGTCCAAAAGGAGATATGATGAATCACTGCTCAAAGTAACCTTCCCTTTGCGCTCAGACTGCTGAAGCATTTCTAAAGTAACACAAGGCTTATTATCTTCGTTTTCATCAGGCAGTATCGACTGCACATTTGGAGAGAAGCTACTCATATGCTCCCCCACCACATGTTGCACAAGTGACTCACCATCAGTGAACTTCTCACTGCAGGAGCAGCATACCCAGAACCTCCATGTCCTTTTATCCTGCGCAAATAACAGGGCCTCTGACAGAGACTCTAACATCAAATTATCCTTTGTTGAACTTACATGGGACTTGAGATCCTCAGTACTCACTTGGAGCAAACTTTGCTTCTTCTCAAGGGCCATTGAATCCCAAAAAGATCTAACATGATTCATCCTGTCTGACAGGGACGCAGTCTTCTGCAAATATGAATGTTTACATCCTGTGGTCACTGTGAGTTCCCAAAGATGAGTGTAAATCTCTTTTTTTATCATTCACTGAAGGAAGCAAATCAGACTTTTCTTGCAATAGCCTAACAGCAGCTACACTTGCCTCAATTTCCTTTCTTCTCTCTTCAGGTGTCTTAGTTGCTTTCTTAATCTCATTAGGACGTCTAGTGTGAGCTAAGCTAACCTCCACAGGATTTTGCAACAACTGAAACTTGTGGCCAGTTCCATTATTAGGACTGTTCGTCCCATTTGAAATCGAAGCTAGTTTAGCTCTCCGCGCAAGAAATCGAAGCTTTTGTTGAACATCGCCTATCCGTTTCCTAGGTGTTGTTAAGTTGTCGTCACTCCCGCCTTCCCAACTCTCCTTAGCTGGGTCGATCGGATTCTGAATAGCGAGTGCCCTCTCACATTCATCAACAACCTCACCATACCCAACCTCGGCATCATTTGTGGATTCGAAGAGTAAGCTGACATAGGAATGAGCAAACTCAATAGAATTTGGCGCTAATAAAACAGCTCTTTTAGCTGATTCAATGGCATTCTTAGTATGCATCTGTTTCTCATTCGGGTCCTTAACTAGAGCACCAGCAAAACTGAAAACAGCCGATAAAACACGATGAACAAGACCAACGCTCTCATACCGAAGACTTAGCTCTTTCAAAGATTTGAAAGCCTTTGCACGATTCCCTTTTGCAATTTCATTTAGGGCTTTTTCGTATTCAACTTTAATACTAGATATCAGCTTCTTCTCATAATTAGCACTTACATTACCATCTTTAACTACCACCTCTGCTGAAGTTGCAGTTACAGTGGCGGCAGTGGCAGAGGCACTAACTGAAGTGGGTTTGTCTCGAGAACCAGGGTTTCGTTTTTTATACCCCATTCTGTGATTTTTGTCACAACAAGTAGTAGAAACAGATAGAAATTGAAAAATAGATGATGATTCTGATACTTGCAGTATATATATTGAACTAGAGGGCATTTGTTATAGTGAAGCTCAAAGTAGAAATCCTTGAGAACTAATCAAACCCCATCTCCTTGTCTGAAAATCCTTGAGAACTAATCAAACCCATCTCCTTGTCTGAAATCTCTCACTCTTAAACCCTTACTACCCTTGTTTTTCTTAACTCCTTAAACCCTTGTTCTTCGCAAAATGGGAAAAAGTGATATCCTTTTAGAGGATATGATGAAAGAAGAAGAATAGAGAAGACACATGAATCAAATACAACAACAACACACTCTAACAAGGCTCTAGATAAGAATAAGAAGCTCAAAAGCTTTACTGCTAAATACAGTAAAGAAATAAATACAACAAAAGCGGAACTAAAAATGTTTCCTTAAATAGGTGTGGGGACTTTCCGGACTATCCGATGATCCGTCTTGGAACCGAAATGAAAGAAACTGGTACAATATTTCGGAAAAATAGGATACACCCTCTTATTTGGAACTCAAAAAACAGAGCCAATGTGGAACATATTACAACTCTTAGTCCGTAATTACAGTAAATTTACCGAAATGTGTTGTGACTGAAACGGGTTTGTGGAAAGATGGTAGAGGCATAAGAGAGTTTTCTCTGAAATGGGATACTAGGATTAGGGAGAAAGCGGAAAAGAGTTTGCTTATTGCATAGGTATTACTCTGACGATGGGATTTATCAGTTGTTTTAATTCTTGCATGAAGTGATTGGTGTGACATGCACCAATTTTATACTCCAACACTGTGCCCGTCAGACAGTGTGTCCTGAAATGCACTACTATTTAATATGAGAATGGTTGGGAAATGTGGTCCATTTTCTATTTCCACGCCAGACGATACTGCCTCCGTTTCTAAATAATAGGCTTGTTTGCGTGTAAATTTGCACACAAACCTGTCTATTTTTTAGACACAGAGGGAGTAGTACCTAAGCGAGTCTGCATGCCCGCAGTAATACTCCTGAAGTCTACTTTCAGTTGGGCATTTCTATTGATAATTTGATGCTGACATAAACCATTGTTCCAAATCTACAATAGAGGAGATACCATTAGAACATAATCTATTTTTTTGGAACAGTGGAATTACACTGCACATACAACAAAATATATTCAGTCAATTTTAATATAAATGATTTATTTGAGTTTATAGTTCAATTTTTGAGTTTATAGTTCAACTAGTGCGTTTAGGTTTGAATTCTTTTAGCATGATTTTCCTTTTTCACAATCGATTGAGTCAAGATGGGCCGTAGCGTTGACCATAAATCAAGTTTTGCAAATCTGCATATCACCTAAGCTCTCTTGTTTTCTTGGATGCGGATAGTTGGTTAAGTAACTTCTCCCTATTCGAACTTTGTTTACCGAGATAAGAATCATTTTATGATCTGAATCACCACCTCTACAAGGGAAAGATTTTTCAGCACGAATTTCTGGGATTTTCCTGTTCTTTTTTAAGTTCAACTCTCGTTAGTGCAATCCTATTCACCAATTTCATCTCAACTTCTCACCTTCCAAATAATGGAGCATCAAGAACTGCCTACAATCACCACTACTTTACTACCAAGTGCTTCAACAAATATATCACCACCTTCATCTGCCTCTCACACCATGCATAAAAAATCTCCAGTGCAAAGATCAATTTATAACTCGGTTTGCTTCTTTTATCTTAAATCGATGCTAAAATTTCAGATTCTTTACAACTGATTCTTCTTTTTTGATTATGACATACAACTCGTGCATTTAACAAATCTCCTTTCGCTTTCTTATTAGTTATTTCCTTTAATTTTAAGGTTTTCTTCATTGTGTATGTATTTTTAGTCCATGGCTAGATAATTTTTTTCTCTGATTCCTCTTGCGTTTGCATATTGATTTTTCTCTAATGGCTTTTGTCTCTTTTGTTATTGTGATCATAGCTTTTGCTGAGTATATCTATAAGCTTTTGCTTAGAGGTCTAGAGTGGATAGGTTGCAATGCTTTTGCTCATGATGTTGTGTGGAAGATGTCTTGGATCGGTCTCAACTCAGAGGTTCCTGGTTATAGTTCATCCCACCCTATAACAAATTCAAAAAAATTCAAAATCCATAAAATCAGCTACATGCAGTTAATTAGTTTCCTTACTTTACTGCTTCCTTTTGTTGTTGACAGTTATAATCATTCCCAAACAAAGAAAGATTCTAAACAATTTTGTTACACTACTTTTAGGTCAAAAGATTATCCGCAATTAGTCAGCAACATTATTCCTGGATTATCTCTTCTTCAACACTCTATAAGTAAACATACAATAAACCCTAGTTTCTACATAACCCCCGTTCATTATTCTCAGCAATACACCAGAGTAATTTTGAGAACGACGCTAAGCATGGAAGAAGGAAGTTCAAGTCAAATTTTTGATTTAGTTAGCAAGTTCAAGCAAGCTACACTGGAGATGGGGGATACTAATGAAGTTGTTGTCGTCAAGAATATCAACAACGAAGAAGAATCCAAAGATGATTGGGAAGATTGTGCCATTGGTAAGATCATTATTGAAGGAAGAATGAGTTATGATATGGTTGAAAAAAGAATCATCTTCACCTTGCCATTTCTAAAACCGGAGAACTTAAGAATTGTTGAATTAGAGCCAAATTTGATGTTATTCAAATTCAATCAATGGGAGCTGCTTAATAAAGTGATCGATGAGAGGCCATGGAACATTAACAATCATCTTTTAGTTGTCCATGATTATATTCCAGGCATGGTCTATACTGAAAAACATTGAGGCTTTCAACTTTTCTGGATTCAATTAAAATACTTACTTCCGGAACATATGAATGTCTCTTCTATCACGAAAATTGGTCACGTTATGGGCGATGTTGTTGCTATGGAACCAAAGATGCAATTCCTATCGGTAATGTTCCAGTGAAATCTTGTGTCAATGTTGATATCTATATGCCACTTAGACGAGGAGTGAAATGTACCACTAATGTTGGCGTTACAAAATGGCAACAATTCTTCTTTGAACGTCAGCCAAGAAACATTTGTACTGAGTGCTACATCATTAATCATTCTGAACATGACTGCAAGGCCGCAGCTATTTACCTGAAGAAAGCACGTGATAAACCTTATTTTGTCGGAAACATTAGCAATATTCGCAAGAATATAATTGTTGCTGCATCTAGTGGTGAAACATCGTCTATCAAGACTCCAACAGTGAAGCTGAATCAGAAAAAGTTCATCAAAAAAGCTGTCTTTGTTCCCCCTAAAGATGGTGAAGTAATAAATTTAGACTTGCTACTCAAAGGTGAAGGTGTCAACAGAGTCTCATTCTCTCACTGTATCATCTGAACAGCCTCCACAAAACACTATGTTGAATCCTATCCCATCCTCTATGAATGCTCAGATGATCACAACTGGAGATAATCAAGATCTGCAGATATATAAGGGGAATCAGGTAACAAAAATTTATACAAACTTTCTCTCAATTTTTGTGCTTAACTCATTATTTTCTTGTTTTCATTTACTAAATATTTGTCTCTCATAGTTCATTTAATTGTCCTTGGTTATCTCGACAGGCATTTAGTTAGTCTTATTAAACTCCTACATAATTTAGTTTTGCATTGTATTAAATTCTCATGCACGTTAGAATTCAAAAAAATACATTAGCTTCTTCAAAATTAGCTTTCTTTTTCTTTTTGCTCAATCATTTTGCATCATGAAAGTTTTTTCTTGGAATGTCCAAGGGTTTAGCACCCCTGCAACTAGAGATAATCTCAGAGGTTTAATTAGAACTCAAGATCCTGACATAATTTTTCTTTGTGAGACTAAATTACATGAAGATAGAATGCGAACCTTGTTAGCACCATTTAGGTACCCTAATCTTTTTTTTTTTGAACCAGTTGGTCTCTCAGGGGGTTTAGTTCTTATGTGGAAAATGGTTTTGTTTGTGATGTTGTTAGCTGTGACAATAACATGATTCATGCAGCTATTCAAAGTGATCCAAGCCAACAAGAATGATTATTATCTTGTATGTATGGTTATTGCAATTATGCAAAAAAGAAATCACAGTGGTAATTCATCAAGGATATTGGTCTTAATATTTCTCATCCATGGGTTCTTCTAGGGGATCTCAATTTTCATCTTCAAGATAACTCTTCTTCGGCTTCTTCTTCAAGTGACGGATTAGTTCATGTTGTTATTCAAGAAGTGGGTTTAGAGGATTTGGGGATTATAGGAAGAGAGCACACTTGGACTAATAATAATTCTGGAACAGGCAAGAAAAGGTATAGGCTGGATATGGCTTTAACTAATGCTGAATGAAACTCTATCTATTCAGATTCCAAACTTCTTCATCTCAATCAGCTTGGCAGTGATCATTGTCCCATCTTATTGGTCACAGATTATTTGGAACCAAAATTATGGAAGCCATTCAAATTTTTCCTCTCTTGGCTACAGGATAGAACATGTGCAATGGAGATAGCAAAGGCTTGGGATAAAACAATACAAGGGTCCCCCAGGTTCAATCTAGTTAAAAAACTGCAGTTGACAAGAATAGCTCTATCAAAATGGAATAAGGTTCACTCTGGAGACATTAATCAGAATGTGGATATCCTTCAAAAACAATTAGCTGATCTTCAAGCTCTTCCTTTTTCTCAAGATAATACATCCAAAGCAACTGAGTTAAGTAAGGAGTTGGATAAATGGCATCAAATTCAGTATGAGTTCAATAAACAAAAATCAAGAGACAATTTTGTCAAGGATATGGATTATAACACAAAATACTTCCATACCTTAACAAAAAGGAAAAGAGCAAGAAATAATATTGATTCTCCGAGGGATCAAGGAGGTAATTGGATTCACACTAGAGACGAAATTGTTTCACTTCTTACAGCACATTTTCAAAATATCAGTACTTCTGGAAATCCAAATATTGAAGAACATCATTATGCAAATATTCATTCTGTCATCACAGAAGAAGATAACAGATTGCTTCTTGTGGCACCTACTAATGAAGAAATACTTAAGACTTTGAAGAATATGGAGAGTTGGTCTGCACCTGGACCTGAAGGTTTCCAAGCAGGTTTTTACAAGTCTCAATGGAACACAGTTGGTGAAGATGTTTGTGAAATGGTAAAGAATTTTTTCTCTACAAATTTCTTACCTAAGAAGATCAATAAGACTTATATCTCCCTTATTCCTAAGAAGAACAAACCATCAAATCCTTCTGAATTCAGACCTATAAGTCTTTGTAATACTTCATACAAGATCATTTCAAAAATTCTTGTCTCCAGAATGAAACCTCTCATGGATAGAATTATTTCTCCTTATCAAGCTGCATATGTCTCAGGCAGATCGATAAATGATAATACTATTGTTGCACATGAACTAATTCATTCTATGAAGAGGAAACAAGGTGAAGGAGGTTGGTTAGCACTCAAGCTTGACATGTCAAAAGCTTTTGATAGGCTTGAGTGGCCTTTTCTCATCAAAGTACTTCAAATTTTTGTTTTTGGTGAAGAATGGTGTCAACTAATACATCAATGTATAAGTACCACCTCATTATAAGTCCTTCTAAATGGTTCCCCATGTGAGGAATCTTTCCCTTCCAGAGGCATAAGACAAGGAGATCCATTGTCTCCCTATCTTTTCATTCTTGCAATGGAATGGTTTTCTAGAATCCTTATGGCAGCACATGATTCTAAGGCAGTTAAAGGCATTTCAGTTGCAAGGGGAGCTCCACCTATAAATCATTTGTTTTTTGCATATGATTGTCTCATTTTCAATCATGCTAATTTAACCAGTGTGAATAATCTTCTCCAATTCTAGAAGATTTCAGTTCACAATCTGGTCAAGTCATTAACTTTGACAAATTTTCAGTTCACTTCAGTAATAACTTGGATCCATCTGTGTGTAGTACTCTCAGTAATATCTTGGGAGTTTATTCTATGAAGGAAAATTAGAAATATCTAGGGTCTCCTCTTATTATTGGTAAGTCTAAAGTAAAAGCTTTTGAGGAAATTCAGTTAGCTTTTGAAAGAAGACTTGGAAACTGGCAAGGAATCAATCTTCATCAAGTTGGTAGAACAACTATGGTTAAACCAGTGCTTAATGTTGTTCCTATGTACCAAATGAGTACTTTCAAGATGCCTAAAAAGCTTCAAGTAAACTTGACACTTTGCAAAGAAAATTCTGATGGGGATACAAAAATAATAGAGGTTTGAATTTAATTGCTTGGCAGAATATGTGCTTATCAAAAGATTTGGGTGGTTTAGCATTTAGAGATCTTGAAATGCTCAATCATGCATTACTCACTAAACTGGCTTGGAGGGTCTGTCAAAATTCAGATCATTTATTATCAATGATTCTTAAGGCTAAGTACTTCAAAAAAGAAGACTTCTTACACTTATCAGAAGAAAAGTATAATACTTCTTGGACTTGGAAAGGAATTGAATTGGGACTGTCTATACTTCAACAGAATTACTGCATGGAAGTTAATAATGGTAAAGGCACTAAAATTTGGGTTGATGTGTGGGTTATTGGACTGAATTCTAAAGTTGAGCCTCTTCGTCCTTCTCATCTCAATTATGTTTATGTTAGTGAGATGATTATTGAAGAATCCAATTCATGGAATACTTCACTTCTTGACACTTTATTCTCTCAAGATATTATGGATAAAATCAAAAAGATGAAACTATTTGTTCAAGAAGAAGATACAATTAAATGGACTCCTTCGAAAGATGGCAACTTCATTGTCAAGAGTGCATGTAATAAACTCATGGAAGCCATGGTTCAACAACAAACAGCTCTAAATATTGTGCCTACAACAGTATGGAGAGAACCGTGGAAGATGAAGCTTCCACACCGTATTAAGCTCTTTATCTGGAAATGTCTAAAAGGCATAGTTCCAACAAGGTTAAGACTGTCTCAAGCAATGCAGGACATTGAAACTCACTGTGAAATATGCAAACATGAAGAAGAATCTCTGTATCATCTTCTTATTAGTTGTAACCATGCTAAGGCAGTATGGAGATCTCTCAGCATCAATATTGACCAAATTATTGCTAACAGTCAGTCAGTACAACAATGAATCATTTCATGGTTCCAAGATGTTCAGAATGTTGGTTCTTCAGATCGACAGAGTTGGAGAGAATTATTAATGGTTGGTAGCTGGATTATATGGAAAGAGAGGTGTGATTGTGTTTTCCAGGAAAAAACTCTCAATCCTATTCTAACTTCCACCATAATTCGACATCAATTACTAAGCCTCAGTAATATTGTGCAGGGTAGATGTACAGATTTTAATCCTTCAGACTCTATCACTGCTCCTCATGAAAAACATGCATCTGATCATATGCATAACTATCATTCTGAATGCATAGTTTCCTTTAAATTGTTTGTTGATGCATCTTTAGAACAAGATTCTAACGACTGTGGTACTTGCATTGTCTTACATAATATTGCAGGAGAACGTTGTGGATGGGGAAAAATGGTTTGCTGGTTTTTCAGGGAATCGAAGAGACGAGCCTGTTGTCGAGACTCCTCGACCGAGCAAACTGCTGAACCTCACACAGATGCACTGCAAAGGGAGTGCTTACATTCGAGAGATCAATCTGTAGGACTCCTGCCTAAACCAAGTCAATGGCCATTCCAGAGTCAATTCGGTCGCAAAGAGAAAGATGGGTTGATCTGTATGAGGGAAGCTGAGAATTATGTGGGATCAATGTTGGTCAAGGATTGTGGATGTGTTGAAGGTTTCTGCAAATTGATGAACTGCTGAACTTGAGTTCTATGAATAGGTTTTAATCGAGTTGTTGACGAATGATGATCATGTTCGGTTGTCCTCGATTTGGATTTATTTATATTGCCAGAATGATGAACACACTGATCCCTGTAAGTATGACGATTTCTTGAGTGAAAGAGTGGGAAAGTGGAAGATCATGGTGAAACCAGTTCCAGGTCGTGCGGAGACTTGGTTAATCGTCTACCCACTATTTTGCTAACTCCTTCAACCGTTGCACGACTTACTCACGTTTCTCATCGTTGATGAATCCACGTGCCGTAGACCGCCAGATCAAAACCCTAATTGATATCCCCCATGTGACGTGATTGATGTCTCAAGAATCGTGGAGTCTGCATGACAGACGTGGATTAATTAGTAAGTTGTTGACTGATTAGACAGTGAGTCTAGGTTTTGTTGAATCGAGCATGAGTGATGAATGCTCCGCGATTCATGGATTGAACATGTCTGTTAAGACTGGTTTGAATGATATTGACATTGCACGTACTAGCAATATTGTAAATTCAGTGATGAATTACTGATCAATATTTGAGCGACTGAACAAGTATTGCTCAATTCGACGAATTATTTATTTATTGGTGCGTGACCCAATAAAATAGTAATTAAAATATTGGTAGACTACCGAATATTATATAATATTTCCATATATTGATTGATGGATCAACATAAATTTATTAGTGTTCTGAACTTGCTCAAAATGATGATTTATTGAGCGTTTGTTCGAAACCCTGATTTTTGATCAATTGTTCAGTAATTGATGAATTACTGAAAATAGGTCACTGAGTGAGAGGGAACCGGCCACATGGAATTATGGACGTCCATGTGATGCCCAATTACTCGAGTGAGCGTGCATCAGGGTCCTGGGTCGACCAGTCGGTGAAAGAATGACGATTGAATGCTGGTTTCGTCAATAGTGCTTGATTGAGCATTAGGTGATAAAACCTAATTATGAAAAGGTGAGGGATTGACCAAGATGGCGTGAGACCGGCCCTTGGTAGTCATGGTACAACTGATAGGCGTTTTCACAAACCCCGAGTTGGTCGTGAAGAGTTTGGACCCAATATGAGCGATTGCGCAAATTAGGTCAAAAGTGTGAAAACGTGTGGGACCGGCTCATTGAAAGCCTTAGAGCCGCCCTTGGTCGGTCAAGGGAGCACGCTCGTGTCATCATAATGCACGTGTCTCAGTCCTGAGAGTTTCGGCATTTTTTGATATGCGTTTGAGAAATATCTTGGATTTTCAGAAGAGTTCGATCTTTGACTGACATTCTCGATTTTGCTCGAATGAGCAAGTATGCCCGTTTGATCAATACTTCGTGAATATTAAAATAATGTTTTAATATATTTTAGTGGGTAGCCTAGTAGGTCATGTGACCATGTTGACTTTGGGCCTTTTCGTGGTTTGTGCAATATTTGAGAAAATATGGAGAAACCACGATTTTTACTGAAACAGGGAAGTTTCATGAGATGAGAGAAATAACAATTTATGAAAGATTAGGGATTGCAAGGTGTGGGACTGGCCACAGCTAGGGTATGGCCGGACGGCTAAGTTGCCCGGTCACGAAATACCTTTCCCTATTTTATATTATTATTTTTGATGAAACCACGAAAATATGGAGAAACCATGAGTTTTGCTCAAACAAGGAAAGTTGTTAGAATGGAAGAGTCTTCATGAGTTTATGAAAATAACAAAAACAAGGAACAATAATGGAGGAAGCATGGAACCGGCCACGGCTAATGCATGGACGGCCGGCCGGTGGGCCTGGCCCATGGTTGCTTCTCCATTATTTTAATTATATTATTTTCTCTATCATGTTTTGTGCGGGATTCCTCATTTGTCCATATTTTGGATGCTCGTACATGTATTTGGGTGCTCGTTTGTGCATCATGGTTGAGTACACTTGCACCATTTTATGGGGCTTACTCAGTGGTAGTCCAGATGCCCGATTGTTGAGTATCTATTACTAATTTATGAAATTCAGTGGAGAATGCTTCATGAAATTGAGCAATAAAAGTGAGTAGTTTATTATTATCAATCCATAGGATCATCCGTGGATTCGACCATGAATTCGAAATTACCATTCTATGGGATCGTGGATTCGACCACGGAATCAGAGTAATGAAAGTAGTTATTACCATCCCATGAGATCAGCCGTGGATTCGATCATGAAATCGGAGTAATGAGATTATCTATTACCATTCCATGAGATCAGCCGTGGATTCGATCATGGAATCGGAGTAATGAGACAAAATAGATTATCTTCTAGGAATTCAGTGGTGAATGTCACGGTAGAATTAATCTATCACAGAAGGGATATTAGCTAGTTAAAGCGTCATACCTGTTCTGAGGTGCATAGTCAGGAAACAGCGAGTGTTGCCGAAGTCCTGAAGGCGTTATTGCTCTCAATCTTACGGAGAACCGCCTGGCTGTATACACGGTCTCTCTACATAGTCAGGGAACAACGAGTGTTACCGACGTCCTGAAGGCATTATTGCTCTCAATTTTACGGAGAACCGCCCAATCGTTGTTCTATGTAGAGGGGTCTCTCTCTCATGTAGTCAGGGAACAGTGAGTATCACTGACGTCCTGAAGGCGTTAATGCTCTCAATCTTACGGAGAACCGCGCAATTATGTTATTCTACATAGAGGGCACGATGAAATGTCAGGGATTAAACGCTCATCTAGTGGAGGCCTTTCGACATATATGTTCATCATGGCTTCATAAAATATGAATCGTTGCATGCCTGAAAGCCGTGTCAAAAACATGCATCATGATTTTATGGTTTTGACCTTTGTTGAAAATCCACCATCAACATTAAGTCCCCTGCTTAGCGAGGGACAGTCATGTTCTGCAGTATGCATTAAATGGTGATTTTCAGTCGATGAGATCGGTGGTTGGACTCTGTCTACAAAGGTATTTTCAGAATCATCGATTTGCTCCAATGGTGTCATATACAAGCAAATGCTCAGATAAGGACCCTGAATGATGGAGTGTCATCCTGTGAGATGAGGCACTGCTGATTTGGACGGTCGGGCATCCTGTTTTGGTCAGTTTAATGTTTGCGGGCCCGAGCCCAAAAATAAATCCTTGTTTTAAGAACAGATGTTCATTCGTTCGTTAGTTAAGAAACAAACAAAATATAGTGATAAAAAATTTGTCTATGCGCTTTCACGAAAGCCAAAATTTTATTTAAGTATGTGAGATTTCACAAAAGGGAGTAAACTCTCGTTTCAAAGGTGGATGCTCGCGAGAGGGAGCAAAAATATATACATATATTTTCAAGTTACGTGAGTTTCACATTGAAAAATATATTTTTTGTAAAATCAATGTTTTGATTTTGAACAATCGTTGAAAGTAGACAATTATTCACGGTGAAAAAATGTCTGTATGTAAGTTTTCATAATTATGGAATGGACGTTTTTCCAATTTTTGAAAAACCAGTAAATGTTCACATAGTGAAAATTAATGTGAAATTAAATTTTTGATTTTCAGCAATTGCTAGAAGTAAACAATTTTTGATAAAATACTGTTTGTATGGATTTTGTGATCTGATAGTGTATGCACAAAACCAGTGAGTGTTCACTCGGTGGGAGTCGCTCACATGGTGAAAATAATGTGAATTGTTCTCATGATGGAAGTTTCGTGAGTTGTTCACAGTTTCATGAAAATCACGTTACGGTTTTGAATACGAATTTGGTTCATCTTTGTAGGTTTGAAGGAGCGAACAAATTCTCGAGATAGTAATCACTACAGCTAGTGAAATTGTAAATAGGTAAGAGTTGGATGGTTACCATTTTGTAGACGCTGTTGTGAGCACCTTTATTCCATGATTCATTATTTTCTTGAATCTTGCGCTTTGTATGAACGATGTGCTGAAGTAGCCACTTTGCAAGAATTACTGACTCCCATGATTATACTTCCAAAGATGGTGTTTCCAGAGATGACATCTCTATTGATGCAACTTTAAAAAATGGTACTTCTGGGACCTCTGAGCGATGGTGAGAGATCCTTCATACTGAGTTGCACTTCTGGTTATTTCATTAGCTTTACCACGGGATGATCGTATAGTGAGATCCACGGAAATGGAAGAAAGTTTACGAGAGCGGAGAACCCATCAGTAAGGACTACAGGATGTTAGCAAATGACGTGCAGTCCCCAACCATTTCTATGGTGAGTTGTTAGCGCTCCTTGTGTCATGACTTTTCTCTACCCGTGCAATTAGGATCACGAGACCAAGGTTTGTTATTTCTTTTCAGACTTTTTCTCCATGATGGTCTTCAACTTGTTCCCGGGAAAACAATCCAGGAATCCAGCACTGGTGAAGAAGTCGATGTAGTATCTCTTTCGGTGATCGTGGCATCTCCTTGAATGAAATAATAATAATTGTTGTTGGTGATTCCAGGAAGAAATTATTGTAGATACGCAGCATGTTGATGAAGCGCACTCTTCTTTGGAACATGGGAATATGGAGAATTCCCGAAATCCCGAACCGAATGGAGATAACGGCATTGCCAATAGAGATTCCGGCATTGTCAATCCCTCAAATGATTTAGAGACTCCCCTGGTAAGTACATCTCTTGTAATTTCTTCATGGAAGTATGAAATTGCTGATTTATGAATGAATGAATGAGAATCCATGTGAGTATACGAGTAATTTTGCTGAAATACGTCACTAGAAAATTTCAGACTTCAGCCTTTTAGTAAAAACACCGTAGAATCCTCGTCCGAAGTCGGATTTTTGCGGTCTGCATATGTATCTTCAAGCCCAGGAAATTTACCAGTTTTAAGTAAGAATATTTTTGAGTTTTGAGCATGTTTAGGGCCTGAAAAAGTTGAAACAGTAAACTTGAACTTTTTCAGATTGTATGTTGTCCAATGTTTTGGCCACATCTCCTTGCTCGTTCATCCGATTGTTATGAAATTTTGGTATGTTGTATAGAACACCCATACGAAGAGAATGGTATATGACCCATCCCTATATTCTTCACCAATTGCTCCCAGTTCGTCATCTTATACAGGGCAGTGTAAAATTATCTCATACGGGCTTGTTGTAAAACACTCATGTTATGTCTTTAGACCATTCGCTTGTGTCTTGAATGGTTGGTGAAGGATTTTGATGTCATTGATTCATTTGAGATCAGGACCCCTTGATTGATACATGAGCATGGTGCTTGCAGTGCCATCTTGTTTCTGTCAGTCGTAGAAACATCACTTCCAAAACCCTGGTCACGGGATCATCACCGAGGTTGCTCTCAAGAGGGGGTGATGTAATGACCATGATTGCATGTCCCGGTGGCAGCATTCCTTTTATGAAGAATGATCAGCGCACGAGAGTCTGGTGTCACGAATCTTTGACTGTGAAACTCATCGCCATGATCAGTGGACCGTCAATCCCCAGTGTTTTGTTTAATCTCTCTTTTCGTTTTCCCTTCTTCTAGCAAGACCTAGATACAGGACCCAGGTAGAAAAATTGATGTAAAAACCTAGGTGATCGAAGTTGGAGGTACCTTGATGAAGGACTTAGCGGAATGACCTGGTGGACACCGATCGACTGTGGAAGTTATGAATCCCGTCTAAGAATTGCTGCTTGTATGTTGTATGCTCTGGAAACTGTAGGAACCTCATACGACGTCGGAATTCGATGCTTGACCCCAACTTTTGAAGCTAAGAGACTGATTATCGCATGAGAAAAGAATCACTCAATTTGGAGTTATAGAAGTCATCCAACGAAGCGTGCACATTTATAATTTGTAATCCCCGTACAAATTTTTCAGATTTCGTAGACCTTACGGTAAAAGACATATCTTTCAGCTATTATGTCCGATTGATGCGCCCTTTTGGTATGTTGTATCAGAGACATAGACGAACACCTTTTGTTGAGGAAGCATTGTCCCATTCCTCACCCATTGGTACGTTTTTGTAAACCCATGGCCTGAAATGTGTTGTATCTCCTTTGTAGAGGTGATGAGAACATTTTGTAGAATACTTTGGCTTGTGCCCATCCATCGTGCAAGCTTTTTGGAAGACGCTCATGTTAACATGTTTTTGCGTATACACATATTGATATGAATTATTCGGGCTTGAAGAAGTACGATCCATCGAGTAACACTTCAGAGAACTGATAGTTGATGAAGCCCTGTCATGAGGATGGTGCTCCTGAGACCGTTGTTGATGCTGAGACCATGGATGGAGTTTTCTCCAGAAATTCTTGTTGATGCAGATACTATGGATAGAGTTGCTCTAGATACCTAGAAGGATAGAACCATGATTATCGACATAGTGTTGTTCCTCCATCCAGTGAGTCGCGAAGTGGCTTTGTCAGGGAATTGATGTTGTTGGGGCAGATAGAAGCAGCGGACTTCATTCAATAAGATCAAATCCCCGGTGTATCGAAGGAGTTTGTGCCATCGGTAAATGATGCTTCATCTGCTCCAGAAGTATTATCATGGTATAGTGAAGACTTATCGAATATAGCACTTTGATCGTGTCGGTACTGAATCAGTGTGTCACCGTTGAGATATTTGTGCTGAATCTAGATGCGCTATTATAGAAGGTGTACTATTTGATTGGGAGTACAATTTGAAGGCTTATTAGAGGCTTGAGCGTTGAAGCGTCATATTCCTTAAGCATCAAATGTCTTAGCTTTGATCGTCTCGGCCCTTAGTATATTCTATTGATTCAGCATTCTTTTCATTGCGGCAGTATGATTCAACACTTGTGCAGACATCAGAGTTTTCTGATTTTGTGGCACACATGGACACTCCTGCAAGGCTGTGGAGCAACACCCATAGTATTCTTTGCCATGATTGGATATCATCTCAGTAATGAATGTCTCGGTGCTCTATTTGGAGAAATGTCAGATTCAACCACTTGGTAAAATACTAATGGGGTGAAGTTACCATTCATAACGTCTTGCAGAGTTGCTAGCAGAATTGAGTCCCCATGCCAGGATAGCATGTGAGGAAATAAATGACATAGACATGGGAGGAATGAGACTTGCCTGAGTGCGGTAACTCTTGATGAATGTCTATGCATCTTTTGCAGATTCTTGCTTCAATCTCGTCAAAGTTCGAAATTCCTCCAAGTGCTCTAATGATGGAATGTCCTCCAAGGATCATAACTTCCTTCGTTGGAGAGATGTGCAACTAAGGGTGCTTTGTCAGTGGCCATATTTTCATCATGGATCCATGCTCGTATGAGGATCATGTCGTATCCTGGGTGTTCCTTGAGTATGTAAAACTTTTTTTCTGTCCAGGTTGAATTTATGTTCACTTTGAGAGTGATGTAGCCACAAGTATTTCCGAGCGTTCCTTCAAGGTTCCTGATTGGGATGGGATCACGAGTAGCTTCTTGTCGAGTGATGCCTGTGACTCTGAGGGTTTTCAGTGGAATAAGGTTGATGGCGATGTCATCATCGATCAACATTCTTCCTAATTCATTTCCTCTGAGATGGACCGTGGTAAGCAGTCCCCAGTCGTGCATCTCCATGTTTGTGGATGAAGGTTCGAGGAGTATTTCTTGGACGGAAAAACTCCGACACAATGTATTTCGGCGCTGTGAACATGTCTTTAATGTCTTTCCTTTGTGCCTTAGACAGATAGAGAAGTTTCACAGATATGCTCGATCTACGATTGAACTGCATCTTTGACTAGTTGTTCAGAGAGTGTAAAGGTTATGACTGGGGGAGGATTCTTGTGTACTTCTTCAATCCCCAGTTGAAGCTATTGTGGATCAAAATTATCTTTGAAGATGTGCTTCAAAACATTGTAGTTACTTGTTGGATGATCGATGAACTTATGAAGGCAGTACCTGGGATTATCCATTTCTTCTTCAGTTGGCTGTCTCCTGATGAATGTCAATTTGCTTGCACCATTGTGAATCCATACTTCCAGTATTTCGATCACTTTTTCAATGAGAATAGAGAAGTTTGAATTTTTCTGATCATTTCCTTGTTTGTTGCAGGGTTGAGGTTGGTGCATTTCAGGATTGGTCATCCTTTCTTTGCGCTTCCGAAGGATCCTGAGAGATTGGAGAAGTATGCTTCTGTTGTGGTGCTTCGGCTTTCCTTTTGCTTCCTTCAGCAACAACGTTATTGAAAGGTTGGAAGTTGTATTGTTTGTTTAATAGATGCTGAGTATCACGAGGTTCTCAGTCTAGGTCTTTCTCTTTCCAGTAAAGCATGTGCGGTAGTTGCTGATCGCTTGGCTGCTTCATGAAGTTCTGAGAATGTCTAGAATTGCAGATTCTCTAGTAAGGTTGTGTTCCGTTATACAGTGTGGACGTTGGGGAAGTGTAGCCCTTCGGGAGAGGAGTTCTTTGCGTAGCAGCAGGATATGGAGGTTGATGACGGTGAACAGATGATGCTTTGTCTTTTCCTCGATCCTCCATGAAGCGTTTCATGTCCTCACGAGTGATGAAGCTTGCAGGTTTCTTTGTTGGTGGGTTATCTGCAGCCTTGTAGACTTCATCATCATCTACTACATGGATCGGAGTGACTTCAGGATCAGCAGCCGAAGATGTTTCTTTGGATTTTCCTTTCTCCCGAGTTTTCTATGACATCTTGTCAGTAAGAGTTTTGTGATATTGCACAGCTCTTTCTGTGTTGCAGCCATGTCAATATGAATTTTTGCAAGAGTCTCTTGCACCTTCTTGAGATCAGCTATGGTAGGCGGATTTTCTCTGATTTTTTCGGGAGATCGGACGGAGTGGAGATTGTATCCAGTGTTGGTTTGAGGAGGAGTGGTGTCACCAGCGCTGATGTTGGAAGAAAGAGTAGCTTCTGGAATACCACCATTGTTGCTAGTGCTAGCGTCGTTTTCGTTAGGATTTGTAACTGAACCTGACCTAAGATCAACCATTTTGTGAAAACTTTAGATTGCAAGCGAGAGATTAATCTCCCACTGTGGTCGCCAATCTGTGGATGGGGAAAAATGGTTTGCTGGTTTTTTAGGGAATTGAAGAGATGAGCGTGTTGCCGAGACTCCTCGACCGAGCAAACTGCTGAACCCCACACAGATCCACTGAAAAGGGAGTGCTTAGATTCGAGAGGTCAATCTGTAGGACTCCGGCCTAAACCAAGTCAATGGTCGTTCCAGAGTCAATTCGGTCGCAAAGAGAAATATGGGTTGATCTGTAGGAGGGAAGCTGAGAATTGTTTGGGATCAATGTTGATCAAGGATTGTGGATGTGTTGAAGGTTTCTGCAAATTGATGAACTGCTGAAGTTGAGTTCTATGAATAAGTTTTAATCGAGTTATTTACGAATGATGAACATGTTCGGTTGTCCTCGATTTGGACTTATTTATATTGCCAGAATGATAAACACACTGATCCCTGTAAGTATGACGGTTTCTTGAGTGAAAGAGTGGGAAAGTGGAAGATCGTGGTGAAACCAGTTCCAGGTCGTGCGGAGACTTGGTTAACTGTCTACCCACTACTTTGCTAAATCCTTCAACCATTGTACGACTTTCTCATGTTTCTCATCGTGGATGAATCCACGTGCGGTAGACCACCAGACCAAAACCCTAATTGATATCCCTCATGTGACGTGATTGATGTCTCACGATTCGTGGAATCTGCATGACAGACGTGGATTAATTAGTCAATTGTTGACTGATTAGACAGTGAGTCTAGATTTTGTTGAATCGAGCATGAGTGATGAATGATCAGTGGTTCATGGATTGAACATGTCTGTTAAGACTGGTTTGAATGGTATTGACATTGCACGTACTAGCAATATTGTAAATTCAGTGATGAATTACTGATCAATATTTGAGCGACTGGACAAGTATTGCTCAATTCAACGAATTATTTATTTATTGGTGCGTGACCCAATAAAATATTAATTAAAATATTGGTAGATTACCGAATATTATATAAATTTCCATATATTGATTGATGGATTAACATAAATTTATTAGTGTTCTGAACTTGCTCAAAATGATGATTTATTGAGCGTTTGTTTGAAACCCTGATTTTTGATCAATTGTTCAGTAATTGATGAATTGCTGAAAATAGGTCACTGAGTGAGAGGGGACCGGCCACATGGAATTATGGACGTCCATGTGATGCCCAATTACCCGAGTGAGCGTGCATCAGGGTCCTGGGTTGACCAGTTGGTGAAAGAATGACGATTAAATGCCGGTTTCGTCAATAGTGCTCGATTGAGCATTAGGTGATAAAGCCTAATTATGAAAAGGTGAGGGATCGACCAAGATGGCGTGATACCGGCCCTTGGTAGTCGTGGTACAACTGATGGGCGTTTGCACAAACCCCGAGTTGGTCGTGAAGAGTTCGGACCCAATATGAGCGATTGCGCAAATTAGGTCAAATGTGTGAAAACGTGTGGGACCGGCTCATTGCAAGCCTTAGAGCCGCCCTTGGTCGGTCAAGCGAGCATGATCGTGTCACCATAATGCCCGTGTCTGAGTCCTGAGAGTTTCGGCATGTTTTGATGTGCGTTTGAGCAATGTCGTGGATTTTCAGAAGAGTTTGATCTTTGACTGAAATTCTCGATTTTGTTCGAATGAGCAAGTACGTTTGATCAATTTTTCGTGAATATTAAAATAATAATATTTTAATATATTTTCATGAGTAGCCTAGTCGGTCATGTGACCATGTTGACATTGGGCCTTTTTGTGGTTTGCGCAATATTTGAGAAAATATGGAGAAACCACGATTTTTGCTGAAACAGGGAAGTTTCATGAGATGAGAGAAATAACAATTTATGAACGATTAGGGATTGCAAGGTGTGGGACCGGTCATGGCTAGGGTATGGCCGGCCGTCTAAGTTGCTCGGTCCCGCAACACCTTTCCCTATTTTATATTATTATTTTTCATGAAACCACGAAAATATGGAGAAACCATGAAAATATGGAGAAACCATGAGTTTTGCTCAAACAAGGAAAGTTGTTAGAATGGAGGAGTCTTCATGAGTTTATGAAAATAACAAAAATAAGGAAAAATAATGGAGGAAGCATCGGACCGGCCACGGCTAAGGCATGGCCGACCGGCCGGTGGCCCGACCCATGGGCGTTTCTCCATTATTTTAATGTTATTATTTTCTCTCTCCTGTTTTGTGCGGGATTCCTCATTTGTCTATATTTTGGATGCTCGTTCGCGCATTTGGGTGCTCGTTCGTGCATCATGGTTGAGTACACTTGCACCATTTTATGGGGCTTACTCAGTGGTAGTCCAGATGCCCGATTGTTGAGTATTTATTACTAATTTATGAAATTCAGTGGAGAATGCTTCATGAAATTGAGCAATAAAAGTGAGTAGTTTATTATTATCAATCCATAGGATTAGCCGTGGATTCGACCATGAATTCGAAATAATAACAAAATAGGTATTAACATTCTATGGGATCGTGGATTCGACCACAGAATCGGAGTAATGAAAGTAGTTATTACCATCCCATGAGATCAGTCGTGGATTTGATCATAAAATCGGAGTAATGAGATTATCTATTACCATTCCATGAGATCAGTCGTGGATTCGATCATGAAATCGGTGTAATGAGACAAAATAGATTATCTTCTAGGAATTCAGTGGTGAATGTCACGGTAGAATTAATCTATCACAGAAGAGATATTATCCAGTTAAAGCGTCATACCCGTTCTGAGGTGCATAGTCAGGAAACAACGAGTGTTGCCGAAGTCCTGAAAGCGTTATTGCTCTCAATCTTACGGAGAACCGCCTGGGTGTATACATGGTCTCTCTACATAGTCAGGGAAAAGCGAGTGTCACTGACGTCCGGAAGGCGTTATTGCTCTCAATCTTACGGAGAACCGCCCAATCGTTCTTCTATGTAGAAGGGGGTCTCTCTAATGTAGTCAGGGAACAGTGAGTATCACCGACGTCCTGAAGGCGTTAATGCTCTCAATCTTACGGAGAACCGCCCAATTATGTTATTCTACATAGAGGGCACGATGAAATGTCAGGGATCGAACGCTCAGCTAGTGGAGGCCTTTCGACATACATGTTCATCATGGCTTCGTAAAATATGAATAGTTGCATGCCTGAAAGCCGTGTCAAAAACATGCATCATGATTTTACGGTTTTGACCTTTGTTGAAAATCCACTATCAACAAACGTACAGGGTTCAAAGGAACCTATGCAGCTGGAATAGTCGATGTTGAAGCTGGAGAATGCATGGAAATACTTGAAGGATTAAAATGGGCTAAAGAAATGGAGCTAGATAACATGCATTTGGTTGCTGATGCAGAAGTGGTGGTTAATTCGATTAATAATAGTTCATCTTCTTTAAGATGGGAAAACAGAAAGTTATTGAGAGACATTAAATCTTTATTAGGTTTTTTTCCAGTTGCTAAGATCAGTTATGTAAGGAGAGATTATAATCAGTTAGCTGATTATATTTCTAAGAAAGTAAGGAAAGATAGATTAGTAGTAGAGGAGTTTAATCTTAACACCTTATGTATTGAAACTTTGCTATCCAGGATTATCGATCCTCACATTTTTTAAGCAATAAAATTTCAAGTTATCTAAAAAAAAAAAACCATGCATAAAAAAAAAACCACACTCCCTAATATCTTCATCTTACTACCCGTGAGAAAACACTAATTCTTTTATTCCCTCCCTCAAAAACCGTCAAATCATACCAATCTCTTCATCTTCCTCTTCCTCTTCCTCCTTGTTTTCCTCACAAATGTATTTTAATAAAAAGAAAACCAATCTTACTCCAAAAACTTTTCGCGGAAAAATCTTACGTCACCATCAAACATTCACCAATGTGAACATCCTTCACAAGCACTTGCATATAATCAAACCACTACATCACCACTTTTCCAATATCATCTACCTCGTCAAAAGCATAAAGATTCTATCATCTATCAGCTCATTGTAAGAATGAAAGATGTAATGCGTCCCCACCAGAGTACTTGTTTGAAAGTTGTGCCCTCGCTAGAAATGCTACTTACCATGGCTTAATAAATGCTCTGAGGAAACACTGACATGTGATATCTTTTCCTCGCATGCAAACCATGCCTAATACTGAAGTTTACCAATTCACCACGTAACACCAAAGTTGTTAGATTAGTGCTCGGCCGAACTCGCAAGCGTTGCTATCTTAATCTTGTTTGTCAAATTTAGTTTCCAAAACTATAAGTCTTGATTTCTAGTCTACTTATAGCTAAGTCTTGGTTTAGGATAGTAAGTGTAGTTGAGCCTTAGACTTCACGGAGTTCATCGAATGAAGAAGAAGAACTACTCAAAGGAACTTGTGAAACTTCATAAACAAAGGGTATGTGGAAACTTTAACTCATCTATCATTCAAAAGTCTATCTACTCTATCTCATATTTGAGACAAAAGTCTTATTGCTATATAGACTTCAATTATACACATTTGATATTTCGAGCCGAGTTTATCTCACTTATCTATTTCTCGAAATATGTGTTGGTAAGATTTCGCGTTAACCAAGTTCATCTTTATTCTTGACGAAAGTCAAAATACGATCATGTGAAAATCTCCTTGTAACATCTTACACGATTCGTATGAGACAGTCATTTGATGTAGACTCGGAATTTTTCGTATTGATCATTCGATCACTTGAAAATTTCTTTGAAGCTAATAGTTTGTGTGAGACAACTATTGTCGTCTTTCAAGAATGTTTCAATGATTGAAATGCGAGTTTAGAACATGTAACAGTGATTGGATATAAACATAGTGTGTATTCACATTTGTGTAAAGTCCAAAACCGGGAACCATGGTATGCGTACCCGTACGCGTACTGGTTGGTTGTTGGAAGTTCGGGAACTAAGTATGTGTACTCGTACGCATACTGGCGGAATTTCAAGTTCCGTGAATTTCTGCTGGAGTTTGGAAGTGTAGTATGGTATGCGTACCCGTAAGCGTACTGGCGTAACCTAACTCAGTCCAGCAACTTAGGTATGCATACCCGTTTGCATACTTAAGTAAGTTATGTTCTAAAATCAATTTTTTCATGAACTAATACATTTATATAATAAGGAATGCAATCTTTTTCAAACCGTGGCTATAATGTTCATGAAATGATTCGAGTGAATCAAAATCGATTTTGCTTCAGTTGTATCTTGTATACTTTTATGAGAATATAAACAATTGAACAACTCTCTAACTAGTTTCATTTGAGTCATTTGAACTAGTTGTGATAAAGATGAATAAGGTTGATATGAAATTTCTCATATGGCTAACCATTGGTTAACTATTGTTGAACCAACTAAGTGTACACATTTAGGTATGGTCACCTTTATCTAAATGATAGTATATTTCATTCGTGTATAAGAAGGTAAGTTCGAACTAACGGTTGAAAGATATTAGCTTGAATCTAATCATGTTTTCATATAATGGTGAATATTGAATGCTTTGTTACCAAGGTAACATTGATTTCCAACCCTGATTTGGAGACTATATAAAGGACAACTCTAGCAACTGGGAAACCTAATCCCCACACTTCCTATGTGATATTAGTTGCGACTATAGTCGATTCTCCTTTAACCTTAGGTTTTTCCAAAACCCTGTAGGTTAACGACTTAAAGACTTCATTAGGATTGTGAAGCCAGACCCAAGTATTTTCTATGTAGTTGCATGTTCTGATCTTTCTATTTTCTATTATGATTGAGTACTATATTCTTTAAAATTTGCTCGAGATTTATTATCCGATATGCAAGATTGAAAACTAGTCACAAACATCTTCGTCTCATCGACTGTGAATCCATAATATCTTGTTTCGTTAATCGATTAAGATTATTGTGAGATGATTGATAATACTAGGTTGTTATTCGGGAATATAAGACCGGTTTATCAATTGGTTCTTGTTCACCTTGATTTATCAAAGACGGAACAAAAACTCGTAGGTATATCTGTGGGAGACAGATTTACCTATTCAATATACTTTTCTATGTGATACAGATTTATTTATCAAGTCTTCGACTTTGGTTCGTAGCAACTCTTAGTTGTGGGTAAGATCATCTAAGGGAATCAAGAGCGCAGAATCTAGCGTGGTTCAAGAGGCGTAAGGAACGCAACTGTACCTTGATCAGTGTGAGATTGGTTAGGGCTCAACTAAATTCCAGTTCGAAGTTAAATGGTAGTAGGATAGTGTTTGTAGCGGCTTAATACAGTGTGGTGTTGAAATCTGGACTAGGTCCCGGGGTTTTTCTGCATTTGCGGTTTCCTCGTTAACAAAATTTCTGGTGTCTGTGTTATTTCTTTTCCGCATTATATTTGTTTATATAATTGAAATATCACAGGATGTGCGCAAGTTCAATCAATTAGATAATCCAACCTTTGGTTGTTGATATAAATTGATTGACACTTAGATATTGGTATTTGATACCGTCCAAGTTATTTCTTATATTCAATCAGGCTCACAAATTCCTATTTGTTTGATTGCTGATTGAATTGAGAAATTGAGATATAACTCTTTGATATACATTTTTTAAGATTGAGTATGACTGTCTAGTTGATTCTCTTGAAAGTATATTGGAGTTATTCCATACAGATTGCTAAGCGAAATATTGGGTGTGGTTGTTAGACCCCCGGTTTTTCAAAAGTAATAAAGAAATGATTCTCGCCCACCAATCTTGGATTATATTGAATCAGGTCATCTTATATGAATTTAATATGAATATTTCAGCAATATGATGCAACCTGCCCAGTTTTTAAGAATCTATTGTAACTTCAGTAACTATTGTTTGAATAGCTGGGTTTGTTTAAAATTTTGTATGATAAGCTTTGGAATGTCGCGGTTGCATAGAATCAAGTTAAACCTTAATCAAATTTGTTATATGATTTATACATTACCTAAGTGAAATGATAGTATGATTGTTAGATTGACAATTGTTGTGAAACCACAACTTGTTGATAATATGGTTTGAAATATTATGATAAATGTTGTATGATAATATGATTTATAAATAAATGGATATGTATCTTCGGATTAGCGGGGAACAAACCGAAACCCGTGCAAGAACTGAGAAAACTCCTGCAACTTATGGGAATGACCCCGATAAGCGGATATGCGGGGAACGAAACAAGGAAACTCGTGCATTATGTTTAATAAATGAGTTTATTAATAAATATAACAATTATGTAAATACTTGAAGCTAAGTTGTATTCTCTTGTTGTATATTTTTTTTATTGATTTATATGTTTCACATGTTTTGAGCAGACATTCTATTGAGTTGTCATCTTGTCCCAATTGATATTTTTGCACATATTAAGGAACGGGGGAGTGAAAATTAAGAAGTTAGCTTATTGGTTTATAGCTTGAAGTGTAATTTAAACTAATATGTTTGTTGAAAATGTTATTAAAGATGATTAGTGAGTACTCATGCTTAAATTCATGTATTTAAATTTTCAATTATGTTTGGTGTAATAAAAAGATATTTGATATGGAGCTCTGGCGACTTTCGGCGACTGAAAACCGAGAATCGACTTTTCTCCTTCTTTTTGGATATCGATTTCGTTTTCAACCTTGCATCATCATATAGTTGCATTAGGATCCTGTTTCTTTTTAAATTTCCTTTCTCTTCATTCTGTTTGTTTCTTTTTCTTTTAGGTTTAGGGCAGGTTTTTTTTCTTTCTTTTTTAGGGTTTTTGTGTAGCCATTCCTATTGCAATACGGTCTTCACTCAACCTGCATACTACGGCTTCTTCTTCTCAGCTCACCGTGCCCTCTTTTTCACCATCTCCCTGTGTTGAAGATGTTCGTGATAGCTATTGTCACTTCCCATTCAAAAATCATGATAGATTTAATGACGGAGTGAATGGAAGGGGATACGCTAAAGGATCATTTGTTCGACACTTGTAAGACAGGCATTTCTTCTCTGAAGGAAACAAAAGCATTTGCAGAGGCTTAATCTCTACCGACCTTCATGTTTACCTTGCATTGGAGAAAGTTCTACTTCAACTGCGAATGTGATTATGCACCAAATGTTTACATCTGCACGCCTGGAAGTTTCCCTGTAAAGGACTGAATGGTGCTATTCATGGTGAGATTATTTCTGGACCTTCCAACGGCTCTGCTATTGAGTTTCTGATACATGGTTTGGACAGGCCAGTCGAGATCACGTAGTTGAGCGCTAGCATTGCTGAAAGTACAGGCGATAGCGACAACGTTTTGGACAGGTCAGTTGAGATCGTAGGTGCAAGCAATGTTGGTAGTACAGGCGACAATAACAATTTTGGTGATGGTATTGAACTGCCTGAGTCTTTTTACCTGTCCCTGGATTTGGTAAATGCAGCTTTCCAGAGACAATTCACCACTGTCTCTTGTATTCCTCATCAGTGCAGATTGCACTTTTCAAGGGTCTTAATAAACTACCTTGATGGAGTTATCATCAATCCTTCCAATTCGGCTGCGTGGATTCGACTGATCTTACTGCCCATTTGTACCTTGTCATTATACAGGACCAAACTCTCCTCTGAGGATAAGTCTAGCAACATGAGAAGATTACAAGTTGCTGCCATAAACCAGGCCCTTACTGAATGGAAGGGGCCTAAGGGATGTTACACTCTAATCTATAGGCTTTTGCACTCGCCCAGCCATCAACAGACCAAACATGATGCCAAGAAGAAGAAACCAGAGTCTGTTATTGCCTGTCAGAAGAAGGCCAGCTACAGTCAATATGCGGCAGCAATTAGAGTGTTGTCTTCTAACGGCATTGCGCCTCGTAACGAGACAACTTTTCCTGAATTGCAGGCTAAACACCCGGCTGCTCCTCCTCCTTTTATTCCACAGGAAGCGGTAAATGTTGATTCTGTCACAGTAGATTCCAGGGAAGTTCTTGGCGCCATAAAAAAGTTTCCCAAAAGGTACTTCTTGTGGTCACGATGGTTTACGTGCACAACACTTATTCGATGTGATGAGTGGGGCAGCAACGGCAGTTGCAGGTGAGCTGCTAGCATCGATTACAGGTGTGGTCAACCTTTGGTTGGCGGGAAAATGTCCTAGTGGTTTAGGGGAGTTCATTGCTAGTGAACCCCTTACACCTTTACTTAAACCTGGTGGTGGAATCAGACCTATTGCAGTTGGTATTGTCTGGCGTCGTTTGGTCTCTAAGGTGGCTGCTTTCTTCGTTGGCAAGGCCATGACATCCTATTTGGGAGATTACCAGTTTGATGTTGGTGTGCCGTTTGGGGGGGAGGGAATTTTACATGCTGTAAATGGCTTATTGGAGATGAAAGGACATCTAGATACATTGTCAATGTTGCTTATTGACTTCTCTAATGCCTTCAACATGGTGAGCAGATCACATCTCATTGAAGAAGTTCGGCTTCATTACCCAGGTATTTTACGTTGGGTAGAATTCTGTTATGCCAAACCTGCTAAACTTTATTATGATTAATATATTTTGTCTTCTGCACTTGGTGTCCAGCAAGGTGATCCCCTCGGTCCCCTTTTGTTCGCCTTGACACTTCATCCTCTTGTAAAGTCTATTGCTTCTCGTTGTAAGCTTGACTTACATGCTTGGTAACTTGATGATGGCACTATTATCGGTGATACACTTGAGGTGTCCAAAGCCTTGAGTATTATTGAATCCGAAGTGCCAAGTAGGGGCTTGCATCTCAATATCAAGAAAAGTGAAGTCTTTTGGCATACAATTGATCCAAGAATCATTTTTGAGGGTGTTTTTCCACTGGATATTGGTAGACCCGCAAATGGAGTTAAATTTTTAGAGGGGCCTGTGAGTTTGGATCTGAATTTCATAAGTGACACAGTACTGAGCAGGGTAAACAAGACCATTCAACCAATGTCCGCCATAAAAAAAACTCAAGGACCCTCAGAGTGAGATGTTATTACTTCGTAATTGCACCGGTGTGTCAAGATTATATTTTGCGATGTGAACTACTAATCCGGAAGCCCTACAACAAGATATTGATCTTTTTGATGACCATTTATTCCAGTACTTAAGACTTTTAATTATAGGGATGGAGCTGGTTTTGGGCCACTGCAACAGAGACTGGATACCCTGCCTATCAAGGATGGTGGTCTTGGTATTTACACCATGGAGGATACGAGCTCTTAATGCTATCTTTCCTCCCGGAGTCAGACTACTTCTGTGCAGAAATTTATTCTTGGTAGTTTGTTCTTAACGGACAAAGGTTATGCCTATCAGTCGAATCTTCATAACTTTATTCAAGTATGTGGATTACCTTCTAATTATTGCGTCGATAATACTCCCCCCCCCCTCCCCCTTCCATGCATTCCCTGAAAGTCACCTATTTTGATTCAGTTAAGAAGCAAATCCCTAGCCAATTTTCATTTTCTGCAAGAGATTCCGTTATGTGGCAATGTAAAAGGGTTAAACACGCACAAGATTATCTTTTGGCCGTACCTATCAGTGGGTTAGACCAATGCCTTGGGCCCAGAAATTTCAAAGCAGTAGTTTGTTATCGGCTTGGCATTCCTTTGTTTGTAGAAGGCGGGTTATGCTCGAGTTGTAATAGACCTATGGATTTTTTTGGTGATCACGCATTGCATTGTGCTAAGGATGTTGGACTCAAGTTTCAACATGACTTGGTTCGAGATGTGAGTGCAGATATTTGCTACAAAGCGGGTGTCCCTGCACGAAAAGAAGTTTCTCTGGGGTTTTCATCTGATGATAACAAGGATCTACGTCCTGCGGACATGCTTGTTCTTAATTGGGAAAACGGTCGTGATGTGTATATGGATGTCACAATTGTCTCGCCTTTCACTGGTGAAGGTGCTCGCGCTTTTGTCCTAGGCAAAGCAATTTCAAGAGCCGTAATGCGCAAACGTACTAAATATCTTGATGAATATGCTTCACATGGCTATGGTTTAGGCGTGCTAGCCTTTTCCACTCTAGGGGAGCTTAGTGAAGATTCTCTATGTTTTTTTAAGCGTTTGAAGAATTGTCTAGTTAGTAATGATGCTAGTAGTGGTCTAGGAAGTTTTATTTCCATAGAGTAGGAGTTGTTATTCAAAAAGGTGTTGGGGATCAGCTTGTTGCTAGGATACCAGCCAAAACTTTTTATGAGTAAATTTTCTATTATTATATAAAACAAAGATATTTAAATTAGTGTAATAAATAAATAAGAAAAAAATAATATGCATAAGTCTCGTTCCAACCCATAACGTCCGATTTCGGATCTCCATATGAGTTTCATCCTGGTCCGGAACTCGGGTGTTACATGTATTACATCGACATCTACCTTTACCTCGGTTACGCATATTTGGGATAGTAAAGTCAACTCCAAAGCTACCATCTTGGGATTTAGTTTCACGAGGGCAACACCATTTGATCTAACTCTCTTCTTGTTAGACAAATGCTCGGCTGGGCCCAAAAAAATTTCCATTTAAATTTGTTGTCAATGTTAGTTCAACAAAACTATTTATTGATTTCTAGTCTACTAAGTCAAGTCTCAAACTAGGTTAGAATTTGGTAGTAGAGTATCAGACATCACCACCAATTTATTAATTGTACTCCAAGGTCAGTTGGCTGTATTTTCTTTTCACCACGAAATGTTGATATTATTGTCCGTATATGGACAGTGTCCTTTAAATTGAGACTTCAAACTAAAACCCACAACTTTATTTACATTCGACGAGGTAGTAGGATAAAACCGATCTATTTGTTCAATTTTTAGCCATCATGTGCCACTGAATTTAGCCATTGTTTTCACAATATGGGGTATTATGTGTTAACCTACAAAACCACAAAAATAAAAAGAAATAGTAGAAGTATAAGTACTAGTAAATATAAATTAGGAGGTAAAAATATATAAATTAAGGGCTCATAATTAACTTGTTAATCCAGATCTTGGAAGATCTAATCCCGATAAATGAGTTTAATTGATTTTAAACATAAAAGCTTTTCTCATGCTCAACTATGATATATCTGATTGATTTCTTGAGATAGGAGAGTGGTTACCAAACAGATTAGTCTTTTACTGTTTGGAAGATGATAGACGCATTTATGTGTCTAATATATCTCAATTGTATATAGTGTTAGCACCCATTTTTGTACTTATTTGGTTATTTTATATATTTGTAGGTGTTTTCAGAAGAATAAGGATTTGCGGCGAAATTGGCTGAAAATGCGGCGTTTGAACCTCCGTTGATAGAGTGCCGGAAGCGCCCCAGAAGTGTACCGGAAGTACCCCAGAAATACCCCGGAGGAACCCCGAAAAAAGTACGGAAAATGCCCCAGAGGAAACTTGCTATATGGACCCTTGATTTTGGATAAGGGGTAACCTAATTACTAAGGGGTGACCCATTTCCAAGCAGCTGCTAAAGGGACACCAGGTCTGGTTAAGGGGACGCCACATTCAAAGTTCAAATAATGGAATTTGGCGGGAAAACTAAGTTCACGTCTGATAATTCTCTGTTGGATTTCTGGGCAGTTTTGAGGGAGATTAAATCCCTGAAATCAATTGGGCTAGGCCTGTTAAGAATAAACAGATCGTATGCAAGTGATTTTATCGATCAACTTGGGCTGGAATGGCTGGGAGAAGCGATCAAAGTCCAAACAGAATACGTGTTCTCTGTGAAGTTTTCAAATATATTTTTAGAGATTCTGGGAAAGTTTTACGTTGAAGTAAAGTGTATCTAGTCTTGTTTAAGGATTAGGAGAAGTTTGGAGCGTAAGAAATTGCCAGAAGACGCGTACAAAGCAACAGAAAAGAGATTTCTCTCTCAACTGCACGTGAAGAAAAAAGGGAGATAAACTCGGATTTAATCGAGTTATTTGGACCCTATTGGTATATAAAGGCTGGTGGGAAGTGAGAGAAAGTTTTATCAAGAAGTTTGGGGAAGTTTAGAGACCACAGAGACGCAGCAGAGAGGCTGGAAGACGAAGAACAGGAAGCTGCAGGAAAGCTCCCTGCTGCTGCTCGAGGAGGAAGAAGAAGACGAAGAACGGACCCTCCAGGACCGTCGTTCTTCAACAGTGCTAGCAGCAGTAGACCTGCGTCGTTATTCAACAGCAGAATACCAGCGTCGCTTATCAACAGCAGCACCGAGGTATCGTTCTTTTCTGGACGCTTAAAGAGGGTCGTAGTTTCACTATATTATATTTTTCACTCTTTTAATCATATTTTGAGCATCAAGTATGTATTTTGAGAACATGATTATCATGAGTAGCTAAACCCCAATACTGGGATGATGGAGGAAGTTGTTTTTCAGCCATGTGGTTATTTAAATAATTCTTAATTCACTTTTTGCACCGATTTTAATTGATTTATGATTTCAATTAATTACTTGTGATTTTGTTTGATGGAACATGCTTAGTCCTAGGGATTCTTGATGTGCCATGCTTATAATATACAAGTAATATTTTATGGAATCTAATTTGGCAAAGATAGAGTTAATACTTGTTTTATTTTGAGCTATAATCGCCTAGGATTATTTTCTGAGCCACTTGAATATGAAACACATTGGAATCCTGAGTCCTGGTTCCTCTTGATCTTGTGACAAATTGTGTATATATTTTTGTTTTAAAAATCTTTTCAAGTCCGAGTAACGAACTCTTATTTACCGCAATCGAAATACTACAACAGAAGACGATCGGAAGGGTTGAGTGATCAAAGTCTTCGGATAGGCTGAAGCAACTTAAGATAAAATGAAATACATTGTACTTTAATCTCAAACAGTTGGGTTGATCCATATAGTTAAAGTTTGGTTTCGAACTACTAACTATATACCAAGTATATACCTTATGGTTGATATCTTCTTTTTTTGTCTATAGTTGATAAGAAAGAGTTCGTTTCCACAGAGAGGCAATTGTTGTTATGCAATTTTCAGATTCTTAAGTAACCAAGGGGGGATTTTGTTTATCAATGCAATAAAAATAAATCGAAAGCAATAAAATATGAAAATAATCAATAAGAAGAAGATATTGGTCACGGGATAGTATCATTCACAAACATGTATTTTCATCAATGACTAGAATTGGTATTTTAATCTCTCATTTACTAAAAGTCCTAGCTAGGATACCTTGATTGCAAGTATATCTCGCTAATTCCCTGATTTCATCAGTATATGTGAATTCTTCCTAGAAAGCAACCTAAAGTGTAAAAGCACAATTAAGTTTAACTCCCTAAAAGCACCAAGTTTTATGGAATAAGACTAATCAATGCAAACGAACGTGTAAAAGCACTAATCCGTTTTAACAAAGGTTATGATTCATATGCAGTTATAAATATGTATCACTGCAAGTAATAACCACACTATGCTACTTGCAATCAGGAATTGACAACTTTTTCGTATTGAAAATCCTAATCTAGCAATGGAGATGAATGCAAATCCAAGTGATTCCAGACTCAACCAAACAAGCAATCAAATGATATGGCAATATTAATAATGAATCATAAACAATAAAGTTGAGACAAAACTAATGCATTGAATCAAATATCACATTGAGAAATCAACTTTATCCCATAACCAATATTATTTGTTTAGCTACTCATAGCTTTTGAGTTCATCATAATCACAATCAATAATAAAATGAAGAAAATGAAAAAATAAATGAAAGCAAACCCTAATCGCCGCTCTCCAATACTCCAAGTAGAAAATACGTGATATCCAAAGGAAGTAGAAACTTTTCCTTTTTGTAGCATTTCATCTTTCCGAAACTAGGTCTTCAAAGCCCAAAGTCCAAGAGGTCCACCAAGCCCATATGGGAGAAAAACCCAACTGAAAATATGTCCTAAAAGTAGTCGACGGTAAACGGGTATCACCGGCCGGAAGTTGACTGGATAAATCACCAGGAAATAGCTCAGGTGACCGGCAAAGTCCACCAGGTCACCGGTCAAATAAGTGAAACCATCGAGTCAACTGAGTCGATGGAGAGTCAGGGTTGGGTGAGTCAGAGAGTCAAGTCTGAGTCAGAGGCTAACTCAGCTGACTTGGTTCTAGGCCATAATCTTGCACAGCCAGAGTTGTGCTGCATAGGCCAGAACTTGTGTCGCCCCAAGATAGCGCTTCACAACCTTCACTCCCAATCAACCAGTTCAGCTGCAACTCCCAACTTCTGTAGCTTCATAACCCTTGGCAGACAAGCACATACATTCCATTCTAACTCTTGCAGCATCACAGCAACACCAGTTTCATCTGTTCTCTTCAATCACCCAATCAAATCAACCACTTCACCTGCACTTCAGACCTGCAATGCTAGCTCATTGTACTGTCAGCCACACAAACCCATTTGCGTCTTCTTAACCTCATAACTCAGGTCACTGCTATCTCAAATCACCACCATAATCATTTCAAACTGCAGCTCATTTCAGTTCTCAGCAAACTCAGCACACTACCATTGCAACCAACCATTTCATAACACTTAAGCCACAAATCCACCTGCTAACTCAGCTGCCACCAACTTGACCTGTAGCAGCTCAGCTCCAACTGCTCATCACTACACCTGCTCCAATCCACTATCTCTTGGCAACAACAACAACTCCGCCACAGACTCAAACCATTACAGTTCAGCTGCACCTGCAAGTACCCATAACTTCAGCTATGATAACCCTTCCACCTGCATTCTTCAAGGTTAGTTTACTAGCTCAACACCTTAACCTGCACTTCCACAAATCTCCACTGGCATAGCAATGCATTCTGTAACTTCACTTCAACACTGCAATCATCTCTAGCTTCACATTCTCAGACTCCTTGCCATCTTATTTGCAGCTTGTAACATATAAATTCATGCTCAATTGCAGTTGCAATACCACACACAACACCAGATTCAGTCGCCATTCCATTTGAGCTCAAACAGAATCCATACATCTTCAGACTACCACTGCAACTTCTTGTAATCCTGCATCTCCCTGCAACATTTAAAGCAACAACCATTCAGTCACCCGCTCCAGCTGTACTTCTCCATTTTTTCAGCTGCATCAACTAGTAGCACCATCTCTTCAGAAACATTGAACTCATGGAAGAGACTTCCATCACTCTCTGTCACATCCTCCTTGCCAGCAACCAAGACCCATTCCCCTGGACTAACATCTGCCACCAATTCATGTAAATTACAGCATCACCCACAAGAGCTCAACCGCAACCAACACCATAAACATTACCATCATCTCCCCGAGTTCTTCCCAACCACCAGCCAACCGCAATGGCAACACAAATATCTCTTCGTCTTGATAATTCGAGCTCAACAGCAAATCCCATCTCCTAATTCATCACCAACGGCTGCAAAAGTAAACCCATCACCAGATTCTTCTTTGTAAACTCAGCACTTAGCTCTTAATCTCCACAATCAGCCATGAACCACAAAATCCAGTAGATCCCCTTTGTTCTTCTCAGATTTCTTGGCTTAACAGAACCCTAACTTTCTCTTCATTTTCAGCTTCATATCATACCCAATCTTCTAATTCATCTCTTGAGCTTCAAACTCCTTACAGAGGCCTGGATTCAGTTCTTCAAATCGAGTCATCAAACCATCACAGCATATTCAATTTCTTTACTGTTTTAACAAATTAACACAAACCATCGCTGATTCTACTCAATGGCAACAACATAAAACATTGAAACTCAAGTTTTAGACAAACCCTACTTCAATTTATTTCCACAGGCATCTTCATCTTCTTTCAGTGGAATCGCTCGACACAGCAATGGAGCCGCCATCGGTTTCAGAGAGGAGAAGAAATAAAAGTTAATGATTTCTTCTGAATTTTAGGTATTGTGTAGGAATAGGAATTCAAATTGGCACCCGGTACATTAAGGGGCCACTGAAGTGATATTTGGCTTGTCAGTTCCAGATAACTGACAGCCTATTCTTTCTTGCTTGAGAAACTTATAGATCGTTCATCACCTCTTTCTTGCACAACCTAGGCTCCAAGTATATTTTGCCCACCAATTGATCTTTTTGCTCTTTTCGCTCCAAATGGATGATTTCTCCTTCTTTTGCTCCCAAGGACTCCATTGCACCTAATAACTCAAAACTAAACATAAGAAATGCAATTCACAGGGATAATAGCAAAGAAAGCATAAATACTATATATAAAATTAGGTGTTTTAGACACCTAGCAACAGTATATCACGCAAGGTGTCGGACTTATAGGTTGATATCGAAAATATTGTGGTGTACTTGGCACCCTCGTCAATTCAACTTCCTCTTTGATTTTTGAATCTAGGTTTTGAAATCTGTTTGCAATAGACAAATTCCAGCAAACCTCACAAATCCGGAAGCCTTACACTCAGTTTGCTGATAAGCCTGGATTACTAACCAACTCTCAAGAACAATCCAAACAAATCAAAGAGGAATCCGGATATCTATTTTAAAGAACCACAATGCCTGAGACGAAGAGAACTTTATGATTTCTATCTATCTTTTTCCTGCTCTGAGATTACCATAACCTTCGAAGATCAATAAGAACACGATCCGGATACACGAACTGTCAGGTAAAAGATAGTCTGACCGAGCTTCACGAATACCTAAGTGAAGCCCTCAAAGTGGTAACCTAGAATACAGTTGACGAAAAATCTAGGTTACAGAGGACGACTTTAGCAAGAAAATATAACACAAGAGTGTTAAGGATTAAAAAATCATGTTAGTAGAAGATTCCGGGTAGATTTGGGTTCAAGCTAAGGTAGCTTTATACACAAGTAAATAATTTCTCGGTTCAGATGAAAATTGGGAATCCATATAAACGTGTGAGAAATTCATCTTGAAATTATATATAAGAATATACACCATGGACCAAGATTCTAAAATCGTGTACAATGATGGTTTGTAGTGGCTAAGTAGCCTTTGAACCCATAAGCATATATAGTTGGTGTTCAATTACACTCAAGAATTAAGCCATGATTCACAAGCTCAAGAGATTTTGTGAAAAAGAGTTGTCTAAGAAGTGTTTATAAAAGTTCTAGCACAGGTAAACATGTTTGTATAAACAGTTTGTGAGATTCTACTTGTTCAGCATAGGGTGGGAATGCCTACTGGGTATGCACACCCATGGACAACCCGCGAACTCAGGCTCCAAGAGTATTCCTACTGGGTGTGCATACCTTGGCCGTTCGCAAAATCAGATCCGAAGGGTACGCATACGTGCATGTGTACCTCCCCCATTTCGGAACACAGATCAAAAGCATACCTCAATGATGAAAAAGATCAAGAAAAATCAGACATATCAGCCGATTGTTCATAATCGTCTAATATGCAACCGATTCTGGATAAATTTACAAAAACTATTTCTGATAAATTTCAATTATGAATGTATGAATTACAAACCTAATAGAGGAATGAGTTGGTAGAAAAGTATCTAAGAGGGTAAAATTTAATAGATTTGATTTATGTTTCTAAAATTTAATAGTGAGGGTAACTTAGTACTTTCACTTTTTGGAATACCTCATATCCCTATCATCTAGTCGGTGAAGAAAAAATATTAGGCCTCAATAAATAATTGAGGTAGATCTTAAACTTGCAAGGTTTCCAAAACCAAACAATGTTTTTGGTTTCACTTATTTTCCACCCATATTTTTTATTTGCCACCTCCCTCAAAATATTAAAAGTAATTCTATTTTTTAATTCTACTTTTCCCTAGTTACCAACTACAAAAGTCAAAGTAATTTTGACTAAAAATTGCCACTTTTCTTATTCTTCTTCATTAATTTCCCTTTTCACACCAAAAAAAAAAAAACTTGTTTTTTTCCATCAAGAGTAAAAGTACATAAACACAACAGTTTTGCTAACGAGGAAACCACAAATGCAGAAAAATCCTGGGACCTAGTCCAGTTTTGAATATTCTCATAATTAAGTCGTTATACAAAAGACACTACCAACTCGTATAGTTGAGACCAAGTAAACTACTCCTAGTTACCTAGTTTCCTCAGTATCTCTGCGCCTAAAACCAATTTGGCCTCGTGATTCCAAAAATAGAGTCCACTATCTTAAGCTTTTTCAGCCTCTCTGGAGACTTTAAGCACCCAACCCTTTCGATCGTTTTCCAAACAAACTAATTTGTTTGGTAAACACTCTCCTACCTCAGAAAATCAATCAGGGATATATTGTTGAGTGTGACAAAGCCTATTCTGTTTAAAATCAATTAAAATTCTTGTTGTGTTTAGATCCTCCAAGATTTGGATTAACAAGTTAACGAGATCGAGTCAAACAAAACTACCAGATTAGGATACTGAAGAATACCACCAAATGATAGCTTGTCGATCTAAATACAATTAGCAATTACAAATGTATCAAAAGATAAACTATATTTAGTCGGGTTCCAGCTGATCAAATTTGTGCATGAAGCAAATCACAAGCCTACGAAACCAATAAGAAAAATCTTATTGTCTTTATATCTTGAATAGTCTTTGTTAGAGCATTTCTCAGTCGAGCTCGCAAGCGTTGCTATCTCAAGCTTGTTTGTCGAGTTTAGTTGATCAAAACTATAATCTTGATTTCTAGTCTACTTATAGCCATGTCTCGGTTTAGGATAATATGTATAGTTGAGCTTTAGACTTCACGAAGTTCATCGCTTGAAAACGAAGATCTACTGAGGAGAGCTTGGAGTAACTTCATCCACAAAGGTATGTGGAGACTAAAACTTATCTATCACTCAGAAGTCTATTCCATTTTACCTCCTAATGAGACTAAGTCGTATAGATATATATATACTTTTATATTATACACATTTGATATTTCGAGTCGATTTTATTTCCCTTATTTATTTCTCGAAATATGTGTTGGAAGTTTTTTTCTTTAGCTACGTTCATCATATTTCTTGACGAGTTTAGTTGGAAACAATTTATTTGTTGGAAACTAAATGTTAAGTCAAAAGATGATCATGTGGAAATTTCCTTGAAACATCTTACATGATATATGTGAGACAATCATTTGATGTCGACTCAGACTATTTCGTATTGATCATTCGATCACTTGAAAATTACTTGAAGCTAATAGTTTGTATGAGACAACTATTGTCGTCTTCTAAGGATGTTTCAATGATTCGAGTGGGAGTTTAGAAAAAAAACCTTTGTCTTTTTTTTTTGAAGCAACACAGTATGCGTACCTAGTATGCAAACTGTTTTGGTATGATTCAGGTCCGGGAACCTTGTTTGCATACCTAGTATGAGAACAACTTTAACTGATAAAGTCCGGGAACCATGTTTGCATACCAGTATGCGAATGGTTCTACCTGAGTTAGGTTGACGGCTGTTTGCATACCCGTTTGCAAACGACTGGACAAGACCAAAGTCCGGAAGCTATAGTTTGCGTACTTGTTTGCAAGCTAAGTGGTTAAAATTCTAAAATCGGTTAAGTATGATTTCTATACTCATGAACAAATATATTTATGAATTAAGGAATGCAATCTTTGCAAACCGTGGCTTAATGTTCATGAATTGATTCTTACGAATCAATCCGATTTTTTTCCAATTGGTTCATATATATTTCAATGAGATAGTAAAGAATTGAACAACTCTATGTGAGACACAGTTAGATTCATTTGATTATCTTTTATGATTGATTGATCATCATAGTTGATCTAGATGTGTTAGATGAATGTGGTTAAGACAAAAGTGTTCATATGGCTAACTTCGGTTAACTGTTATTGAGCCAACTCAATATACACGTTTAGGTAAGGTTACCCGTATCTAAATGAAGGTATCTTTCATTTGTGTGTGCTAAGACCATCTGACGGTGGAGAGATATTGCTTTTGTTTTAAGCAAACTTAGCTTGAATCTTCAATCATATTTTCATCTAACTGTGAATATTGAATGCTTTATTACTAAGCTATCTTAGTTTTGATTAGAAGCAAACCCTGATTTGAAAGACTATATAAGGGAGAACTCTAGCAACTGGAAAACCTAATCCCGACACTTTCCTGTATCCTAGTTGAGACTAGAGTCAATTATCCTTTAACCTAGGTTATTCCAAAACCATTATAGGTTAACGACTTGAACACTTCATTTGGGATTCGTGAAGACAGATCCAACTATTTTCTCGGTAGTTGCGTATTCTTATCTTACTTGTTCTATCGTATTGAGTACTATCTTCACAAAGATTTGCTCGAGATTTATCTCCAATAAGTAAGATATAAAAAGACACAAATCTCTTTGTCTCATTCTTTGTGATTCCACAATAACTTCTTCTACTACCATATAGTTAAGTTATTGCGAGGTGATTGATATTTCTAGGCTGCTCTTCGGGAGTATAAGACCGGATTATCAATTGGTTCCTGTTCACCTTGATCTATCAAAAGAAGGAACAAAAACTTCATAGGTATTTCTGTGGGAGACAGATTTGTCTATCAGAATAGACTTATATGTGGGAGAAAGATTTGTTTTCAAGTCTTCGACTTTGGGTCATAACAACTCTTCGTTTGTGGGTGAGATCAGCTAATGGAATCAAGTGTGCAGACTCTGGCGTGGTTCTAGAGGCGTAAGCAACACGACTGTACCTTAATCGGTGTGAGACTTGGTTAGGGATCAACTACATTCCAGTCTGAAGTTAACTTGTAGTAGGCTAGTGTCTGTAGTGGCTTAATACAGTATGGTGTTCAAATCTGGACTAGGTACCGGGTTTTTTCTGCATTTGTGGTTTCCTCGTTAACAAAATTGCTGGTGTCTGTGTTATTTCTTTTCCGCGTTATATTTTTATATAATTGAAATATCACAGGTTCTGTGTAGTTCAATCAATTGAGAAATTCGACTTTGTTTGTTGGATAGAAATAGATTGGCACTTGGACATTGTTCTTTGGTACTGTCCAGGTGATTATCATACCAATCAGTTCACAGATTCTATCATGTTGAATTGTTGATTGATTTGGGAAAGAGATCTAACTCTTTGATATATTTTTTTGATTGAGTCTGACTGTCTAGTTGATTCTCTCTGAATTATATTGGAGTTAGTCCATACATATTTCCGAACGAATTATTCGGTGTGGTTAATATACCCCCGCCTTTTCAATTGGTATCATAACAGGAAAAAACGTAAGACCTCATAAGTTTGTGTTTGTAGTAATCTGACTCTATGGACAGAAGTGTTATCTCTGACAAACGCATCACCAGAAATAAAAGTTTTGTTTCTATGAAATCTGTTAAACAGAAAGACTTATCGATCTCACATATAGATGAACATTTTGTTCCCACGAAACATACAAGTATTGATAAGTGTTACCCTGATTATCTTACTGACGAGTCTGTATCTGATGTAGAAAGGAAGCAGCTCAAGAGAGTGCAGCGATTCTAAAACTTGTTAGAATCTAGGCAGTTGAAATCAATAGGCTGAACACAAAGTCAATATGATTATTAGTATGGTAAAGGATCATGATTCCCAATCAAGGATTCTTCGTAAGGAAAATGCCGAAATTTTTCATCTCGAACCTTACTCGTGACTAAACTCAAGGAAGATACCTCGGAAATCGAACGTCTATTGAGTAATCTCTCTATTTAATATAAAGGGTGTTTTGTGGAGTCCACTGTACCAATTGCTTCTGATTCAACTATGATGTTAGAAAACGTCGGTGCATGAAACCAGCTTCAAAACTTAAATTGCTAACTCTTCCTATAACGTGACTTCCACTAATCAAGGAATCACCACATCTCACGGAAGGAAGAAATCTTCTAACAGTGTTGTTAATCCTACTCACTCTAATCACTCCGGTGATCAAAAAGTATGTCTCTTTTATAATTCAAAAGGACGTATTAAACGGAAGTGAAAATTGAGGTTGAATGACAACCATTTTGGTTGACTTCAACACACCTTAGATTTAATACTCAAAGGTGTAACTGACATTCGGATATCTAAACCAATTGGTTTTAATACTCACCCTGTGAACTCTTCCTGGAAAGTCAGGTCAATATGCTCATCTAACGTTCGAACTTATAATAGTGGCGTTAACACCAATCGGTCAAGAAGATTTAAAAAATGTCCTCCTCAAACTAAGGTAGAGGATAATGTTCAAAATGTGAGAAAGGTACCAGAAGGTGAAAACAACAACGGAGATATGAAGGACAACCTAAATCTAATAATTGAAGGATACAAGGATCTTATCAACAGGCTTCAGAATCCTCCAAACAAACTTCTTATAGAAAGGATTCAAACTTAGTCTCATACTTTGATGATAGTAAGTTTTATGATACTTTTTCACACCAAAAAGGGTTTCCTCCAAAGTTTAGAAGGAAAAAGAGGATTAACCATGAACAAATTTCATTTGATGAGAATAAAGCTCATACTTGTGTTAACTAATCACAAGGTTTGAAATCTTACTCGTGAAAAATCATGTTGAATAAGATATGCTAACAATCAGGTATACTTATTAGTAAAGTGTTCTCTGATTAGTTGAGTTATTTTCTTATTTTCATAGCTAGACTATTGTCTACTGACAACTTTGCCTAAGTATTTCTTTTGTGTCGAGAATCTCTTCTTGTGACTATCATTTAATTTTGAAAAATTAAGTTTTGTTTAGTTTGCTTCTCTTGTGCTCTAAATCTTCCTCCTAAAAGAATATAAAATTTATTGAGCTAAAATTTGTGAAAGAAAATTTTCACATAGCAAAATTTTGTTGAGGTTTTTTTACTTTGTGAAAAGTACTTTATAGTTTTTGTTTATAAGTTTCCTTTTATGGGTTAAGTTTGTGTTCGTACGGGTACCTTTGTGACATGTCACGACCCGACTCCAAAAAGCCTAAAAATATACTCTCTGCGAAACAGTTTATATACCTAACATATTGAAGTTGAGTTATCACATTTTAGGGTTTCTTGATAAAGGTATAAGTTATTGTTCCAAAGGGAAGAAGAAAAGAACTCTAGTAGATATTGACGATGTCAAAGCTCAAAATCCTGATGATTATTATGATGTCTCATGTTATTATGCATATACTCATCAAGATGTAGAGCGTGATGAAATGGTTTCTGCTGAAGTGGTTCATGATTTTCTTAAATATTTTGAGGAAGAAAAATTGCAGCTCGTTGATACTATGAAGAGTCTCGCTGTGTTACGAACTGAGTTGAAAAAGGTTAACTATGACCTTGTTCTCATGAAGACACATGTTAAATATCTTCTCAATGAGGATATTCTAAGAAGAAGCAGTAGATGTCGTCAATCACAAGCTCAAAGGTGTTAAGACTCGTGTGGGTTCCGAAAGTGTTCTTTGACTCCAGCTTGAGTTTTTTTTTTAGGAGTTGATTCTATTTTTATCTAGGAAACTTCTTATGAGAATTTATTCTTTTGTTTAAGAAGGATAACTAGGGTTTGGAATAGCAAATATTGTAATTACACATAGCTATTGCCAACGATTTTCATCTTGCAATGTTTTAGATTTATTTAAGTTATAAGTTATCTGGAAGATGATTTTGCAGTATTAATCTTTATTGGTTTTATATATTGCAAAAATATGGGATATGTGTGTTTACGTCCGTGAACTATGATCATCTCATATATGCTCAAAAGTTAAGTCTATTATGTCTTTATGCAAATATTGATAAAAGATAGAATGAACTTTTGAATATTCTGCAGTATTGATCTTTCCCTGATCCACTTCTATGTGAAAGTACTGTATGGCTCTGTAAGTTTTCTTATGTTGAGCATTTCCGATTAAATTAATCAATAAGGTCTTCTTGTGGTTAACTTATTCGAGTTTTCTGGATACAAATTCATGTTTCATATAATTCGTTGATGTCCAAAGAAAATCTATAAAAGTAAGGTCGTTGTTAGAGCACTGCTTGGTCGAACTCGCAAGCGTTGCTATCTCAAGATTGTTTGTCAAGTTTAGTGATCAAAACTATAAGTCGTGATTTCTAGTCTACTTATAGAAATGTCTCGGACTAGGATAGATTGTCTAGTTGAGCTTTAGACTTCACGGCGTTAATCGATTGAAGACGAAGAACTACTAAGGAGAGCTTGTGGAAATTCATCAACAAAAGGTATGTGGAGACTGAAACTCATCTATCACTCAGAAAGTCTATTTATACTCTATCTCCCTTCTTGAGACAAAATTCGTATAGCTATATAGACTTCGATTATACACATTTGATATTCCGAGATGAGTTTAACTCGCTTACATATTTCTCGAAATATGTGTTGGTAAGATTTCTCTTTAACCAAGTTCATCTTATACTCTTGACGAAAGTCAAGAGAAGATCATGTGAAAATCGCCTGGTAACATGTTACATGATTTGTGTGATACAGTCATTTGATGTAGACTCGGAATGTTTTGTATTGATTATTTCAATAACTTGAAAATCGTTTTGATGTTAATAGTTAGTGAAAACAACTATTGTCATCCTTCAAAAAAGTTTCAATGATTGAAATAGAGTTTAGAACAAATGGATTTAAGCATAGTATGCGTACTTGCATATATGTAATCCATGTCAGGGAACCATGGTATGCATACCCGTATGCGTACTTGTTGGTTTTGAGAAAGTCCGGGAACCTGGTTTGCAAACCGGTACGCGCACTGGCGTAAGGTTCAAGTTCGGGAATTTCTGCTGAGTTTGGATGGTATGCGTACCAGTTCGCGTACTGGCGAAACCCAAACTTGGTCCGGCTACTTAGGTACGCATACCCGTACGCATACCTAAGTGGATGATTGATAAGCATGTAAATGCTACATTTTATACCCATATTTATATTAGTTAGGATACAATATTTTTGTTTCTAATACTATTTTAGTGCTTTTGTAGAAAGTACAAGTGAATTCGATCATCCGGCGAATAAACAGCAAAATGTGAGACTTAATGGTGTTTGCGACAAAAATTGCAAAATGTGGTTGGCCTGGTATTTCCATATATCAGCAACCACAATTATGAAATATGGTTGGCCTAGTATTTCCATATATCAGCAATCACAATGATGAAACGTGGTTGGCCTGGTATTTCCATGTATCAGCAACCACAATGATGAAATGGGGTTGGCCTGGTATTTCCATGTATCAGCAACCACAATCATCAAATATGTTGGCCTGGTATTTCTATATATCAGCAACACTTATTATGCTGGCCTGGTATCTCTATATATCAGCAGCACTTATTATGTTGGTCTGGTATCTCTATCAACAACACTTATTATGTTGGCCTGGTATCTCCATATATATCAGCAGCATAGAATTATTTCACAGCCGAGGTCACAATGGGCAGACAAGTTTTAATTTGCTCTTCAATTAATGCATGGTGAAGCGATTCGACGTCAGCATACTAATGCCACCTAAGATTGGTCAAGAGTGACTTTATTATTGTCAGCATAATAATAGAAGAATATCACTTCCATGACCACGTGCAAATGAAGTGCAAATGAAGAAAAAGGAAAGATTAACATATATTGTCCTTACATAAGTTCTCTTGCTATATATATATATATATAAAGAATCTGAACGAATGTTTGAGACCAAATGACGTCATTTGTGCAAATACAGTTAAGGTGGGCCCAACACATGCAAGAAAATATCATGATTTTTAAATGAAATTAATTCATTTCCTTGGTGGTTTCATATACTATGGAAAGTGGAGATTCGCTGATACTTTACAATGTTTCGTCATATTATGACACGCGACACAATATTATTGGGCGGATTGTATTTCATGACATGTGGCAGACTTCTATTGGGAGGTGATGTGGCGACGACGTGAATTCATCTGTGGGCTATATTTATGTGTTGTTTCAAAATTAAAATGGGGGGCACCCGGCCACAGTGCTGCAACAAAGGAAGGGTTTTGAAGTTTTGTTTTCGATTCTTCATTTTTCATTAGCTAGAGTTTAATTTTAATATGTTTATGGCTTTTGAAAAAGCCATTTCTAGCTAGTGTTATGTTAGAGTTTAGGTAGAAACCAATAAATTATGTAAACTCTATATTTATATGCTTAATAATGATTTGAATGACTAGTAGTTTTTCTTCATATCGCTTGGTATTTTATTGTTCATGTGATTTCTTGATTATTTATGCTTTTCAATTGATATGGCTTACTTGGGTTAAATTCTTTCACGTGATATACTTTAGGATTGATATGTAATGCTTTAGAATCCCTATCCATGAAGCGAAGAAAACTATAGCGGAGAAACAATATTTGAAAATATATGGAATTTATTTTTAACGAATAGTAGAATTTGCATAATTAATTGGTGGAAACCGAAAACCCTGATAACCCACACTCATTTTGTTTATCTTTAAATTATTTATCATTTCATTTTTTTCCGAGTTTCTAAAAATCCTTAAAACATTATCTTGTTGATTACTTAATTTTTTGTATTAGTTGGTAGAGTATTTCACACTCCTCGTGGGAACGACCTGTACTTGTCATTGTCTACTAGTTAGACGTTGTGCACTTGCAGTATATTATTGTAGGTTTCCGATCCTACCAAGCTTTTGGCGCCGCTGCCGTGGAGTGGTTGCAAAATACTCTCTAGTTGATATCATTGTATATAGTTTATTTTTATTTTAGTTTTAGTTTTTGTACATAATTTATTTTTATTTTTCTTTTAGATTTTCTTTAGTTTCTTTTTACGCAGTTTGTTTCATTTTTTTTAGGTACCTTAGTGATTGAAGTGTTGCAATTGAAACCTGTAGTGGGCGAAAAGAAAGTATGCACTCGCAAAGCTTTTGCAAGAGCGACTTGGAAGATCCATTAGAGGTTTGCTTAGCTCATTTTGGGTATGATTTTGATGATGATAATGTTATTTATGAAGTTAATACTTTGTTAGACTCCACACCGCTGCTAGACAGTAATAAATGGAAGCCCAAACTAGAACCTCTAGTTTTTTCTGATTCTCGACTAGTTCCATCAGTCGAGAATGCTCCTACCTTGACCCATAAGCCATTAAGTTCTGAATTTTTTCGTCTTGATGATATTCATAATGAAACCGTTTTAGATGATAATGGGTCTAAGATTCGTGATATTATTGCTCCATTCAGGTCTTGTTCAGCGAGTGAATTTGAAAAAATATCAGTCGTGGAAGTTATTTCCGCTGACTTAGAACCAGATTTAGGGAGTACAATAACTGTTCAATTCTTTAGACAATCTTTAGTAATCATCTGCGAACCTGATTTACTTCATATTCAAGGTTCGAATTATGCTTTAAATAAGATTGAATTCAGTTTTATCTCTCTGGGTACTAATCTTTCTTAATGTAGGTTCATGTTTTCAACTAATCAGATTAGTTGGGTTGATCCCCAACTCTTCAGGCTTTATATATATAATTCGCAGCTTACCTTGGGGTACCAACCCCACATTGTTTGAGAACGTGCTACTGGAAAGTCGGGAAACAAACACATTTCGCTTCATGGGAGTCAACCCATCAGATTTGTTCCCTGCACTCTATCTTTTATTTTTAGTTCTTTAGTTCTTGCATATGTATTTTAGAATTTCACACCTTAATTTCTACGTTGGATGACTCAATTACACTGAGGACAATGTAATGTTTAAGTATGGGGGGATGGCGCTTTTGTTAGGATTTTTCTTTAAAAAAAAAAAAAATCTATTGCATAATATCTTTGTTTTGCTCGAGGACTAGCAAAATATAAGTGTGGAGGTGTTGATAAGCATGTAAATGCTACATTTTATACCCATATTTATATTAGCTAGGATACAATATTTTAGTTGCTAATACTATTTTAGTGCTTTTGTAGAAAGAACAAGTGAATTCGATCATCCGGAGTATAAACAACAAAATGTGAGACTTAATGGTGTTTGTGACGAAAATCGCAAAATGTGGTTGGCTAGGTATTTCCATATATCAGCAACCACAATGATGAAATGTGGTTGGCCCGGTATTTTCCATATATCAACAATCACAATGATGAAACGTGGTTGGCCTGGTATTTCCATGTATCAACAACCACAATGATGAAATGGGGTTGGCCTGGTATTTCCATGTATCAGCAACCACAATCATCAAATATGTTGGTCTGGTATTTCTATATATCAGCAACACTTATTATGCTGGCCTGGTATCTCTATATATCAACAACACTTATTATGCTGGCCTGGTATCTCTATATATCAGCAACACTTATTATGTTGACCTGGTATCTCCATATGTATCAGCAACATAGAATTATTTCACAGCCGAGGTCACAATGGGCAGACAAGTTTTAATTTGCTCTTCAATTAATGCATGGTGAAGCGAGTCGACGTCAGCATACTAATGCCACCTAATATTGGTCAAGAGTGACTTTATTATTGTCAGCATAATAATAGAAGAATATCACTTCCATGACCACGTGCAAATGAAGTGCAAATGAAGAAAAAGGAAAGATTAACATATATTGTCCTTACATAAGTTATTTTGCTATATATATATATATATAAAGAATCTGAAGGAATGTTTGAGACCAAATGACGTCATTTGTGCAAATACAGTTAAGTTGGGCCCAGCACATGCAAGAAAATATCATGCTTTTTAAATGAAATTAATTCATTTCCTTGGTGGTTTCATATACTATGGAAAGTGGAGATTCGCTGATACTTTACAATGTTTCGTCATATTATGACACGCGACACAATATTATTGGGCGGATTGTATTTCATGACATGTGGCAGACTTCTATTGGGAGGTGATGTGGCGACGACGTGAATTCATCTGTGGGCTATATTTATGTGTTGTTTCAAAATTAAAATGGGGGGCACCCGGCCACAGTGCTGCAACAAAGGAAGGGTTTTGAAGTTTTGTTTTCGATTCTTCATTTTTCATTATCTAGAGTTTAATTTTAATATGTTTATGGCTTTTGAAAAAGCCATTTCTAGATAGTGTTATGTTAGAGTTTAGGTAGAAACCAATAAATTATGTAAACTCTATATTTATATGCTTAATAATGATTTGAATGACTAGTAGTTTTTCTTCATATCGCTTGGTATTTTATTGTTCATGTGATTTCTTGATTATTTATGCTTTTCAATTGATATGGCGTACTTGGGTTAAATTCTTTGACGTGATATACTTTAGGATTGATAGGTAATGCTTTAGAAGCCTTATCCATGAAGCGAAGAAAACTATAGCGGAGAAATAATATTTGAAAATGCATGGAATTTATTTTTAACGAATAGTAGAATTTGCATAATTAATTGGTGGAAACCGAAAACCCTAATAACCCACACTCATTTTGTTTATCTTTAAATTATTTGTCATTTCATTTTGTTCCGAATTTCTAAAAATCCTTAAAACATTATCTTGTTGATTACTTAATTTTTGGTATTAGTTGGTAGAGTATTTCACACTCCTCGTGGGAACGACCTGTACTTGCCATTGTCTACTAGTTAGACGTTGTGCACTTGCAGTATATTATTTTAGGTTTCCGAGCCTACCAATGATGTTCTAAAATCGGTTTGTTCATGAACTAATACATTTATATAATAATGAATGCAATATTTTGCAAACCATAGCTATAATATTCATGACTTGATTCGAGTGAATCAAAATCGATTTTGCTTCAATTGTGTCTTGTATACTTCAATGAGAATATAAACAATTGAACAACTCTAGAACTAGTTTCATTAGAGTCATTTGAACTAGTTATGGTTAAGATGAATAAGGTTGATATGAAAGTGTTCATATGGCTAACTTCGGTTAACTATTGTTGAGCCAACAAGGTGTACACGTTTAGGTACGGTAACTCATATCTAAATGAAGGTATATTTCATTTGTGTGTAACAAGCTAAGTTCGATCTAACAGTTGAAAGATATTAGCTTGAGTCTAATCAGGTTTTCATCTAACGATGAATATTAAATGCTTCGTTACCAAGGTAACATTGATTGCAAACCCTGATTTGAAGACTATATAAACGAGAACTCTAGCAACTGGTAAACCTAATCCCCACATCTCCTGTGTGATACTAGTTGCGAATATAGTCGATTCTCCTTTAACCTTAGGTTTTTCACGAAACCCTGTAGGTTAACGACTTAAAGACTTCACTAGGATTGTGAAGCCAGACCCAACTATTTTCTATGTAGTTGCATGATATGATCTTGCATCTTCTATCGTGATTGAGTACTATCTTCTCTAAGATTGGCTCGAGATTTAATCTCCGATAGGCAAGATAAAAAGTAGTCACAAACATCTTCTTCTCATCGTTTGTGATTCCACAGTATCTTGTTCGCTACCATACGATTAATATTATTGTAAAGTTATTGATATTTCTAGGCTGTTCTTCGGGATTATAAGTCTGGTATATCAATTGGTTCTTGTTCAAGCTAATTTGACAAAAGATGGAACAAAACTCATAGGTTTATATGTGGGAGACAGATTTATCTATTCTATAGACTTTTTTGTGTGAGACAGATTGGTTTATCAAATCTTCGACTTTGGGTCGTAGCAACTCTTAGCTGTGGGTGAGATCAACTAAGGGAATCAAGTCCGCAGAATCCGGCGTGGTTCTAGAGGCGCAAGTAACGCGATTGTACCTTGATCAGTGTGAGATTGATTAGGGCTCAACTACATTCCAGCCCGAAGTTAACTTGGAGTATGCTAGTGTCTGTAGGGGCTTAATACAGTATGGTGTTCAAATCTGGACTAGGTCCCACGATTTTTCTGCATTTGCGGTTTCCTCGTAAATAAAACTTCAGGTATTTGTGTTATTTCTTTTCCGTATTATATTTTGTTATATAATAGAAATATCACAGGTTGTACGTTAAGTTCAATCAGTTCTTGAATCCGACCTTTTGATTTAATTGATTGACACTTGGATATTGGTTTGTGATACCGTCCAAGTTATTTCTCTTATTCAATCAGGCTCGCAACAATTCCTATTTGTTTGATTGCGGGTTGAATTGAGAAATCGAGATACAAACTCTTGGATATATATTTATGTTGATTGAGTCTGACTGTCTAGTTGATTCTCTTGGAATTATAACGAAGTTGTCCATACAGATTGCTAAGCGAAATATTGGGTGTGGTTGTTAGACCCTTGCTTTTTCAGTCGCTCTTGTTGTTCTTTCGGGAATGACATTTTATGGGGGAGATTTCTTAATTGAACTTATGCTTAATTGCCAAATCTTTGTGGGGGGTGCGGGTGTGGAATATTCTAGGAGTTATATTGTATCTTTATTAACTCCTTGATGAATGCATTTAGTTTCGAATATGTGATTGCATCTAAAGAAAGTTGATATATTCTCTTTTAGTCATGAATAATCTCTTTGAGAAGTTCATTATGATCCCATAGTTTTCGTACCTTTGCCTATTTATAGTGACAAAAATGGAGAGAATTATTTGGTAGTTCACACTACATACATATGGTTTACAGATCATAATGTAAGGGGGAGTGGTTTTCATTATGAGATGGAAGTATTGACTAAGGGTGAGTGATACATATCACCGTAGTATTATTGTCAAAGTTGTGATGCAATTGGTTGATGTTGTGTAATAATACTATGACACTGTATAACAATGATTGAGAACAACCTTTTTTTATTGTTATGGCTACGATGCTAAGCTGAACACGTTCAGAATCACTGAAGTACTTGGAGTGGAGAAGAATTCAAGGAATGTTGAATAGCCAAGGAAATCAAGAATTATGGATGAGAAGCTAAAAAGTTTATTTATTTTGTAATCCATGTATTGATAGTTTTGTTACTAAAACAAACACAGGGGAGATTTTTAGAGCATTACTCGGTCAAACTTGCAAGCGTTGCTATCTCAAGCTTGTTTGTCAAGTTTAGTTGATGAAAACTATAGTCTTGATTTCTAGTCTACTTATAGCTATGTCTCGGAGAGCTTAGAGGAACTTCATCAACAAAAGGTATATGGAGACTAAAACTTATCTATCACTCAGAAGTCTATTATATCTCCTAATGAGACTAAGTCGTATAGCTATATAGACTTTTATATTATACACATTTGATATTTCGAGCCGAGTTTATCTCGCTTATCTATTTGTAGAAATATGTATTGGAAGCTTTTTGCATTAGCTACGTTCATCATATTTTTTGACGAGTTTAGTTGGGAACAATTTATTTGTTGGAAACTAAATATTGAGTCAAAAGATGATCATGTGGAAATTGCCTTGAAACATCTTACATAATTTGTGTGAGACAATCATTTGACGGCGACTCCGAATGTTTCGTATTGATCATTCGATCACTTGAAAATTACTTGAAGCTAATAGTTTGTGCGATACAGCTATTGTCGTCTTCTAAGGATGTTTCAATGATTGAAATGGGAGTTTAGAACAAAAACCTTTGTCTGGATACAACATAGTATGCGTACCTAGTATGCAAATTGTTTTGGTATGATTCGGGTCCGGGAACCTTGTTTGCATACCTAGTATGAGAATGGTTTTAACTGATAAAGTCCGGGAACCGTGTTTGCATACTAGTATGCGAACGGTTCTACCTGAGTTAGGTCTGGGACGGCTGTTCGCGTACCCGTTTGCAAACGGCTAGACAAGACTAAAGTCCGGAAGCTATAATTTGCGTACCTGTTTGCAATCTTTGCAAATATATTTATTATGAATTAAAGAATGCAAACTTTTCAAAACGTGGCTTAATGTTCATAAATTCAATCACAATCAAACAAATAATGATTTGCGATCATGGTTGAATATAAGAGAGATAACTTGAACGGTACCAAAGACCAATGTTCAAGGATCAATCAATTTCAATCAATTTCAATCAACAACCAAAGGTTGGATTTACCAATTGATCGATTCAACGCACAATCTGTGATATTTCAATTATATAACAAAATATAATGCGGAAAAGAAATAACACAGACACCAGAAGTTTTGTTAACGAGGAAACCGCAAATGCATAAAAACCCCGGGACCTAGTCCAGATTTGAACACCACACTGTATTAAGCCGCTACAGGCACTAGTGTACTACAAAGCTAACTTTGATTTGGAATGTAGTTGAACCCTAATCAATCTCACACTGATTCAAGGTACAGTCGTGCTCCTTACGTCTCTGATCCCAACAGGATACAACGCGCTTGATTCCCTTAGTTGATCTCACCCACAACTAAGAGTTGCTACAACCCAAAGTCGATGACTTGATAAACAAATCTGTATCACACAGAAAAGTCTATTGAATAGATAAATCTGTCTCTCACAGATATACGTACGAGATTTTGTTCCGTCTTTTGATAAATCAAGGTGAACAGTAACCAATTGATAACCCGGAATTATATTCCCGAAGAACAACCTAGAATTATCAATCACCTCACAATAATCTTAATCGATTAACAAAACAAGATATTGTAGAATCACAAACGATGAGACGAAGGTTGTTAGAGCGTTGCTCGGTCAACCTCGCATGCGTTACTATCTCAAGCATGATTGTCAATGTTAGTGATCAAAACTATAAAACTTGATTTCTAGTCTATTATAGCTAAGTATTGGACTAGGACAGAAAGTGCAGTTGAGCTCAAGGACTTCATGGCGATTCATCATACAAGAAAAGGAACTACTCAAGGAACCGGTGGAACTTCTTGACAAAAAGGTATGTGAAGACTTGAACTTATCTGTCACTCAAAAGTCCATCTACTTTATCTCCTACTCTTTGAGACAAGAAGTCGTATGCTATATATATATACTTGGATTATACACATTTGGTATTTCGAGTCGAGTATACCTCGCCTATCTATATCTCGAAATATGTGTTGGTAAGCTTTTCGCTTCGATCAAGTTTATCTTTACCTAGTGACGAAAGTCATGATATGTTTCAATCACTTTGAAAATTGCTTTGATTAGAAATGGTGTAACAACTGTATAACGTCCTCTAAGAATGTTTTAGTGATTGAAATGAGAGTTTAGATTACATAACCAATGGTGGGCATAAATATTGTTGTGGAAACACATTTATGTATAAGTCATATTCCTTGAACCAAAGTTTGCGAACTTTGTTGATCAAGAGAAACCGGAAGAATGGCTTGTTTCCAAGTCCGCGAACTGCCGAACTTCTCATCCGAGAAATTCTGCTGGAGTTGACGAACTAGTTGCGTCCGCGAACCCAGTCCGTGAACCGGCGGAAGGTCTTTGCCGAGATTTTCTACTGGAGTTTGTAAACTCTACCGGTTGCTTAAGTCCGCGAACTTGAAAAAGGTTATATATCTGAAGATGATTTCTGAACTTAAACTTAAAAAGACTAAGGAATACAGTATGAAAACCGTGTCTATAAAAGTTCATGAACCGATTCAAGTGAATCAAATCATCTTTGCTTCAATTATGTCTTGTGTAGTACATAAGATTCTCTTGCAATTGAACAACTCTGTAACTAGTTCATTTGAAGTCATTTGAACTAGTTATGGTGAAGAAGAACATGGTTGATATGAAATGCTCATATGGCTAACCTTTTGGTTAACTATATATTATTGAACCAACAAGTGCATACGTTTGGGTACGGTTAACAAACCTAGAAGTGTGCATTGTCAAGTGTGTGTAACAAGCTAAGTTTTTGATCTAACGGTTGAGAAATATTAGCTTGAATCTAAATCAGGTTTTCATCTAACGGTGGATATTGTTTGCATTGTGACCTAGGCAAAACCCTGATTTGAAAGACTATATAAAGGAGAAAACTAGTATTGTGCAAAACTAATCCCCACACAATCCGTGTGATACTAGTTTGCATACTAGAGTCGATTCTCCTTTAACCTCAGGTTTTCTTTTCTCAAACCTGGTTAACGACTTAAAGACTTCATTGGGATTGTGAAGCTAGACCGCTACTACTTTTATCGTAGTTGTGTGATCTGATCTTGCATCTTCTATCGTACGAGTACAATCAGATTGATTGGCTTGAGATTGATATTTCCAATAGGCAAGATATAAAAAGTAATCACAAACTTTTTCGTCTCATCGTTTGTGATTTCGCAACATCTTGTTTCGCTACCATACGATTAAGATTGTTGTGAGGTGATTGATTAATCTAGGTTGTTCTTCGGGAATATAAGACCAGATTATCAATTGGTTCCTGTTCACCTTGGTTATTATCAAAACACGGAATAAAACATTTAGGGTTTATCTGTGGGAGACAGATTGATCCTTTGATAGACTTGTCTGTGTGATACAGATTTGTTTATTGTCAAATCCTGCGATTTTGGTTCGCATGAACTCTTAGTTGTGGGTGAGATCAGCTAAGGGAATCAAGTGTGGAGTATCCTGCTGGGATCAGAGGCGTAGGAGCATAACTGTACCTTGGATTAGTGGGATATTGATTGGGGTTCAACTACAGTCCAGTCCGAAGTTAGCTTGGAGTAGGATAGTGTCTATAGCTGCTTAATACAGTGTGTGTTCAATCTGGACTAGGTCCCGGGGTTTTTATGCATTTGCGGTTTCCTCGTTAACAAAATTTATGGTGTCTGTGTTATTTCAATTTCCGTATTATATTATTTTATATTTATAATTTAAATAATACAGGTTGTGCGTTAGATCATTAATTAGAGTGATCCAACCTTTGGTTGTTGATTGTCATTGATTGATCCTTGGATATTGGTATTTGGTACCATCCAAGTTATTCCTTGTATTTGATTAGAACTCGCAGTTCCTGCTTGTGTAAATCAAATCAAGAGAGAGATATAAACTCGTTGATATACTTTTAATTGATTGAGTCTTGTTGATTCTCTTAAAAGTATATTCGAGTTAGTCCATACAGATTGCTAAGCGAAATATTGGGTGGTGTTGTTAGACCCCCACTTTTTCAATTGGTATCAGAGCAATCAAACACGTTTAAGACCTTACAATTCTGTGTTTGTTGCAATCTGAGTCTGAGGACAGAATCTCTTACGCATACCAAAATGCCTCCTAAAGCTTTCAACTATGTCAGTTGTCTCGGAAATACCTCAAAGGATTGTTCCTTAGTTGATTATTCCGAATCCCGAGGTAGGAAGATTGTCTTATCTTGTGTTGATCACTCTTCCTCCAATAAGACATTGGACACAATGGCGAAAGCTGAAATGGAGCTCACCATAATCGCAAAAAATTCTACTGAGTTTGTTGATCTTCAGAATCATGATCAACTCATCGATGAATTTGAAAAGTCTATTGATCGAGAACGTATACTCTATAACATTATTGAGTCCTTCTCTAAGGATATTGAGAAACTCCTTCAAGAGAATAATCTACAGCGTGAAAAGATTTGTGATCATGAAAAGGTTATCAAAGAAGGCTAAATTAGAGAAAAACGTTTGATCAAGACGCATTCATCTGAACTTGACGGACTTCATGTTAAAAAAGAGAAGCTAGAAGCATCACTTTCACTAGCCCATAAACAGTGTATGACCTTGGAAAAGGAAAACTTTGTCTTAAGAAAAAATTCTTTTGTTCCAACTGTTCCTCTTGACATACAGTGTATGAAGAAATATCCTCCAAAAGAAGATTGTGTCAAGAAAAGTTTATATAACTTACAATCTTCTCACAGGGCTGTAAAGTTAAAACAGATGTCGTTTGTTGCGTCTTCTCCACGAATCTGTACTTTCTGTGGAAAAGGAATCACTATGATATCCATTATTTTGCCAGGAAGAAACAAATTTCTAAACTTCGTAATTTGCTTCTTTCCACTGTCAATGGGGTAAATAGTCAGTCGACTACTGCAGTGAATCTCATGCTCACAAGAAACTAGACATCTTATAAAAGTGATATCCTTCCTAGGAATCATTACAGGACTTTTGTGCATTCTAGTGGTATAAAGTCTTATGTTGCTGATGAAAGCATGACTTGTGCTTATAAGAACAACTCTGGTGAATCTAAGTCTAGAGTTTGGAAACCCATCTCGGAAAATCCTCTTGAACCAATCTCTAGAGATCCTAGACTCAGTAATCAGAAAGCTCCTTCTCTTGAGCTTTCGGGAAGAGCTATGAGAAATTTCCCTAAAAATGGAAACTACCATGGGAAGACAAGAAATGCTGAGATCGGATATCCTGGTGGAAATCACAACTACTCTCTCAAAACCTATAGTGAGACTATGTCTCCCTCTGCTACCTAGTAGCAGAAAGTTATATTCTTGTATCTAACTTGAGAGATACAAGGATGATGTTTGAGAGATGCTCAAGTAATTAGCTGATTTTCATTAATTTGTATGTTTGATATCTTATGATGTGAGTTTTTAGTATTTCATTCTTTCTTCACTGTGACCTTTCTCTTTAGGGCTGTAAATTTTTGAAAGCGTAACAGTATGCAGTTTTCCTGGTTGGTTCCATTTTTTGGCGTTTGGCTTAGACCACGAACGTCCATATCTCCTCAAGGAACTCTAGGGTTTCTATCTAGGGTATATACTTGAATATATATATATTACTCATATATGCGTTCATTAATCTTCAGAAAGGAACTCGATGGAAACTGTTCCCGAAGAAGAAGTTAAACCTACTGTAGAGGATGATCTCAAAGGAAGTGATCATGCTCAAGAGTTTATTCTGAAGAAGATGCTTGAAAGGAAAGAGTATAATTCTTCGGTTGGAGAATCTGTCAAGGATTTAATTCTCGTTCAGAATGAAGTAAAGAACGAACTTGCTAACCTTCAACTGCAGATCAACCAGCTTATTGATGGACAAGCAAAAATCCTTGGTACTCATAATATCTTGATCATAAATCAGAAGAAAGTTATTCTTGACTGCGCTAAGGCTCGACACTTTGTTCGCATTGTTGATCGAAAAACTAACGTTTTGACTCATGAACATGGTGTCTCCACGGTCAACAAAATCAAGGATATCATTGACTCCTATTTCAATGGACCATTCCAGAGGTATGAAATCATTAAGGAAAACTGAGTTTTATTGGTTGCTTAGTATGTCTTATTTTTGATTTAGTTGGAAGAATAACTAGTGCTTGAATAACAATGATTGTGACTACACGTAGCTATTATTTTTCATCTTCTTGTTCTTTTTAGGGTTATTGGTTTAAATTCTAAAAATATTTGGAGGATGATGTTTTTGCAGTATTAATCTTTATGATTTGTTATATTGCAATTTGTTATGGGATATGTATGTTTACGTCCGTGAACTTGAAGGTCCCATATATTGTCAAAAGTAAAGTCGTTCACGAGTTGGTATTCACGTACTGGTAAAAGAATGATAGACTTTTGATAAATACAAAAGTTAAGCCTATATTGTCAATTCTTTGATGGAAGATAGGTTAAAATCTTTTGTTTTCAAGGAGATCGTTATGCAAATAGTGATTGAAGATAGAATGAATACTTGAGTATTCCGCAGTATTGATCATCCATGATCCATTTTTTATGTATTACTATGAGGCTCCGTAATGTGTCTTATGTTGAGCACGATACAACCAAGTTGATTAATTTTTGATTAGATTCGTTGGTTGTTCCGTAAGGTACTTTATGTTGAGCATTTTTGAACTAAATTAATCATCATGTTTGGTTATTTAGTTATTGCTCCATAAGTCTTTTTATGTTGAGCAAAACAAATGGCAATTAAATTGATTACTTTTGTAACTAGTTTGGTTGTGTATTCCAATTAGATTAATTATGGGTTCACTTGTAATTAATCTAGTTGAGTATATTCATACTCCATAAGATTCCTCTTATGTTGAGTATATGAACGACTATTTTATTCATTTTCTAATGGTTATGTTAGTCGTATGCTCAGTAAGTTCTCTTATGTCAAGCATAATCAATTTAGTTGATCACTTTTTGTGTTTAATTTGATTGAGTATTCCGATTAAATTAATCATGGGTTTACTTGGGATTAATTTGATTGAGTTTTTGGATATAGAAAATCACTCTCATGGTTTTTGGTGTCCATTAAAATCCTTCCTTTATTTTGAAATTAAGGTCGCTCTTGTTGTTCTTTCGGGAATGACATCAAATGGGGAGAGTTCTTTTGAATTTGTGCTTAATGGTAATATCTTGAGGGGAGTGCGGATGTGGAATATTATAGGGGTTATCTTGTATCTTTAAACTCCTTGATGAATGTTATTAGCTTCGGCTAAATGATTGCATCTAAATTAGATGGTATGTATTTTCTTTTAGTCATGAAATGTCTAATACGGAAACTTCATTATGATCCCGTTCTTGTACCTTTGCAAATTTTATTGACAAAAAGGGGGAGAATTAATATGTAGTTCACACTACAAATACATATGGTTTTCGGATCATTGTGTAAGGGGGAGTGGTTTCCATGTGAGATAGAGTATTGACTAAGGGGAAGTGATACATATCACCATAGTATTATTGTTGAAGTTGTGATACAATTGAACCTTGACACTGTGTAATAATACTATGACACTGTATAACAATGATCGAGACTGATGCTTTCTCATTGTTATAGCTACGGATCTTCAACAACGGTGATACTAAACTTACAACCTTTGGGATCATTGGAGTACTTGGAAGTGACAAAGCTTTCGAGGAATGTTGAAGATTAAACATGTGGAATAGGAGCTACTAAAGTTTCTTATCTTTTTTGTATTCCATATGTATTGATAGTTTTGTCACTAAAATTGACAAAGGGGGAGATTGTTATAGCATTGCCCGGTCAACCTCGCATGCGTTGCTCTCTCAAGCATGTTTGTCAATGTTAGTGATCAAAACTATAAGTCTTGATTTCTAGTCTATTATAGATAAGTCTCGGACTAGGATAGAAAGTGTAGTTGAGCTCAAGGACTTCATGGCGATTCATCATACAAGAAGAAGAACTACTCAAGGAACCGATGGAACTTCTCAACAAAAAGGTATGTGAAGTCTTGAACTTATCTGTCACTCAAAAGTTTATCTACTCTATCTCCGACTCTTTGAGACAATAAGTCGTATGCTATATATATATATACTTGTATTATACATATTTGGTATTTCGAGCCGAGTATACCTCGCCTATGTATATCTCGAAATATGTGTTGGTAAGCTTTTCGCTTCGATCAAGTTTATCTTTACCTACTGACGAAAGTCATGATATGTTTTAATCACTTTGAAAATTGCTTTGACGAGAAATGATCTAACAACTATATAACGTCCTCTAAGAATGTTTCAATGATTGAAATGATAGTTTAGATTACATAACCAATGGTGGACATAAACATTATTGTGGAAACACATTTATGTATAAGTATTATTACTTGAACCAAAGTTTGCAAACTTTGTTGATCAAGAGAAACCGGAAGAATGGCTTGTTGCCAAATCCGCGAACTCAGTCCGGGAACTGCCGAACTTCTCATCCCGAGAAATTCTGCTGGAGTTGACGAACTAGATGCGTCCGCGAACCCAGTCTGCGAACCGGCGGAAGGTCTTTTGCCGAGATTTTCTGCTGGAGTTTGTAAACTCTACCGGTTGCTTAAGTCCGCGAACTTGAGAAAGGTTATATATCTGAAGATGATTTCTGAACTTAAACATAAAAAGACTAAGGAATGCAGTATGCAAACCGTGGCTATAAAAATTCATGAACCGATTCAAGTGAATCAAATCATCTTTGCTTCAATTGTGTCTTGTGTAGTACATAAGATTTCCTTGCAATTGAACAACTATCTAACTAGTTCATTTGAAGTCATTTTAACTAGTTATGGTGAAGAAGAACACGTTTGATATGAAATGCTCATATGGCTGACCTTTTGGTTAACTATTATTGAACCAACAAGTGCATACGTTTGTGTACGCTTAACAAACCTAGAAGTGTGCATTGTCAAGTGTGTGTAACAAGCTAATTTTTTGATCTAACGGTTGAGAAATATTAGCTTGAATCTAAACCAGGTTTGCATATAACGGTGGATATTGTTTGCTTTGTGACCTAGGCAAAATCCTGATTTGAAAGACTATATAAAGGAGACATCTAGTATTGTGCAAAACTAATTCCCAAACCTTACGAGTGATACTAGGTTGCATACTAGAGTCGATTCTCCTTTAACATCTGGTTTTCTTTTCTCAAACCGGGTTAACGACTTAAAGACTTCATTGGGATTGTGAATCCAGACCGATACTGCTTTTATCGTAGTTGTGTGATATGATCTTGCATCTTCTATCGTACGAGTACAATCAGATTGATTGGCTTGAGATTGATATATCCGATATGCAAGATATAAAAAGTAATCACAAACGTCTTCGTCTCATCGTTTTTGATTCCGCAACATCTTGTTTCGCTACCATACGATTAAGATTGTTGTGAGGTGATTGATTAATCTAGGTTGTTCTTCGGGAATATAAGACCGGATTATCAATTGGTTCCTGTTCACCTTGATTATTATCAAAATACGGAACAAAACCTTTAGGGTTTATCTGTGGGAGACATATTGATCCTTTGATAGACTTGTCTGTGTGAGATAGATTTGTTTATTATCAAAGCCTGCGATTTTGGATCGTAGCAACTCTTAGTTGTGGGTGAGATCATCTAAGGGAATCAAGTGCGCAGTATCCTGCTGGGATCAGAGGCGTAAGAGCATAATTGTACCTTGGATCAGTGGGAGATTGATTGGGGTTCAACTACAGTCCAGTCTGAAGTTAGCTTGGAGTAGGCTAGTGTCTGTAGCGGCTTAATACAGTGTGTGTTCAATCTGGACTAGGTCCCGGGGTTTTTCTTCATTTGCGGTTTCCTCGTTAGCAAAATTTCTGGTGTCTGTGTTATTTCAATTTCCGCATTATATTGTTTTATCTTTATGATTGAAATAATACATGTTGTGTGTTAGATCATCAATTAGAGTAATCCAACCTTTGGTTGTTGATTTTCATTGATTCATCTTTGGATATTGGTCTTTGGTACTATCCAAGTTATTCCTTGTATTTGATTAGAACTCGCAGTTCCTGCTTGTGTAAATCAAATCAAGAGAGAGATATAAACTTGTTGATATACTTTTAATTGATTGAGTCTTGTTGATTCTCTTAAAAGTATATTCGAGTTAGTCCATACAGATTGCTAAGCGAAATATTGGGTGGTGTTGTTAGACCCCCGCTTTTTCAAAGGTGTTTGTGACTAATTTTCTATCTTGCCTATCGGAGATATAAATCTCAAGCCAATATTACGATAGTACTCAATCACGATAGAAACAGCAAGATCAGATCACGCAACTACAGAGAAAATACTTGGGTCTGGCTTCACAATCCCAATAAAGTCTTTAAGTCATTAACCTACAGGGTTTCGTGAAAAACCTAAGGTTAAATGAGAATCGACTCTAGCTTATACAACTAGTATCAGACAAGAGGTGTGGGGATTAGGTTTCCCAGTTGCTAGAGTTCTCCTTTATATAGATTTCAAATCAAGGTTTGCAATTTAAGTTACCTTGGTAACAAAGCATTCAATATTCACCGTTAGATGAAAACCTGATTAGATTCAAGCCAATATCTTTCAACCGTTAGATCGAACTTAGCTTGTTATACACAAATGAAATGTAACTTCATTTAGGTTTGAGTAACCGTACCTAAAAGTGTACACTTAGTCGGTTCAACAGTAGTTAACCAATGGTTTAGCCATATGAATACTTTCATATCAACCTTATCCATCTTTACCATAACTAGTTCAAATGACTCAAATGAACTAGTTAGAGAATTGTTCAATTGCTTAGATCTTATATAAGTATACGAGATACAATCGAAGAAAAATCGGTTTTGATTCACTCAAATCAATTCATGAACATTATAGCCACGGTTTTCTAAGATTGCATTCCTTATTACATAAATGTTTTAGTTCATGAACAAACCGATTTTAGAAAGTAACCTACCTAAGTATGCAAACGGTTATGCGTACTTAAGTAACCGGATTGAGTTTATTTTTCACTTTCAAACTCCAACAGAAATTCATGGACACGAAACTTCCGCCAGTATGCATACGGGCACGCATACCCACCCGGATTTCCAACAACCGTCAGTACTTGTATGGGTACACATACTTTGGGTTCCCGGTTTCGGACTTTTACACAAATATGAGAACACACTTTGTTTGTATCCAAAGATGGTTACTTGTTCTAAACTCTCATTTCAATCATTGAAACTTTCTTAGAGGATGTTAAAATAGTTGTTATTCACAAACTATTTTCATCAAAGCGATTTTCAAGTTATTGGAATAATCAACATGACTTTCGTCACGAGTAAAGATGAACTTGGCTAAAGCGAAAGCTTACCAACACATATTTCAAGAAATATATAGGCGAGATAAACTCGGCTCGAAATAGCAAATGTGTATAATTGAAGTCTATATAGCAATACGACTTTTGTCTCAAATAGAAGATAGAGAAGATAAACGTTTTAGTGATAGATAAGTTCAGGTCTCCACATACCTTTTGTTGATGAAGTTCAACAAGTTCCTTTGAGTAGTTCTTCGTATTCAATCGATGAACACCATGGAGTCTAAGTCTCAACTACACTTGCTATCCTAATCCGAGACTTAGCTAAATGTAGACTAGAAATCAAGACTTATAGTTTTGGCAACTAAACTTGACAAACAAGCTTGAGATAGCAACGCTTGAGAGATTGACCGAGCAATGCTCTAACAATCTCCCCTTTGTCAATTTTAGTGACAAAACTATCAATACATATGAAATACAAAATAAATAAACTTTGTAGCTTCTCATCCAAATGCTTGATCTCCTTAGTTCTTTAACATTATTCGAAATCTTCGTCACTTCCAAGTACTCCAATGATTTTAAAGTTATTCAATTCAGCATCATCGTTGTTGAAGATCCGTAGCTATAACAATGAGAAAACAATAGCTCTCAATCATTGTTATATGGTGTCATAGTATTATTACACAACATCAAAGTTCAATTGTATCACAACTTCGACAACAATACTATGGTGATATGTTTTACTCCTCCTTATTCAATACTTCATCTCACATGAAAACCACTTCCCCTTACATAATGATCCGAAAACCATATGTATTTGTACTGTGAACTACATATTAATTCTCCCCCTTTTTGTCAACAAAATTGGAAAATGTACGAAAGTTAGTGGGATCCTAATGAAATTTCCATAGAGATACTTCATGACCAAAAATAACATATCAACTTTTTTAGATGCAATCATATAGCCGAAACTAAATGCATTCATCAAGGAGTTTATAAAGATACAAGATAACCCCTATAATATCCCGCAGTTGCACTCCCCACAAAGATTTGGAAATTAAGCACAAGTTCAATTAAGAACTCCCCCCCATAAAATTCCATTCCAAAAGGAACAACAATAGCGACCTTACTTTCACAAGAAAAGAAGGATTTCTTTGGACATTAGCAAATCATACGAAACATGAATTTGTATCTAAAAATCTCAATTAAATTAACCACAAGAGAACCCATGATTAATTTAATCGGAAATGCTCACATAAGAGAATTTACGGAGACGAACAATATTTACATAAAGATATGGATCAGGGAAGATCATTACTGCGGAATAAACAAAGATTCATTTTATTTTTCATCACTATTTGCACAATGACATATAATAGACTTAATCTTTGTAAACAAAAGTGCATCCTATTTTCCATCAATATTTTCATAATGACATAACAGGCTTAACTTTTGTTTGTCAAAAGTTCTTTTAATCTTTTATCAATACTTGCATATCGACATATAAAGACTTAACTTTTGACCACGTATGGGACAATCAAATTTCACGGAAGCAAACACACATATCCCATAACAAGTTGCAATATATAAAACCATATAGATTAATACTGAAAAATCATCTTCCAAATAAACTTTAGAATTTAAATAAATAAATCTAAAAACATTGCAAGTTGGAAATAGCTATGTGTACTCACAATAATAGATATTCCAAACCCTAGTTATTGAAAAAGCGGGGGTCTAACAATACCACCCAATATCTCGCTTAGAAATCTTTATGGACTAACTCCAATATCATTTGCTAGAGAATCAACTAGATAGTCAGACTCAATCTAGACTAAAGTATATCGAGGAGTTAATATCTCTCTCTTGTTTTGATTTACTCGAGATAATAGAAATCAGCGAGTCTTTAATCAAACACAAGGAATAACTTGGATGGTACCAAAGACCAATATCCAAGGATCAATTAATGACAATCAACAACCAAAGGTTTGATTACTCTAATTGATGATCTAACACACAACCTGTATTATTTCAATTATAAAGATAAAACAATATAATGCGGAAATTGAAATAACACAGACACCAGAAATTTTGTTAACAAGGAAACCGCAAATGCAGAAAAACCCCGGGACCTAGTCCAGATTGAACACACACTGTATTAATCCGCTACATACACTAGCCTACTCGAAGCTAACTTCGGATTGGACTGTAGTTGAACCCCAATCAATCTCCCACTGATCCAAGGTACAGTTATGCTCCTACGCCTCTGATCCCAGCAGGATACTGCGCACTTGATTCCCTTAGTTGATCTCACTCACAACTAAGAGTTGCTACGACCCAAAATCGCAGGCTTTGACAATAAAAAAATCTGTCTCACACAGATAAGTCTATAAAAGGATCAATCTGTCTCCCACAGATAAACCCTAAAGGTTTTGTTCCGTGTTTTGATAATAATCAAGGTGAACATGAACCAATTGATAATCCGGTCTTATATTCCCGAAGAACATCCTATATTAATCAATCACCTCACAACAATCTTAATCGTATGGTAGTGAAACAAGATGTTGCGGAATCACAAACGATGAGACGAAGACGTTTGTGATTACTTTTTATATCTTCCCTATCAGAGATATCAATCTCAAGCCAATCAATCTGATTGTACTCGTATGATAGAAGATGCAAGATCAGATCACACAACGATAAAAGTAGTATCGGTCTGGCTTAACAATCCCAATGAAGTCTTTAAGTCGTTAACCCGGTTTGAGAAAAGAAAACCAGAGGTTAAAGGAGAATCGACTCTAGTATGCAAACTAGTATCACACGTAAGATGTGGGGATTAGTTTTGCACAATACTAGATGTCTCCTTTATATAGTCTTTCAAATCAGGATTTTGCCTTGGTCACAAAGAAAACAATATCCACCGTTAGATGAAAACCTATTTTAGATTCAGGCTAATATTTCTCAACCGTTAGATCAAAAACTTAGCTTATTAATCACACTTGACAATGCGCACTTCTAGGTTTGTTAACCGTACCCAAATGTATGTACTTGTTGGTTAAATAATAGTTAACCAAAAGGTTAGCCATATGAGCATTTCATATCAACCATGTTCTTCTTCACCATAACTAGTTCAAATGAATTCAAATGAACTAGTTAGAGAGTTGTTCAATTACAAGGAAATCTTATGTACTACACAAGACACAAGTTAAGCAAAGATGATTTGATTCACTTGAATCAGTTCATGAACTTTTATAGCCACGGTTTGCATACTGCATTCCTTAGTCTTTTTAAGTTTAAGTTCAGAAATCATCTTCATATATATAACCTTTCTCAAGTTCGCAGACTAGGTTCGCGGACTTAAGAAATCGGTAGAGTTTACAAACTCCAGCAGAAAATCTCGGCAAAAGACCTTCTGCTGGTTCGCTGACTGAGTTCGCGGACGTAGCTAGTTTGTCAACTCTAGCAGAATTTCTCGGGATTAGAAGTTTGGCAGTTCGCGGACTTGGCAACGAGCCATTCTTCCGGTTTCTCTTGATCAACAAAGTTCGCAGACTTTGGTTCAAGGAATAAGACTTATACATAAATGTGTTTCCACAACAATGTTTATGTCCACCATTGGTTAGGTAATCTAAACTCTCATTTCAATCATTGAAGCATTCTTAGAGGACGTTATATAGTTGTTACACCATTTCTCGTCAAAGCAATTTTCAAAGTGATTGAAACATATCATGACTTTCGTCAATAGGTAAAGATAAACTTGATCGAAGCGAAAAGCTTACCAACACATATTTCGAGGTATATATAGGCGAGGTATACTCGGCTCGAATACCAAACGTGTATAATCCAAGTCTATATATATAGCATACGACTTCTTGTCTCAAAGAGTAGGAGATAGAGTAGATAGACTTTTGAGTGACAGATAAGTTCAAGTCTTCACATACCTTTTTGTCGAGAATTTCCACCGGTTCCTTGAGTAGTTCTTCTTCTTGTATGATGAATCGACATGAAGTCCTTGAGCTCAACTATACTTTCTATCTTAGTCCGAGACTTAGCTATAATGGACTAGAAATCAAGACTTATAGTTTTAATCACTAACATTGACAAACATGCTTGGGATAGCAACGCATGCGAGGTTGACCGAGAAATGCTCTAACAATCTCCCCCTTTGTCAATTTTAGTGACAAAACTATCAATACATATGGAATACAAAAAAGATAAAGAAACTTCAGTAGCTCCTATTCCACATGTTTAATCTTCAACATTCCTCGAAATCTTCGTCACTTCCAAGTACTCCTATGATCCCAAAGGTTATAAGTTTAGTATCACCGTGGTTGAAGATCCGTAGCTATAACAATGACAAAGCATTGGTCTCGATCATTGTTATACAATGTCATAGTATTATTACACAGTGTCAAAGTTCAATTGTATCACAACTTCAACAATAATACTATGACGATATGTATCACCCCCAATTAGTCAATACTCCATCTCACATGGAAACCACTCCCCCTTACACAATGATCCGAAAACCATATGTATTTGTAGTGTGAACTACATATTAATTCTCCCCCTTTTTGTCAATAAAATTGGCAAAGGTACAAGAACGAGATCATAATGAAATTTCCGCAAGAGACATTTCATGACTAAAAGAAAATACATACCATCTAATTTAGATGCAATCATATAGCCGAAGCTAATAGCATTCATCAAGGAGTTTAAAGATACAAGATAACCCCTCTAATATTCCACAGCCGCAATCCCCTCAAGATATTATCATTAAGCACAAGTTCAAAATAACTCTCCCCCATTTGATGTTATTCCCGAAAGAACAACAAGAGTGACCTTAATTTCAAAAGGAAAGAAGGATTTTAATGGACACCAAAAACCATGAGAATGATTTTCTATATCCAAAAACTCAATCAAATTAATCACAAGTAAACCCATGATTAATTTAATCGGAATACTCAATCAAATTAAACACAAAAAGTGATCAAATTAATTGATTATATTCGACATAAGAGAACTTACGGCGCATACGACTAACATAACCATTAGAAAATGAATAGGATAGTCGTTCATATACTCAACATAAGAGGAATCGTACGGAGCATGAAGATACTCAACTAGATTAATTAGAAGTGAACCCATAACTAATCTAATTGGAATACACAAACAAACTAATTACAAAAGTAATCAATTCAATTGCCGTTTGTTTTGCTTAACATAAAAAGACTTATGGAGCAATAACTAAACAACCAAACATGATGATTAATTTAGTTCAAAAATGCTCAACATAAATTACCTTACGGAACAACCAACAAAGGTAATAAAAAATTAATCAACTTGGTCGTATCGTGCTCAACATAAGACACATTACGGAGCCTCACAGTAATACATAAAAAATGTATCAGGGATGATCAATACTGCGAAATACTCAAGGATTCATTCTATCTTCAATCACTATTTACATAACGATATTAATAGACATAATCCTTGAAAACAAAAGATTTTAACCTATCTTCCATCAAAGAATTGACAATATAGGCTTAACTTTTGTTTTTGTCAAAAGTATATTCATTCTTTTACCTACGTGAATACCAACTCGTGAACGACTTTACTTTTGACAATATATGGGACCTTCAAGTTCACGGACGTAAACATACATATCCCATAACAAGCTGCAATATAACAAATCATAAAGATTAATACTGCAAAAACATCATCCTCCAAATATTTTTAGAATTTAAACCAATAAACCTAAAAAAAGAACAAGAAGATGAAACATAATAGCTGTGCGTAGTCACAATCATTGCTATTCAAGCACTAGTTATTCTTCCAACTAAACCAAAAAGAAGACATACTAAGCAAATAAAAAGAAAACAAGCTAAAGAAAAACAGACTCCAGCGAATGCCCGAACACGAACTAGGATCATATGGACGGTTCGGGATCCTCACGAGTCATAGGGTCTTTGAGCTTGTGATCGACAGCATTCATTGTAACATTAGAGAGGTGATTCTCTTTGCGAAGATCATTGTTGTAAGACTTTATGAGACCAAGGTCAGTAGTAACCTTTTCCAACTCAGTTTTCAATGCATCAAGATTTTTCATAGTAACAATGAGCTCTTGTTTTTCTTAAGAAAGTCATGAACAACTTCAGCAGAAATCATATCATCCTTTTCAGTATCCTCATGAACAGAGGCAAAATAACATGAAGCATTAGGATGATCTTCATCTACAAGGGTTCTTTTCTCCTTGGACTCAACAACAAAAACTTTGTCAAGGAATCCTGTTGCAAAATCACCATATCAAGATGAAGAAGAAGACATTATTGACAAACCAGAAACTAACCTAGAGTATGCGTACGTGACTTTTGCAACTCAATAGGTAAGTATTTAAGGGTTTCTTGAGGAAGGGATTTTAGGGTTTAAACAGTTGACTCGTGATGGCAACCCGTGTACACATACGAATACAACATGGCCCAAAAGAATAAACAAACAAAGCAACAAAAAAAATACTCATGCAAAAATGTTTGTGATTAATACTCCAGCTAAATACGATAAGAAAATAGTTTAGAGAATCAGAAAACACTTTGCCATCGAGTATACCTGACTATATCTCACTCAACCAGGATTTTTGTGAATGAGATTCCACCTTGTGATTAATTAGCATAAGTATGAGCCTTGAGCTCATCAAACGACCGTAAATTACGGTTGACTCTCTTTTTCCAAAGTCTTGAGGAAAAACGATTATGATGTGAAAAGTTATCATGAAATTTGTTATCATCAAAATAAGATGCATAATTTTTATTTTTACCTGAAGTAGCTTGACCAGGGAAATTTGACAACCTGTTAGTGATCTCTTATATCCTTCAATTATCATTTTTAGATTGTCTTTACTTCTTTCCTCTAGTACCTTTTTCACATCGAGAACAACATCATTTCCTTTTCGATCATAAGAAGATTTATGAACTCTTCTTCGATGAAATGATTTAGGAAGATTGTCTCTCTTTTGAACATTTGAGGAACATCTTGAACTGACCTTACAGGTATAGAACACAGGGAGAGTACTAAAACCAATTGGTTTAGACATGCGAATGTCAGTTACACCTTCAAGAATCAAATCTAAGGTGTGTTGAAGACAATCAATAGATTTGTCATTCAACCTGGATTTTCTCTCTCGTTCAACATGTCCTTTTTAATCACAAAAGAGGCATACTTTATGATCAAGGAGGTGATCAGGAGAAACAGTTTTACAACCATTGTTAGGAGACTTCTTCCTTCCATGTGTTGTCGAGATTCCTTGATTAGAGGAAGACACAATCACATCATTTCTTACAGGAAGGGATTCTGATTTTACTTCTGGTTTAGGAACGTTTTCAGTCGTAGCTGAAGTACTTGGTATATTAGACTTCTTAGAGCATCCTTGAATAGAGAGTTTACTCAAGCGATGTTCAATTTCCAAGGCATCATTTTTCAGGCTAGCCTCAAGAGTCATACGTGAAGAATGATTTTCAGTATTTTCCTTGAATTTGCAGTCTCTTATTACACCAAGAAGAACATTGACATGGTGTTTCAACCGATTAAATCTATCATCTTGGATTCTAGCAAGATTTAGAATCAATTCGCTCTCTTTAGTTGTTTCCCGTTCAATAATAGAGATGGTCTCTTTTGAAGGGTAATCGGAATCACACATGTCAGTGTTTGTCTGTATCGTCAGAATACAAGGTTCGTCTATATTCGAGATTGAAGTATCTTTCTCTTTATTAGAATTAGACGAGACAGAACTTTTATTTCTGGCGACGCGTTTATCAGATATAGTACTCTTGTCCATAGATTCAGATCGCTACAAACACAGACTTGTAAGGTCTTGAACATGTTTGCCTGCTCTGATACCAATTGAAAAAGCGGGGGTATAACAATACCACCCAATATTTTGCTTAGCATCTGTATGGACAAACTCCAATATACTTTGCTAGAGAATCAACTAGACAGTCAGACTCAATCCAGACTAAAGTACATCGAGGAGTTAATATCTCTTTCTTGTTTTGATTTACTCGAGCTAATAGAAATCAGAGAGTCTTTAATCAAACACAGGGAATAACTTGGATGGTACCAAAGACCAATATCCAAGGATCAATCAATGAAAATCAACAACCAAAGGTTGGATTACTCTAATTGATGATCTAACGCACAACCTGGATTATTTCAATTATAAAGATAAAACAATATAATGCGGAAATTGAAATAACACGGACACCAGAAATTTTGTTAACGAGGAAACCTCAAATGCAGAAAAACCCCGGGACCTAGTCCAGATTAACACACACTGTATTAATCCGCTACAGACACTAGCCTACTCGAAGCTAACTTCGGACTGGGCTGTAGTTGAACCCCAATCAATCTCCCACTGATCCAAGGTACAATAATATCGGTCTGGCTTCACAATCCCAATGAAGTCTTTAAGTCATTAACCCGGTTTGAGAAAAGAAAACCATAGGTTAAAGGAGAATCGACTCTAGTATGCAAACTGGTATCACACGTAAGGTGTGGGGATTAGTTTTGCACAATACTATATGTCTCCTTTATATAGTCTTTCAAATCAGGGTTTTGCCTTGGTCACAAAGCAAACAATATCCACCATTAGATGAAAACCTGATTTAGATTCAAGCTAATATTTCTCAGCCGTTAGATCGAAAACTTATCTTGTTACAATACACTTGATAATGCACACTTCTAGGTTTGTTAACCGTACCCAAACGTATGCATTTGTTGGTTCAATAATAGTTAACCAAAAGGTTATCCATATGAGCATTTCATATCAAACATGTTCTTCTTCACCATAACTAGTTCAAATGACTTCCAATGAACTAGTTAGAGAGTTGTTCAATTGCAAGGAAATCTTATGTACTACACAAGACACAATTGAAGCAAAGATGATTTGATTCACTTGAATCGGTTCATGAACTTTTATAGCCATGGTTTGCATATTGCATTCCTTGGTCTTTTTAAATTTAAGTTCAGAAATCATCTTCATATATATAACCTTTCTCAAGTTCGCAGACTAGGTTCGCGGACTTAAGCAACCGGTAGAGTTTACAAACTCCAGCAGAAAATCTCGGCAAAAGACCTTCCGTCGGTTCGCGGACTGGGTTCACGGACGCAACTAGTTTGTCAACTCTAGCAGAATTTCTCGGTATGAGAAGTTCGGCAGTTCGCGGACTTGGCAACAAGCCATTCTTCCGGTTTCTCTTGATCAACAAAGTTCGCAAACTTTAGTTCAAGGAATAGGACTTATACATAAATGTGTTTCCACAACAATGTTTATGTCCGTCATTGGTTATGTAATCTAAACTCTCATTTCAATCATTGAAACATTCTTAGAGGACGTTATACAGTTGTTACACTTCTCGGAAAATCAATTTTCAAAGTGATTTTAACATATCACGACTTTTGTCACTAGGTAAACATAAACTTGATCGAAGCGAAAAGCTTACCAACACATATTTCGAGATACAGATAGGCGAGGTATACTCGGCTCGAAATACCAAATGTGTATAATCCAAGTCTATATATATAGCATACGACTTCTTGTCTCAAAGAGTAGGAGATAGAGTAGATAGACTTTTGAGTGACAGATAATTTCAAGTCTTCACATACCTTTTTGTCGAGAAGTTCCACCGGTTCCTTGAGTAGTTATTCTTCTTGTATGATGAATCGCCATGAAGTCCTTGAGCTCAACTACACTTTCTATCATAGTCCGAGACTTAGTTATAATAGACTAGAAATCAAGACTTATAGTTTTGATCATTAACATTGACAAACATGCATGGGATAGAAACGCATGCGAGGTTTACCGAGCAATGCTCTAACAGTTATCCTTTTTAAAAACATGAGAACAAATTCTTATAAGAAGTTTCCTAGACATTGAGACCTTTAAAAAATTCTTTATCGTCCCCGAACTCCTTGTCGTCAATGACCATTGGGACATAAGGTTCATGAAGAAAGGAGTTGATATCAACAAACCTTCTTGACTGATGTCGAACCAGGGCCTTTTGAATTTCAAGAGTCTTAAACACAAAAGCCTTTATTTGTTGAACCTCCTTCCTTATTTCCTTCAACTCTTCAAGAACATCAGAACACTTCTGCGAATTTGAAGGAACCTCTCTTGGCTTCCTCACATTCCTTATTTTTCTTTTCAAAGTTGGAGGTAATGGAGATTTATCTTTTTCCTTCATGATTGATGGCTTAACAATCATATTAACATCTTTTCCATCGGTCGACATAATGCTTGGAGTATCCATATAAGTGGAATTGTGAGAGGAAATCACAAGATAATCTCAACAAGCAGTCTCATGATAAAAAGAGTTTCTTAGAGAAGGAAAAAAGAATGTAGGGTTACAAAACCTTTATACACTTAAAAGATTCACGTACCCACAATCTTACCCTAAAAAAGGCAAAATTGTCTATTTTAACCCTCTTTTATTGCTTAAACAAGGAAGACCTTTCCAATATCAATTAAATATGAAAAGCGGCACGAATTCTAGAATTTACAATGATCACATAGCAAAAACACGAAAAAAGTAAATCAAAACAATCTAGGAGACTTTTCTTTTCCAAAAGCCTGATGTGTGCAAAATCTTGTCTCTTTTGATCAGGCACATGAGACAAGATGCACTAACCAACACAATTTTAGTTGTGCTGGGGTGAAAAATAATCTGTCCATGTTAGAACACTCGGTCGAACTCGCGTGCGTTGCTATTTCAAGCATGTTTGTCAATGTTAGTGATCAAAACTATAAGTCTTGATTTATAGTCTACTTATAGCTAAGTCTTGGACTAGGATAGAAAGTGTAGTTGAGATCAAGACTCCATGGCGATCATCATACAAAGACGAAGAACAACTCAAGGAACTGGTGGAACTTCATCGATTAAAAGGTATATGGAGAATTGAACTTATATCTACCCTATCTCCTATCTTGTAACAAAAGTCGTTTTGCTATATAGACTTTGATTATACACGTTTGTTATTTCGAGCCGAGTTTATCTCGCTTATATATTTCTCGAAATATGTGTTGGTAAGCTTTCGCTTGGCCAAGTTCATCTTTACTAGTGACGAAAGTCATATTCAGTTTCAATTACTTGAAAATTGCTTTGACGAAAAATAGTGTGTGAACAACAACTATATAACGTCCTCTAAGAATGTTTTAATGATTGAAATGAGAGTTTAGATTATATAACCAAGGTTGGATATACACACTGTGTGGTAAATCATACGTGTATAAGCCCTTATTCCTTGAACCAAAGTATGCGTACTTTGCTGCTCAGGAAAACCGGAACTAGATTCCGCGTACTGTCGAAAGTTCACATCCGTGAATTTCTGCTGGAGTTTGTGAACTGAAAACAAACTTATTCCGGGTACTTAAGTCCGTGTACCAGTATGCATACTTAAGTTGGTTATTTTCTAAAAATGATTATTCGTGAACTTACTTATATAAACTAAGGAATGCAAGTTTGCAAACCGTGGCTATCAAGTTCATGAATCGATTCGAGTGAATCAAATCGTTTTTGCTTCGATCGTGTCTTGTATACTTCTATAAGATATAATCAATTGAACAACTCTCTAACTAGTTCATTCAAGTCATTTGAACTAGTTATAGTAAAGAAGAATGTGGTTGACATGAAAGTGCTCATATGGCTAACCATTTGGTTAACTACTGTTGAACCAACTAGATGTACATGTTTGGGTACTGTTACACAAACCTAAATAAACGTGCATTTCATTTGTGTGTAACAAGCTAAGTTTCGATAACGGTTGAAAGATATTAGCTTGAATCTAATCAGGTTTTCATCTAACGGTGAATATTGAATGCTTTGTTACTAAGCTAACATTGATTGCAAACCCTGATTTGAAAGACTATATAAAGGAGAACTCTAGCAACTAGGAAACCTAATCCCCACACCTCATGTGTGATACTAGTTTTATTAGCTAGAGTCAATTCTCCTTTAACCTTAGGTTTCTACCGAGGCCCTGTAGGTTAACGACTTGAGGACTTCATTGGGATTGTGAAGCCAGACCGATACTACTTATCTTGTAGTTGTGTTATCTGATCTTGTTGTTTCTATCATACTAAGTACAACCATAAGATTGGCTTGAGATTGATTTCTCCGATAGGCAAGATGTAAAAGAAGTCACAAACATCTTCGTCTCATCGTTTCTGATTCCATATCATCCTTCACTAGTCGATTAAGATTATTGTGAGGTGATTGATAATACTGAGCTGTTCTTCGGGAATATAAGTATGGTTTATCAATTGGTCCTTGTTCACCTTGATTTATCAAAAGACGGAACAAAAACTCGTAGGTATTCCTGTGGGAGACAGATTTATCTATTACCATAGACTTTTCTGTATGATACAGATTTTTTTATTAAAGTCTTCGACTTTGGGTCGTAGAAACTCTTAGTTGTGGGTGAGATCAGCTAAGGGAATCAAGTGCGTAGTATCCTAATGGGATCAGAGACGTAAGGAGCGCAACTGTACCTTAGATCAGTGTGAGATTGATTGTGCTTCAACTACAGTCCAGACTGAAGTTAGTTTATAGTAAGATAGTGTCTATAGCGGCTTAATACATTGTGTGTTCAACCTGGACTAGGTCCCGGGGTTTTCTGCATTTGCGGTTTCCTCGTTAACAAAACTTTTGGTGTCTGTGTTATTTATTTTCCGCATTATATTTTGTTATATAATTGAAATATCACAAGTTGTACGTTGAATCAATCAATTGGGAAATCCAACCTTTGGTTGTTGATTGAAATTGATTGATCCTTGAACATTGGTCTTTGGTACCGTTAAAGTGATTTCTCTTGTATTCAATTGGACTCGCAGATTTCTATTTGCTTGAGTAAGTATTGAATCGAGAAAGTGAGATACAACTCTTTGATATACTTTTATTAAGATTGAGTCTGACTGTCTAGTTGATTCTCTTAAAAGTATATTGGATTTAGTCCATACAGATTTCTAATCGAAATATTGGGTGTGGTTGTTAGACCCCCGCTTTTACAATTGGTATCAGAGCAGGCAAACACGTTTAAAGACCTTACAAGTCTGTGTTTGTAGCGATCCGACTCTATGGACAAGAGTACTATCTCAGATAAACGCATCACCAGAAATAAAAGTCCTTTCTCGACTGTATCTATTAAACAGAAAGATTCGTCAATCCCAAATATAGACGAACCACGTGTTCTGACGAGACACAGAGATACTGACATGTGTTCTACCGATTACCCTTCAAAAAAGTCTATCTCTATTAATGAAAGGGAAACATCTAAAGAGAGTGAACCAATTCTAAATCTTGTTAGAATCCAATCTGATAGATTTAATCGGTTTAAAAATCATGCCAATGTTCTTCTTGGTGTAGTAAGAGACTGCAATTCCAAAAACGCCGAAGTTCAGCCTTCACGTAACCTACTTGAGGCACGCCTTGAAAATGATGTTTTGGAAATTTAACATTGCTTGAATAAACTCTCGATTCAAGGATGTATCAAAAAATCCTCTACACCATCTACTTCTCTTGAAACCAAAAGAGCTTCAGTTTCAGAAGTAAAACAGGAATCCCTTCCTATTAAAAAGGATGTACTTGCAATCTCCATTAATCAAGAATGTTGCACATCAACTTGGAGGAAGAAATCTTCAAACGGTGTTGTTAATACGAAACCTTCTAATCACCTTCATGATCAGAAAGTATGTCTCTTTTTTGATTCAAAAGGTCCTGTTAAGCTAAAGAGAAGCATTAGGTTGAATAAAAATTCCATTGTTCAACTTCAACACACCTTAGACTTAATTCTCAAAGGTGTAACTGACATTCGTATGTCTAAACCAATTTGTTTTTGTACTTACCTTGTGTATGCTACCAGGAAAGTCAGTTCAATGAGTTCCTCGAATGCTCAAAAGCAGAACAAACTTCTTAACAAAAATCGTCTAATGAAAGATCAAGTCTTTTCTTCTGTTAAACGAGGAGATAACATTACCTCTGATGTGAACAAAATCCCAGGATAAAGGAGCAAATATGATAATATGAGAAATAACCTGAAGGAGATAATTGAAGACTATAAAGAAATTGTCAACAGGTTGTCAACCTCCTCAAGTCAAAATTCTTCTGGGTTTCTGGACAAAGGTATTGGGTTCGAGTCCAAGGGAATGAAGAAAATAACCCTAGTAGAAGATGATAATCCAAATGCCCCATGTTACTATGCCTATACACATCCGGATGTTGAGAATGAGGATATGGTTTCTGCTGAAGTGGTTCATGATTTTCTTAAATATTTTGAGGAAGTGAAACTGCAGCTCATTAATACTTTGAAGAGTCTTGATGTGTTAAGAACTGAGTTGGAAAAGGTTAATTATGAACTTGGTCTCATAAAGACACATGTTAAAGATCTTCTCAATGAGGATATTTTCTCTGAAGAAGCAGTAGATGTTGTCAATCACAAGCTCAAAGACCTCAACGCTGGTGAGGATCCCGAATTGTCTTTTTGACTTTAGTTCGTGTTCGGCTTTGGCATAGGAGTATGTTTTTTTAGCTTGTTGATTTTATTTATCTAGTAAATCAGAATTTTATTCTTGTGTTTTTAGGAAGAATAAGTAGAGTTTGGAATAGCTATTATTGTGATTACACATAGCTATGTCCAACGTTTTCATCTTCATGTTTTTAGGCTTATTTGTTTAAATTCTAAAAAGTTGTTTGGAAGATGATTTTTGCAGTATTAATCTTTATGGTTTTATATATTGCAATTTATTATGGGATATGTGTGTTTGCGTCCGTCAATTATGGTTGTCCCATATGTTGTCAAAAGTTAAGTCTTTCATATGTCGATATGCATGTATTGATAAAAGAATGAATGAACTTTTGACATTACAAAAGTTTTAAGCCTATTATTTGTCATTATGCAAATATTGATGGAAGATAGGATGAACTTTTGTTTACAAGGATTATGTCTATTGTATGTCATTGTGCAAATAGTGATGGAAAATAGAATGAATCCTTGTCTATTCCGCAGTATTCATCTTCCCTGATCCATATTTTATGTATATACTGTACGTCTCTGTAAGTTCTCTTATGTTGAGCATATCCGATTGAATTAATCATGGTTTCTCTTGTGGTTAATTTAATTGAGTATTTTTGGATTCAAATTCATATTCATATGTGATTTGTTATGTCCAAGGAAATCCTTTTTTTCTTGTGAAAGTAAGATCGCTCTTGTTGTTCTTTCGGGAATGACATTTTATGGGGGAGAGTACTTAATTGAACTTGCGTTTAATTGCCAAATCTTTGTAGGGAGTGCGGTTGTGGAATATTATAGGGGTTATCTTGTATCTTTATGAACTCCTTGATGAAAGCATTTATCTTCGGATATATGATTGCATCTAAAAAGTTGATACACACTTTCTTTTGGTCATGAAATATCTCTATGGAAATTTCATTAGGATCCCACTAGTTTTCGTACCTTTGCCGATTTTATTGACAAAAAGGGGGAGAATTAATGTGTAGTTCACACTATAAATACATATGGTTTTCGGATCATTATGTAAGGGGGAGTGGTTTCCATGTGAGATGGAGTATTGACTAAGAGGGAGTGATACATTTCACCATAGTATTGTTGTCGAAGTTGTGATATAATTGAACTTTGATGTTGTGTAATAATACTATGACACTGTATAACAATGATTGGGATCTATTGTTTTCTCATTGTTATAGCTACGGATCTTCAACAACGATGATGCTGAATTGAATACCTTTAAAATCATTGGAGTACTTGGAAGTGACAAAGATTTCGAGTAATGTTGAAGAACCAAGAAGATCGGGCATGTGGAAGAGAAGCTACAAAAGTTTATTTATCTATTTTTGTATTCCATATATATTGATAGTTTTGTCACTAAAATTGACAAAGAGGGAGATTGTTAGGGCACTGCTCGGTCGAACTCGCATGCGTTGCTATCTCAAGCATGTTTGTCAATGTTAGTGATCAAAACTATAAGTCTTGATTTCTAGTCTACTTATAGCTAAGTCTTGGACTAGGATAAAAAGTGTATTTGAGATCAAGACTCCATGGAGATCGTCATACAAAGACGAAGAACTACTCAAGGAACTGGTGGAACTTCATCGACTAAAAGGTATGTGGAGACTTGAACTTATCTCTCACTCAAAAGTCTATCTACCCTATCTCCTATCTTGAGACAAAAGTCGTTTTGCTATATAGACTTTGATTATACACATTTTTTATTCCGAGCCGAGTTTATCTCGCTTATCTATTTCTTGAAATATGTTTTGGTAAGCTTTCGCTTTGGCCAAGTTCATCTTTACTAGTGATGAAAGTCATATTAAGTTTCAATTACTTTAAAATTGCTTTGACGAAAAATAGTGTGTGAACAACAACTATATAACGTCCTCTAAGAATGTTTCAATCATTGAAATGAGAGTTTAGATTATATAGCCATGGTTGTATATAAACACTGTGTGGTAACTCATACGTGTATAAGTCTTTATTCCTTGAACCAAAGTATGCGTACTTTGCTGCTCAGGAAAACTGGACTAGAGTCCGCGTACCAAGTCCGCGTACTGTCGGAAGTTCACATCCCGTGAATTTCTGCTAGAGTTTGTGAACTGAAAACAAACTTATTCCGGGTACTTAAGTTTGCGTAACAATATGCGTACTTAAGTTGGTTATTTTCTAAAAACGATTATTCGTGAACTTAAACTTATATAAACTAAGGAATGTAATTGAACAACTCCCTAACTAGTTCATTTGAGTCATTTGAACTAGTTATGGTAAAGAAGAATATGGTTGATATGAAAGTGATCATATGGCTAACCATATGGTTAACTATTGTTGAACCAACTAGATGTACATGTTTGGGTACTGTTACACAAATCTAAATAAACGTGCATTTCATTTGTGTGTAACAATCTAAGTTTCGATGTAACGGTTTAAAGATATTAGCTTGAATCTAATCAGGTTTTCATCTAACGGTGAATATTGAATGCTTTGTTACTAAGCTAACATTGATTGCAAACCCTGATTTGAAAGACTATATAAAGGAGAACTCTAGCAAATGGGAAACCTAATCCCCACACCTCCTGTGTGATACTAGTTGTATTATGTAGGGTCAATTCTCCTTTAACCTTAGGTTTCTACTGAGACCCTGTAGGTTAACGACTTGAAGACTTCATTGGGATTGTGAAGCCATACCGATACTACTTTTCTTGTAGTTGTGTGATCTGATCTTGATGTTTTTATCGTACTAAGTATAATCGTAAGATTGGCTTGAGATTGATTTCTCCGATATGCAAGATATAAAAGAAGTCACAAACATCTTCGTCTAATCGTTTGTGATTCCGCAATATCTTCTTTCGCTACTCGATTAAGATTATTGTGAGGTGATTGATAATACTTAGATGTTCTTCGGGAATATAAGTCTGGTTTATCAATTGGTCCTTGTTCACCTTGATTTATCAAAAGATGGAACAAAAACTCGTAGGTATTCCTGTGGGAGACAGATTTATCTATTACCGTAGACTTTTCTGTATGATACGGATTTTTTTATTAAAGTCTTCGACTTTGGGTCGTAGCAACTCTTAGTTGTGGGTGATATCAGCTAAGGGAATCAAGTGCGTAGTATCCTAATGGGATCAGAGACGTAAGAAGCGCAACTGTACCTTAGATCAGTGTGAGATTGATTGTGGTTCAACTACAGTCCAGACTGAAGTTAGTTTATAGTAAGATAGTGTCTATAGCGGCTTAATACATTGTGTGTTCAACCTGGACTAGGTCCCGGGGTTTTTCTGCATTTGCGGTTTCCTCGTTAACAAAACTTCTGGTGTTTGTGTTATTTCTTTTCCGTATTATATTTTGTTATATAAATGAAATATCATAGGTTGTGCATTGAATCAATCAATTGGGAAATCAAACCTTTGTTTGTTGATTGAAATTGATTAATCCTTAAATATTGGTCTTTGGTATCGTTCAAGTGATTTCTCTTGTATTCAATTAGACTCGCAGATTTCTATTTGCTTGAGTAAGTATTGAATCGAGAAAATGAGATACTTTGATATACTTTTATTAAGATTGAGTCTGACTGTCTAGTTCATTCTCTTAAAAGTATATTGGAGTTAGTCCATGCAGATTGCTAATTGAAATATTGGGTGTGGTTGTTAGACCCCCGCTTTTTCAGTCCACCATATCCTTTTCGAAAGGAAATCATAGAACCATGTTTCTCATAGTGTTTAGACTATAAATTTCTTTCTAATGATCTAGTCTTTTCTTTGGAAACTAAATTCTTTGAAGAAGAGATGCATTTATATACCTCTGATGATTTCTGAACAAGTTTTAGCTTGTTTGCTAATCGATTCGCTCTTTGTTGAAGTTTGTTGACATTTTTGATTTTGTGTTTGTACTTGAAACACTTTGAAATTTCATGACCTTTGAGAGAACAATAAGAGCATGTCAAACTGGAAAATGATTCAGACGCAAAGACCAAGGTTATGTAATCTAAACTCTCATTTCAATTATTGAAACATTCTTAGAGGACGTTATAGAGTTGTTACACCATTTCTCGTCAAAGCCACTTTCAAAGTGATTGAAACATATCATGACTTTCGTCACTAGGTAAAGATAAACTTGATCGAAGCGAAAATCTTACCAACACATATTTCGAGATATAGATAGGCGAGGTATACTCGGCTCGAAATACCAAATGTGTATAATCCAAGTATATATATAGCATACGACTTATTGTCTCAAAGAGTCGGAGATAGAGTAGATAAACTTTTGAGTGACAGATAAGTTCAAGACTTCACATACCTTTTTGTTGAGAAGTTCCATCGGTTCCTTGAGTAGTTCTTCTTCTTGTATGATGAATCACCATGAAGTCCTTGAGATCAACTATACTTTCTATCCTAGTCCGAGACTTAGCTATAATAGACTAGAAATCAAGACTTATAGTTTTGATCACTAACATTGACAAACATGCTTGAGATGGCATCGCATGCGAGTTCGACCGAGCAATGCTCTAACAATCTCCCCCTTTATCAATTTTAGTGACAAAACTACCAATACATATGGAATACAAAAAAGATAAAGAAACTTTAGTAGCTCCTATTCCACATGTATAATCTTCAACATTCCTCGAAATCTTCGTCACTTCCAAGTACTCAAATGATCCAAAAGGTTGTAAGTTTAGTATCACCGTTGTTGAAGATCTGTAGCTATAACAATGAGAAAGCATCGGTCTCGATCATTGTTATACAGTGTCATAGTATTATTACACAGTGTCAAAGTCCAATTGTATCACAACTTCAACAATAATACTAAGGTGATATGTATCACTCCCCCTTAGTCAATACTCCATCTCACATGGAAACCACTCCCCTTTACACAATGATCCGAAAATCATATGTATTTGTAGTGTGAACTACATATTAATTCTTCCCCTTTTTGTCAATAAAATTGGCAAAGGTACAAGAACGGGATCATAGTGAAATTTCCGTAAGAGACATTTCATGACTAAAAGGAAATACATACCATCTAATTTAGATGCAATCATATAGCCGAAGCTAATAGCATTCATCAAGGAGTTTAAAGATACAAGATAACTCCTCTAATATTCCACAACCGCACTCCCCTTAATATATTACCATTATGCACAAGTTCAAAAGAACTCTCCCCCATTTGATGTCATTTCCGAAAGAACAACAAGAGCGACCTTAATTTCAAAAGAAAAGAAGGATTTTATTGGACACCAAAAACCACGAGAATGATTTTCAATGTCCAAAAACTCAATCAAATTAATTACAAGTAAACCCATGATTAATTTAATCGGAATAGGCAATCAAATTAAACACAAAAGGTGATCAACTTAATTGATTATGCTCGACATAAGAGAACTTACGGGGCATACGACTAACATAACCATTAGAAAATGAATAGGATAGTCGTTCATATACTCAACATAAGACGAATCTTACGGAGTATGAAAATACTCAATTAGATTAATTACAAGAGAACCCATAATTAATCTAATTGGAATGCACAACCAAACTAATTACAAAAGTAATCAATTCAATTGTCATTTGTTTTTCTCAACATAAAAAGACTTATGGAGCAATAACTAGATAACCAAACAAGATGATTAATTTAGTTCAAAAATGCTCAACATAAAGTACCTTACGAAACAACCAACAAAGCTAATCAAAATTTAATCAACTTGGTTGTATCGTGCTCAATATAAGACACATTACGGAGCCTCACAGTAATACATAAAATATGGATCAGGGATGATCAATACTGCGGAACACTCAAGGATTCATTCTATCTTCAATCACTATTTGCATAACGATATTTGATAAGCATGTAAATGCTACATTTTATACCCATATTTATATTAGATAGGATACAATATTTTAGTTGCTAATACTATTTTAGTGCTTTTGTAGAAAGTACAAGTGAATTCGATCATCCAGCGAATAAACAACAAAATGTGAGACTTAATGGTGTTTGCGACGAAAATTGCAAAATGTGGTTAACCTGGTATTTCCATATAGCAACCACAATGATGAAATGTGGTTGGCCTGGTGTTTCCATATATCAACAATCACAATGATGAAATATGGTTGACCTGGTATTTCCATGTATCAGCAACCACAATGATGAAATGGGGTTGGCCTGGTATTTCCATGTATCAGCAACCACAATGATCAAATATGTTGGCCTGGCATTTCTATATATCAGCAACACTTATTATGTTGGCCTGGTATCTCCATATATATCAGCAGCATATAATTATTTCACAGCCGAGGTCACAATGGGCAGACAAGTTTTAATTTGCTCTTCAATTAATGCATGGTCAATCGAGTCGACGTCGGCACACTAATGCCACCTAAGATTGGTCAAGGGTGACTTTATTATTGTTAGCATAAGAATGGAAGAATATCACCTCCATGACCACGTGAAAATGAAGTGCAAATGAAGAAAAAGGAAAGATTTACATATCTTGTCCTTACATAAGTTCTCTTGCTATATATATATAAAGAATCTGAAGGAATGTTTGAGACCAAATGACGTCATTTGTGCAAATACAGTTAAGGTGGGCCCAACACATGCAAGAAAATATCATGCTTTTTAAATGAAATTAATTCATTTCCTTGGTGGTTTCATATACTATGGAAAGTGGATATTTGCTGATACTGTACAATGTTTCGTCATATTATGACAAGCGGCACAATATTATTGGGAAGATTGCATTTCATGACATGTGGAAGACTTCTATTGGGAGGTGATTTGGCGACGACGTGAATTCATCTGTGGGCTATATTTATGTGTTGTTTCAAAATGAACCAGGGGGGATCGGCCAGAGAGCCGTTCACAGAGAAGAGGCGACAAGGGTTTGGTGTATTTTGAGTTTTCTTTTCTCATGGTTTGCTAAATTGTTTGTTAGAGTTTAGATTGAAACCAATTTATTTATCTAACTCTACAATGATATTTCTAATAATGATTCATTGATTAGTGATTTCTCTTCATATAGCTTGGTGTTTAATCGATTATGTGATTTTCTTGATTACTTATGCTTTTGAATTGATATAGCGTGCTTAGTTAAATTCTTTGACGCAATATACTTTAGGATTGATATGTAATACTTTAGAATCACTACCCATGAAGCGAAGGAAATTATAGCGGAGAAACCATATTTTAGAATTTAAACATATTATCTTCTGAGACATGAGATTGATTTCGAAATTTGTCTTGAGTAATAAATAGAAATTAGTAGAGTCTTATATGATTGAATTGGTGGAAATCGAAAACCCTAGCAACCCTAATAACCATTCTCATTTGTTTATCGTTAGAATTATTATTATTTCATTTTGTTTCTGAAAATCGTTAAAACATTATCTCTTTGATTATTGAGTTTTGGTATTAGTTAGTAGATGTATTTTCACACTCCTCGTGGGAACGACCTGTACTTTCCATTGTTCTACTAGTTAGACATTGTGCACTTGCAGTATTTTATTGTAGGTTTCTGAGCCTACCAAGTTTTTGGCGCCGCTGCCGGGGAGTGGTTGCAAAATACTCCCTAGTTGATATCATTGTATAGTTTATTTTTATTTTAGTTTTAGTTTTTGTACATAATTTCTTTTTCTTTTTCTTTTAGATTTTCTTTAGTTTCTTTTTACGCAGTTTGTTTGATTTTTTTTTAGGTACCTTAGTGATTGAAGTGCTGCAATTGAAACCAGTAGTTGGCGAAAAGAAAGTATGCACTCGCAAATCTTTTGCAAGAGCGACTTGGAAGATCCATTAGAGGTTTGCTTAGCTCATTTTGGGTATGATTTTGATGATGATAGTGTTATTTGTGAAGTCAATGCTTTGTTAGACTACACACCGCTGCTAGACACTAATAAATGGAAGCCCAAACTAGAACCTCTATTTTTTTTCTGATTCTCGGCTAGTTCCATCAGTCGAGAATGCTTCTACCTTGACCATAAGCCATTAAGTTCTGAATTTTGTCGTCTTGATGATATTCATAATGAAACCGTTTTAGATGATAATGGGTCCAAGAGTCATGATATTATTGCTCCATTGAGGCCTTTTTCAACGGGTGAATTTGAAAAAATATCAGTCGTGGAAGTTATTTCCGCTGACTTAGAACCAGATTTAGGGAGTACAATAACTGTTCAATTCTTTAGACAATCTTTAATAATCATTTGCGAAACTGATTTACTTCATATTCAAGGTTCGAATTATGCTATAAATAAGATTGAATTCAGTTTTATCTCTCTGGGTACTAATCTTTCTTATTGTAGGTTCATGTTTTCAACTAATCAAATTATTTGGGTTGATCCCCAACTCTTCAGGTTTTATATATATAATTTGCAGCTTACCTTGGGGTACCAACCCCACATTGTTTGAGAACGTGCTACTGTAGAGTCGGGAAACAATACATTTCGGTTCATGGGAGTCAATCCATCAGATTTGTTCCCTGCACTCTATCTTTTATTTTTAATTCTTTAGTTTTTGCATATGTATTTTAGAATTTCCCACCTTAATTTCTATGTTGGATGACTCAATTATATTGAGGACAATGTAATGTTTAAGTATGGGGGAGTGGCGCTTTTGTTAGGATTTTTCTTTAAAGTATATATATATATATATATATATATATATATATATATATTGCATAATATCTCTGTTTTGCTCGAGGACTAGCAAAATATAAGTGTGGGGGTGTTGATAAGCATGTAAATGCTATATTTTATACCCAAATTTATATTAACTAGGATACAATATTTTACTTGCTAATACTATTTTAGTGCTTTTGTAGAAAGTACAAGTGAACTCGATCATCCAGCGAATAAACAGCAAAATGTGAGACTTAATGGTGTTTGCGACGAAAATTGCAAAATGTGGTTGGCCTGGTATTTCCATATATCAGCAACCACAATGATGAAATGTGGTTGGCCTGGTATTTCCATATATCAACAATCACAATGATGAAATATGGTTGACCTGGTATTTCCATGTATCAGCAACCACAATGATGAAATGGGGTTGGCATGGTATTTCCATGTATCAGCAACCACAATGATCAAATATGTTGGCCTGGTATTTCTATATATCGGCAGCACTTATTATGTTGGCCTGGCATTTCTATATATCAGCAGCACTTATTATGTTGGCCTGGTATCTCCATATATATCAGCGGCATATAATTATTTCACGGCCGAGGTCACAATGGGAAGACAAGTTTTAATTTGCTCTTCAATTAATGCATGGTGAAGCGAGTCGACGTCAGCACACTAATGCCACCTAAGATTGGTCAAGAGTGACTTTATTATTGTTAGCATAAGAATGGAAGAATATCACCTCCATGACCACGTGAAAATGAAGTGCAAATGAAGAAAAAGGAAAGATTAACCTATCTTGTCCTTACATAAGTTCTCTTGCTATATATATATAAAGAATCTGAAGGAATGTTTGAGACCAAATGACGTCATTTGTGCAAATACAGTTAAGGTGGGCCCAACACATGCAAGAAAATATCATGCTTTTTAAATGAAATTAATTTATTTCCTTGGTGGTTTCATATACTATGGAAAGTGGATATTTGCTGATATTGTACAATGTTTCGTCATATTATGACACGCGACACAATATTATTGGGAGGATTGCATTTCATGACATGTGGAAGACTTCTATTAGGAGGTGATGTGGCGACGACGTGAATTCATCTGTGGGTTATATTTATGTGTTGTTTCAAAATGAACCAGGGGGGATCGGCCAGAGAGCCGTTCACAGAGAAGAGGCGACAAGGGTTTGGTGTATTTTGAGTTTTCTTTTCTCATGGTTTGCTAAATTGTTTGTTAGAGTTTAGATTGAAACCAATTTATTTATCTAACTCTACGATGATATTTCTAATAATGATTCATTGATTAGTGATTTCTCTTCATATAGCTTGGTGTTTAATCGATTATGTGATTTTCTTGATTACTTATGCTTTTCAATTGATATAGCGTGCTTAGTTAAATTCTTTGACGCAATATGCTTTAGGATTGATATGTAATACTTTAGAATCACTACCCATGAAGCGAAGGAAATTACAGCGGAGAAACCATATTTTAGAATTTAAACATATTATCTTCTGAGACATGAGATTGATTTCGAAATTTGTCTTGAGTAATAAATAGAAATTAGTAGAGTCTTATATGATTGAATTGGTGGAAATCGAAAACCCTAGCAACCCTAATAACCATTCTCATTTGTTTATCGTTAGAATTATTATTATTTCATTTTGTTTCTGAAAATCGTTAAAACATTATCTCTTTGATTATTGAGTTTTGGTATTAGTTAGTAGAAGTATTTCACACTCCTCGTGGGAACAACCTGTACTTTCCATTGTTCTACTAGTTAGACACTGTGCACTTGCAGTATTTTATTGTAGGTTTCTGAGCCTACCAAGTTTTTGGCGCCGCTGCCGGGGAGTGGTTGCAAAATACTCCCTAGTTGATATCATTGTATAGTTTATTTTTATTTTAGTTTTAGTTTTTGTACATAATTTCTTTTTCTTTTTCTTTTAGATTTTCTTTAGTTTCTTTTTACGCAGTTTGTTTGAATTTTTTTTAGGTACCTTAGTGATTGAAGTGCTGCAATTGAAACCAGTAGTGGGCGAAAAGAAAGTATGCACTCGCAAAGCTTTTGCAAGAGCGACTTGGAAGATCCATTAGAGGTTTGCTTAGCTCATTTTGGGTATGATTTTGATGATGATAGTGTTATTTGTGAAGTCAATGATTTGTTAGACTCCACACCGCTGCTAGACACTAATAAATGGAAGCCCAAACTAGAACCTCTATTTTTTTTTTTCTGATTCTCGACTAGTTCCATCAGTCGAGAATGCTTCTACCTTGACCATAAGCCATTAAGTTCTGAATTTTGTCGTCTTGATGATATTCATAATGAAACCGTTTTAGATGATAATGGGTCCAAGAGTCATGATATTATTGCTCCATTGAGGCCTTGTTCAGCGAGTGAATTTGAAAAAATATCAGTCGTGGAAGTTATTTCCGCTGACTTAGAACCAAATTTAGGGAGTACAATAATTGTTCAATTCTTTAGACAATCTTTAATAATCATTTGCGAAACTGATTTACTTCATATTCAAGGTTCGAATTATGCTATAAATAAGATTGAATTCAGTTTTATCTCTCTGGGTACTAATCTTTCTTACTGTAGGTTCATGTTTTCAACTAATCAAATTATTTGGGTTGATCCCCAACTCTTCAGGTTTTATATATATAATTCGCAGCTTACCTTGGGGTACCAACCCCACATTGTTTGAGAACGTGCTACTGTAAAGTCGGGAAACAATACATTTCGGTTCATGGGAGTCAATCCATCAGATTTGTTCCCTGCACTCTATCTTTTATTTTTAATTCTTTAGTTTTTGCATATGTATTTTAGAATTTCCCACCTTAATTTCTATGTTGGATGACTCAATTATATTGAGGACAATGTAATTTTTAAGTATGGGGGAGTGGCGCTTTTGTTAGGATTTTTCTTTAATATATATATATATATTGCATAATATCTCTGTTTTGCTCGAAGACTAGAAAAATATAAGTGTGGGGGTGTTGATAAGCATGTAAAATGCTACATTTTATACCCATATTTATATTAACTAGGATACAATATTTTACTTGTTAATACTATTTTAGTTCTTTTGTAGAAAGTACAAGTGAACTCGATTATCTAGCGAATAAACAGCAAAATGTGAGACTTAATGGTGTTTGCGACGAAAATTGCAAAATGTGGTTGGCCTGGTATTTCCATATATCAGCAACCACAATGATGAAATGTGGTTGGCCTGGTATTTCCATATATCAACAATCACAATGATGAAATATGGTTGACCTGGTATTTTCATGTATCAGCAACCACAATGATGAAATGGGGTTGGCCTGGTATTTCCATGTATCAGCAACCACAATGATCAAATATGTTGGCCTGGTATTTCTATATATCAGCAGCACTTATTATGTTGGCCTGGCATTTCTATATATCAGCAGCACTTATTATGTTGGCCTGGTATCTCCATATATATCAGCGGCATATAATTATTTCATGGCCGAGGTCACAATGGGCAGACAAGTTTTAATTTGCTCTTCAATTAATGCATGGTGAAGCGAGTCGACGTCAGCACACTAATGCCACCTAAGATTGGTCAAGAGTGACTTTATTATTGTTAGCATAAGAATGGAAGAATATCACCTCCATGACCACGTGAAAATGAAGTGCAAATGAAGAAAAAGGAAAGATTAACATATCTTGTCCTTACATAAGTTCTCTTGCTATATATATATAAAGAATCTGAAGGAATGTTTGAGACCAAATGACGTCATTTGTGCAAATACAGTTAAGATGGGCCCAACACATGCAAGAAAATATCATGCTTTTTAAATGAAATTAATTCATTTCCTTGGTGGTTTCATATACTATGGAAAGTGGATATTCGTTGATACTTTACAATGTTTCGTCATATTATGACACGCGACACAATATTATTAAGAGGATTTCATTTCATGACATGTGGCGAAGACGTGAATTCATCTGTGGGCTATATTTATGTGTTGTTTCAAAATGAACCAGGGGGGATCGGCCGGAGAGCCGTTCACAGAGAAGAAGCGACAAGGGTTTGGTGTATTTTGAATTTTCTTTTCTCATGGTTTGCTAAATTGTTTGTTAGGGTTTAGATTGAAACCAATTTATTTATATAAACTCTACGATGATATTTCTAATAATGATTCATTGATTAGTGATTTCTCTTCATATAGCTTGGTGTTTAATCGATTATGTGATTTTCTTGATTACTTGTGTTTTTCAATTGATATAACGTGCTTAGTTAAATTCTTTAACGCAATATGCTTTGGGATTGATATGTAATACTTTAGAATCACTACCCATGAAGCGAAGGAATTACAACGGAGAAACCATATTTTAGAATTTAAACATATTATCTTCCGAGACATGAGATTGATTTCGAAATTTGTCTTGAGTAATAAATAGAAATTAGTAGAGTTTTATATGATTGAATTGGTAGAAATCGAAAACCCTAGCAACCCTAATAACCCTTCTCATTTTTTTATCTTTAGAATTATTATTATTTCATTTTGTTTCTGAAAATCGTTAAAACATTATCTCTTTGATTATTGAGTTTTGGTATTAGTTAGTAGAAGTATTTTCACACTCCTCGTGGGAACGACCTGTACTTGCTATTGTTCTACTAGTTAGACACTGTGCACTTGCAGTATTTTATTATAGGTTTCTGAGCCTACCAATATTAATAGACATAATCCTTGAAAACAAAAGATTTTAACATATCTTCCATCAAAGAATTGACAATATAGGCTTAACTTTTGTATTTATCAAAAGTCTATTCATTCTTTTACCAGTACGTGAATACCGATCACAAATGACTTTACTTTTGACAGAATACGGGACCTTCAAGTTTACGGATGCAAACATACATATCCCATAACAAATTGCAATATAACAAATCACAAGGATAAATAGTGAAAAAACATCATCCTCCAAATATTTTTAGAATTTAAATACCAATAAACCTAAAAAAGAACAAGAAGATGAAACATAATAGCTATGTGTAGTCACAATCATTTCTATTCAAGCACTAGTTATTCTTCCATCTAAACCAAAAATAAGACATACTAGGCAACAAAAAGGCAACAAGCTAAAAAAGCAGACTCCGGTGCTATTCCGTACACGAACCAAGATCATATGGACGGTTCCGAATCCTCATGAGACACCAGGTCTTTGATATTGTGAACAACAACATTCATTGCAGCATTAGAGAGGTAATTCTCTTTGCGAAGATCATTGATTTGATGTTTTATGAGACCAAGGTCAGAGACAACCTTTTCCAACTCAGTTTTCAACTTATCAAGACCTTTTAGTGTATCAACAAGCTGTTGTTTGGCTTCCCCAAAGTACTTAAGAAAGTCACGAACAACTTCAGCATAAATCATATCATCCTTCTCAGCATCTTCATGATCATAGGCAAAGAAACATGAAGCATTAGGATGACCTTCATCTACAGTTTTTCTCTTTCTCTTAGATTCAACAACAATCTCTTTGTAAAGGAATCCTTTTGAAAAACCACCGTAGCAAGATGAGGAGGAAGACATTCTTGAAAACCCAAAATCCAACCTGGAGTACACGTACGTGACTTGTAACCAAGAGGTCGGAAATTTATTCCTGGGGAAGATATTCTTGGGTTTCGTAGAACCGTTGACTCGGGCCAGAACAGGTATCCGTTCGAGTACAACATTACCCAAAAGAATAAAACAAACAAAGCACAAAAAAAATACTTACGCAAAAATGTTTGTTATTGATACTCCGGCTAAAGACGATAAGAAAATAGTTTAGAGAATCAGAAAATACATTGCCATCAAGTACACCTGACAATATCTCACTCAACAGGGATTTTTGTGAATGAGATTCCACCTTGTGATTAATTAGCACAAGTATGAGCCTTGAGCTCATCAAGCGACATAGATTACGGTTGACTCTCCTTTTCAAAAGTCTTGAGGGAAAACGATTATGATGTGAAAAGTTATCATAAAATTTGCTATCATCAAAATAAGATGCATAGTTTTTATTTTTACCTGAAGTAGCTTGACCAGGGAAATTCGACAACCTGTTAATGATCTCTTTATATCCTTTCATTATCATTTTTAGATTGTCTTCGCCATCTTTTCTTTTTTCTTCTGGTTCCTTTTTCACATCGAGAACAACATCATTTCCCTTTATATCATAAGAAGATTTATGACCTCTTCTTCGATGAAATGATTTCGGAAGACTGTCTCTCCTTTGAACATTTGAGGAACATCTTGAACTGACCTTTCTGGTATAGAACACAGAGCGAGTACTAAAACCAATTGGTTTAGACATGCGAATGTCAATTACACCTTCAATAATCAAATCTAAGGTGTGTTGAAGACAATCAATAGATTTGTCATTCAACCTAGATTTTCTCTCTCGTTCAACATGTCCTTTTGAATCACAAAAGAGGCATATTTTCTGATCAAAGAGGTGATCAGGAGAAACAGTTTTACAACCATTGTTAGGAGACTTCTTCCTTCCATGTGGTGTGGATATTCCTTGTTTAGAGGAAGACACAATCACATCATTTCTTACAGGAAGGGATTCAGATGTTACTTCTGGTTTAGGGACGTTTTCAGTCGTAGCAGAAGTACTTGGTATATTAGACTGCTTAGAGAATCCTTGAATAGAGAGTTTACACAAGCGATGTTCAATTTCCAAGGCATCCTTTTTCAGGCTAGCCTCAAGAGTCATACGTGAAGAATGATCTTTAGTATTTTCCTTGAATTTGCAGTCTCTTATTACACCAAGAAGAACATTTACATGGTGTTTCAACCAATTAAATATATCAGCTTGAATTATAACAAGATTTAGAATCAATTCACTTTCTTCATCTGAATCCCGTTCATTGCTAGAGAAGCTCTCTTTTGAAGGGTAATCGGGATCACACATGTCGATGTTAGTCTGTCTCGTCTGAACACAAGGTTCGTCTATATTCGCGATTGAAGAAACTTTCTCTTTAATAGAATTTGACGAGATATAACTTTTATTTCTGGCGACGTGTTTATCAAAGATAATACTCTTGTCCATAGAGTCGGATCGCTACAAACACAGACTTGTAAGGTCTTAAACGTGTTTGCCTGCTCTGATACCAATTGAAAAAGCGGGGGTCTAATAGCACCACCCAATATTTCGCTTAACAATCTGTATGGAAAAACTCCAATATACTTTGCTAGAGAATCAACTAGACAGTCAGACTCAATACAGACTAAAGTATATCGAGGAGTTAATATCTCTCTCTTGTTTTGATCTACTCGAGCTAATAGAAATCAGCGAGTCTTTAATCAAACACAAGAAATAACTTGGATGGTACCAAAGACCAATATCCAAGGATCAATCAATGACAATCAACAACCGAAGGTTGGATTACTCTAATTGATGATCTAACGCACAACTTGTATTATTTCAATTATAAAGATAAAACAATATAATGCGGAAATTGAAATAACACAGACACCATAAATTTTGTTAACGAGGAAACCGCAAATGCAGAAAAACTCCGGGACCTAGTACAGATTGAACACACACTGTATTAATCCGCTACAGACACTAGCCTACTCGAAGCTAACTTCAGACTGGACTGTAGTTGAAACAATCAATCTCCCACTGATCCAAGGTACAATTATGCTCCTACGCCTCTGATCCCAGCAGGATATTGCACACTTGATTCCCTTAGCTGATCTCACCCACAACTAAGAGTTGCTACGACCCAAAATCGCAGGCTTTGACAATAAACAAATCTGTCTCACACAGACAAGTCTATCAAAGGATCAATCTGTCTCCCACAGATAAACCCTAAAGGTTTTGTTCCGTCTTTTGATAATAATCAAGGTGAACAGGAATCAATTGATAATCCGGTCTTATATTCCCGAAGAACAGCCTAGATTAATCAATCACCTCACAACAATCTTAATCGTATGGTAGCGAAACAAGATGTTGCGGAATCACAAACGATGAGACGAAGACGTTTGTGATTACTTTTTATATCTTGCCTATCGGATATATCAATCTCAAGCCAATCAATCTGATTGTACTCGTACGATAGAAGATGCAAGATCAGATCACACAACTACGATAAAAGTAGTATCGGTCTGGCTTCACAATCCCAATGAAGTCTTTAAGTCGTTAACCCGGTTTGAGAAAAAAAAACAAAGGTTAAAGGAGAATCGACTCTAGTATGCAAATTAGTATCACAAGTAAGGTGTGGGGATTAGTTTTGCACAATACTAGATGTCTCCTTTATATAGTCTTTCAAATCAGGGATTTGCCTTGGTCACAAAGCAAACAATATCCACCGTTAGATGAAAACCTGATTTAGATTCAATCTAATATTTCTCAACTGTTAGATCGAAAACTTAGCTTGTTACACACACTTGACAATGCACACTTCTAGGTTTGTTAACCATACCCAAACGTATGCACTTGTTGGTTCAACAATAGTTAACCAAAAGATTAGCCATATGAGCATTTCATATCAACCATGTTCTTCTTCACCATAACTAGTTCAAATGAACTAGTTAGAGAGTTGTTCAATTGCAAGGAAGTCTTATGTACTACACAAGACACAATTGAAGCGAAGATGATTTGATTCACTTGAATCGGTTCATGAACTTTTATAGCCACGGTTTGCAAACTGCATTCCTTAGTATTTTTAAGTTTAAGTTCAGAAATCATCTTCAAATATATAACATTTCTCAAGTTCGAAGACTAGGTTCGCGTACTTAAGCAACCGGGCAGAGTTTACAAACTCCAGCAGAAAATCTCGGCAAGAGACCTTCCGCCGGTTCGCGGACGCCGCTAGTTCGTCAACTCCAGCAGAATTTTTTGGAATGAGAAGTTCGACAGTTTGCGCACTGAGTTCGTGGACTTGGCAACAAGCCATTCTTCCGGTTTCTCTTGATCAAAAAAGTTCGCAAACTTTGGTTCAAGGAATAAGACTTATACATAAATGTGTTTCCACAACAATATTTTTGTCCACAATTGGTTATGTAATCTAAACTCTTATTTCAATCATTGAAACATTCTTAGAGGACGTTATACAGTTGTTACACCATTTCTCGTCAAAGCAATTTTCAAAGTGATTGAAACATATCATGACTTTCGTCACTAGGTAAAGATAAACTTGATCGAAGCGAAAAGCTTACCAACACATATTTCGAGATATAGATAGGCGAGGTATACTCGGCTCGAAATACCAAATGTGTATAGTCTAAGTCTATATATATATATAGCATACGACTTTTTGTCTCAAAGAGTAGGAGATATAGTAAATAAACTTTTGAATGATATATAAGTTCAAGTATTCACATGCCTTATTGTCGAGAAGTTCCACCGGTTCCTTGAGTAGTTCTTCTTCTTGTACGATGAATCGCCACGAAGTCCTTGAGCTCAACTACATTTTCTATCCTAGTCCGAGACTTAGCTATAATAGACTAGAAATCAAGACTTATAGTTTTGATCACTAACATTGAAAAACATGCTTGAGATAGAAATGCATGCGAGTTCGACCGAGCAATGCTCTAACAACGTGTACTGGTTTGCGTACCTTAAGACTTAAACTGCTTCCGAGTCCACATAATTTTTCTGGTACTTGTACCGGTTTGTATACCAATCCAGTTTCGTGAGCACAATTACTTTATGGTTTGCATACGGGTATGCGTACCGATCTGGTTCACGAGTTGATGGATTTTATTCAAAGTATACATAAGAATACGTATACCAAAAATACATTTGCCGACATATAGCTACTCCGTTACATGTACGAGTACATGTAATAGGCTTCAGACTTATATCAGGTTTCTCAGTTTGTCAGACTGATAACATTGTCTTATATCCGAATACAATAGTTCTATATTTATATCTAAATCAATTAGAAACATTCTCGAATAACATTAATGATACATATCATTGTTTCAGGATATTTCCTAACGATAAACTTGAATCACGATTTTGATTCCGAACAACAAAATTTTCATTAACCGAAATTCATCAAGTATGAACAAATGTTCATTAAGCTTAGTCATTATATTTTGAGAATCTTTTAATTTGGCATTTAATACTCAACTCGAAAATCTTGTTTATGCATAATAGTCTACGACATAGTCTCAGATAGAAAGATGAATATAACTTGAGATACAGGTGGTTTTGCCTTCACTTATCTTTTGTCAATGAATATATCCAAAAGCTTCGGTTGATCTTTTCCTTCAAATAGTAGAGCGCAATGATGACTTCCGCGATGTTCGTATCTCAACTACACTTCTATCCTAATCCAAGACTTAACTAATTCTATTGTAGAAATCAAGATATAGTTTTTCCAACTAAATTTGACAACAAGCTTGAGATAGCAACACTTGTGAGTTCGTCCGAGAAATTATTTAACATGAACTATAACTGAACCGTGTACAAATACTTGTTCATGAAAGGTTATCCGAAACTAGCCAAACGAACTATAAGATTAATTATTTTTATATAACACTTTAAAAATTTAATCTTGAGTCACAACCATAAGTTATAATGTGATCAAATATATCTAGATACTGTTTTTAGAGAGTTATTCAAAATGCCGACCGATTATCTCATAGAAATAAATTTGATGCATCTGAAGATATTCGACAGTGTAAGTACGTGTACATGGGACATGTACTGTATTCCTATTCATGAGTAATTTTTTCAAGGTACATGTACCAGGTATGTGTACCCTTAAGACAAAAACGGGTTCAGGACTCCGCAGATCTTTTCCGTCTTGCATACGGGGTATGTGTACTTTTCTGATTTGGAAACCAACAAATATTTTCCGGTTTGCAGACTAGGTATGCGTACCTTGTTGGTTCATGAGTCAACAGAATTTTTATAGTAACCAATCTAATCAATCTTGCTATGACAATCAAACTTGACATACCAACGCTTGGTGAGTTCAACCGAGCTATGCTTTAATAGTTATCCATACCACAAATTCGTTGCCGAACTATAGCTACGCCAGTACGTGTACTGGCATGGGTACATGTACTACGGCTTCGGATCTATAAAAGTTCTCCCAGTATGTGAACTGGTATGCATACTATTATGTATCCAGATTTACAGTAGTTTTATATCTCTATAATAATCATTTCGAAATATTCCCGAATAACATCAATGACACATATCACTGTTCCAGGCTATTTTCAAATGACTAAATCTTGAATCACGATTTAGGTCATAAACAATAAACTTTTCTTAACCAAATTCATCAAGTACGAACAAATGTTCTTAAGCTTAGTCATATATATTTCGAGAATAATTAACAAGATAAACTTGACATGAAATTCTTGTTGTACATGTATCTATTTTAGTCATGCGACATTGTCTCATAAATAGAAAGGTGAAAACTTGAGTAACAGGTGACTCAGTCTTCACTTAACTTTTGTTGATGAAGTTCTCCAAAAACTTCGGCTTATTTTCGCCTTCAAAAAGTAGAATGCAGTGATGTCTGGTACTCAACTACACACTTATATCCTACTCCGAGACTTGACTAAATGTAAAGTAGAAATCAAGATATAGTTTTGATAAACTAAATTTGATAACAAACTTGAGATAGGAACACTTGTGAGTTCGACCTAGCAATGCTCTAACACGATCATACCAAAATGAAGAGGGAGGGAAGAACTAATACTTTTTCCGTGTTTAAGTCGCTGTTTTTACATTTCCTATTTATGTCTAAAGTATAGATAATAAAAATAAAGAAATGGGTGCCACAAGGGTACCAGTTTTGGGCCTTTTGGCTAACCTAGAGGATCCACAATCATGTATGACCAAATTTATTCCTTCCATATTATAAAAACCGATATACTTTTAACAAACAAAAAAATAAATCAATTTGGTCAATTTATAGGAAAAAATGACGGATGTAGCATCATTTATGAGAAAAAATAAAAACAAAAAAAACTAAGAAAGCTAAATGACTATAAATGCCAATTTGGCCAGACGGAGATTTAGATTTTCTGTTGGCGTCATGTGCAGTATAGTCAAAATCACTCTCCAAGGCCGATTACTCGCCGAGTAATCTCTACAATCTATATGACCGAGGTGATTTTCAGTTCCAAGCCAGTTCCGATTTTTAACGATTAAGGCGGCCGATTTTGACCTATTTTGAGGAAAGCGAGTTAACGATTTTCCGAGTTCTTGCATGCACTATATAAAATCAGAAAAAAAAATCTTATCCCCTTAGATGGGAAATATCAAATACAAAAACCTCTAAATACATGATCAGTACATTTAATATAACAATATTATACATTTAACTACATGCTAGTGTTAAAATTTAAACTTTAATTAGGTACAAATCATGACTTATTGTGAACGACGATATATAAGTTTGCGATGGCATTGGACTGATGCTTCATAATTCTGCAGGTAAGTTTGAACATGAATGCTAAATTTGAACTTTAATTAGGTACAAATCATGACTTATTGTGAACGACAATATATAAGTTTGCGATGGCATTGGACTGATGCTTCATAATTCTGCAGGTAAGTTTGAACATGAATGCTATATCTATAAATGTATACACTTAGATGGGAGCAGACAGAGATAGAAGAGTTGATGCGTGTTATACTATGGGAGGAAGAACTCAACTTACAACAAATATGCTTTGAAATTGATGCATATAATGTATAAGTAGCATCTAATGATGATTATCAGAGAGTCAGATGAGAATCACAAACTCTGGTTTTGGACATTATTAGCTTTTTTTTAGTAGACCCCATTATGGACCTGCAAATTTATTAATAGGAAACTCAATAAACCAGCTGATAAGCTGGCAAAACATTCTCGTGTATTTCAGATTAGTATAAGTTGGATCTTGTATCCACTAAGTTTTATTGTGGAGGCATTATATGCTAACACTAACTGTATACTAATCTCCAACATCTAATAAAAAATATTTGTATCAAAAAAAAATAAAAGTCTGTAATAAATAGATATCGAGTATTAGATCGAGGTTTGGAGATTTCCAAGTCTGAACTTATTGCTCCTCACTCTCCAACCGAGTAGAACTGAGGAACGTTTTTGACTATGTAGCTTTTTACTGTAAATGCAGTTTAAATTTTCGTCTGGTTTATAAGCGCACATTATATTGACGTTTTAAAGTGAATACGATTTGAACTTGTGATCCATAAAATACTATTCTAGTATTTCCTTTGACCGGAGATCGTCGTTTATTAAATATCTCTGGTTTGTAAGCTCACATTATGTTAACATATTGAAGTAGAAACTGATTATGACTTCGCTCCATCAAATCCTTTTCTAGTGGGTATCTATGAAATGACGAGCGTTTAAAATGTCTCTGAAGTGGAACGTGATTTTAATTTGGTTTTTGCGAAACCTAATTCTCTTCTCTGTGTGCGTTTTGGCTTAAAAGAACAAACCAAAAGCCAAACATAACTTGTCCTCTAAAAACAAAATATCAAATAAATTGATTGTATATTATGGGATTTTTTATATCTTTTCATTCTAGAAAGATACTAGTCATAGTGAAAATCAAATTTCTACTACAATTGTTATTTTTTTTATTTCTGGAAGCAAAAAAAATCAGAAGTTAGTTTGAGTATCTAGCAAGTGAAAAAACAGAGCTTCAACAAAGATTTGAGAGAAAAAGTGCGTACCCAATTCAAATATAATCCCAAAGACTATAGATAAAGATGAGTCTCTTTCGTAAAACAAGGACCTGAGATAATTCTAAATTAGATGAACTCTTCTTGCCAGAAACAAAAGGAAAAATTTGGCGGTTTCGCCCAATAGCAATGATCCGGATAAGATCAAATGAAAAACCACCCTAAGATTAGATGAAACACCACCCTTTGGATAAAATTTGGCGGTTTCGCCTAATACTACAATTTTCTTACCAATCAAAATCCCCGAATTGATGACAATAATGATTTTCGTTGGAAAAAATTATGACAAATGTAAGTTATTACAAGGATTAGATTGATTATTTGGAAATTAACTCAAAGAGCTCTCCCAATCGCAAGTAGATTAGCAACTCATATTTCAGAGATATCAACAGTTTGTCCAATGTGTAATTCCAATTTATACCCGAGAGACTTAACAACATCTTTTCAGTTTTTGTAGTTTCGGAAGACCCTTATGGTTTGGTGGTTCTATGAGCACAGTTAGTTCTCAGATTTTCTCATACTCGATATGTACATGGGGAGAAAGATGGATTTCTAACTCAATATACACGCAATTTATAGAAAATATTGCAACTATTCTCTGGTTTATATGGAAACATAGAGTTCAGTAGTATTTGAAAAAATAAAGCCCGATCTAACTAGCTAGCCTTATTGAACAAATTAAGAAGTTTATGCAATCTATCCCAATAAAGGACATATTTCCAATTAAACATCACCAAAAGGAAAAAAACAATCAAACCTTCGTTGACTTCTTTTTGATCGGATTGGATATTTTTCATAGACACGTGTTTCAAGAAATAAGACTTATTAATAGGTTACGTTTTCGCACTCTATTCAATTGATCAGTTAGAATTTATACACATTTCAGCGGATTCAGATTGAGCTTTTTCTACTTTAATCTTCAGTTGATCATTGTTAATCTCGATTTGGTGGGGTATATTCAGCTACTGTCAACGCCTCCTCACACACTGCGAGGTTTGAATGGTTGTATTCGTTATTGCCCGCAAGTCTGTGACCATTTGTTTAGGCTAACCCCTATGGTTTTATAATCTAGCTGTTAGATTGGCCATCCACGTCAGTTAGGGCAATCTCCTAAGTCCTATGGTATTGCTAATCTAGCATCTAGATTAGCATTCCACGTCATCTGGGACCGCTGTCCAACGCTGTTTGGTTCAATGTTTTAAATTTCAGTCGTCAGATCAAATTTTGTGATTTTTGTAATCCATGTGATTTTTGTGAGCGCTGAATCATTCAACGCTTTAAATTTCATCCATCAGATCAAATTTTATGATTTTTGTGATCCGTGTGATTTTTGTGATCTTTGAACCATTCAGCGTCGGGACCACTTTTTGAGCGCTGAATCATTCAGCGTTTCAATCTCGCTGCCAGTTGAACTGAGAGCACTTACTAAGAGAGAGAAGTAGACAGAAATAGTGTTAATTTTTTTTCACACTTTTTTTCTTGATTTGCAACATTTTTTGGCCAATCTAACCCATAGGGTTAGCCTTATGGAACCTTTTGTTTTGTCGATGCATTTGGTAACTCATAGTCACAGCGGCGCATATCTAGTGGCGCAAGGCCGGTCTTCTTTGGAGCGTAAGGCTCCGCACTTGACTCATTCAAGATGTCCGAGCTAGAAAAACGTGCCGTATATAAAACTCGGGAAATCGTAACTTTCCAAAAAATAATAACCGTTTGGTGAAACATAATAATCAGCAATACACGTGTGCATCAATAAATGGTAGAAGACGTGGCATTGAGTTGACCGACGGTTTGGACATCACACATCCTATTAAAGCTTTTTCCAAAGACAGAGAAAGGAGGAAACCTTTATGGTCTTCTTCTTCTTCTACCTTTGTTTCTCATCTCAAACCGCTCACTTAATCTCCCTGCAGATCTTGAGCAGACGCTTTCAACTCTCTCTATTCCTATGGTTTTCATGATCTTCATGTAGAATCTTTAGTTTCTCTTTATCAAATCAATTGGGAAATAAGCTTCTCCATGTAGATCTAGAACAAACATTTAGGCTTCTTCTTTGGAAATTAAAAGGGGGTTTCTTTTTTTTTTTTTTCCTTATCAAATCAATCGAGAAATACCCAATCTTATGCTTTAGCTCTGAATTGAAGATGGGTTATTTCTTTTTTCATTTTGATTTTTGATTTCAATCAGGCTTTTCTTTGTAACCATCCATTTTCTTATTTATTTTGTTCATCTAGATTTATACACGTATTATTGAACTGATAAGATCGTAATTGGATCTTTTTTTTCAATTCTTCTAACTCTCTTCTAATAGGTAAGTGCAGGGAACTCCATTAATGGAGGATCTTTTTGAACTGAATACAACAATGCCGTAGGCTAACACTCCGAGCAACACACGTGTCTGATATGAATTGGGGCCTGCACTGCGAATTGCATATACTCCGAAATCAGGCAGTACTGTTGGATCTTCAGTAGTCCGTTGATTGAAAAGCCACCACGTGTTATTGAACCGCCGCCATTGTCCATCTAGAAACCATCTAGAGAGTTCCATTTCCTTATGTTATAAATATCTCTCAAGACATTTGGGGCGAAATCATTTTGCTGCTCCGAAAAGGTAATCCTCCATTAATGGAGTTCTTGAGTTTTTTTAATTTTTCTTTTTTTTCTCTTTCTTCTCTTTCTGCTTCAGCAATTGCTATCTGAATTCAATTCTCGTTTTGCTAATCTTTCTACTCTATCTCAACATCCGATTTACTTCATCAATTATAATCGGTATTTGTTTTGTAATTTGTAGATCTTTGATTTGAAAGATCGGAAAAATGAAGAAAGCTTCTGCCAGGAACCCTAGATATCAAATCAAAAGCTCTGCAAACAGTAAGGTAATATAAGACTAGAAAATTGGTTTATGTTGATTTCAGTTGTGATTGTTAAATTATATAATCCTATTCAATTCTGTAATACTGATTCTTGAATCCTGTATTGTGGATTTTTCCTTTTATTGAAGCATGTTCACTGGTTTTTACTGATGGAAAACATGCATACCTGTGCATCTTTGCCAAGACTGTTAAAAGGTCTCTGAATGATTCTTGTAATTGGAAGTATTTTTCTCCAAGACAAGTTTGATTGGTCATTAGTCTTTCATTTTAAACTCTACTTGTTTCAACGAATTTTTAGTTTGTATTCTGTCAAATACTTGTAAAGTTTGTGTGAATCTTGAAATTCGTAGCACCGCCATTGTCCATCTAGAAACCATCTAGAGAGTTCCGTTTCCTTCTGTTATAAATATCTCTCAAGACGTTTGGGGCGAAATCATTTTGCTGCTCCGAAAAGGTAATCCTCCATTAATGGAGTTCTTGAGTTTTTTTAAGAGAGCTGCTATATGTTGATTTCAATGTAAAAGATTGTTAAATTATTGTTAGGTTTAATTCGTTGGTTGCATAACCAATATAGATTGGTTTCAGTTATGTAATAATAGGTTTTAAATTATGATTCAATTTTGTAATAATGATTCTTGAAGTATATTTTTCCGTTTGTTTAAAATGTTATTCGTCATGTTATTTAGCATGTATTTCTTTTAAGGTTCTTACATCAATCCTGATTGTACATATGGATTTAGCAGCAATGCTGAATAAGTATCAATAATGACAATCAATAACGGTCTGAGTTTCTTTTACTTGTATGTTATGTTTTGTTACACCTGTTACCAACTATTCCTTTTATAACAGAAGGAAATAAGACTAGATTAATGCATGATTGGATTTCCAATGTTTTCTTGCTTTTTAGTGTGCTCAGATTGAATTGGTAATTCAGTGACTTCTATCACATTTCAAGTTTGAGTTACCAACTATTCCTTCTACAGTTGTCAATCCTCATCTCTCTGAAAATTGGATTGAAGCCCTGTGTAATATTAATATAGTCTTCTTTTGTTTCTTCCGTTTGATATGACTGAAGTTACCTATTAGGTCAATTGTCCGCCACTTGAGTGCAAGTCTTGCATATTACTTTTCATATTTGATTAATTCTGTGGATGTCGAACAAGCATCCCAAGAGTTGCTCACTTCTCAGGATTTATTTTAATCTATACTCTAAGAATGGAAATGGAGATATCTGATTGCTTGGTTTGTGCTATTAACTTGATTTGTGCATTCCCAAGAGTTTACTGTTGACTGATGTTCATTAGTGTCTACTGTTGTATTTTATTGTGTTTATAAAGCAGTCTCGAGGAGGCAAAGGCAAAACTCATCATGAACTATATTCCTCTGAGGATGATGTGTCAGACTATGAGAAAGAGTCGAACCAGGTAAGTATATTCGAATTTTATGAACTTTATGCATATATTAAGATAGTATTGGTAAACATTATAGCTCTGTAGTTGAAATGTATAACTATTTCTTTGACTTTCTTAGACTTGTTTAATCTCATACGTACGTAAAATGCAGCATCGAAGAGTTTCTGGCCGTGACACCAGGAATAAGGGAACAAGTGTGAAGAAAATTGAACGAAGCTCTTCTTATGACACTAAAGGGAAGGGCAAAACTCATCATGAACTATATTCCTCCGAGGATGATGTGTCTGACTATGAGAAAGAGTTGAACCTGGTAAATATATTCGAACTTTATGAACTTTATGTATATATTAAGATAGTATTGGGTATACAGTATAGTAGTTCTGTGGTTGAAATGTATAATTATTTCTTTGATTTTAACTTTCTTAGACTTGTTTAATCTCATACGTACGTAAAAATGCAGCCTGGAAGAGTTTCTGGCCGTGACACCAGGAACAAGGGAACAAGTGTGAAGAAAATTGAACGAAGCTATTCTTCTGAAGTCGGCAAATCTGCCAAAGAGTATCAAGGAAAGGTATGTAACAGTTGTGCATTTTCTTTTTATCTCTCTCTGACAGCTTTTTCTTTTTATCCTGTAATTTTAGTGTGGTCTTCTTTTGTTTCTTTAATTAGATATGACTGCAGTTACCTTTAGGTCAATTGTGTCTCAAAATTATTCAAGTCTTGCATATTATACATGTTCCTACTTGGTTGATGCTGTGGATGTGGGTATTTAGACATCCGATTACTTGCTTTGTGCTATTAGCTTGATTTGTTTATTCATAAGAGTTTATTGTTGATTATGATGTTTGTTTTTATGCAGCCTAGAAGAGTTTCTGGCCGTGACACCAGGAACAAGGGAACAAGTGTGAAGAAAATTGAACGAAGCTATTCTTTTGAAGTCGGCAAATCTGCCAAAGAGCATCAAGGAAAGGTATGTAACAGTTGTGCATTTTCTTTTTATCTCTCTCTGACAGCTTTTTCTTTTTATCCTGTAATTTTAGTGTGGTCTTCTTTTGTTTCTTTAATTAGATATGACTGCAGTTACCTTTAGGTCAATTGTCTCTCAAAATTATTGAAGTCTTGCATATTATACATGTTCGTACTTGGTTGATGCTGTGGATGTGGGTATTTAGACATCTGATTACTTGCTTTGTGCTATTAGCTTGATTTGTTTACTCATAAGAGTTTATTGTTGATTATGATGTTTGTTTTTATGAACTTTATTATTTGTGCTTACACATCAGCTTGAAGGAGGCAAGGCGAAAACTCATCAACCACTGTGGCCCTCCAAAGACTCTTCCTCTGAAGATTCTGTGTCAGATTTTGAGAAGGAGTCGCAACATGTAATTTTTTCTTTACTTTATGGATATTATAATATAAATAGTTTTGATTATATAAATTTATAATACAATTTGTATAAGTATTATATAACCATTAAGTTTTTAAGATTGTTTTGATCTCATAGGTACTCAAAATTCAACCTCAAAGAGTTTATAACACCAGAAGCAAGGTTCAAATCCTGAAAAAACCTGTTCGAAAAATTTGCCCTGCTCAAGAAAGAAGGGTAGGATACATGGATGGTGATCGGAAGGTATATGATTTTTTTTCATGCATTTTCTATTTGTTATGCTTATTTTTTTGACAATGAATTTGTAGTTATATGCTAGTTACGTCAACTAGATTACCATCCTCACAACTTCAGCCAGTCACACTAACAAGGCCTCCACGATTACTTAAACTGTAGCTGCAACCTTTAGTTTTGCTCTTTCACAAGTTGTCACAATACTTTAAGCCTTGAAAAATGTATTCGGCTCAATATGTTGGTATTGAGCTTCAAGTTCTAAAGTTATTTATCTACATTCCAGCTATCGTATAGCCATTAGGTATATCAGCAATATATTGTTAATAGTGCAATCATTAGGTATATCCGCAATATTTCATTGTATTGGTATTGAAACTGGATCACAAATTGTCTTTGGAAAATTCACTTTGAGCAATATTTTTGGATAAAACTAGAACGAACTCCTCTCAGACTTTGTGACTGTGATGCAGTAGTCTAGAATTAGCCACCAGTACCTGTTACCATTTTGTTTTCTGCATAGCTGAACTTTTGAAACACCGACATGATTGCTGTTACCATGTCTCCTGCGGTTTATTTTAGAATACTAATTCTGAGCGAGTGTAAGTTGGTTATTTGTATTGCTCAGTTCCGATAAACATGTATACAAACCATTTGTCTTGTTTGATGTGTAAGCTGGCAAAATGATTGATGTCAATTTGTTTTTAAGCGGTGAATTACAATCTGTTGAAGTTTAGCTTTAGGATTATGTGTAATTGTTCAAGGATTTTGGTCTTTTATGCAATCCTGTTGTGATGTCTTTTTTGTTATATGTGCAGGAAACTGGATGCTCTTTGAGGGATGCTTTATCCGAAAGTCTGGAGAGTTTCTATAGTGACCTATATGGAAGTATCAATGGTGATGTTCGTTACAAGGAAGTTAAGTCTGATTTGTATGGAACTCTTCGAGCTCTTACATTCGAATTGGTGAATAACATGCTCTATAAGATGGATGGAGTTCAGCCGTTGCAGTGGGAAGAAACTCATTTGAGTGGGAGGAAGCTCAGCAGGAGTTGTGGGATTGACTGTTGTGATGTTAGAGGATGTCTCTTTTTGTTTCATTGTATTGTTTGTGAAACTGATATAATACTTGTAATGGATGTCCCTTTCACGGACTCACCGAGGGAAACCCAAGTGGTTTTTTTTTTTTTGGGAATTTTTTAGTTTTTTTTTTCCAACTTATGAATCTGTGCTACATTACATTTTCTCCAGGCTTTTCTTCCATGTGCTGGTTCTAGCCCCTCTGGTTGATATAATGGAGTAATGGATCTAGTCTCTTTTGGTATTATCAATTTGCAGCCTTTTTTCTCTCTTCTTTTGCTTCTGTTGGGTTTGCTTGTGATGTTGTATATTTCCTAGTCCCTTCTCTGTTTTTTTATTTTCTATTTGGCTTTGCTTTGCTTCGTAAGCTTAGACTTTTCCGCTATGAAAATGCATTAGATGGACGGTCGCTTTTTTGTGGTCGCTCAAATTGCTAACTCAATCGGGGAGTAACGGTTAGCCTAACCCAAGCGGTCATTATCCCAATTGACAATGGGCCAATGGCATTGCGCACAACTAAGCCTAGTAACTAGTCCAAGTGTACAGTAAGTAGGGGTGTGCAACAGACGGATACGGGTTAGGGGTCACCTGCGTCCAAAATTGTGGATTTGGAAAATCCAAACGTGACCGGTCCAATCATCCACGGGTTTGACATCCACATATCAACGGATGATAGGGACCGGATACGGATTATCCATAGATTTAGTCAAAAAAAAAAGAAAGAAAAGGTAAAACAAAATGTAATTCTACAAAATACCCTAACCTAGTCAGGTAATCAATCATCCAGGGGGTTAGTCGTGGGGGAGTTTGAGGGAGTCTCTCCAAATCTCCGTTAGTCGTGGGGGAGTTTAGAGGAGTCTCCTAAACTCTCTAGAAAACACCTGTTAGTCGCTGGGGAGTTTAAAAAAAGCTCTTGAACTCCCTGTTAGTCATAAAACCCTACAATACTAGGGAGTTGGTTGCTTTGGGGAGTTCGAAGGAGTTTTTAGTGTATTTTGGTCTCACAACAAATCTCTCAAAAGAGTAGAGATTTGGGAAGGAGTTTGGTGTGTAGAAAACCATAGGAGAAAGAAGAGGAAACGTTTTTTTCCAGGTATGTTTTTTTTCTTCTTTGATCTCCATGATTGTTTATAATAGTTTGATTTGTGTACTATTTTGATTTTTTTTCATATCTTTGATCTCCATGATTGTTTATTTTGATTGTGTGTATAGTTTTTTTTTTGTGGGTACTCTCTCTCTGTCAAAACCCTAATTTGTGGTTCAAAAGATCTTGGTAAGAAATTGTATGATTTGATTATAATGATATCTTTAAATTCCACCGTTGGAATATGATGAAATTTGAGTATGTCGTAGTTTACCTTGTTATAGAAGGACAGTAAAATTTTCACGCGGATCAGGTCACGTTTGCTACTGCAAAGCTTGCACAATATATGACTATGGTCTGCTGAGTTTAAATCCCGAATAGGGGACTGATTCCTATTTATCTCATTCTCCGCTTATCGGACAAAGCTGAAATTTTAGTATGATGTTTGTATATATGAAGGTTTCCTACTGTAGAAATTTCATGAAGTTCTGATCAATTTAGGTACACCAAAGTGTGAGAAATCCAGAACTGAATTTTGTATGCACGTATTGAAAGTAGTCGGGTTCTGAGTAATGTATCTTTTTAATGAACCGTTGGAATGCTAAGATTTTTGAGTGTGTTGTGGAATATTGAGTTGTAAGTGTACCGTAAAAATTTCAAGAGGATCAGGTAAGTATTAGTACTGCAAAGATTGGACAATCTGAAACTGTGTTTCGGTGAAACAGAATTCCTTTACAGCTATCTTCATAATTTGTTATGTCATCATGCATTAATTGGCTTGCTACTTTGCATGGGTGTCATTGAGAATCACTATCACTTGTTAAGTCCTCTTATTTAGACACATACTTCTCTTCTATTCTATATGCCAAAGTTCAATACAGTGGCGTACTTCATTCCGTATTGGCGTATTTTAGCCAATTCATACGGTGCTTTTGTTGCAAGGAGTTGCTAAGGGATTTTCTTTGATTAAAAATTTGGATAAGTAGCGCTGCGCGTTAGTACTGTGTAATCTAGTATCACATTTTTTTTTATCATGTTTACATTAGACTGTTTGGTGTTATTACTATCCTTGCTTTGTTAAGTTCTAGTATTAGTCTAAGTGCTAATGTAGCTAACATGTCACACCATAGAATGGAAAAATCCAGCCAACCTGCTGAAAACAACAAGAAGAAAAAGAATGTTAGGAAGAATAAGAATACGGAACCGGAAACGGAAGTGACTACGAATTACAAACAATGGACAACTCGAGAGACTGAGAAATTATTGGAACTGTTGGTAGAAGCTACACTTGAGAAGAAGAAAGACACTAGTGGATGTTCGTGAACAAAGGGAGTTAGAATTGTATGGAGACCGTTAAATTGAAGGGAAAAAAAATTATCTCGTTGCACAAAATAACATACTATTGATACAGAGATATGATCATTTTCATTTATTTTTTTCTTTTGATTAAAGATCAATGTTATTTGCAAATAAGGGTTTATTGTTTCTTAAAAGAGAATGAGTTAGGAGTGAACTCTCTCAAACTCCCCCAAACTCCCTCTAATAAACTCTCTCAAACTCCCTACACTCCCCCAAACTCCCTGAACTCAAAAACACAAAACTCTCTCAAACTCTCTCAAAATTCCTGAGATTTAAAATACACTCAACTCCTCCGAAATCACTCGAGGACTAACCCCCTGATCGTCTCGCTCTACGTTCAAGATTGATTTGAGTGAGGAACAACAATGGTATGTAGCTCCATCTCTTGATTTCTACAATCCGGAGCTCACGAATACTAATGTTAGTATCCATTCTCTAAATTTTCAGTTATTTATCGCTATAGTAATCCAGTTTTCTTCCATTTTTTTATGATAAAATCGATACCAAATAACTCATTGAGTAGTGGTATAATTTGAACCAGTTAGGCTACAAGAATTTGTTCACGACAATTGCGATTTAGTGCAATTGGTAATATCTAATGTTGGCCACGAGATCTGTGTTGATGTTGATGTTGATGCTAGGGTCAAATTTGTTCACGACAAGTGCCATCTCAGATTATTCAGTGATCAGTTGTATTAAATTGTTACAAGATATATTCACATTAATACAGGATATAACTAATTTGGAAACCATAGATATACGTAGTCGACGCGGGTTGTCAACGACATTGAGCTTAGAGCGTAGTCGACAAAAAATGATCCTTTGGTGTGGCCTCCGTAAAGATATCAGCAACTTGACCGTTAGACGAAACAAAACGAACAACAAGTTGACCACTTTGAACTCTCTCACGAACAAAATGATAGTCAATTTCTATGTGTTTTGTGCGACCATGAAACACTGAATTCATTGTAAGATAGGTAGCTCCCAAGTTATCACACCACAGAGTGGGAGGAAATTGAACATAAGCCTTTAGTTCCCGAAGAAGAGATTCAATCCACATTAATTCAGCAGTCGCAATGGCCAAACATTGATACTCGGATTCAGTACTGGACCTAGAGACTGTAGGTTTCTTACGAGAACTCCAAGAAATAAGATTAGAACCAAGATAAACACAATATCCACTCGTAGAACGACGATCAAGATGGTCACCCGCCCAATCAGCATCAGTATAAGCCGAAAAACTAAGTTGCAAATTGTTTGCCGGACGAAGAAGAATACCAAAGGTAGAAGTATGGTGCAAATAGCGAAGTATACGCTTAACAAGAGCCAAATGAGCTTCTGTAGGTTTATGCATAAATTGACATACCTTATTAATAACAAAGGCAATGTCTGGTCTTGTCATAGAGAGATATTGAAGACCACCAACTAGACTCCTGTACAAAGTGGCATCTGACAGTAAAGGACTGCCAACTGGGTGAATATCAGTAGATGTACTAAAAGGAGTGGTAACCGGTTTCGCTCCCTGCATGTTAGCACGAACAAGAAGATCTTCGACATAGCGACGTTGTGAAAGAAACAACCCACCAGAAGCTTGCGTGACCTTTATGCAAAGAAAATATGAAAGAGAGCCAAGATCCTTGAGAGCAAACTCACTGTGAAGAGTACTCATAAGTGATTCTATACATGCCGTAGAAGATCCCGTCAAAATTATATCGTCCACATAAACCAAAAGAAATGTAATGTCCTCAGCTGATCGTCGAATGAATAAAGAACTATCAGAAATAGAGTTAACAAATCCAAGTTTCGGAAGAAAGGAGCTAAGACGAGTATACCAAGCACGAGGATCCTGTTTAAGGCCATAATTTACAGTCATAGTCAGGAAACTGTGGATCTACGTAACCAGGGGGTTGCTTCATGTAGACTTTTTCAGTGAGAAAAACATTTCGAACATCAAGTTGATGAATAAGCCAGTGGTAAGACAAGGCTAACGTCAATATAACACGAATAGTGCATGGTTTAATAATCAGACTAAAAGTCTCACCGTGATCAATACCTTCTTGTTGATTGAATCCCTTGGTAACCATACGAGCTTTGCGACGCTCAATGGTGTCATCAGGTCCTCTCTTACCACGATAAACCTATTTACAACCAATAATATTTTTATTAGGAGGAGGTGGAACTTTAGACCAAGTCCCATTTTTCAAAAGCGCATCAATCTCCATATCCATAGGAGGTCGCCATTTGGGATCTTTTTATTCTCAGGTTCAAACAAATCATCAGTAAGCTTTGCATATTTAGAAGCCATAAGAACCTTCTTTTTGAAGATGCCATCCTTTCCACGTGTAATCATGGGATGATCATTATGAACTGATGACTGCGAAGTGGTATGAGCTGGCTGTTCGTTAGAAAGAGCTGTTGCAAGTGGTGTCAAAGAATGAGGAAACTCAACGTCCGGAACTTGTACTGCAGACGGGAAGGGAGGAGCTTGGTAATCATCAAAATCCACACGTGGTGATGTAGACTGCACTGTAGCGGGACCCTGTAATAGTTCTGAACTGTCAGGCTCTGACAATGTTTCCCGGGATAGAAATTCAACAAGGATTTCCGTATGTTGTGTTGTTCGATCAGCAACAATCTGGTGGGTCCGTCTGTTTTCATGTGTAGTCCATAACGCAGTTCTGGCAGGAGGAAGTGTAGCGGTCTGCTGTGGAGTACCGTTGGCAACAGTAAGTGTGGGTATAACAGGAAACCAGAGCAGGTGGATCGGGTGAGCCTGGTACAAAGAATGGATCTGGTATGTTGACAGTGCAGACTGGATTCTGTTGAACAGGACTATGTAGTGCAGGTGGAGTTCTCAGTCCGAACATATTAGTGTTGTTTGAACTTCCAGATACTGTAGAGTTTAAATGAGACAAGACAGTGGGAAATATATTGGAAGAAGAAGGTGACGAAAATACCTGTAAGGGTGACGGGGAAGGGGGCAGCGCATCAGGGACAGTAGCAGCAAACGGGACCTTTTCTTAGACAAATATAACATCACGAGACCAATAAACTCGACCAGTGGGTAAATGAAGACATTTATATCCTTTGCGATCGTCACTATAGCCAAAAAAAACACAAGGAGAGGAACGCGAATCCAATTTTGTGCGACCATAGGGTCGAAGATGAGGAAAACAAAGACAACCAAAGGTGCCTAATGACAAATAATCAGGCACACGATTAAACAACAACTCATAGGGGGATTTTGAACCAGTTGGAGCGGAAGATAATCTATTCATAAGAAATGTGGCGGTAAAGAAAGCATCATACCAAAAAGACAAAGGAATGGATGCTAAAGACATTAAAGTAAGACCACTTTCGACAACATGAAGATGTCTACGTTCTACTAAACCATTTTGTGCGGAAGTGTGGGGGCAAGAGAAACGATGAAGAATGCCATTTGATTGTAGAACTTTAGTGAACTTTCGATATTCACCTCCATTATCAGACTGAAACACCTTAATTTTAATGCTAAAGATATTTTCAACATGGTTAGAGAATGTAATTTGCAACGCATCAGATTTAGCATACATAGGGAAAATCCATGTGTATGGACTAAAAGCATCGACATATAAAATGTAATAACGATAACCTTCATTAAAAAAAATAACAATATGTAATACTCTTTATCTAATAATAATATGTAATTGGTACTCATAAAAATAATCATTTCAATAAAATTAAAAAAATGATAACAATAAATTGATAATAATAAAAGAAACTAAAAGTAACAAAATTATCAGAAAAAATACGTTGATATCTAATTAATAAGATTTCTCTTTTCTACATTTTTCCCGAATCCAGTGCCCGAATATCCGAAATGCTACATCAATATCATAGCTGTAGCCTTGCTAACTAAGCCCATGATCATTAAACATTTGGGCGAAATTACTTATGTTCCTATTAATATTTCTATTTCGGTGGAATACTTAGGAATTTATTTTGGAAAAATCTATCAGTAGATTTCACCTAATTTTAAAGCCCTTTGAAATAAAACACATTTTGGTTGTCAAATAAAATGTTAGTTGTCATTGCTGGAGAATTGAGTTAATTTGAAGAAACCTATTATAGGGGCTCCAACTATTTGGTTTTGAGGGCTTCTGTGGATTCAACTATCCTAATTATAGATGAAGGGTGGCCTAATTTATTATCAAAAATACAAAAGTACCCTTTAATAACCAAAATAATAACCAAACCTAAATATAATTAATCGCGTTAGAGCATAACTTAGTTGAACTAACCAAGTAGGTCAAGTTTGGTAGTCATATTTTAGTATCAAAACTGACCCAGAGTCACTTGATTACATATTAGAGAACTTCGTTTAGATTAGACTAGAAAGTTTAGGAATGCTGAGACATACAAATATTACTCCGAAGACCTGAAGAATGTGAAGAAGTAACGACTACAACGACGACATCATCCTTCCACTTGAAGTTACTAATATTGGCTTGAACTTGTTTCAATTCCCAATTTATCTTTCAAGTCGTGCTATATTGAAAACATAACATGCGAAGATGTACATATTGTATGTAGTGTATATACTAGTCTAGTATAGAGACATGATCATAATAGATGATCATAGTATTAAGGAATTAGAACATGAAGTGTAACGTTTATCTTCTGAACTTCGTATTATAATGTAATCTTGTATTATATTGTTATGATTATGTGTAATGGGTTATGGTGAAGATTTCATCCTAGGAAACAATTTCTTTACATTTGTTTAACGGAAGTACGTTCGTGAACTTGTTTCATGAATCGAAATGGAAATTAACATATATTGGTCTAAAACAGTTTCGTGGATTCATGTTGTGACCTATCACAAGTTATATTTGTGACGGGTCCTGGTGATTGGTATGATCTATCACAAGTTATTACTCTAACGGGTCCTAACCTATCACAAGTTATCACTGTAACGGATCCTGGTGATTGGTATGACCTATCACAAGTGATCAATGTGATTGGTCCATATGAAGGAGTGTAAAACTGTTTTGCATATAACTTCTTCGTCCGAACTTGGAATGACCTCATTCTTTTTGCACTGGTTTCGTAATTAATTTCATAAAAGATTGAGGTAATTCCAATACGTGATTTTCTGTTGAATATTTATGGTGTATTGCAAATTGGATTTATGAGATGTCTGATTTCGATTTTTCAACCTTAATGTTTGATCTCATATTGTGATACACTTATGATTCGAGTGCCTTTTTGTTTTAGAGGGATTGAGTTACATACCATGTTGGTAGGATTTAACAAATGGTCTTAAGGTGTTCCAATTGAAACTCATATGTGAAAAGTCACAATATGTTGAATCAATTTATGTTTACCTAAGTTGTGTTTAGCGTAGCATATATGTTTCGGGTTTTCAACTTTTGCTATTGACACATATTAGTGAGAACTGTTTCAACCTTTATAAGGAAAAGTATGATTCTATTCGTTTTGTCCATACCTATAGAGAAGCTAATTTTGCTGCTGAAGGCATTAGTTATGATAAAGGACCTTATCTCTTAAGGGCTTTAGAATATCCCAATGCTTCTTATTTCAGATTTAAGTAGTTTGTAAGTTTTTGGGGTCTTTGGACCTATTTTCTTGTAAACTCTTTGTACATTTTTTCTATCTATTAATACAATTTAGACTTACCAAAAAGAAAACACCAGGGGAGAGTTCTTATTTGAACTTACGCTTAATGATATATATTTATGGGGAGAAGAGGCTACGAAACTTGAGGTAGTGATTTTATTTGTTGGTTAATCGTTTTTCATGTTTAAGAAAAGCTTGTGTTTATTGCATATATTTTGCTTTTTCTTAACAAAATTTCGGTACAATTGATATGTTCCGTTATTGTGTATGGATTGTTTATATGTGATTCAATTATTTCGGGTTAAGAAAAACGGTGTCATTTGACTTTCACTACACCATTTTCTTGGATTAGTAGCTTCTCTTTCGTAACTGCTCGTTCGAAACCTCTTATGAGCAGTTACGAATTCGTAACAGAAAAATGCTGTTACAAATGGGTTGTAACATCCAGCGGCTGTTACAAATCTTGTTAGATTTCGTAACTATCCTATAGCTAGTCCGAATTGCAACTGGATATGGTTCCGCGCGTGCCGTCTGTGTGCGTGGGTGGTCACAGCTTCTTAATATTTACATCCAAGAAATGTATAACTGGGGATATTTGATCCCTTGGTAACAGTCGCACGAGCTTATCAGGAGAAGGTCACTTGGTCATATACTCATACACATGACTCGAACCACTTCATCTCTTTCAACTTAAACCACTTCTCTCTTTCCATTTTCCTCATCTCTACAGAAGCGAAGTAAAGTTTGGGTTTCAGTTTGAGGGTTTGAAGGTTTCGATGTAAAGCTGAAGATGTAAGTGTTTAAAGCTTTAGATTTGTGAGTCTCTGAGTTTAAATCTGTTCTTTTCTCATCACTTTCCATTTCTCTCATCTCTGCAGAAGAAAATTTAGGGTTTCAGGATGCAAGTGAAGTTTGGGTTTCAGTTTGAAGGTTTGACGGTTTAGATCTGAAGCTGAAGATGTAAGTGTTTAAAGCTTTCATATTGTGTTTCGATTTGAGTTTCAATATGTTCTTTTCGATTAGGGTTTCATTATGGGTTTCATTATGGGTTTCAATTTTATTTAAGATTTTGGTTTAGGGTTTCGATTTTATCTGAGATTTTCGATTAGGATTTTGATTTATATATGATTTTCAATTAGGGTGTCGTTCATCTGATTGTGAGAACTCTCTCTTATGCAGCTATGCTCTAACCAAATATAATCTCTCGACAGGAATTCTATATCAAATCAATTCCTACAATCAGAATCTTAAAGTATGTTGGGTTTGTAATCAATTTTCAGTTTTGTTACTCTATCTTTCAGTTTGTGTTTTTCTCTTCATCTTTTATCGTTGTGCATGTGTTACATAAACCCTGCTTTCTTTTGGATGCAGCACAGGTGGAACATCGTTGCAAAATTTGATTGAGACCTCAAGCGAAGAATTTGCAAGGTATACAAACAAATTTTGATTGCCGGCCGAGAAATCTTGCTTCTCTTGAGAAAACTTAAAACGTATAACATTTGGTTTCAATTTGATTACCACCCTGTCACCATTTGTGAATCTCACTTTCGAATTACATGTATGCATAATTGTTCCAGGGTGGTTTATCTGAGCAAAACGATGTTTACAAGCTTTGAATACAAAAAACAAGTAAGAGAACATCTCTTTATTAAGTTAAACCAAGCAGGTTATATGAATATGTATATGATAAACTTACATTTGTTTTCCACAGTTTCATATTTTGTGATACTTTATTGATCAATTTTCCTGCTACTACATCGTTTTAAACAACTACAACCTCACAAATGTACTTCAGGTGCTTTTAAGTGCCATACATATATGTACATATATTCCATGTTTTAATTGCAGTTAAGGATTGGAAGATAAAATTGTCAATGTTAATCTGTTTAACACGTAGGGGAGTTCAAACTGTCCAATTCGGGCATGGTTGGAGTGGATAGATTCAATGCCATACTTCCTCCAATCCAAGTGAATGATGTAATATAGTATTTATTATCATACTGGCTTGTGTACTTATTCTTAAAAAATTATTAAACATCTTTTAATGACACGTGAAGGCTTGCTCAGATTTTTTATTTTTAATTCAATAAGATACAAGGGTATCTATATGGCGGTAATCCTTTTCTGGATTAAAGTATTACGTAGATGTTAGGCTCAAAAGGTTTTGAAGGGTTCAGGATCTCTTGTGTTAAGTTTCAGATAAGACAGGGTTATGATCTATTTTGTTTTTCTACGAGTAAAAGAAATATTGGCATTAAATTCCCATAGTAAAAATCCCAATTCACATACTCATAGCTGCTTGAGTGACTCGCAATAACTTTTATCTTTTTGGCTCATTACTTAACAGTGTGCACGAGACAGTAATAACTTGTGGGAAATTGATTGATTAGTGTTGTTCATATCCTAAATCAGGAGCAATTACAATAACCAACTGAGAAAACAGAAGCTCGGAGAGGGACTGATGAGAAGGTAAAAGAGGGTAAAGAACAGGTGATCAGAGCCAATGCATACTTGAGTTTTGCACCACCAGATAGCAACTCCACTTGGTAAAAGAGGTAAACTTGAGGATAAAAGATCTAGAGCGGTTGCCGGGGGATGCGACAAAGGATGCAAATTTACCGATAAGGTATACCTCAATTAAATAGTTAAATTCTCCTTTCCCTTTGAAAACTAAGTGCAGAACATTGAAGTTAAGCTGACTAGTTGTGGGGAAAAGGTGATAGCATGAATAAAATACAGTGTAGTGCTTTGCAGAGGATGAAATTAATAGAAGCTACTCTGGGTAAAGCCAGGCGTGTTTACCACGATTGCTCTTCCATGGCAACCAAGATATGAGCTATGACGTACAATACTGAAGAACAAATTCGGGATCAAAAGAATCAAGCTATATATCTTGTTGAGCTTGCTTCCAGTACTACATCGAAAGGTCTTCGTTTCCTTTCCATGAGGCTCACTGATAGTTATTTCTCATTGCATCCTGAAAAGCGGGAGTTCCTAAACCAACACAAATTAAATGACCCCGACCTCTATCACTTTTGTTGTCTTTTCCGACAACATTCTTTCAAGTGCAGTGGTTGTTAATTCTGCCATCTTTTCTTCTCCGGTAAGATTATTGATCCTTTAATATGTTGTCCTTTTTGTTGGTTATAACTAGCACTCTCTTCCCATCCCTCTCACAGGGCTGCACATAGTAGTAAAAAAGTTTAGAATATTGCAGTGAGGTTTTTACTTCTCTTTCTTCATGAGTAGAATATCGACCCACTTCCTTGTACTCTAATTATGCACATCTAGAAGCACCAAGTAGCAAGAAAGTGTCTCCCTGCTCGTATGGCCGCGAACATTTTCAAGGAAATTCTTAGCAAACTAATGTCAGATTGTATGGCCGTGGACAAGAGAATGTTAGTTACAATTTTTTTTAGGTAATCAATACATTTTATTGTATCGCGTATTCGATATATGTGTCCTGCAAGTTTGAAGTTTGCAATTTCATGATAATGAACATCAGGGAACAACAGTTAGACTGTGGTATTAGGATTGGGGTCTTTGCTGGTCTTAGTAGAAATATTTTTTTATTTTGAATTACTTACTCAAAATAATCAATTATTTGACATGGCATGCTGAATCTGAACATGTTTCCTTAAGTACTTATCGTCGTCACTTGAAGGTTTGATGAAGGATCTGTGGGATGGATGGAATGTGATGATGTTTGATACTGCTTCATTCTTGGAAGAGATGTCTCTTGCAAGAGCAATGGGCATTGAAGTTACTGCATAGCTTCTGCGGTATTGGATTCCACCAGCTTCACTAATTCTGCTTCAAATGTGAAGGCAACTACTGATTATGTGAGTCCCCTTTCTGTTGGTTTATTATTGTCTCATATACCCTAGCAATAAAACTTAGGAATCATGCAATAGAATAAAACTTAGGGATTGTCTTTTAAGTTCTGAACCAATTCGAATGTAGAAAGAACAAAAGTTATTGTTGATTAAGGTAGTCATTGTTGAATATGTGATTGAATCTATGAGATGGATGGAATGAAAGATTTGCAGGTTATTTTGAATTCCGGTGTATTTCCGGCTGAATGTGTGCTGAGGGAATATTTGACTGGCAGTAATTTTTTTTTGATGTCACTAAAAAATTCATAACGGTTGCAAACTGTTTCAACCTATCCTGTAGTAACAACTTTAAGCTGTTTCAAAATGATACGTAGAACGGGTGAGCTCTGTTACGACGTCATTGTTACAAACTTTTGTAACAGGGTTAAGATGTTACGAAATTCCACTTAGTAACAGCCGGCATCTATTACAACAACTGTGACAATCCAAAATTCGTAACAGCTACAGCCGTTACAAAGTTTGTCACGCCATGTTTTGACAACCCTGTTTTGTAACTTGTAAAATTTGTTTCTAATCGGTCAAAATGGTGTAGTGTTTTGTGTTGGTATCTTATTTATTGTTTGATATCAAATGTTTTTGCTTAACGAAATTCGGTGCAATTTGGATGTTGTAATGTTATATTTGTTTCAATTGCTTCCGGTTAAGAAAAATAATCGCAACTCAATTTATTTTGGTTTGTATCTATTGTTTTTTCTTAACAAAAGTTCGGGATCATTTGTTTAGTCTGAATGGATTTCGGATAAGAGAAACTATGTTAATTCTGTTCTTAGTTAGACTTCAAATTGGAGGATTCGGTTATTCAAGTCTAATTGAAAGCCTTGACAAGAAAAATTAGTTAATTAACCTAGTATTTGTCTGGTTTAGATGGAAAGGTCTACATTTTTGTCTGAATAATTAGAGCTTGATGAGAAAAATAAAGTTAATTATGATCTTTATTTTGGTATTATCGAAATAAGCGATTGTACATATATACACAATCGGTTTAACAATAGAATTAAGTTTTTTAGTCAATTTGTTGGACTATAAGGGAAAATTTCTTCGGAAATTGTTTCCTTGATAACATATTGAAACCAAATTGCTTTTATAGTTTCGTATTTAATACTGGTTATCAAAAATGGTATGTGAAACCTTCATGCTTTACTCTTATAAGTTGTACAAGTCTTATAGATTTGAAAGATCCTTTCGTTTTGTCCTTATTTTCTCGAACCTTTGTAATCTTTGTGACAAAAGGGAGAGAAATATGGAGTAAACAAGTGATTTGAAATCACTAAAGAAAGGAAAATTGCTCCTTAAGCGTTATACCTAAGGAAAGAGTAATGCACTGACTAAGGGGGAGAAACATATTATATTGTTATATATCATTTCATGGTATAAAAGGGGAATGACAAAGATGTTCGGATTGAATATTTACCTGGCTTACCTTTAGGGAGAGTAAAAGCTTTTGTCATTAAAATGTCAACAACGAAAACTATTTATTGAATACATGCAGGTTATTGTGTAGTTGAAACTTGGAATCAAGCATACTGTATTTATCCATATGTAATAAGAGTTTTTTCCACTAAAATTGACAAATGGGGAGATTATTAGAGCATAGCTCGGTTGAACTCACCAAGCGTTGGTATGTCAACTTTGGTTGTCATATTTTAGTATCAAAACTCATCTAGAGTCGCTTGATTATTTACTAGAGTCAACTTCGTTTAGGTTAGACTAGAAAGTTTAGGAATGTTGAGACGTACAAATATTATTCCGAAGACCCGAAGAATGTGAAGAAGTAACCACTACAACGATGACATCATCCTTCCACTTGAAGTTACTAATATTGGCTTGAACTTGTTTCGATTCCCAATTTATCTTTCAAGTCGTGCTATATTGAAAACATAACATGCGAAGATGTATGTATTGTATATACTACTCTAGTATATATAGATACATGATCATAATAGATGATCATAGTGTTAAGGAATTAAAATACAAAGTATAACATTTATTTTTTGAACTTCATATTATATGTCATCAACATAATCTTGTATATATTTTAATGATTATATGCATGGGTTATGGCGAAGATTTCATCCAAAGAAACAATGTTTTACATTTGTTTGAAAGAAGTACGTTCGTGAACTTGTTTCATGAATCGAAAGGGATGATTATATGTATTGGTCTGGCTATTCATTGTATATTCATTGGATGACCAATATATGACTTATAGTTTGGTGTAACCAGTCCTAAGTAATCACCATGAGATGGTATGATCAGTCCTTGTAATTGGTGTGACCGATTCTTGTAATTGGTGTGACCGATTCTTGTAGTTTAGTTTCAGAACCGAACACGGTTAGGAAATATTGATTTCTCACCGTATAAATTTTCTACGGTTGGGAAAATTTGAACTCCCAACTGTATCCAATGTTTATGGTTAGGTTTCTTAACCGTAATTTATCCTTATTTTGTATACGATTGGGAAAATATGAACTCCCAACCATATACTTTCTAACGGTAATTTTCATTTTCATTTTTTTTCGAAATTTTTGATTTTGATTTTCAAATATTCACTATAGATCAAATGATTAGTCTAGTCTTATTATTAATCTTGCTTAATTTTGTTAATCTAATTATTAATATATTTTTTTACTGAGTCAATAAAATTCATTAAAAAGCAAAAAACAAAATATGTACAAAGCAGAACATGCCAAGTTAATCTAACTAGCTGCAAGGGCACCTAAAAGAACAAACCTAATTAAACTTGGCTAGTTTGGGACCTAGTGTGATTATTTGGGGTCTGTTATTAAATGACAAAAAAGGTCATTAAAAGGTAAAAGAGAACACCCGTTATCCAACTATTTTACATAATGGCTTATTTACTCCTGATTAATTAATGTTAATCATATGATTAATTGATGTTTAGTCAACTTAAACTAGAAATAGTTAATTTTGATTCATCATCAAAACATGATTTTTTTTTTAAATAAAATAAAACCAAACCGTAATCGGTATATGTTCATGCTCTCATAGACCGATTCTGGGTTGATTTTTTCAGTTCACAAAAAAAA